>NC_088408.1:79641052-80276052 GCF_034236695.1 Oncorhynchus nerka
GTGTAGCAGGCAGGCCTGTTCCAGCCTAGCCTTAATGACTGGGGCTTAATCAGAGCAGAGCTCCTAGCTCTGGGGCCTTCCTCATTACCAGGGCTGAAGGCAGAGCTTGAGGTTTGTGGTGCTTCACGTTCCAGTCCACCCTCAACCCTCCTGGTTCCTGGAATGGTTCCACTGTACATTCCTTAGACTGGAAGAAACCATTCTGTGAGAAAAAGGAGGTGGTGAAGGTAGACTGGAGTATACCATTCCATTGAGATGTCCTCAACCAACACCCTTCAAGGAAGTAGCAGTAAGGTCATTTTTGAAGCTGAAGAAAGAGACAACTGTTTCAGAAGCTGTCTGATCAAGGCTACCCAAGGCAATTAGACCATGATAACTAAACCTAACCTCGTACCACAAGACCAAAACCACACTAATCCCTTAGAAACATAGACGTTTCTTGGCATTTGGTGTCTTTCAGCTTAGTCTCTGCTTCTGGCTCACATTTCAATGCAGCTGCTTGTCTCTCCAGACCCAGGTCTTGTGTTTAGCTGCTTGTCTCTCCAGACCCTGGTCTTGTGTTTAGCTGCTTGTCTCTCCAGACCCTGGCCTTGTGTTTAGCTGCTTGTCTCTCCAGACCCTGGCCTTGTGTTTAGCTGCTTGTCTCTCCAGACCCTGGTCTTGTGTTTAGCTGCTGTCTCTCCAGACCCTGGCGTTGTGTTTAGCTGCTTGTCTCTCCAGACCCTGGCGTTGTGTTTAGCTGCTTGTCTCTCCAGACCCTGGCGTTGTGTTTAGCTGCTTGACTCTCCAGACCCTGGCCTTGTGTTTAGCTGCTTGTCTCTCCAGACCCTGGCCTTGTGTTTAGCTGCTTGTCTCTCCAGACCCTGGCCTTGTGTTTAGCTGCTTGCCTCTCCAGACCCTGGCCTTGTGTTTAGCTGCTTGTCTCTCCAGACCCTGGTCTTGTGTTTAGCTGCTTGTCTCTCCAGAACCTGGCCTTGTGTTTAGCTGCTTGTCTCTCCAGACCCTGGTCTTGTGTTTAGCTGCTTGTCTCTCCAGACCCTGGCCTTGTGTTTAGCTGCTTGTCTCTCCAGACCCTGGCCTTGTGTTTAGCTGCTTGTCTCTCCAGACCCTGGCGTTGTGTTTAGCTGCTTGTCTCTCCAGACCCTGGCGTTGTGTTTAGCTGCTTGTCTCTCCAGACCCTGGCCTTGTGTTTAGCTGCTTGTCTCTCCAGAACCTGGCCTTGTGTTTAGCTGCTTGTCTCTCCAGACCCTGGTCTTGTGTTTAGCTGCTTGTCTCTCCAGACCCTGGCCTTGTGTTTAGCTGCTTGTCTCTCCAGACCCTGGTCTTGTGTTTAGCTGCTTGTCTCTCCAGACCCTGGCCTTGTGTTTAGCTGCTTGTCTCTCCAGACCCTGGCGTTGTGTTTAGCTGCTTGTCTCTCCAGACCCTGGTGTTGTGTTTAGCTGCTTGTCTCTCCAGACCCTGGCCTTGTGTTTAGCTGCTTGTCTCTCCAGAACCTGGCCTTTTGTTTAGCTGCTTGTCTCTCCAGACCCTGGCCTTGTGTTTAGCTGCTTGTCTCTCCAGACCCTGGCCTTGTGTTTAGCTGCTTGCCTCTCCAGACCCTGGCCTTGTGTTTAGCTGCTTGTCTCTCCAGACCCAGGTCTTGTGTTTAGCTGCTTGTCTCTCCAGACCCAGATCTTGTGTTTAGCTGCTTGCCTCTCCAGACCCAGGTCTTGTGTTTAGCTGCTTGCCTCTCCAGACCCAGGTCTTGTGTTTAGCTGCTTGTCTCTCCAGACCCAGATCTTGTGTTTAGCTGCTTGCCTCTCCAGACCCAGGTCTTGTGTTTAGCTGCTTGTCTCTCCAGACCCAGATCTTGTGTTTAGCTGCTTGTCTCTCCAGACCCAGATCTTGTGTTTAGCTGCTTGCCTCTCCAGACCCAGGTCTTGTGTTTAGCTGCTTGTCTCTCCAGACCCAGGTCTTGTGTTTAGCTGCTTGTCTCTCCAGACCCAGGTCTTGTGTTTAGCTGCTTGCCTCTCCAGACCCAGGTCTTGTCTTCCCTGTGGTGTTGGTTTACTTTATCTTTAATATCAGCTCAACCCCGGCCTACTGAATATATAAGGATTTAGTGTCTAGTTACATTGCTGCTTGGGTAGGAGCTTTTTCTCCCAGTTCATCATGTATTGATTTCACTGGCGGTAAAATGTAAAACGTGTTGCCATAAAAGCTGATATGCTACCGAGGGCCTCATTTAAACCCACAAAGTAATGTGCCCCAGACACAGCAATACCATGATGAGATTCTCCCCTCGCAACGTGCACTAGGGCAGCCGGGAGAAATTTAAAGGATATAATTAACATAGAAATCATTAAAATTCAAGTAAATGCTGGAGCTAGCTCTATAACCACCAGCACTCAGTTAGGGCTGTCGCCCCATTTTGTTGCACCGTACATCATAGATGACTGGCCAGTTATGGAAGTATGATAAACAAGCCTCTCTGGGTGGTGGGGTGGAGGGGAGGCTACAGTGGGTGGCGCAGAGTGTGCCTCACTAATTAGATTCCCCTGTCCCATTTCCTGTCTCTGGCTCTCCTGTTTTCCTGATGAAAAGACATCAGAGTGGAGAGGAGAGAACAGAGCTACCGGAATAAAACTTAGTATTATAGTATCGTTCCTACCCCAAACACAGGGAACCTCCTTGGGATAGTTCCATTATGGTGACTTTGTGTGACGATGGTTATTTTCCTCGGTCTGTTACTATCTTACCCTTAAGTGTGTGGAACAAGTCAAATCATTAGGATGTATCTTTTGTTTCTCAAAACACCATGAATACCTATGGATAACAAAGAAAGTCATGTTAACCCCCTCAGTATCTAGATATACCTGGCTACAGTAGTATTTCCCAGCCCTGGTCCTCCAGTACCCCCAACAGTACACATACTTAAAACATGTGTACTGTTGGTGGTACTGGAGCACCAGGATTACAATAAACATGTGTACTGTTGGGGATACTGGAGCACCAGGGTTACAATAAACATGTGTACTGTTGGGGATACTGGAGCACCAGGGTTACAATAAACATGTGTACTGTTGGGGATACTGGAGCACCAGGATTACAATAAACATGTGTACTGTTGGTGGTACTGGAGCACCAGGGTTACAATAAACATGTGTACTGTTGGTGGTACTGGAGCACCAGGGTTACAATAAACATGTGTACTGTTGGGGCTACTGGAGCACCATGGTTACAATAAACATGTGTACTGTTGGTGGTACTGGAGCACCAGGATTACAATAAACATGTGTACTGTTGGTGGTACTGGAGCACCAGGATTACAATAAACATGTGTACTGTTGGTGGTACTGGAGCACCAGGGTTACAATAAACATGTGTACTGTTGGTGGTACTGGAGCACCAGGGTTACAATAAACATGTGTACTGTTGGTGGTACTGGAGCACCAGGGTTACAATAAACATGTGTACTGTTGGGGCTACTGGAGCACCATGGTTACAATAAACATGTGTACTGTTGGTGGTACTGGAGCACCAGGGTTACAATAAACATGTGTACTGTTGGTGGTACTGGAGCACCAGGATTACAATAAACATGTGTACTGTTGGTGGTACTGGAGCACCAGGGTTACAATAAACATGTGTACTGTTGGTGGTACTGGAGCACCAGGGTTACAATAAACATGTGTACTGTTGGTGGTACTGGAGCACCAGGGTTACAATAAACATGTGTACTGTTGGTGGTACTGGAGCACCAGGGTTACAATAAACATGTGTACTGTTGGTGGTACTGGAGCACCAGGGTTACAATAAACATGTGTACTGTTGGTGGTACTGGAGCACCAGGGTTACAATAAACATGTGTACTGTTGGGGCTACTGGAGCACCATGGTTACAATAAACATGTGTACTGTTGGTGGTACTGGAGCACCAGGGTTACAATAAACATGTGTACTGTTGGTGGTACTGGAGCACCAGGATTACAATAAACATGTGTACTGTTGGGGATACTGGAGCACCAGGGTTACAATAAACATGTGTACTGTTGGTGGTACTGGAGCACCAGGGTTACAATAAACATGTGTACTGTTGGTGGTACTGGAGCACCAGGGTTACAATAAACATGTGTACTGTTGGGGCTACTGGAGCACCATGGTTACAATAAACATGTGTACTGTTGGTGGTACTGGAGCACCAGGGTTACAATAAACATGTGTACTGTTGGTGGTACTGGAGCACCAGGGTTACAATAAACATGTGTACTGTTGGTGGTACTGGAGCACCAGGATTACAATAAACATGTGTACTGTTGGTGGTACTGGAGCACCAGGGTTACAATAAACATGTGTACTGTTGGGGATACTGGAGCACCAGGATTACAATAAACACGTGTACTGTTGGGGATACTGGAGCACCAGGGTTACAATAAACATGTGTACTGTTGGGGATACTGGAGCACCAGGGTTACAATAAACATGTGTACTGTTGGTGGTACTGGAGCACCAGGGTTACAATAAACATGTGTACTGTTGGGGATACTGGAGCACCAGGGTTACAATAAACATGTGTACTGTTGGTGATACATTTTGCACGGCCAATTTTTCAGTTTTTGATTTGTTAAAAAAGTTTGAAATATCCAATAAATGTCGTTCCACTTCATGATTGTGTCCCACTTGTTGTTGATTCTTCACAAAAAAATACAGTTTTATATCTTTATGTTTGAAGCCTGAAATGTGGCAAAAGGTCGCAAAGTTCAAGGGGGCCGAATACTTTCGCAAGGCACTGTATGTACTTAAATAGTGATTGGAGGACGCTTTTCCCCTGGTTCATTTTCATGCCAGTCAGGTAAGCTATACTCCTGTTGTAAAGAGAAGCAATGTGCTTAATATTAGGAAACTTGATAAATAAATATAGTAGGCCTAGTCTATAGGAAGCTGATGGGATCCTCCCCTTTTTAATAGAGGCCTCAATTGCATAGCATAAAGAAATGTTGCGCTACTTGAGCCCATGGGCTCTCATTAAGAGATTGATTCGATTTTCGATTACATTCGCATTGATGTCAGAGTGATTAGAGGGACAATAGAGTGCTGAGTACCAGATAGTTAGCAAGTTTGGTATGCTACTAATGACCATCAGCAGCATCAGAGCTTAGAGAAAGCATCAGAGCTTAGAGAAGCCTAATTAATGTGACTAAACGGTCACATGGAATTTGACTGCCATCATGACTCGTGACTGCCGGTGTAGCGGTAATGTGATCATCGTAACAACCCTAGCTGAGACATTCTTACTAATCTGCTAGAGAACCAGTTCAGATTCAAGTGTAACTTTTGTGTGACTGAAGCCTTTAGGGAGTGGTCTAATGCTTTAATATTTAATCATTTCTGCTCTCCAAATTCATATTTATTATATAAATAGCCCCATTTAATTTTGTCTGGCTTGCTGTTTCAAATTAAATTCTTTATTTCTGAATGTCTGTTTTTCTTTCACTCGCTCCCTCTTTCTTTTTCTCTCTCTCCCTCTTTCAATCGCCTTTCCTCTTCTCCCTGGCTCTTTCTGTCTCTACTATCACTCTTTTTCTCTCTCTCCCTCTCCCCCTCCTCGCCCAACACTAACACCAGCTCCCCCATCATTATTAAAAAAGGTAAAAGAGAACATCGCTCTGAGCCGACAGAGACGGTTAATATGGAAATGGCCCCTGTTTCGCTTATCGATGGGAGCGGCCCACTGACAGAGCTGTTAATAACAGACCAGCCTTGTTTGTCCCCCATCTCCGTCTTTGTCCTCTTTTCTCCTCTCTCGCTCCTGTCTTTTCCCCTCTCCTTCACCCCTGTGTCTATCTCCTTTTTCCCTCCATCAGTCAATCACTCTCACCCCACTTTGCATTTCTCAACTCTTATCCCCCCTTCTCTTTCTCCTGAAATCCCTCTATTATACAAATCCCAATAAATGCTCTCTCTATCTGTTTTAGTAGTAGTAGAAGTAGTATTGATGGTGTTAACCTTGCAGTCGTAGACTAAATCGTATCCCAATGTCCTGAAAACTACAACTCCTCACAGAGAGATATGAAAAGCTCTGAACTATGTTACATGATCTTTCCTCAAATGTACCCCCCCCTTTTCCCTCTCTCCATTATAGGGGTTACGAGGATCCCATCGAGGCGGAGATGATTGACGAGCGACACCCCTACATCCATGGCATGTACCCGGCCCCCCTGGCCCAGCCCGAGAGGGGGAGCATGGCCAGCCTGGACCGCCTTGCTGGCCGCCGCTCGCCCTCCATCGACAGCATCCGCAAGGACCCGCGTTGGCGTGACCCCGATCTGCAAGAGGTCATAGCCATGCTGGGCCACCCCATCGACCCAGTCAAGTCTAATGCCGCCGCGTATCTGCAGCACCTGTGCTACGAAAACGACAAGATCAAGAAAGATGTGCGCCAGCTGAAGGGGATCCCGGTGCTGGCAAGCCTGCTGGACCATCCCAAGGCTGAGGTCCACCGCAAGGCCTGCGGAGCCCTGAGAAACATCTCCTACGGCAAGGACCACGACAACAAGGTGGCCATCAAGAACTGTGACGGTATCCCCGCCCTTGTCCGCCTGCTGAGGAAGACCAACGACATGGAGGTCCGCGAGCTGATCACAGGTGAGTTACAGAGACCATAGTGCCTACTGTACATCAATAATCAACAGAGGTAAGTTACTGTAGACCGATACTATGTACCTACTACAGTATTATACAGTAGGGATGTGACAAGTGGAAGAAAAGAAATAAAGTATACACTGCCTTTTTTTATTGTTTAAACATTAGTATCTTTAATGATTTCAGAATTGAAACCTAACCGTAACCACACTGCCAACCTTATGCCTAAAATTAAGACCAAAAAGATTAAACAAATTAGAGTTTGTGGCTGTGGTAACTAGTGGAAACCCTACCAGACGGCGCTCACCGTACTGCTGTCCTCCATCCACTCAGCAACGATGGTATTAGTGCCGTTTTAGGTTCTCTGTTGTGTACCTCTCTTCCGTGTTCTCAGTTGTCAGTACGTCCTTAATGCCCCACTTCTCATCAATGGGATGGCTCGTTGCAGTGATGCATGACAGCGTGTTCATAGTCGTCCATAGTCATCCTGTTGTTAAAGAGCCACTGAACAGGCTGTTTGGCACATTTGTTTTTCTGTTGCTCATTAGAAGAAACTAAAATTCAGTCTTGGAGTTGTGTTTCCTAACCGATTCTGCGTTTGGTTAATGATGTTTGTCCCCCATGAGACACTGTAGACGCAGAAGCCTATTTAATTTTCTCAAAAACCCCAGAATGAATCTGAGATAGTTAAATCATTTTGACGTTTTTGCTGAGGATGTTTTAGTTGTGCAATTTTACATCTAACTAAGGTGTTTGGTGCAGTATTTCTCAAGTTAAAAAATGCTTGACATATTGTCTTATGTAAACAAAGTCCGAGCTGATTGGCAGGTCTGTCTAATTGTCTATGCTATTGGATAGAGAGCAATCACAGCAGCTGTTCACCTCATGTTAGAGGGCAAATGGACATCTTCAAATCAAAACCCAACCTTCATTTACGTGTTGTGATGCACGGAGGTTCTAAATTCTGTTTTAGACCAGACTGACTTTATGACAAATTTTCCTATTTATTTACACTTTGTAGTTTCTGACTCCTATCGATACCACAAAGGCCATTTTCAGAGTTTGAACTTTGTCCTTACAGAGCAATCATTGTACAATTTCTCCATCAGGGCCATCGCGGTTTTTCGACACGGCGTCTTGTAGTCTGGTTCTAGATATACCATTAGGGTATTGAAGCCGACATCCTCTTCCATTGACAATGGCTGCATTTCAACTGCAATCATTTCTGCAATCAGCGCTGTGATTTCCTCACTCTGACCCTTATCGCGCTGCTGCCAACAACGGGGTGTGTGTCACAGTGCGTCTTTCAGCAATGCACCTGTACTGCCACTGTACAAGTTTGTATTTGATTACCTTCTCATTTAACTTCTCAAAGTAATGCCATGCAGGACTTCCCTGTCTCACTCTGCCATTTTCCCAACTTTTAACGATGATGACAGGCAGAGCGCTTTATATTCTTGGCAAATAATTTGAAAGATGCATATCTCCTCCTACTTACAGCATTGTAGCGTTAGGTATTTGTTTAATTTAAATTTTTCCTTTATGATGATGGTCGGAACCTGTTAATGGTAGTTTTGTAATAACTGCACTGTGATGTAATTGTTTTTAATGGTTTTAACGATCCCAATTCTGTTTAAACGTCACACCCGTATAATACAACACTGGTGAGTTCTACAGACCAACACTAGCTACAGCTCCGCAGCTGTAAATAGGTCAACACTAGCTACAGCTCTGCAGCTGTAAATAGGTCAACACTAGCTACAGCTCCTCGGCTGTAAATAGGTCAACACTAGCTACAGCTCCGCAACTGTAAATAGGTCAACACTAGCTACAGCTCCGCAGCTGTAAATAGGTCAACACTAGCTACAGCTCCGCAGCTGTAAATAGGTCAACACTAGCTACAGCTCCGCAGCTGTCAATAGGCCAACACTAGCTACAGCTCCGCAGCTGTCAATAGGTCAACACTAGCTACAGCTCCGCAGCTGTAAATAGGCCAACACTAGCTACAGCTCCGCAGCTATCAATAGGCCAACACTAGCTACAGCTCCGCAGCTGTCAATAGGTCAACACTAGCTACAGCTCCGCAGCTGTCAATAGGCCAACACTAGCTACAGCTCCGCAGCTGTAAATAGGCCAACACTAGCTACAGCTCCGCAGCTGTAAATAGGTCAACACTAGCTACAGCTCCGCAGCTGTAAATAGGTCAACACTAGCTACAGCTCCGCAGCTGTCAATAGGTCAACACTAGCTACAGCTCCGCAGCTGTAAATAGGTCAACACTAGCTACAGCTCCGCAGCTGTAAATAGGTCAACACTAGCTACAGCTCCGCAGCTGTAAATAGGTCAACACTAGCTACAGCTCCGCAGCTGTAAATAGGTCAACACTAGCTACAGCTCCTCGGCTGTAAATAGGCCAACACTAGCTACAGCCCCTCGGCTGTAAATAAGTCAACACTAGCTACAGCTCCTCGGCTGTAAATAGGCCAACACTAGCTATAGCTCCTCAGCTGTAAATAAGTCAATACTAGCTACAGCTCTTCGGCTGTAAATAAGTCAACACCAGCTATAGCTCCTCAGCTGTAAATAGGCCAACACTAGCTACAGCTCCTCGGCTGTAAATAAGTCAACACTAGCTACAGCTCCTCGGCTGTAAATAGGCCAACACTAGCTACAGCTCCTCGGCTGTAAATAGGCCAACACTAGCTACAGCTTCTCGGCTGTAAATAGGCCACCACTAGCTACAGCTCCTTGGCTGTAAATAAGTCAACACTAGCTATAGCTCCTGAGCTGTAAAATAAGTCAACACTAGCTACAGATCCTCAGCTGTAAATAAGTCAACACTAGCTACAGCTCCTCAGCTGTAAATAAGTCAACACTAGCTACAGATCCTCAGCTGTAAATAAATCAACACTAGCTACAGATCCTCAGCTGTAAATAAGTCAACACTAGCTATAGCTCCTCAGCTGTAAAATAAGTCAACACTAGCTACAGATCCTCAGCTGTAAATAAGTCAACACTAGCTACAGATCCTCAGCTGTAAATAAATCAACACTAGCTACAGATCCTCAGCTGTAAATAAGTCAACACTAGCTACAGATCCTCAGCTGTAAATAAGTCAACACTAGCTACAGATCCTCAGCTGTAAATAAGTCAACACTAGCTACAGCTCCGCAGCTGTAAATAGGTCAACACTAGCTACAGCTCCTCGGCTGTAAATAGGCCAACACTAGCTACAGCCCCTCGGCTGTAAATAAGTCAACACTAGCTACAGCTCCTCGGCTGTAAATAGGCCAACACTAGCTATAGCTCCTCAGCTGTAAATAAGTCAATACTAGCTACAGCTCTTCGGCTGTAAATAAGTCAACACCAGCTATAGCTCCTCAGCTGTAAATAGGCCAACACTAGCTACAGCTCCTCGGCTGTAAATAAGTCAACACTAGCTACAGCTCCTCGGCTGTAAATAGGCCAACACTAGCTACAGCTCCTCGGCTGTAAATAGGCCAACACTAGCTACAGCTTCTCGGCTGTAAATAGGCCACCACTAGCTACAGCTCCTTGGCTGTAAATAAGTCAACACTAGCTATAGCTCCTGAGCTGTAAAATAAGTCAACACTAGCTACAGATCCTCAGCTGTAAATAAGTCAACACTAGCTACAGCTCCTCAGCTGTAAATAAGTCAACACTAGCTACAGATCCTCAGCTGTAAATAAATCAACACTAGCTACAGATCCTCAGCTGTAAATAAGTCAACACTAGCTATAGCTCCTCAGCTGTAAAATAAGTCAACACTAGCTACAGATCCTCAGCTGTAAATAAGTCAACACTAGCTACAGATCCTCAGCTGTAAATAAGTCAACACTAGCTACAGATCCTCAGCTGTAAATAAGTCAACACTAGCTACAGATCCTCAGCTGTAAATAAGTCAACACTAGCTACAGATCCTCAGCTGTAAATAAGTCAACACTAGCTACAGCTCCGCAGCTGTAAATAGGTCAACACTAGCTACAGCTCCTCGGCTGTAAATAGGCCAACACTAGCTACAGCCCCTCGGCTGTAAATAAGTCAACACTAGCTACAGCTCCTCGGCTGTAAATAGGCCAACACTAGCTATAGCTCCTCAGCTGTAAATAAGTCAATACTAGCTACAGCTCTTTGGCTGTAAATAAGTCAACACTAGCTATAGCTCCTCAGCTGTAAATAGGCCAACACTAGCTACAGCTCCTCGGTTGTAAATAAGTCAACACTAGCTACAGCTCCTCGGCTGTAAATAGGCCAACACTAGCTACAGCTCCTCGGCTGTAAATAGGCCAACACTAGCTACAGCTCCGCAGCTGTAAATAGGTCAACACTAGCTACAGCTCCGCAGCTGTCAATAGGTCAACACTAGCTACAGCTCCGCAGCTGTAAATAGGTCAACACTAGCTACAGCTCCTCGGCTGTAAATAGGCCAACACTAGCTACAGCCCCTCGGCTGTAAATAAGTCAACACTAGCTACAGCTCCTCGGCTGTAAATAAGTCAACACTAGCTACAGCTCCTCAGCTGTAAATAGGCCAACACTAGCTACAGCTCCTCGGCTGTAAATAGGCCAACACTAGCTATAGCTCCTCAGCTGTAAATAGGCCAACACTAGCTACAGCTCCGCAGCTGTAAATAGGTCAACACTAGCTACAGCTCCGCAGCTGTAAATAGGTCAACACTAGCTACAGCTCCGCAGCTGTAAATAGGTCAACACTAGCTACAGCTCCGCAGCTGTAAATAGGTCAACACTAGCTACAGCTCCGCAGCTGTAAATAGGTCAACACTAGCTACAGCTCCGCAGCTGTAAATAGGTCAACACTAGCTACAGCTCCTCGGCTGTAAATAGGCCAACACTAGCTACAGCCCCTCGGCTGTAAATAAGTCAACACTAGCTACAGCTCCTCGGCTGTAAATAGGCCAACACTAGCTATAGCTCCTCAGCTGTAAATAAGTCAATACTAGCTACAGCTCTTTGGCTGTAAATAAGTCAACACTAGCTATAGCTCCTCAGCTGTAAATAGGCCAACACTAGCTACAGCTCCTCGGTTGTAAATAAGTCAACACTAGCTACAGCTCCTCGGCTGTAAATAGGCCAACACTAGCTACAGCTCCTCGGCTGTAAATAGGCCAACACTAGCTACAGCTCCTCGGCTGTAAATAGGCCAACACTAGCTACAGCCCCTCGGCTGTAAATAAGTCAACACTAGCTACAGCTCCTCGGCTGTAAATAGGCCAACACTAGCTACAGCTCCTCGGCTGTAAATAGGCCAACACTAGCTACAGCTCCTCGGCTGTAAATAGGCCAACACTAGCTACAGCTCCGCAGCTGTAAATAGGTCAACACTAGCTACAGCTCCGCAGCTGTCAATAGGTCAACACTAGCTACAGCTCCGCAGCTGTAAATAGGTCAACACTAGCTACAGCTCCTCGGCTGTAAATAGGCCAACACTAGCTACAGCCCCTCGGCTGTAAATAAGTCAACACTAGCTACAGCTCCTCGGCTGTAAATA
The DNA here is from genome assembly GCF_034236695.1 of Oncorhynchus nerka. Taxonomy (NCBI): domain Eukaryota; kingdom Metazoa; phylum Chordata; class Actinopteri; order Salmoniformes; family Salmonidae; genus Oncorhynchus; species Oncorhynchus nerka. The sequence continues at coordinate 79,653,203 of NC_088408.1, forward strand.
AGTCAACACTAGCTACAGCTCCTCAGCTGTAAATAGGCCAACACTAGCTACAGCTCCTCGGCTGTAAATAGGCCAACACTAGCTACAGCTCCTCGGCTGTAAATAGGCCAACACTAGCTACAGCTCCTCGGCTGTAAATAGGCCAACACTAGCTACAGCTCCGCAGCTGTAAATAAGTCAACACTAGCTACAGCTCCTCGGCTGTAAATAGGCCAACACTAGCTACAGCTCCTCGGCTGTAAATAGGCCAACACTAGCTACAGCTCCTTGGCTGTAAATAAGTCAACACTAGCTATAGCTCCTGAGCTGTAAAATAAGTCAACACTAGCTACAGATCCTCAGCTGTAAATAAGTCAACACTAGCTACAGATCCTCAGCTGTAAATAAGTCAACACTAGCTACAGATCCTCAGCTGTAAATAAATCAACACTAGCTACAGATCCTCAGCTGTAAATAAGTCAACACTAGCTATAGCTCCTCAGCTGTAAAATAAGTCAACACTAGCTACAGATCCTCAGCTGTAAATAAGTCAACACTAGCTACAGATCCTCAGCTGTAAATAAATCAACACTAGCTACAGCTCCGCAGCTGTAAATAGGTCAACACTAGCTACAGCTCCTCGGCTGTAAATAGGCCAACACTAGCTACAGCCCCTCGGCTGTAAATAAGTCAACACTAGCTACAGCTCCTCGGCTGTAAATAGGCCAACACTAGCTATAGCTCCTCAGCTGTAAATAAGTCAATACTAGCTACAGCTCTTCGGCTGTAAATAAGTCAACACCAGCTATAGCTCCTCAGCTGTAAATAGGCCAACACTAGCTACAGCTCCTCGGCTGTAAATAAGTCAACACTAGCTACAGCTCCTCGGCTGTAAATAGGCCAACACTAGCTACAGCTCCTCGGCTGTAAATAGGCCAACACTAGCTACAGCTTCTCGGCTGTAAATAGGCCACCACTAGCTACAGCTCCTTGGCTGTAAATAAGTCAACACTAGCTATAGCTCCTGAGCTGTAAAATAAGTCAACACTAGCTACAGATCCTCAGCTGTAAATAAGTCAACACTAGCTACAGCTCCTCAGCTGTAAATAAGTCAACACTAGCTACAGATCCTCAGCTGTAAATAAATCAACACTAGCTACAGATCCTCAGCTGTAAATAAGTCAACACTAGCTATAGCTCCTCAGCTGTAAAATAAGTCAACACTAGCTACAGATCCTCAGCTGTAAATAAGTCAACACTAGCTACAGATCCTCAGCTGTAAATAAGTCAACACTAGCTACAGATCCTCAGCTGTAAATAAGTCAACACTAGCTACAGATCCTCAGCTGTAAATAAGTCAACACTAGCTACAGATCCTCAGCTGTAAATAAGTCAACACTAGCTACAGCTCCTCGGCTGTAAATAGGCCAACACTAGCTACAGCCCCTCGGCTGTAAATAAGTTAACACTAGCTACAGCTCCTCGGCTGTAAATAGGCCAACACTAGCTATAGCTCCTCAGCTGTAAATAAGTCAATACTAGCTACAGCTCTTTGGCTGTAAATAAGTCAACACTAGCTATAGCTCCTCAGCTGTAAATAGGCCAACACTAGCTACAGCTCCTCGGTTGTAAATAAGTCAACACTAGCTACAGCTCCTCGGCTGTAAATAGGCCAACACTAGCTACAGCTCCTCGGCTGTAAATAGGCCAACACTAGCTACAGCTCCTCGGCTGTAAATAGGCCAACACTAGCTACAGCTCCGCAGCTGTAAATAGGTCAACACTAGCTACAGCTCCGCAGCTGTCAATAGGTCAACACTAGCTACAGCTCCGCAGCTGTAAATAGGTCAACACTAGCTACAGCTCCTCGGCTGTAAATAGGCCAACACTAGCTACAGCCCCTCGGCTGTAAATAAGTCAACACTAGCTACAGCTCCTCGGCTGTAAATAAGTCAACACTAGCTACAGCTCCTCAGCTGTAAATAGGCCAACACTAGCTACAGCTCCTCGGCTGTAAATAGGCCAACACTAGCTATAGCTCCTCAGCTGTAAATAGGCCAACACTAGCTACAGCTCCGCAGCTGTAAATAGGTCAACACTAGCTACAGCTCCGCAGCTGTAAATAGGTCAACACTAGCTACAGCTCCGCAGCTGTAAATAGGTCAACACTAGCTACAGCTCCGCAGCTGTAAATAGGTCAACACTAGCTACAGCTCCGCAGCTGTAAATAGGTCAACACTAGCTACAGCTCCTCGGTTGTAAATAAGTCAACACTAGCTACAGCTCCTCGGCTGTAAATAGGCCAACACTAGCTACAGCTCCTTGGCTGTAAATAGGCCAACACTAGCTACAGCTCCTCGGCTGTAAATAGGCCAACACTAGCTACAGCTCCGCAGCTGTAAATAGGTCAACACTAGCTACAGCTCCGCAGCTGTCAATAGGTCAACACTAGCTACAGCTCCGCAGCTGTAAATAAGTCAACACTAGCTACAGATCCTCAGCTGTAAATAAGTCAACACTAGCTACAGATCCTCAGCTGTAAATAAATCAACACTAGCTACAGATCCTCAGCTGTAAATAAGTCAACACTAGCTATAGCTCCTCAGCTGTAAAATAAGTCAACACTAGCTACAGATCCTCAGCTGTAAATAAGTCAAAACTAGCTACAGATCCTCAGCTGTAAATAAATCAACACTAGCTACAGCTCCGCAGCTGTAAATAGGTCAACACTAGCTACAGCTCCTCGGCTGTAAATAGGCCAACACTAGCTACAGCCCCTCGGCTGTAAATAAGTCAACACTAGCTACAGCTCCTCGGCTGTAAATAGGCCAACACTAGCTATAGCTCCTCAGCTGTAAATAAGTCAATACTAGCTACAGCTCTTCGGCTGTAAATAAGTCAACACCAGCTATAGCTCCTCAGCTGTAAATAGGCCAACACTAGCTACAGCTCCTCGGCTGTAAATAAGTCAACACTATCTACAGCTCCTCGGCTGTAAATAGGCCAACACTAGCTACAGCTCCTCGGCTGTAAATAGGCCAACACTAGCTACAGCTTCTCGGCTGTAAATAGGCCACCACTAGCTACAGCTCCTTGGCTGTAAATAAGTCAACACTAGCTATAGCTCCTGAGCTGTAAAATAAGTCAACACTAGCTACAGATCCTCAGCTGTAAATAAGTCAACACTAGCTACAGCTCCTCAGCTGTAAATAAATCAACACTAGCTACAGATCCTCAGCTGTAAATAAGTCAACACTAGCTATAGCTCCTCAGCTGTAAAATAAGTCAACACTAGCTACAGATCCTCAGCTGTAAATAAGTCAACACTAGCTACAGATCCTCAGCTGTAAATAAGTCAACACTAGCTACAGATCCTCAGCTGTAAATAAGTCAACACTAGCTACAGATCCTCAGCTGTAAATAAGTCAACACTAGCTACAGATCCTCAGCTGTAAATAAGTCAACACTAGCTACAGCGCAGCTGTAAAGTCAACCTAGCTACAGCTCGGCTGTAAATAGGCCAACACTAGCTACAGCCCCTCGGCTGTAAATAGTTAACACAGCTCCTCGGCTGTAAATAGGCCAACACTAGCTATAGCTCCTCAGCTGTAAATAAGTCAATACTAGCTACAGCTCCTCGGCTGTAAATAAGTCAACACTAGCTACAGCTCCTCAGCTGTAAATAGGCCAACACTAGCTACAGCTCCTCGGTTGTAAATAAGTCAACACTAGCTACAGCTCCGCCAACACAGCTACAGCTCCTCGGCTGTAAATAGGTCAACACTAGCTACAGCTCCGCAGCTAGTCAATAAAGGTCAACAGCTAGCAATAGGTCAACACAGCTACAGCCGCAGCTGTAAATAGGTCAACACTAGCTACAGCTCCTCGGCTGTAAATAGGCCAACACTAGCTACAGCCCCTCGGCTGTAAATAAGTCAACACTAGCTACAGCTCCTCGGCTGTAAATAAGTCAACACTAGCTACAGCTCCTCAGCTGTAAATAGGCCAACACTAGCTACAGCTCCTCGGCTGTAAATAGGCCAACACTAGCTATAGCTCCTCAGCTGTAAATAGGCCAACACTAGCTACAGCTCCGCAGCTGTAAATAGGTCAACACTAGCTACAGCTCCGCAGCTGTAAATAGGTCAACACTAGCTACAGCTCCGCAGCTGTAAATAGGTCAACACTAGCTACAGCTCCGCAGCTGTAAATAGGTCAACACTAGCTACAGCTCCGCAGCTGTAAATAGGTCAACACTAGCTACAGCTCCTCGGCTGTAAATAGGCCAACACTAGCTACAGCCCCTCGGCTGTAAATAAGTCAACACTAGCTACAGCTCCTCGGCTGTAAATAAGTCAACACTAGCTACAGCTCCTCAGCTGTAAATAGGCCAACACTAGCTACAGCTCCTCGGCTGTAAATAGGCCAACACTAGCTACAGCTCCTCGGCTGTAAATAGGCCAACACTAGCTACAGCTCCTCGGCTGTAAATAGGCCAACACTAGCTACAGCTCCGCAGCTGTAAATAGGTCAAAACTAGCTCCAGCTCCTCGGCTGTAAATAAGTCAACACTAGCTACATCTCCTCGGCTGTAAATAAGTCAACACTAGCTACAGCTCCTCGGCTGTAAATAGGCCAACACTAGCTACAGCTCCTCAGCTGTAAATAAGTCAACACTAGCTACATCTCCTCGGCTGTAAATAAGCCAACACTAGCTACAGCTCCTCGGCTGTAAATAGGCCAACACTAGCTATAGCTCCTCAGCTGTAAATAAGTCAATACTAGCTACAGCTCTTCGGCTGTAAATAAGTCAACACTAGCTATAGCTCCTCAGCTGTAAATAGGCCAACACTAGCTACAGCTCCTCGGCTGTAAATAAGTCAACACTAGCTACAGCTCCTCGGCTGTAAATAGGCCAACACTAGCTACAGCTCCTCGGCTGTAAATAGGCCAACACTAGCTACAGCTTCTCGGCTGTAAATAGGCCACCACTAGCTACAGCTCCTTGGCTGTAAATAAGTCAACACTAGCTATAGCTCCTGAGCTGTAAAATAAGTCAACACTAGCTACAGATCCTCAGCTGTAAATAAGTCAACACTAGCTACAGCTCCTCAGCTGTAAAATAAGTCAACACTAGCTACAGATCCTCAGCTGTAAATAAGTCAACACTAGCTACAGCTCCTCAGCTGTAAATAAGTCACCACTAGCTACAGATCCTCAGCTGTAAATAAATCAACACTAGCTACAGATCCTCAGCTGTAAATAAGTCAACACTAGCTATAGCTCCTCAGCTGTAAAATAAGTCAACACTAGCTACAGATCCTCAGCTGTAAATAAGTCAACACTAGCTACAGATCCTCAGCTGTAAATAAATCAACACTAGCTACAGATCCTCAGCTGTAAATAAGTCAACACTAGCTACAGCTCCGCAGCTGTAAATAGGTCAACACTAGCTACAGCTCCTCGGCTGTAAATAGGCCAACACTAGCTACAGCCCCTCGGCTGTAAATAAGTCAACACTAGCTACAGCTCCTCGGCTGTAAATAGGCCAACACTAGCTATAGCTCCTCAGCTGTAAATAAGTCAATACTAGCTACAGCTCTTTGGCTGTAAATAAGTCAACACTAGCTATAGCTCCTCAGCTGTAAATAGGCCAACACTAGCTACAGCTCCTCGGTTGTAAATAAGTCAACACTAGCTACAGCTCCTCGGCTGTAAATAGGCCAACACTAGCTACAGCTCCTCGGCTGTAAATAGGCCAACACTAGCTACAGCTCCTCGGCTGTAAATAGGCCAACACTAGCTACAGCTCCGCAGCTGTAAATAGGTCAACACTAGCTACAGCTCCGCAGCTGTCAATAGGTCAACACTAGCTACAGCTCCGCAGCTGTAAATAGGTCAACACTAGCTACAGCTCCTCGGCTGTAAATAGGCCAACACTAGCTATAGCTCCTCAGCTGTAAATAGGCCAACACTAGCTACAGCTCCTCGGCTGTAAATAGGCCAACACTAGCTACAGCTCCTCGGCTGTAAATAGGCCAACACTAGCTACAGCTCCTCGGCTGTAAATAGGCCAACACTAGCTACAGCTCCGCAGCTGTAAATAGGTCAAAACTAGCTCCAGCTCCTCGGCTGTAAATAAGTCAACACTAGCTACATCTCCTCGGCTGTAAATAAGTCAACACTAGCTACAGCTCCTCGGCTGTAAATAGTCCAACACTAGCTACAGCTCCTCAGCTGTAAATAAGTCAACACTAGCTACATCTCCTCGGCTGTAAATAAGCCAACACTAGCTACAGCTCCTCGGCTGTAAATAGGCCAACACTAGCTACAGCTTCTCAGCTGTAAATAAGTCAACGCTGGCTACAGGTCCTCGGCTGTAAATAAGTCAAAACTAGCTACAGCTCCTCGGCTGTAAATAAGTCTACACTAGCTACAGCTCCTCGGCTGTAAATAGGCCAACACTAGCTACAGCTCCTCGGCTGTAAATAGGCCAACACTAGCTACAGCTTCTCGGCTGTAAATAGGCCACCACTAGCTACAGCTCCTTGGCTGTAAATAAGTCAACACTAGCTATAGCTCCTCAGCTGTAAAATAAGTCAACACTAGCTACAGATCCTCAGCTGTAAATAAGTCAACACTAGCTACAGCTCCTCAGCTGTAAATAAGTCAACACTAGCTACAGATCCTCAGCTGTAAATAAATCAACACTAGCTACTGATCCTCAGCTGTAAATAAGTCAACACTAGCTATAGCTCCTCAGCTGTAAAATAAGTCAACACTAGCTACAGATCCTCAGCTGTAAATAAGTCAACACTAGCTACAGATCCTCAGCTGTAAATAAGTCAACACTAGCTACAGATCCTCAGCTGTAAATAAGTCAACACTAGCTACAGCTCCTCAGCTGTAAATAAGTCAACACTAGCTACAGATCCTCAGCTGTAAATAAATCAACACTAGCTACAGATCCTCAGCTGTAAATAAGTCAACACTAGCTATAGCTCCTCAGCTGTAAAATAAGTCAACACTAGCTACAGATCCTCAGCTGTAAATAAGTCAACACTAGCTACAGATCCTCAGCTGTAAATAAATCAACACTAGCTACAGATCCTCAGCTGTAAATAAGTCAACACTAGCTACAGCTCCGCAGCTGTAAATAGGTCAACACTAGCTACAGCTCCTCGGCTGTAAATAGGCCAACACTAGCTACAGCCCCTCGGCTGTAAATAAGTCAACACTAGCTACAGCTCCTCGGCTGTAAATAGGCCAACACTAGCTATAGCTCCTCAGCTGTAAATAAGTCAATACTAGCTACAGCTCTTTGGCTGTAAATAAGTCAACACTAGCTATAGCTCCTCAGCTGTAAATAGGCCAACACTAGCTACAGCTCCTCGGTTGTAAATAAGTCAACACTAGCTACAGCTCCTCGGCTGTAAATAGGCCAACACTAGCTACAGCTCCTCGGCTGTAAATAGGCCAACACTAGCTACAGCTCCTCGGCTGTAAATAGGCCAACACTAGCTACAGCTCCGCAGCTGTAAATAGGTCAACACTAGCTACAGCTCCGCAGCTGTCAATAGGTCAACACTAGCTACAGCTCCGCAGCTGTAAATAGGTCAACACTAGCTACAGCCTCGGCTGTAAATAGGCCAACACTAGCTATAGCTCCTCAGCTGTAAATAGGCCAACACTAGCTACAGCTCCTCGGCTGTAAATAGGCCAACACTAGCTACAGCTCCTCGGCTGTAAATAGGCCAACACTAGCTACAGCTCCTCGGCTGTAAATAGGCCAACACTAGCTACAGCCCGCAGCTGTAAATAGGTCAAAACTAGCTCCAGCTCCTCGGCTGTAAATAAGTCAACACTAGCTACATCTCCTCGGCTGTAAATAAGTCAACACTAGCTACAGCTCCTCGGCTGTAAATAGGCCAACACTAGCTACAGCTCCTCAGCTGTAAATAAGTCAACACTAGCTACATCTCCTCGGCTGTAAATAAGCCAACACTAGCTACAGCTCCTCGGCTGTAAATAGGCCAACACTAGCTACAGCTTCTCAGCTGTAAATAAGTCAACGCTGGCTACAGGTCCTCGGCTGTAAATAAGTCAACACTAGCTACAGCTCCTCGGCTGTAAATAAGTCAACACTAGCTACAGCTCCTCGGCTGTAAATAGGCCAACACTAGCTACAGCTCCTCGGCTGTAAATAGGCCAACACTAGCTACAGCTTCTCGGCTGTAAATAGGCCACCACTAGCTACAGCTCCTTGGCTGTAAATAAGTCAACACTAGCTATAGCTCCTCAGCTGTAAAATAAGTCAACACTAGCTACAGATCCTCAGCTGTAAATAAGTCAACACTAGCTACAGCTCCTCAGCTGTAAATAAGTCAACACTAGCTACAGATCCTCAGCTGTAAATAAATCAACACTAGCTACAGATCCTCAGCTGTAAATAGGTCAACACTAGCTATAGCTCCTCAGCTGTAAAATAAGTCAACACTAGCTACAGATCCTCAGCTGTAAATAAGTCAACACTAGCTACAGATCCTCAGCTGTAAATAAATCAACACTAGCTACAGATCCTCAGCTGTAAATAAGTCAACACTAGCTACAGATCCTCAGCTGTAAATAAATCAACACTAGCTACAGCTCCTCAGCTGTAAATAAGTCAACACTAGCTACAGATCCTCAGCTGTAAATAAGTCAACACTAGCTACAGCTCCTCAGCTGTAAAATAAGTCAACACTAGCTACAGATCCTCAGCTGTAAATAAGTCAACACTAGCTACAGATCCTCAGCTGTAAATAAGTCAACACTAGCTACAGATCCTCAGCTGTAAATAAGTCAACACTAGCTACAGATCCTCAGCTGTAAATAAGTCAACACTAGCTACAGATCCTCAGCTGTAAATAAGTCAACACTAGCTACAGATCCTCAGCTGTAAATAAGTCAACACTAGCTACAGCTCCTCAGCTGTAAAATAAGTCAACACTAGCTACATTTCCTCGGCTGTAAATAAGACAGTAAATACTAGGCATAGTAGCCCTTTGTTTGTAATGTACAAAGCTTATTGGCTTCTTTGAATGACAAATTAATTGCTCGGGTGTGCATGGCCACCATTATTATTTAAAGTACCGGTATATTCTCTGTTAGGGCATTGTGATGTTGTGGGCTGAGGCATTATTGAAGCATGTCCTGCATTCTCTATCTAAGAGACAGAGAGAGAGAGAACTAAGAGAGTGTTGTTGGTAACATGGACTAAACCAGGCTAGTGTTATAGGAATTACGGTTGGGTGGTATCCAGATTTCCATACCGTCATACCGTTTCGGTACCATACCGGGGTATATGGTAAAACCGAATGTGCACACAACAGGCGCTATTGCGAAGATGGAAAAAAGGCAACAGGGATCTTGATCCAGGAGGGCATTCAATGTCTCTGCTGTAACCAAGAAGCTTGATATTGACATCTAACCACTTAGCTAGCAAGTTAGCAAACCAAATGCATAGCTGGATATAACTTATTTTTCTCATCTTAGATTTCTTGTAGTTATACTTAGCACCCTCGTAGCAAGCACCCTCGCAGCTCCACTATATTGAAAATCATGCCGTCGGTATTTCGAAAAACACCTCTGTATATGGTTTAAACAGTATATGGCACAAGCTCAATAGGAATATGCTGTGTTAAACATTCGCCATGACTTGTTAAATGTCACTGAATGACGTGTGTCTCTCTCCGGCCACATCACACCACTAATCTCAACAGGATTGGTTTGACCTGACACGCATTCAGCAGGAATGTGGGGAATGGGATCTGAGAGAGGCTTTTTTTGCTTTGGACATGTGAAACTGAGAGGGCAAATAGCAGTTTACACATCAGGAGGCAACCTTTAGGAGTGGACGATTTGAACAACACATAGTTTCCCCATGGGACTAGCTCAAGAATGCTTTGGTAACACTTTGTATGAAGTATATAGAGTGCCTTCAGAAAGTTTTCATACCCCTTGACTTTTTCCACATTTTGTTGTGTTAGAGCCTGAATTTAAAATGGATTCCATTGCGATTTTTGGTCACTGGAATACACACAATACCCCATCATGTCAAAGTGGAATTATGTTTTTGAAATGATTACAAATTAATAAAAAATTAAAAGCTGAAATGTCTTGAGTCAATAAGTATTCAACCCCTTTGTTATGGCAAACCTAAATAAGTCCATGAGTAAAAATCTACTTAACAAGTCACATAATAAGTTGCATGGACTGTGCAATAATAATGTTTAACATGATTTTTGAATGACTACCTCTGTTCCCCCACACATACAATTATATGTTAGGTCCCTCAGTCGAGCTGTCACGCCCTGACCTTAGATACCTCTGTTTTTCTATATATTTTGGTTAGGTCAGGGTGTGACTAGGGTGGGTGCTCTAGTTTTTGTATGTCTAGGGTTTTGTATGTCTAAGGGTTTTTGTATGTCTTTGTTGACCCGATAAACAGAGACAGCTGTTTATCGTTGTCTTTGATTGGGGATCATATTTAGGTAGCCATTTTCCTCATTTGTGTTGTGGGATCTTGTCTACATTTAGTTGCCTGAGTGCACAACAGTAGCTTCACGTTTCGTTTGGTTGTTTGTTGTTTTTGTTCAGTGAGTTTTGGTTTATTAAAATTATGTGGAACTCTACTCACGCTGCGCCTTGGTCTCATCATTACGACGGTTTCCATCCCACGAGCAGTGAATTTCAAACACAGATTCAACCACAAAGACCAGGAAGGTTTTCCAATGCCTCACAAAGAAGGGCACCTATTGGTAGATGGGTAAACAAAAGCAGACATTGAATATCCCTTTGAGCATGGTGAAGTTATTAATTACACTTTGGATGGTGTAGCAATACACCCAGTCACTACATAGATACAGGCGTCCTTTCTAACTCAGTTGCCGGAGAGGAAGGAAACCGCTCATGGGTTTCACCATGAGGCCAATGGTGACTTTAAAACATTTACAGAGTTTAATGGCTGTGATAGGAGAAAACTTAGGATGGATCAACAACATTGTAGTTACTCCACAATACTAACCTAATTCACAGAGTGAAAAGAAGGAAGCTAGTACAGAATAAAAAATATTCCAGAATCCTAGAGGACAACCTGGTTCAGTCTGCTTTCCACCAGACACTGGGAGATGAATTCACCTTTCAGCTAGACAATAACCTAAAACACAAATCTATGCTGGAGTTGCTTACCAAGAGAGTGAATGTTCATGAGTGGTCTAGTTACAGTTGTGATTTAAAATGACTTGAAAATCTATGGCAAAAGGGTTGTCAAGCAACGATCAACAACCAATTTAACAGCGCTTGAATCATTTTTTAAATAATAATTGACAAAACATGTGTGGAAATCTCTTAAACTTACCCAGAAATACTCCCTGCCAAAGGTGCTTCTACAAAGTATTGACTCGGTGGTGAACATTTATGTAAATTAGATATTTCTGTATATCATTTTCAATTCATTTGCAAACATTTCTAAAAACATGTTTGCACTTTGTCATTATGGTATTGTGTGTAGATGGGTGAGAAAAAAAAAAGATTTAATCAATTTTGAATTCAGGCTGTAACATAACAAAATGTGGTATAAGTCAGGGGTATGAGTACTTTCTGAAGGCACTGCACATATGTGTATCATGTACCATGTGCTCTGTAATGCATTATAAAACGCTTATAATTAATTATGTGTTGTGACTAACTATAAGTGGTAATAACATCTTATGGTGCTTTCACAGAAAATGGCAGGATGGAAGGACTGTCTGTGAAGAACAGATTGAGTTGTTTCACTTGTTTTTTCTTGTTGAATATAGAGGAGAAGATGTGTACAGCACATGAAGGTGTAGTGGAATATCTCTATGTAGTCTACTGTATGTATGGTCACTCTGACTGAGAAGTCTGTGTGGGAGGAGGGATGGCTGTGCCCAGATAAAAATAACCTCCCACCGCAAGACAGGGGAACAGAGGAAAACCCCTCCCCTATATCTCCCTGTCTTTCTCTTTATCTCTCCCCCTGTCTCTATTGGTCTATTCTCTTCTCTCTCTTTCTCCCCTGCTCTCTCCTTCTCTTTCCCCTCTCATTCCCTCTTTCCTTCCTTCCTTCTCTCTCTCTCTCTCTCGCTTGCTCTTTCTTTCTCGTTTTCTTTCTCTCACTCTTTCACTCTTTCTCTCTCCTCCCTCTTTCTTTCCATCCCAGGCCTGACCATATGCTTTAGTTGCTAGAGCGAGGCCTCTATGAAAACAGCACTGTCACAATGTGTGATCAGTTTACAGCGTGCCCCACACTGGGCATGTTTTTCTACAATTAAATATAATTGGAGCTTTAAAAATAGACCGTTTTTTTATGGTCATCCACATGCATTTTAAACGGATTTGTGCTGTCCCCAAAACCAAGGCCAGTTCTGTTCAGGCAGGGAAGGGTTGACGTGGACCTAACCAAACGGTTTCATATTTTTTATTTGTAGTGCTTCCCTTTTCTCTTTTTCCTCCTGAATATAGACCTGCGCCCTCTAGCAAACACATAACTGAAAAGGTAGATGATCGTGGAGCACATTTGTCTCATATATTTTCCATTCATAGACAGTAGTGAACAGAGATTTGTGGGCAAACAACTACTAAACAGGTGTTCATTCCTTGTTCTCTACTGTAATCCAACATTCATAGAGCTGCTGAGCACCCTCCCTCTCTCCCAGAAGCTGAGTAGTGGATGTGCTGTGTGTGTGTATGCGTGCGAGTTTGTGTGCATGTATATTTGTATGTGTGTGTGTTTACGTGGCTTGACTCACAGGCTGCTGGCCTGGTGTTGGTGCATCAGTAGTACCTCTCCAGAATGCAGAGAAAAGGGTGTTGTGTTGTAATGTGATCCAGACAGGCCCACTGTAGTGTATATGGACTAGGTTGCAGGGGAGTGTTTAGGGAATAGGTAGCAGGGGAGTGTATATGGAATAGGTAGCAGGGGAGTGTATAGGGACTAGGTAGCAGGGGAGTGTATAGGGAATAAGCAGCAGGGGACTGTATAGGGAATAAGCAGCAGGGGAGTGTATAGGGAATAAGCAGCAGGGGAGTGTATAGGGAATAGGTAGCAGGGGAGTGTATAGGGAATAGGTAGCAGGGGAGTGTATATGGAATAGGTAGCAGGGGAGTGTATATGGAATAGGTAGCAGGGGAGTGTATAGGGAATAGGTAGCAGGGGAGTGTATATGGAATAGGTAGCAGGGGAGTGTATAGGGAATACGCAGCAGGGGAGTGTATAGGGAATAGGTAGCAGGGGAGTGTATATGGAATAGGTAGCAGGGGAGTGTATAGGGACTAGGTAGCAGGGGAGTGTATAGGGAATAAGCAGCAGGGAGTGTATAGGGAATAGCAGCAGGGGAGTGTATAGGGAATAAGCAGCAGGGGAGTGTATAGGGAATAAGCAGCAGGGGGTAGTGTATAGGGAATAAGCAGCAGGGGAGTGTATAGGGAATAAGCAGCAGGGGGGAGTGTATATGGAATAAGCAGCAGGGGAGTGTATAGGGAATAAGCAGCAGGGGGTAGTGTATAGGGAATAAGCAGCAGGGGAGTGTATAGGGAATAGGTAGCAGGGGAGTGTATAGGGAATAGGTAGCAGGGGAGTGTATAAGGAATAAGCAGCAGGGGAGTGTATAGGGAATAAGCAGCAGGGGGGTAGTGTATAGGGAATAAGCAGCAGGGGGGTAGTGTATAGGGAATAAGCAGCAGGGGAGTGTATAGGGAATAGGTAGCAGGGGAGTGTATAGGGAATAGGTAGCAGGGGAGTGTATAGGGAATAGGTAGCAGGGGAGTGAATAGGGAATAGGTAGCAGGGGAGTGTATAGGGAATAGGTAGCAGGGGAATGTATATGGAATAGGTAGCAGCGGAGTGTATAGGGAATAAGTAGCAGGGGAGTGTATAGGGAATAGGTAGCAGGGGAGTGTATAGGGAATAGGTAGCAGGGGAGTGTATAGGGAATAGGTAGCAGGGAGTGTATAGGGAATAGGTAGCAGGGGAGTGTATAGGGAATAGGTAGCAGGGGCGTGTATAGGGAATAGGTAGCAGGGAGTGTATAGGGAATAGGTAGCAGGGCGTGTATAGGGAATAGGTAGCAGGGGAGTGTATAGGGACTAGGTAGCAGGGGAGTGTATAGGGAATAGGTAGCAGGGGAGTGTATAGGGAATAGGTAGCAGGGAGTGTATAGGGAATAGGTAGCAGGGGAGTGTATAGGGAATAGGTAGCAGGGGAGTGTATAGGGGATAAGCAGCAGGGAGTGTATAGGGAATAGGTAGCAGGGCGTGTATAGGGAATAGGTAGCAGGGGAGTGTATAGGGACTAGGTAGCAGGGGAGTGTATAGGGAATAGGTAGCAGGGGAGTGTATAGGGAATAGGTAGCAGGGGAGTGTATAGGGAATAGTTAGCAGGGGAGTGTATAGGGAATAAACAGCAGGGGAGTGTATAGGGAATAGGTAGCAGGGGAGTGTATAGGGAATAGGTAGCAGGGGCGTGTATAGGGAATAGGTAGCAGGGGAGTGTATAGGGAATATGTAGCAGGGGAGTGTATAGGGAATAGGTAGCAGGGGAGTATATAGGGAATAGGTAGCAGGGGAGTGTATAGGGAATAGGTAGCAGGGGCGTGTATAGGGAATAGGTAGCAGGGGAGTGTATAGGGGATAAGCAGCAGGGGAGTGTATAGGGAATAAGCAGCAGGGGAGTGTATAGGGAATAGGTAGCAGGGGAGTGTATAGGGAATAGGTAGCAGGAGAGTGTATAGGGACTAGGTAGCAGGGGAGTGTATAGGGACTAGGTAGCAGGGGAGTGTATAGGGAATAGGTAGCAGGGGAGTGTATAGGGAATAGGTATCAGGGGCATGAGGGCCAGCATTCAGAATGCCACATGAAAGGACCAACCACTGAATGCATCCACACTCATACACACATTCTCTCTGGACACATCCACACTCATACACACATTCTCTCTGGACACATCCACACTCATACACACATTCTCTCTGGACACATCAACACTCATACACACATTCTCTCTGGACACATCAACACTCATACACACATTCTCTCTGCACACATCCTCACTCATTCACACATTCTCTCTGTACACATCAACACTCATACACACATTCTCTCTAGACACATCCACACTCATACACACATTCTCTCTGGACACATCAACACTCATACACACATTCTCTCTGGACACATCCTCACTCATACACACATTCTCTCTAGACACATCCACACTCATACACACATTCTCTCTGCACACATCCTCACTCATTCACACATTCTCTCTGTACACATCCACACTCATACACACATTCTCTCTGGACACATCGACACTCATACACACATTCTCTCTGCACACATCCTCACTCATTCACACATTCTCTCTGTACACATCCACACTCATACACACATTCTCTCTGGACACATCGACACTTATACACACATTCTCTCTAGACACATCCTCACTCATTCACACATTCTCTCTGGACACATCGACACTCATACACACATTCTCTCTAGACACATCCACACTCATACACACATTCTCTCTAGACACATCTACACTCATACACACATTCTATCTAGACACATTCACACTCATACACACATTCTCTCTGGACACATCCACACTCATACACACATTCTCTCTAGACACATCCACACTCATACACACATTCTCTCTGCACACATCCTCACTCATTCACACATTCTCTCTGGACACATCCACACTCATACACACATTCTCTCTAGACACATCCACACTCATACACACATTCTCTCCAGACACATCCACACTCATACACACATTCTCTCCAGACACATCCACACTCATACACACATTCTCTCTGGACACATCCTCACTCATACACACATTCTCTCTAGACACATCCACACTCATACACACATTCTCTCTGGACACATCCACACTCATACACACATTCTCTCTGGACACATCCACACTCATACACACATTCTCTCTGGACAATGCCACAGACACACTCATACACCAGAGTTTCCGTTTAGAAAATGTGGCACCGGACAACATGACATGGAAGATTTTTATTTACTGGCCATTTCAGAAATGTAGCAGATCCATTTGCATTGGGTGTGTACACCATTAGGGCATAGGTGTCAAACTCATTCCAGGAAGGTCTGAGTGTCTGTGGGTTTTTGTTCCACCCTTGTACTTGATTGATGAATTAAGGTCACTGATTAGTAAGGAACTCCCCTCACCTGGTTGTCTAGGTCTTAATTGAAAGGAAAAAACAAAAACCCGCAGATACATGGTGTAACGATCGTCTTCGGGAGAAAGAGAAGAGGACCAAAGCGCAGCGTGGTAAGTGTTCATCATTTCAATTAAAGAAAACACTGAACACTGAATCAATACAAAAATAACAAAATGAACGAATGAAACGAAACAGTCCTGTCTGGTGACATACACACGCAACACAAAGACAGAAAATAAACACCCACAAAACCCAGGTGGAAAAAAGCTATGATTCTCAATCAGAGACAACTAACGACACCTGCCTCTGATTGAGAACCATACTAGGCCGAACACAAAAACCAACATAGAAAAACAAACAGACTGCCCACCCCAAATCACGCCCTGACCATACTAAAACAAAGACAAAACAAAGGAACTATGGTCAGAACGTGACACATGGCCCTCCGTGGAATGAGTTTGACACCCCTGCATTAGGGTGTCCACCCACGGTGCTCATAATGATAGCCTCCCGGGTGGCGCAGTGGTTAAGGGCGCTGTACTGCAGCGCCAGCTGTGCCACCAGAGACTCTGGGTTCGCGCCCAGGCTCTGTTGTAACTGGCCGCGACCGGGAGGTCCGTGGGGCGACGCACAATTGGCCTAGCGTCGTCCGGGTTAGGGAGGGCTTGGTCGGTAGGGATGTCCTTGTCTCATCGCGCACCAGCGACTCCTGTGGCGGGCCGGGCGCAGTGAGCGCTAACCAAGGTTGCCAGGTGCACGGTGTACCCTCCGACACATTGGTGCGGCTGGCTTCCGGGTTGGATGCGCGCTGTGTTAAGAAGCAGTGCGGCTTGGTTGGGTTGTGTATCGGAGGACGCATGACTTTCGAACTTCGTCTCTCCCGAGCCTGTACAGGAGTTGTAGCGATGAGACAAGATAGTAGCTACTAAAACAATTGGATACCACGAAATTAGGGAGAAAAAGGGGTCAAAAATATATATACAAAAATAAATAAAAATAGATTATGGTAATTCATCTTAACATACCATGCAACTCCTGTAATGAAGCAGCCAATGAAACGTGATTTTCATAGATTTGCCAAAATGCAGTTTGCAGGAAAAAAAACACACCTGATGTGAGCGGTATATGACAGAAAATAAAATCTCTGTTAGAAACTCAGAAAGAGGGTGAATCTAAAGATGCAAAAACTAGGATGGGTTGCTGATATTACTAGGATTGTGCTTTTGACTTCTGGACAACAAAAGAAAGTTGATATGAAAACCAACAGAACGGGAGAGAAATAGCATGGAAGTCTTTCATAGGCGGTGTGCGTGCCAAAAAGCCTAGCCGATTATTGAGTTGGGCTGTCAGTGAAAAGCATGTCAAATATGTATAAAAAGAAGGTGTCTTGAGTATAATTAAAAATGTTGAGACAGGGGAGGGGTGTGTGGCCAAGATTTGTTTCATTATGTGAATTGTTTGCCCTTTGGTTGTTTATATCAATTCCCCATTACATATGTCTCCAGTAGTAAATGTACCGTTAATCCCCATAATTTGGTTACATTAATTTATGTTAATGCATTGTATTACTAATTAGGCCTACAGTCATTTACCGTTCTCATTCTCTGAGTGGAAACTTGTTTGCAGAGTCACAACCTGCTACACTTGTGAGAAATACGTTTTGGTGCTCCATGTGAGCAATGAGCATGTGTCTGGTTTCTCTGCCTTGTTAATGTTGAGGGAGCGTGTGCACCTGAGCATAGAAATAGTCTAACTGGCCTGCAGCGCACATTTAGGAGAGTGCCCATTTGGGTATGTCTGATTTCGGATTGACTTAACTCACTACGTCCACCACTAATAAGCTGAGCTTCTCATTCATTTTTTCTTCACCTCACATAGTAAGTCAACAAAGTCTTTTTTTGAACATCCATTGTGAATTATGGCCTAGTAGTTCCTCACAGCAGGCCTATTTTAAAAATCTTTCCAACAATCTCCCCCTCAATAATCACCAAGCCTCGATGTGAAAGATCAAAATATCATCATCTGATTATCCCACATATCCAGTGGAAACATCATAAAATACCTGAACACTTTTCCCTTGTGTAAAAACAGCTGTCTGTGGAAACTCTGAGGGCCCAGAATAGGCTAGTTGATACAATATTGCAAGTTCGCTAGAGAGAGCTTCAGACCAGATCCAGTTGATTGATTTGATACAATATTGCACTTAACTAGCATAGCTCAAATCAAGACAGGCAGGCAGACAGGCTGAGTAAAGACATTAATGTGATTGAAAGAACTAGCATTTTCATCAATAGATTTTCTACTGTTTTTATTTTGTCGGCTTTATGTATTTTTACTTAGTTCACAATGGAAGGTAAAGGCCAACGGCTGCATTGGCCATCTCGGAGTTGCTCTCATTTAGCCTATTTAGCCGCCAATGATCACAGTGTATCAACGTGTCTATATGGCAGAGGCTGGTGATCTCGCATTAGATGCATTTTAAGTTTTATATTTTATCATTTTAATTAACCACGTGACAATGATTTTGAGAACTGAAAACGTTATTATTGAAATTAAACTGTTCCACGAAAATGTGCATATGAAAATCAAAACGGGTAGAATAAATTGTTTGCTCCCCCAAACTTGAAACTCACGCACCTCCTATGAAGTCTTTATAAAATAATTGCCTCCATGTTTCCATGGTAGGATTTTCAAGCAAGGTAAGACATGCCTCATACTATGAAGTAAAACATTCAGGTTTCAAACAATTAAGTATGTTTTCGAAATGCATACTGCCTCCAGCTCACATTGTAAAGTGGTGGTGACGCGCTGATAGCCTGCCTACCGTTGTTTTTTCTGCTGGCCCAGTCAATTTGGCTAGAAACAATTGTATTTATCGGCTTTTCATTTTTTTTTATTGGACAAAAGCCGCCAATTACTGGCTAACAGAAACCCTGTCATACACACATTCTCTCTAGACACATCCACAGACACACTCGTACACACAGCCCGATCAACATATTTTGGCCTCTGCCTGTCGTACCTGTCGTCGTCTCCTGCCACCTGCCGTGGCCGCCTCCTCTACTATCTCATGGACTGTCCGTCATCTCTGCTGAGCAATTAGGCCGTGATGCTTTATTTGATTTTATTAGGATCCCCATTAGTCGAAGCCAATGGTGACAGATGGTCTTACTGGGGTCTGACACATAAAAAAAAACACAAAATACTTTACAATTGACATGATTTTAAAAACATTAACATGTAGTGTGTGTGCATCTATCAGTTACACACCAAGTAGGTCACATGTCAGTACATACACACAAAAAGCAGGTCACATGTCAGTACATACACACAACCAGTAGGTCACATGTCAGTACATACACAGAACAAGTAGGTCACATGTCAGTACATACACACAACAAGTAGGTCACATGTCAGTACATACACACAACAAGTAGGTCACATGTCAGTACAAACACACAACAAGTAGGTCACATGTCAGTACATACACACAACAAGTAGGTCACTTGGGGGAGAGGTGTTGTGCCGTGAGGTGTTGCTTTATTTATGTGACAGCAGTAGGAGAGTTACAGCCTAGCCCACAGTATGGCTAATATGTATGTGCCTTCCTTCTCCCTCTCTTTCCCTCTCCCTTTCTCTCTCTCTCCGTCTTTCCCTACTCTGTCTCCCTCCCTCCCTCTCCCAGGCTATAATCTGTGATTAATGGCAGGGGGGAGGATGGGGTGTAATGGGCAGCTCTAAGTGAATGGGCCTGTTAGAGCAGCATGGCTGCAGCAGCCAGCGCCCAAGAAATGGGATTAGCCGCCCAGGGTCCTGGGATGGAAACTGGGAGGGAAGCAAACTTAATAAAGGGGGTCCAGCCCTGGTCCACCTCACACCTCCCAGCTCCCCCTGGCCCTCTCCCTGGCCTGGCCTGCCTCTGATTGGCTTTCAGTCCCATCCCTTACCTTGGGATTTGATTAGCGAGAGGGAGGGAGGAGTGTCCATCCATGAGACAGCAGGTTCTTGGGGATTGGGGAGATGGGGAAAGAAAATATGATGTGAAAGAAACGGCAGACTTTAGAAATGGCACTGTGTTGGAGGTAATCTGGCCCAGATGAAGTGAGAGAGAGATCCCTACAAACCCTGCTCGCTGCATGACCACTGTCTGTGAAGCATGGAGACTGTCTGTCACTCCCCCAGTCAGCGTTCAGTCATGTATAGACTAACTGTACTGTGACTGTGAGCTATGGCCACTATTTGTGATTTATTAAAGCTACGCCACAAAGAAATGCATTCTCCTCTGCTCACTGTAGGAAGTGAAGGATGTCACTGTCACAAACAGTATTTTATCCTTTAATGGTTGGTTCTGAAGGGCTTGGAATGACAGCCATATCAGCAGGCTGGTCAATGTAATATACAGTAATAATGGGCTGTCATTGGACTGTGGACCCAGGCAGCGTCACAAATATCACCCTATTCCCTATATAAGTGCAGTACTTTTGCACAATATAGAGAATAGGGTAGTGCACCTAATGGGGAATAGGGTTCCATCTGGGACGCTGCCTCACTCCAAATTTATTTTGTCAGTGGATGGTTCCGGAAATTAAAGGAGAAAGAAAACCCTGTACCACAGCATATTATAGGTCCCAGTCTTCTTGGTAAATCTCATATTTCTCAAGACACAGGTTTAATTTGTTTTCCCATTTTTCTGGGATTTGTAAATGTTTACTTCACTTAAGCTTCTCCTAGCATAGCTGCAAAACAAATGCCAAAGTGTATAAAATATACTGAACGGAAATATAAACGCAACATTTAAAGTGTTGGTCCCATGTTTCATGAGCTGAAATAAAAGATCCCAGAAATGTTCCATATGCACAAAAAGCTTATTTCACTCAAATTACACCAGAGATGTTTTACTCCAGAGCTGTTGCCAGAGAATTTAATGTTCATTTCTCTACCTTAAGCCGCCTCCAATGTCATTTTAGAGAATTTGGCAGTATGTCCAAATGGCCTCACAGCCGCAGACCACTTGTAACCAAGCCCAGGACCTCCACAACCAACCTCTACATCCGGGGGGGGCTTATTCTGATTGGCTGGGCCTGGCTCCCCAGTGGGTGGGCCTATGCCCTCCCAGGTCCACCCATGGCTGTGCCCCTGTCCAGATGTGAAATAGATTAGGGCCTAATGAAAGTATTTCAACTGATTAATTTCCTTACATGAACTGTAACTGAGTAAAATCTTTGAAATTGTTGCATGTTGCATTTATATTTTTGTTCAGTATATATTTCCCACAGTATGTCTCTCTCTCTATCTCTCTCTTTTAATTTCATGTAAATAAATGTACAGTAGCAGTTGATTGCATTGTGCCTAATGTTGATGAATGTACTTCCAAAGATTGTGGATTGTTCCAGTAAGGGCTGTAGACTATCGTTGGCTGCTGTTGGCTGCTGTAGACTATCGTTGGCTGCTGTTGGCTGCTGTAGACTATCGTTGGCTGCTGTTGGCTGCTGTTGGCTGCTGTAGACTCTCGTTGGCTGCTGTTGGCTGCTGTTGGCTGCTGTAGACTATCGTTGGCTGCTGTTGGCTGCTGTAGACTATCGTTGACTGCTGTTGGCTGCTGTTGGCTGCTGTAGACTATCGTTGGCTGCTGTAGACTATCGTTGGCTGCTGTAGACTATAGTTGGCTGCTGTTGGCTGCTGTAAACTATCGTTGGCTGCTGTTGGCTGCTGTAAACTATCGTTGGCTGCTGTTGGCTGCTGTAGACTATCGTTGGCTGCTGTAGACTATTGTTGGCTGCTGTAGACTATCGTTGGGTGCTGTAGACTATCGTTGGCTGCTGTTGGCTGCTGTAAACTATTGTTGGCTGCTGTTGGCTGCTGTAGACTATCGTTGGCTGCTGTAGACTATCGTTGGCTGCTGTTGGCTGCTGTAAACTATCGTTGGCTGCTGTTGGCTGCTGTAGACTATCGTTGGCTGCTGTTGGCTGCTTGTTGGCTGCTGTAGACTATCGTTGGCTGCTGTTGGCTGCTGTAGACTATCGTTGGCTGCTGTTGGCTGCTGTTGGCTGCTGTAGACTATCGTTGGCTGCTGTTGGCTGCTGTTGGCTGCTGTTGGCTGCTGTAGACTATCGTTGGCTGCTGTAGACTATCGTTGGCTGCTGTTGGCTGCTGTAAACTATCGTTGGCTGCTGTTGGCTGCTGTAGACTATCGTTGGCTGCTGTAGACTATCGTTGGCTGCTGTAGACTATCGTTGGCTGCTGTTGGCTGCTGTAAACTATCGTTGGCTGCTGTTGGCTGCTGTAGACTATCGTTGGCTGTTGTAGACTATCGTTGGCTGCTGTAAACTATCGTTGGCTGCTGTTGGCTGCTGTTGGCTGCTGTAGACTATCGTTGGCTGCTGTAGACTATCGTTGGCTGCTGTAAACTATCGTTGGCTGCTGTTGGCTGCTGTTGGCTGCTGTAGACTATCGTTGGCTGCTGTTGGCTGCTGTAGACTATCGTTGGCTGCTGTTGGCTGCTGTAGACTATCGTTGGCTGCTGTAGACTATCGTTGGCTGCTGTAGACTATCGTTGGCTGCTGTTGGCTGCTGTAAACTATCGTTGGCTGCTGTTGGCTGCTGTTGGCTGCTGTAGACTATCGTTGGCTGCTGTAGACTATCGTTGGCTGCTGTTGGCTGCTGTAAACTATCGTTGGCTGCTGTTGGCTGCTGTTGGCTGCTGTAGACTATCGTTGGCTGCTGTTGGCTGCTGTAAACTATCGTTGGCTGCTGTAAACTATCGTTGGCTGCTGTTGGCTGCTGTAGACTATCGTTGGCTGCTGTTGGCTGCTGTAAACTATCGTTGGCTGTAGTAGACTATCGTTGGCTGCTGTTGGCTGCTGTTGGCTGCTGTAGACTATCGTTGGCTGCTGTTGGCTGCTGTTGGCTGCTGTAGACTATCGTTGGCTGCTGTTGGCTGCTGTAGACTATCGTTGGCTGCTGTAGACTATCGTTGGCTGCTGTTGGCTGCTGTAGACTATCGTTGGCTGCTGTTGGCTGCTGTTGGCTGCTGTAGACTATCGTTGGCTGCTGTAGACTATCGTTGGCTGCTGTTGGCTGCTGTTGGCTGCTGTAGACTATCGTTGGCTGCTGTAGACTATCGTTGGCTGCTGTAGACTATCGTTGGCTGCTATAGACTATCGTTGGCTGCTGTTGGCTGCTGTAAACTATCGTTGGCTGCTGTTGGCTGCTGTAGACTATCGTTGGCTGCTGTTGGCTGCTGTAGACTATCGTTGGCTGCTGTTGGCTGCTGTAGACTATCGTTGGCTGCTGTTGGCTGCTGTTGGCTGCTGTTGACTATCGTTGGCTGCTGTTGGCTGCTGTAAACTATCGTTGGCTGCTGTTGGCTGCTGTTGGCTGCTGTAAACTATCGTTGGCTGCTGTTGGCTGCTGTAAACTATCATTGGCTGCTGTTGGCTGCTGTTGGCTGCTGTAGACTATCGTTGGCTGCTGTTGGCTGCTGTAGACTATCGTTGGCTGCTGTAGACTATCGTTGGCTGCTATAGACTATCGTTGGCTGCTGTTGGCTGCTGTAAACTATCGTTGGCTGCTGTTGGCTGCTGTAGACTATCGTTGGCTGCTGTTGGCTACTGTAGACTATCGTTGGCTGCTGTTGGCTGCTGTAGACTATCGTTGGCTGCTGTAGACTATCGTTGGCTGCTATAGACTATCGTTGGCTGCTGTTGGCTGCTGTAAACTATCGTTGGCTGCTGTTGGCTGCTGTAAACTATCGTTGGCTGCTGTTGGCTGCTGTTGGCTGCTGTTGACTATCGTTGGCTGCTGTTGGCTGCTGTAAACTATCGTTGGCTGCTGTTGGCTGCTGTTGGCTGCTGTAAACTATCGTTGGCTGCTGTAAACTATTGTTGGCTGCTGTTGGCTGCTTGTTGGCTGCTGTAGACTATCGTTGGCTGCTGTAGACTATCGTTGGCTGCTGTTGGCTGCTGTAAACTATCGTTGGCTGCTGTTGGCTGCTGTAGACTATCGTTGGCTGCTGTTGGCTGCTGTAGACTATCGTTGGCTGCTGTTGGCTGCTGTAGACTATCGTTGGCTGCTGTAGACTATCGTTGGCTGCTGTTGGCTGCTGTAAACTATCGTTGGCTGCTGTTGGCTGCTGTTGGCTGCTGTAGACTATCATTGGCTGCTGTTGGCTGCTGTAAACTATCGTTGGCTGCTGTTGGCTGCTGTAAACTATCGTTGGCTGCTGTAGACTATCGTTGGCTGCTGTAGACTATCGTTGGCTGCTGTTGGCTGCTGTTGGCTGCTGTAGACTATCGTTGGCTGCTGTTGGCTGCTGTAGACTATCGTTGGCTGCTGTTGGCTGCTGTTGGCTGCTGTAGACTATCGTTGGCTGCTGTTGGCTGCTGTAAACTATCGTTGGCTGCTGTTGGCTGCTGTAGACTATCGTTGGCTGCTGTTGGCTGCTGTAGACTATCGTTGGCTGCTGTTGGCTGCTGTAGACTATCGTTGGCTGCTGTTGGCTGCTGTAGACTATCGTTGGCTGCTGTTGGCTGCTTGTTGACCACCTGCTTGCTGTCACTAATTATCCATGGATACTATAGTTTAAACACTATGCCTGCTAACGTTGACTTCCAGTGGTGGAGGGCTGTTAACTATCATTGGCTACTTTTGGTGTGTTTAGCGCTGGTTGTCAGAGCCATTGGGGTGATGCTAATGGGCCAGTGTTGGAGGTAATCAACCCAGCAGCCTCCCAGGCAGCCCAGTCTCCTGTTTTTCATGCATGAGTGCCACAGTAACACGCCACTGACTTTTTTGAAAAAGTCAAATGAACCTCTAGCAATACGACATGGCTGTTCCCTTAGCGACACAGAGTTCAGTTCTGCCTATCAGGCAAGCTATGGTCCATGTTACCAGAGTGCCTCATGGCCTTGCAGTGTTTAGGTAATGGAGTATGGAGGCCATTTTCAGTTGTAAGTACTTTACAGATGTACTTATTGTTGTTGGAGGGAGGTAGTAGTATTCTCAAACCACAAGTTAACCCCTCGAGAGGGACAAAGGTATTTTTAGATGTTATAGTGTGCAGTAAGCATGATCTGACAGCGGAAATATTGACAGTGTGGAAACTGTGTTGCTTGTGTGTGTATAGAAGATTTAGCTAAACGGAATAGCTTCTAGCTGTTATTGTTGTCTGAGTAAGAAATAATCCCAATGCCGAGGGAGCCCATACTTTCTGACCCCAGAATTAACCATTTTCTTACTATTCCTCCCCCACTAGGCCTTGTCCGGGGGATGAGGGGGGAGGGGAACTTCAGTGAAGATAGTCAAAATAAAGACCCTGTGTGTGTAGGGGACTGTATGTGAACTTTGAAGTCATATTTTGTTTTCCACAAACCGAAAGGTCTTGCCCCGATACATCCTTTTGTTATGAAATCCCTACTGATTCTCTCTTTATTGCAATTGTTGCCAGGCTCCATGCCTGCTGTATTTATAAACGTCTCCTCATCGTGTGTGTGTGTTTCCTCCCCTCCCTCCCTCTCTCTGAGATTACAGAAAACGCAGGCACAATGATTGAATTATAATCAGTGTGAGACACAGCAGTCTCTCACTGTGTGAGCACAAACAGGACTTTGTTCTCACTGTGTTTTGTATGTTACTAGTAACTTGTTTCATTTTGCATGAATGGTTGTTCACTCAGATGTGAAAGTTATCAAAGAATGACAGTTTTCCTTTCTCCATTTCTCTTTCCTCCACATCCTCTCCCTCCATCCTCTCCTTTGCTCTCTCCCTCTCCAAATTGCCCCCTCCCTCCCCCCTCCTCCACTCCACAGGGACCCTGTGGAACCTGTCTTCCTTTGAGCCTCTGAAGATGGTGATTATAAACCACGGACTGCAGACTTTGACCAACGAGGTCATCATCCCCCACTCAGGCTGGGAGCATGAGCCCAACGAGGACTCCAAACCTCGTGACGCAGAGTGGACCACCGTCTTCAAGAACACATCAGGATGTCTGAGGTAATAGCTTGCTTGAGGCCTACTACACACACACTTAAAGGTCCTCTTAAAGGTACTTCCACCATAGTGAAGCAGATGAAAGATGGTTAAAGTAACACATCAGCAGGCCCATGGTACAATGCATATGGACTAGCCAGGCCACCACTCTCACTCCAGCACTTCACCTGAAGAGGCTATTCTCTGAATGAGAGAGGGAGTTAAAAGACATTTTCCACCAGTGCATCTGATAATGAACAGATACAAATCGATGTTCTCCTATGCTGCTGTGGCCATTAGCAGTGCTATTAACAGACCCCTGTACAGACAGCCTCAGGTTCCTTAGAGGCCATCCTAGCAACCTGATGCTTGATTAGGACTTCCAGGGCCACAAGGGCTTATCACCATGGTTACGTCTCCCATAATGACATTAGCCATTTTAAATCCACGTCCCTTTCTACCTGAAATAAAAGGTTGTGAGGGGTTGGAAGGGGTTGGTTTGGGTCGATTTGAACCGGAAGAAATTAGTGTGCAGATTTATAAGAATTCTCACAGTTTGGTGAGAAAGTCCTGTTTTCCTCCTCAATTTATTCAAGGCTAGATGACATAATGCACAGCATCTAGTAGATAGCAACATTCTCCTCAATGTATTCCTGCTGTGGATTATTGTGTCCATAAACCTTTTCTCAATCAGATCACATTATCAAACTGTTAGAGTTAATCAGGAGACAAAAGTTAGCTAGTCCAGTCTCTAGCTACTGTCACTCAAGACTACTGCCCTCATCTATTCAGCTGGCTTACTGACTGACCTTAGTTGACCTTTTAGTGGAAGTGTTAAAACAGTGTGTGAGCCTGTGTGAGCCCCCACCCCAGACAGGAGATAACAAACAGTGAGTCTGGTCTGGTTGTCTGAGTTAAGCCAATAGTCCTTCAGGAGATAAAGTGGGATTGTTTGTCTAGAGCTGCGTTCTATCCCCACCAGTAAACTAGCCACGGCTGCTGTGTCCAACCTCAACTGGCTACCGCTGAGGAAGTCTCCAATATGTTGTAACACATGGGACTCCAGGAATTATGCTTGTGGATGGCCTCTCTAGTGCTATGGGGTCCTTTAGTGTTTCTAATAAAGATTTAGAAGCTACAAATTGTTTATATTGGCTATGACTTCTCTACCAGTGTCCATTTTGACAAGTGGACTTTAAAAAACTTCAGACAACTCACTAGTATTTTTTTCCCTCTTTCTCTCATCTCCTGTCGTGACTTGGGCCTTGTATTTTGGCAGTGTACCACCCTAGTGAAGCACCAAAAGATATCCTCTGTACCAGCTATACTGTATGTTGCCCCAGCCCCATCATGGCCAACCCACAGTCCCTAATCCACTGCAGCTCAGCTCAGCTCAGCAGTCAGTGCAGTCTGTTGGTCAGGATCCAAGTCAACGCTTTCTTCCCACCCCCTGCTGTTTTGATCAAATGTAACCCATTCCAGATTAACCCATTCTTCTTTTTCGGTTCTCTCTCTCTCTCTCTCTCTCTCTCTCTCTCTCTCTCTCTCTCTCTCTCTCTCTCTCTACCCCTCTCTCTACCCCTCTCTCTACCCCCTCTCTCTCTCTCTACCTCTCTCTACCTCTCTCTACCTCTCTCTACCTCTCTCTCTCTCTCTCTACCTCTCTCTACCTCTCTCTCTCTCTCTCTCTCTCTCTACCCCTCTCTCTACCCCTCTCTCTCTCTCTCTCTACCCCTCTCTCTACCACTCTCTCTCTCTCTCTCTCTCTCTCTCTCTCTCTACCCCTCTCTCTACCCCTCTCTCTACCCCTCTCTCTCTCTCTCTCTCTCTACCTCTCTCTCTCTACCTCTCTCTCTCTCTCTCTCTCTCTCTCTACCTCTCTCTACCTGCTGTCGAGTACATCTCCATGGCAACTGTAACCAACGACACTCTCTGTTGCCTAGTAAGCTGGCCAGAGGCAGAAGCAAATTTGTGTGGAGATCTACTGATGTATGGGAGATTGTGTGTACTCATGCCTTGACAGAACTGCACATTTGCTGCTTAGGTCACTATAACCTCTATATGCTTTTTAGCATATTATTTCCTTTTGTGAGGAAGTCTCTTTTGATAAAAGCGTCTGCTAAATGGCCTATAGAGTGGGAATCATAAGTATTCACCCCACTTTGATTTTTTCTAATTTTGTTGTGGTACAAAGTGGGATTGAAGTAGATTTAATTGTGATTGTTTGTTATTGATCTACACAAAATACGTCATAATGTAAACGTGAAAATACAATTCTACACATTTTTACAAATTTACTAAAATATGGTCATAAGTATTCACCTCCTTTGTTTAAGAAAGTCTAAATTAGTTCAGGACTAAAAGTTTGCTTAACAAATCACATAATAAGTTACCAGGACTTAGGCCATTGGTGATATTAAAACAATCCAGTGGCTATGATGGGAGAAAACTGAGGATGGATCAACAACGTTGTAGTGACTCCACAATAATGACCTAAATGACAGAGCAAAAAGAAGAATACAAATATACAGAATAAAAATATTCAGAAACTTACATCCTGTATGCAACAAGGGACTAAAGTAATACTTCAAAAAAACACAGCAAAGGAATACACTTTTTGGCCTAAAAGCAAAGCCTTATGTTTGGGGCAAATCCAACTACACATCACTGAGTAAATACCTCCTTGTTTTCAAGCATGGTGGTGGCTGCATCATGGTATAGGTATACTTGACTAGGGAGTTTTTCAGGATAAAAAGTGATGGCGCTAAGCACGTGCAAAACCCTAAAGGAAAACCTGCCTCACCTTTACACCATACACTGGGAGAGGAATTAACCTTTCAGCAGGAAAACAATAACCTACAACACAAGGCCAAATCTACATTGGAGCTGCTTACCAATGAGATAGTGAATGTTCCTGAGTGGCCAAGTAACAGTTTTGACTTAAATCTGCTTGAAAATCTATGGCAATAATTGAACATATCTGATTTTTAAAATATTGCACAATTCAAGTGTTACAAAGCTCTTAGAGACTTACCCAGAAAGACTCACAGCTGTAATCACTGCCAAAGGTGATTATAACATGTAGTGGGGCTGAATACTTATTTAATCAAGGTGTTTTATTTTTCATTCATCTTAAAAAATATATACTTTGTCTTCCACCTTGACATAAGAGTATTTTGTGTAGATCATTGAAAAAAAATGTAATTTGAATCTCTCTCTGAAACACAATAAAACGTGAAGAAATCCAAGGGGGGTGAATACTATATTTTTATATATATTATGACCTTGTGATGAGGGACATGGTGGTGCCCGAGGTCAGGACATTTCATCAGTCTCCACCAGGGAGGCTGTCTCCAACAGAGGACAGTCTATTGTCCCTTTATGGCTAGTCTATTGTCCCTTTATGGCCACATGTCACCATCACTAACCCCTGGGACCGGGCAGTTGATATACGGGCCACACAATGGACACACAGAATGGACCCTCAGACACACACACTCTCTCACACACCCTCACACACATTCTCTCTCACACACACCCTCACACATACAGATTGACATTGAAACACACATACATGCACAAATTGACACCCACAATAGATGTACTTTCTAGAAAAAGCAACAATAAAATGCCTGCCAATAAAAAACGCATATCCCGCTTTGTATGTCGGCCCAAACATACACCTACTGTAAGCGCACACAAACAACCACACACACAACTCTTCCTTCAAATCAATCCCTGTTGGATGCACCTTGGTGGCATTTATGGGTGGAAGTGATTTCTCTGGGCCAAAACGGATGTTTTATGACTTGGGAATAGAGGCCCAGATGGTCTGCGCTGTCTGCTTCTCTACCATAGATTAGTTTTAATTAGGCCAAAGTGTGTAATGGCCCAGGCTCTACCTGAGATAAATGGAGTCTGCCCCAGAGACTGATTGTGTGTGTGTGTGTGTGTGTGTGTGTGTGTGTGTGTGTGTGTGTGTGTGTCATGCGGGCAGGGCACAAGGCTTTGACTGCCCCCCTCAACCCCTCCACAGTGGTGGCAGGCATCCTCCTCCAGGACTTGCTGGGTGGTTGGTAATGTGATTATATGGCACAGAAAGGAAACATTCTTAAATGAAGTCCCCAGCGAGCCTGGCAGCTCCTGCTATCTATCCACAACTAAACTCTCTGAAAAGGCCTATACAGAGCCTTGCAGGTTGTATTCACTCAAACTACACTGAACAAAAATATAAACCAACATGTAAAGTGTTCATCCCATGTTTCATGAGCTGAAAAAAAGATCCCAGAAATGTTTCATATGCACAAAAAACATATTTCTCTCAAACTTTGTGCACAAATGTGTTTACGGCCCAGTTAGTAAGCATTTCTCCTTTGCCAAGATAATCCATCCACCTGACAGGTGTGGCATATGAAGAAGCTGATTAAACAACACAATCATTACATAGGTGCGCCTTGTGCTGTGGACAATAAAAGGCGTCTCTAAAATGTGCAGTTTTGTCACGCAACACAATGTCACAGATGTCTCAAATTTTGAGGGAGTGTTCATTGGCAGACTGACTGCAGGAATGTTCACCAGAACTGTTGCCAGAGAATTTAATATTAATTTCTCTAACATATGCCGCCTCCAATTTCGTTTTAGAGAAATTGGCAGTACATCCATCCAGCCTCACAACCAAAGTCCACTTGTATGGCGTCGTGTGGGCGAGTGGTTTGCTGACATCAACGA
Organism: Oncorhynchus nerka; assembly: GCF_034236695.1. Taxonomy (NCBI): domain Eukaryota; kingdom Metazoa; phylum Chordata; class Actinopteri; order Salmoniformes; family Salmonidae; genus Oncorhynchus; species Oncorhynchus nerka. Next base: position 79,684,144 of record NC_088408.1, read on the forward strand.
GTGTGCCATGGTGGTGGTGGGGTGATGGTATGGGCAGGCATAATCTATGGACAACTAACACAACAGCATTTTATCGATGGCAATTTGAATGCATAGAGATACTGTGACAAGATCCTGAGATCACCTCATGTTTCAGCATGATAATGCATGGCCCCATGTCGCAAGAATTTGTAGACAATTCCTGGAAGCTGAAAATGTCCCAGTTCTTCCATGGGCTGCATTCATGTCACCCATTGAGCGCGTTTGGGATGCTCTCGATCGACGTGTACGGTGGCGTTCCAGTTCCCGACAATTTCCAGAAACTTCGGACAGCCATTGAAGAGGAATTAAGATGACGCCGACAGAGATGGCCGCTTCGCTTCGAGTCCTTAGTAAACTATGCAGTATATTGTTTTTTACATTGTTAGCCCAGAAAATCTTAAGCGTTATTACATACAGCTGGGAAGAACTATTGGATATAAGAGCGACGTCAACTTACTAACATTACGACCAGGAATACGAGGAATACGACTTTCCCGAAGCGGATCCTTTGTTCGGACCACAACCCAGGACAGTGGATCTAATCCTAGAAGTCTAATTGCCTTCCAGAAAGACATCAGAGATTGTAACATTCTCTGTTTCACGGAAACATTACTCTCTCGGGATACGTTGTCGGAGTCGGTTCAGCAAACCAGGGTTCTTCATGCGTCGTGCCGACAGAGATAAAAACCACTCTGGGAAGAAGAAGGGCGGGGGTGTATGCTTCATGATTAATGACTCATGGTGTAATCCCAACAACATACAGGAACTCAAGTCCTTTTTCTCAGCGGACCTAGAATTCTTTACAATCAAATGCCGGCCATATTATCTCCCAAGAGAATTCTTGTCAGTTATCATCACGGCTGTGTATAAACCCCCTCAAGCAGACACCACGACAGCCCTGAAGGAACTTCACTGAAATCTATGTATACTGGAAACCATATATCCTGAGGATGCATTTATTGTAGCTGTGGATTTAAAAAAAGCAAATTTGAGAAGAAGTCTACCTAAACTCTATCAGCATATTTATTGCAGTTTTGCACAGGCAATACACTCGATCACTGCTACTCTAACATCCGTGATGCATACAAGGCCCTCCCTCGCCCTCCCTTCCGCAAATCTGACCACGACTCCATCTTGCTCCTACCGTCTTATAGACAGAAACTCAAACAGGATGTACCTGTGACTAAAACCATTCAACGCTGGTCTGACCAATCGGAATCCACGCTTCAAGATTGTTTTGATCACGCAGACTGGGAAATGTTCAGAGCAGCCTCAGCGAATAACATCGATCTATACGCTGATTTGTTAAGTGAGTTTATAAGGAAGTGCATTGGAGATGTTGTACCCACTGTGACTATTAAAACCTTCCCTAACCAGAAACCATGGCTGGATGGCGGCATTCGCGCAAAACTGAAAGTGCGAACCACCGCATTTAACCATGGAAAGAGGACTGGGAATATGGCAGAATATAAACTGCAAGGCAATCAAACACACGAAATGTTGGTATAAGGACAAAGTGGAGTCGCAATTCAATGGCTCAGACACGAGACGTATGTGGCAGGGTCTACAGGAAATTGCGGACAAAAAAAATCAAACCAGCCACGTTATGAACACCGACATCTAGCTTCCAGACAAACTAAACACCTTCTTTGCCCGCTTTGAGGATAATACAGTGCCACCGTAGCAGCCTACTAACAAGGACTGCGCCCCCCTCTCTCCTTCTCCGTGGCTGAGGTATGTAAGACATTTAAACATGTTAACCCTCGCAAGACTGCTGGCACAGACGGCATCCCTAGCCACATCCTCAGAGCATGCACAGACCAGCTGGCTGGTGTGTATAACGACATATTCAATCGCTCCCTATCCCGGTCTGCTAATGGCCACCATTGTTCCTGTACCCAAGAAGGCAACAATAACTGAACTAAATTACTACCGCCACGTAGCACTCACTTCTGACATAATGAAGTTCTTTGAGAGATTAGTCAAGGATCCTATCACCTCCACCTTACCTGCCACCCTAGTCCCACTTCAGTTTGCATACCGCCCCAACAGGTCCACAGACGATGCAATGGCTGATTTTATTATATGAACTGTAATTCAGTAAAATATTTGTTGTTGCATGTTGTGTTTATATTTGTGTTCAATTTACAATAGTCTGATTTGGAATGAAGAATCTGCAAGTTCCATTTGCAAGTCTACCTAACTGTTTATATTCTTGATGCTTTTTAATTAAATGCTTTTGGTCTTTAAAACATGTGGTTGTGTTTTCTGTTTCTCTGACCTGTGTATCTCTGTCTCTTTAACCTCCCTGTCTCTCTGCTTTCTCTACACCAGGAATGTGAGTTCGGACGGGGCCGAGGCAAGGCGCAGACTAAGGGAGTGTGAGGGGCTTGTGGATGCTCTGCTGCACGCCTTGCAGTCAGCTGTGGGCAAGAAAGACATGGACAACAAGGTGAGCCTCCAAACCGACCGATATTACTGTATCTGCATTGCCAATATGTAATCTGTTCATTGGAGACATTTAATACCGTGGATGCGGATCTCTTAACTGCTGAGTTTTGCTGTTCTCTATCTAATTTCCTAGAAAATAACCAGTCCCTTTCATATCATATTGCTTGATCAATCTGTATATGTTTGAATTGACATTGTCCCTCCCTCTACCTCTATCCCCCCCACCAGTCTGTGGAGAACTGTGTGTGTATCATGAGGAACCTGTCTTACCACGTTCACAAAGAGATCCCAGGGGCCGAGAAGTTCACAGACCCGTCCGTTCTGCAGGCCCCGGGCTCTGCGGGCCCTCAGAGGAAGAAGAAGGATGACGCAGGCTGCTTTGGAGGGAAGAAGGCCAAAGGTAAGAGGACAAAACAGAGGGAGACTGGCGAGACATAGGCCCCGTCCCAAGACATAGGCCCAGTCACAAAATGTAGGCCCGGTACCAAAACGTAGGCCCAGCTTCAAAATGTAGGCCCAGTCCCAAGACATAGGCCCAGTCCAAAAACGTAGACCCAGTCCCATAACGAGCCTCTTCCATGGACCGCCAGTGATGACTGATCTGTAGGAAGCACCTATCAATCTCACTTTTCTCCTTATCTGGCATTCAGTTACAATGGAATCTAAACCTGTATGCTATTTGCAAAATGGGCCATGTCAGTTTGTATAGTTAACTGTATGTACCCAAGCCTATCAAACAGTTCTTCAGCTCTTTAGAGCTCTATTTACCTCATTTAGCCCAGAGCTGTTTCTCCCTAGACAGTTACAGTATTTAGTATAGGCTACCTCTGGTCCTAAACAGATACAGTATGTAATTCGTATATTTGCCACCTCTCAATCATTGGCTGACTAATGGCTGAACAACAAGCAGAGCTCCCTCTCCCACAACAAATAATGATGGAAATTAATCACTTAGCCAATGATGTGAGACCCAATTTCACTGACCTTTCACCCCTCAGGGTCCAGAGGGGGACGCCAATGATTTAGGGGCCAAGAAAGCACTGGAGCATGTGTCTAAAAGTGTGTGTGTTTACAGATTAATATCATAGATGACAATCTCAAGCGAATTAGCCAGTGGGCTTCTATTGTACATAGCAGTTAATGAGGTGTGTTTAGCCTTCGCAGGCCCTGGAGATGTACTTTGAAGGAGAGATAGCCTACATTAAAAAAGCTAAAAACAGCCCTATAAAACCAGCATGAGTGCTGGAAGGGGAGTTGGATCTTTCAGGAGAGCTGTTTAGACAACAGTCTTTCACAGCAATTAGTTACATGATAAACGCTCTAAATTACCCCCCCGAATTCTGACACTTGCCGTTAGAGCCATTACCATAAATTGACGCTTCAGGCCAACTTATTTAGTGAATGCTAATGGTTGCTTTTTGCATTTCCCTTTTTATTCTTGATTCCTATATTCCTGTGCTGTTATGTGTGGCTGGCTTAGTGCCTTATGTGGCAGTGACTGACCCTCTCTCTCCTCGTTTGTGGCACTACAGTGTAGTGATACACACACGCACATTGGTTTTACTAATTTAGTCCCATCCAAAATCCTATTTTCCCTAACCTTAACCCCAAACACCTAACCCTAACCCTAACTCCTAATCCTAACCGTAACCGTAACCCTAACCCCTATACCTAAAATACAATTTTTCCTTTTTGGTACTGGCGAAATGTCTCCAAATGTTCCTTGTTTTACTATTCTTCTGTGGACTTTTGGAACACAAATGGATAGTAAAGTTAGACCACACACTTTTTTCTCTATAATGAGCCGAGCACACTGACACCACAGCCTCTTTGAGCACTGTCCCAAAAGAATACCTGTGGAGTGCTAAAGGGATTTACTCTCTGCTTGTCTACTTTTAACCTATATACTTGTTTCTTTCTTTATATTCCCCCACTCTCTCTCTTGCTCTCTTTCTTTCCCTCTGCCTCTTAGTGCTGAGCGATTAAAACCAGTGAAATGTCATGGAAAATGTAATCTACGTAATCCCCAAATGTAATTATTTGTCAGGAGAGGGCCATAAACAATGAGAAGTAATGCGTCTTACCTTTCTGGTAATTTCTGGATTTTGTCAGACAGCTCTGCAGCTAGCCTAGCTAAATAAAATGACTAAAGACAGAACAGTATGGGGAGTACAGAGATGATGTTGTCTGGTTGTTTGGCTGCTACTGCTTAAACACAGATGAGATGATGACTTTAAGGAATTACAAATAATAAAATAATAAAATAAAAACTAAGTAATATACACAACTGAAATATTATATTATTTCATATTAATTTCCTATTTTTCTATTTATGGTCCCAATGTGGACCTGACAGAGAAGGGAATATTTTCTATGTTTTGGCAATTGAATGTTCAATATTTTTGGCTGTGGAACTTCCATTAAAAAGCTCAAAAATAAGTGTAATGTCATTATTTAATAATTTATATATGCACCCATCCCGTTAGCGGGATCATATTCGTCAACCACCGCTGAATTGCAGAGCGCCAAATTAAATCACTAAAAATATTTAATTTTCATGAAATCACAAGTGCAATATAGCAAAACACAGCTTAGCTTGTTGTTAACACCTGGCTTGTCAGATTTCAATAAAGCTTTTTGGCGAAAGCATACCAAGCGTTTATGTAAGCACATCTCTTTCAGTAGGCAAAATATTACAAACGGCTAGCATCCATGTAGATTGGTCACGAAAGTCAGAAAAGCAATAAATTAAATCGCTTACCTTTGATGATCTTCATAAGTTTGCACTCACGAGACTCCCAGTTACACAATAAATGTTCCTTTTGTTCCATAAAGATTATTTTTATATCCAAAATACCTCCATTTGGTTGGTGCGTTATGTTCAGAAATCAACAGGCTCGAGCGGTCATGACATCGCAGACGAAAATTCCAAAAGTTATTTATCTGTTATTTTACCAGGTAAGATAACTGAGAACACATTCCCATTTGCAGCAACGACCTGGGGAATAGTTACAGGGGAGAGGAGGGGGATGAATGAGATAATTGTAAACTGGGGATTATTAGGTAACCATTAGGTGAACATCAAAATACTGCCCCCTACACACAAGAGGTTAAAATAATAATTGAAACCGAAATCGTAAACTGTGGTAGTTTTGTAATACTCTAACCGAAACTGAACCACTAATCGCTCAGCACTACTGCCTCTATTTCTCCGTTCCCTCCCTTGATTTCTTTCAAACATACACCCCCCCCTCTCTCACTCTCTCTCTCTCTCTCTCTCGCTCTCTCAAATTTACAGCCCCAAGTTGACTGAAGTGTTTACTTGTTATTGTCACCTCTAATCCTCACAACCTATTTTATCGTTTACTCTTCTCTTCTCCCTGCTTGTGTTTTTGGCATTGCTGCTGCTTCCTTGGCTAACTATAGAGGAATGGTTTAATCAAGGTGAGTGTCCTCATGTCTTGACTCAGCACACCCTCTCATCCCTCCCCTTATAGCTACTGTAGCATTAGTAGTTTGGATCTCCTCCAAAAGGTTTGAAGGACTTCACGTGTTCCCCTCTTTATTTGCTGCACCCTTACTGTAGTTCTACCTCTTTCATCATGCCCCCCAACGTCATGGTGTTAGTAATCCAAACCTAGCCTAATCTCGGGGGTAGAGGTAGGGGAGGGCCAGGTAAGACGGGTAAGTCTGGGTAGTGAAAAAGAACCTGGGCTCTAGTTTTTAGTCCCAGCTTTAGACTGCAGTGCAGTTTCCCCTCAGCCTGCTGGTAAGTTCTGTTTGAAATGTTAAAGGTTGAGTCTCACATAGTGACATAGGCATGTTCCCTCCCTGTTGAGGATATGGATGGAGAGAGGTTCATTAGCTGGCCCTTCTGTAGTCACCTAGCTCCATTACCCTCCCTGCATTATTAAAGGGGATTTCCACCTGCCATCTCTGGGAAGGGCTGCTACTAGACTTGTGTGTGCAGTGATGCATGTTTCTGTGTGCATGTGTCTGTGCATGCATGCTTGTGTGTTCATCTGCGTGTGTGTGTGTGTGGTCCTGCATTGTCTCTAGGACATTGTCAGTGAACTCTGTCAGGTTGTCTCTGAATGTTGCATTTACATATGTTCTCTCTGGCTCTATCCAGCCAGAAAAAACTGCGAGAATGACAAAAACTACGATACGCTGGATCTACCCAAGCGCACAGAACCCACAAAAGGTAGGCTTGTTCTGTCAATGAGGTTTACTTAGTACAACTTCAACCTGTTGATCCTTTTCTTGTCACTGAAAGGGAGAACATCCCAAATGCATGACTGCCATTGACTTTCTGTCAAATGTTATTTCAAGAGAAATGACCAAATTAGCCTTGTTTTGACAAAAATGCTACCAAGAAATAAATTGGCTTATCATGGATGGTTTGGTCTGACTGGAAGGATGTCAAGTGTTGCACTTGCTTACACATGCTAGAGTGGCGTAGGGTGCCATTTAATTTTTGTTACTGCTTAAATTGCCACCTTGACAGATGACTGCTGCTGATTTGATATCAATAGCTGGGTTGATATGATAACAACGCCTTTGCTAGCAGAGATCCCAGGCCTTTTGTGAAGCACTCCCAAGCATTTGAGCTGCTTTACATGAGAGTTGAATAGCAGCCAATGTTTCATGTTCTGTAGCCTATGAGTTTCAGGGACACAAATAGTTACAATGGTGTAAGCAAGTGGGTCACCTTGGCCTGTGAGGTAAAGCAGCTGTGTAGGAAGTGAGTCTCTTCCAGCCTCTCCAAGTCTCTCTACTATTGAACCTGGCTAGGATTAACCTAGCCCACTATAGATACAGAACCTGAGAGGACCAACAGACAGGGGACTGTTGCAGTACTCCCCTCCCTTTAGCTGAGCTAGCACCAGACTCAAAAATTCATCTTCCCAAGTCTTTATATGTCTATAGGCCTAATTTAAGAATAAACTGATACTCTACGCAATGTCTTATCAAAATTGTTTACTTATAACATGAGTCCCTACATGTACTGCTTATTTCTAATACACTTGAGGAATGTTATGCCACGATGAAATGGTTTGCTGTACTGCTGTACTGGTCTACCATCTGGAGCTTTTGATACAATAAATATAGGTTGTTTACTGTTGTACTGTTCCTTCTACTGATTTAATGAGGACTTGTCTTGTGTCTCTGTGCAGAAACGTTTCCATCTTCGCCCTTTTCTCCTCGCCTTTCTAAAGAATAAACACCTCAACCAGTTGCTACAGTCAAACAACATTGGCATTCAGCCACCACAACAAATCCCTTGTGGGTGTTTGTTTGGGTGTGTTTGTGTGTGTGTGCGCACTCACCTGTGTTTTTCTGTCTGCATATAGCAGTTGAGAGAGATATGTGTGTATGTTGTGGGCTGAGGTATTCACACATCAGTGCCTTCATCATGTCTAATGGCAACCATTCGGTCAATAGCACTTCCTGTGTGGCTACAATTAGCCACATTAGCAAGTTAAAGTGGGCCTCTTGTTAAATTAGATTACAATTAATTGCGGTGCTTTACAGAGGTAAGCCGATTCTGCCTCCTTTTTATCACTCTAAAATCAAGTAAGCAGAAGAGCTGTGAGGAGGATAATTAACATGTTCCATAGGTTGTAGTCACTGGACGCGCTAGGCACCCTAGGCTAGCTGCAACACAGGCTGCACTCACTGGAAGTGCTAGGCATGCTAGGCTAGCTGCACTACAGGCTGCACTCACTGGAAGTGCTAGGCATGCTAGGCTAGCTGCAACACAGGCTGCACTCACTGGAAGTGCTAGGCATGCTAGGCTAGCTGCAACACAGGCTGCACTCACTGGAAGTGCTAGGCATGCTAGGCTAGCTGCAACACAGGCTGGACTCACTGGAAGTGCTAGGCATGCTAGGCTAGCTGCACTACAGGCTGCACTCACTGGAAGTGCTAGGCATACTAGGCTAGCTGCAACACAGGCTGGACTCACTGGAAGTGCTAGGCATGCTAGGCTAGCTGCAACACTGGCTGCACTCACTAGAAAGTAGCAATTGGCTGGCTGCAATTTGATCAAGTTTCAATGGTACACAATCAGAAATAATCCCCCCTCTTGTCTTGCTTCACTGCTGTGATTTCATCTAGGGATATAGTGTTGAGATGATGCGTGTTTGGGAGAGCAGTTGCTATATTTCATGCATGAGGATGAAAACATGATTTTTTTGGTGTTTACCTGTACTACATATACATTATGTAAATGTGGTGTGAAGTAAACGGATTAACATGATGACACAGGTAAAGCTACGGTGGCACTAAGTATGTCAAACTTGGATTATTGCTCAACTGGATTCATCATTTTATAGTAGCTACAGTAGTAGGATGGCAGCTGTAGTCTACCCATGATAATTCAAATAGGATATTACACTCATCTACACTGTTTATTTGTCTATGATAATCCTGTGTACTGTGGGTGTAAATTCAGTGTATTTCCCCCTAGTTTATTTTAGAGAAGGTGGGGATAGGACAACTCTTCTCCCCAAATGCACTGGCGGAGCTGAAATAACAGGGACAGATTTGTGGGAGATTTAATGTTTATTTCAACCCTGATTTGTTGTCTACATCACTTTACAACATGCAGGAGTCTATAATTACGGTAATACCCAGCGTGAGATATAGGTCTCCAGCAGTGTATTGAAACACAAACTCACTCACACATACACACACACTAGTAGTGATTGGTCTGCACCCGGATGAGGGCGTGGAGGAAGACGTTATGGACATGAATAATTTCAGGGACATAATTTTGAATTCACTATGAGTTTGTTATTCTGTGTATAACTAATTGTCCCTGCCTGATTGCACTATAAAGAGGTGCTGTTGATAGAACATAGATCATTAAAGGACTTCCAAAGTTCCTGTTATTGCATTATTCATGGTCCCTGAGAGGAGAACAGAGGCGCTGGAACAAAGTAATTAAGAACTCTGAAAGAAGAAAGCATTTCATTAGGGAGAGAGAGAGTGTGTCAGCCAGCAAGACGATGGAACACTCACACCAACGTTAATTGAAACGGCACAACGTTAAACCTTTTGCTTTGAGGAAAGGTCATGTACGGTGTGGGAGTGTGCGTGTGCGCGTGCGTGTCAGAGAGCAGAGGGAAATCGCTTCAAAAGAAAACAGTTTTCTTTTGGTTTGCTTCTTCAGTACCGAATGTGTGGGGAGAGAGAGAGGCAGCAGAGTGGAATGATGCGCTTTTGAAAAAGCAGAAACAGTCTTGAGTCAAGTATTCAACCCCTTTGTTTTGGCAAGCCTGAATAAGTTCAGGAGTAAAAAAAATATTAACAACTCACATAATAAATTGCACACAATAATAGTGTTTAACATTATTTTTTAACGACTACCTGATCTCTGTACTCTACACATAGAATTACCTGTAAATTCCCGTGAAATTCAACCTCATATTCAACCACAAAGACCAGGGAGGCTTTTGTAATGCCTCGCAAAAAATGGCACCTGTCAGTAAATGCATTTTTTATGTTTAAGCAGACATTGAATATCCCTTTGAGCATGGTGAAGCGATTAATTACACTTTGAAATTGTATTTGTATTTGTATTTATTAGGGATCGCCATTAGATGCCAAGGCAGCAGCTACTCTTCTTGGGGTCCAAACACACCAAAGCACCCACATTACATATAAAACAAAATATATAACAGTGAACTATGTCTGTACTGAATGAGCTAAAGATAGAACAGTACATCATATAACATCCCTACACCACCACATATCCATAACACAAAATGTTCAATACTACCATACAACAATATCACAATGTGTGCGTATCCATGTGTCTGCACCTTTGTCTAGTTAATGGTGTATCAATACACCCAGTCACTACAATTATTTTAGTTTTTGAATTATTTAGGACTAACTTATTTCTTGCCACCCATTCTGAAACTAGCTGCAGCTTTTTGTTAAGTGCTGTAGTCATTTCAGTCGCTGTGGTAGCTGACGTGTATAGTGTTGAGTCTTCCGAATACATAGACACAGGCTTTGTGGCATGTCGTTAGTAAAGATTGAAAAAGATTGAGAATTCCTGATTCTATCTGGATTTTGTTGAAGATTCTTCCATTAAAGAAAACCCTCTGTGTTCCGTTAGACAGGTAACTCTTTATCCACAATATATAAGGGGATGTAAAGCCATAACACATCAATTTGTCCAGCAACAGACTATGATCGATAATGTCAAAAGCTGCACTGAAGTCTAACAAAGCCCCCACAATCTTTTTTTCATCAATTTCTCTCAGCCAATCATCATTCATTTGTGTAAGTGGTGTGCTTGTTGAATGTCCTTCCCTATAAGCATGCTAAAAGTCTGTTGTCAATTTGTTTACTGTAAAATAGCATTGTATCTGGTTAAACACCATTTTTTCCAAAAGTTTACTAAGGGTTGGCTGATTGCCTGATTGCCCGATTGGTCGGCAATTTGAGACCATAAAGGGAGCTTTACTATTCTTTTTTTTTTTTTTAAATGTCACCTTTATTTAACCAGGTAGGCCAGTTGAGAATAAGTTTTCATTTACAACTGCGACCTGGCTGTCACGTTCTGACCTTAGTTCAGTCGTTCATCGACGACCGTTACAGAATCACCCACCACCAAAGGACCAAGCAGCGTGGTAACGGGCAGTAGCAGCAGCAGCGATCTCAGGACTCCTGGACATGGGAGGAGATCCTGGACAGCAATGGACCCTGGGCACAGGCTGGGGAATATCACCGCCCCAAGGCAGAGCTGGAGGCAGCGAAAGCTGAGAGGCGGCGGTATCAGGAGGCAGCACGGCAGCGCGGCTGGAAGCCCGAGAGGCAGCCCCAAATATTTATTGGGAAGGGGGACACGGGGAGTGTGGCTAAGTCATGTAGGAGACCTGAGCCAACTCCCCGTGCTTACCGTGGAGAGAGAGGGACCGGGCAGGCACCGTGTTATGCCGTGAGGCGCACGGTGTCCCCGGTGCGCAGGCATAGCCCGGTGCGATACATAGCAGCGCCTCGTATCGGCCGGGCTAGAGTGGGCATCGAGCAAGGTGCCATGAAGCCATCTCAGTGCATCTGGTCTCCAGTGCGTCTCCTCGGGCCGGGGTACATGGCAACAGCCTTACGCAAGGTGTCCCCGGTTCGCCAGCACAGCCCAGTGCGGGCTATTCCACCTCGCCGCACTGGCCTGGCTACGGGGAGCATTCAACCAGGTAAGGTTGGGCAGGCTCGGTGCTCGAGACCTGCAGTGTGCCTCCACGGTCCAGTCTATCCGGTGCCTCCGGTGGCAACCCCCCGCCCCAGGCTGTCTCTCTGTCTCCTCCCTACAGGTGTTCTTGCCTGTCCAGCGCTGGCAGAGCCTTCCTCCTGCCCAGCGCTGCCAGAGTCTCCCGTCTGTCCTGAGCTGCCAGAGTCTCCCGTCTGTCCTGAGCTGCCAGAGTCTCCCGTCTGTCCTGAGCTGCCAGAGTCTCCCGTCTGTCCTGAGCTGCCAGAGTCGCCCGTCTGTCCTGAGCTGCCAGAGTCGCCCGTCTGTCCTGAGCTGCCAGAGTCGCCCGTCTGTCCTGAGCTGCCAGAGTCGCCCGTCTGTCCTGAGCTGCCAGAGTCGCCCGTCTGTCCTGAGCTGCCAGAGTCGCCCGTCAGCCAGGAGCTGCCAGAGCCGCCAGTCAGCCAGGAGCTGCCAGAATCGCCCTTCACTCCGGAGCTGCCGGAGTCTCCTGCCTGTCCGGTGCTGCCGGAATCTCCCATCCGTCCGGTGCTGCCGGAATCTCCCGTCCATTCGGGACCCATTCCGAGGTCGGCGGCGAGGGTCGCTGTGTTAAAGAGGCCACGGAGGGTGGGGGGTACTGTCACGTTCTGACCTTAGTTCTTTTATTATGTCTTTGTTTTAGTATGGTCAGGGCTTGAGATGGGTGGGTTGTCTATGTTCCTTTTTCTATGTTTTGGGATTTCTGTGTTTGGCCTGGTATGGTTCTCAATCAGAAGCAGCTGTTTATCGTTGTCCCTGATTGAGAACCATATTTAGGTAGCCTGTTTTCACTTTTGAGTTGTGGGTGATTATTTTGTTATTTCCGTGTTCATTCTAATAAATATGGACACATACCACGCTGCACCTTGGTCCTCACCTTCTTCCACCTTCGACGACCGTTACACTGGCATAGATAAAGCAAAGCAGTGCGACACTAACAACAACACAGAGTTACACATGGAATAAACAAACATACAGTCAATAATACAATAGAAAAAGTGTATATACAGTGTGTCAAAAATGTGTAATGAGGTAAGGCAATAAATAGGCCATAGTTGCGAAGTAATTACAATTTAGCAAATTAACACTGGAGTGATAGATGTGCAGATGATGATGTGCAAGTATAAATACTGGTGTGCAAAAGAGCAAAAAAGTAAATAAAACAATATAGGGATGATGTAGGTAGTTGGATGGGCTATTTACATATGGGCTGTGTACAGCTGCAGCGATCGGTGAGCTGCACAGATAGCTGATGCTTAAAGTTAGTGAGGGAGATATAAGTCTCCAACTTCAGCGATTTTTGCAATTCGTTCCAGTTATTGGCAGCAGAGACCTGAAAGGAAAGGCGGTCAAAGGATGTGTTGGTTTTGGGGATGACCAGTGAGATGTACCTACTGGAGCGCATGCTACGGGTGGGTGTTGTTATGGTGACTAGTGAGCTGAGATAAGGTGCAACTTTACCTAGCAAAGACTTATAGATGACCTGGAGCCAGTGGGTCTGGCAACGAATATGTAGCGAGGGCAAGCTGACGAGAGCATACAGGTCGCAGGGGTAGGTGGTATATGGGGCTTTGGTGACAAAACGGGTGGCACTGTGATAGACTGCATCCGGTTTCCTGAGTAGAGTGTTGGAGGCTATTTTGTAAATGACATCGCCAAAGTCGAGGATCGGTAGGATAGACAGTTTTACGAGGGTATGTTTGGCAGCGTGAGTGAAGGAGGCTTTGTTGTGCATGCTAGATTACAATTTGGATTGGAGATGTTTAATATAAGTCTGGAAGGAGAGTTTACAGTCCAGCCAGACACCTAGGTATTTGTAGTTGTCCATATAAGTCAGAACCGTCCAGAGTAGTGAAATGAAATGAAGCTGAAATTAAATGAAGCTGGAGCAGTGAGGTGCTTTCAGAGCGGGTCAGAGAAAAGAAAAAAAGGAAAGAAGATAGGTAATTGTTCTGTTAAAATTCTAAGTTAATGCATTTATTTAGTAAAAAGACAGTAGCTGCTGATAATACTGCTATTGTTGTCAAGGCAGAGGCACAGGACATGTGTGTGTACAGCACCCCTCTGTCTTACTATATGTGGTCCATGTATCAGATACATCAGATACACTGCATTCGGAAAGTATTCAGACCCCTTGACTTTTTCTATGTTTTCAGACCCTTTACTCAGTACTTTTTTAAGCACCTTTTGCAGCGATTACAACCTTGAGGCTTCTTGGGTAGGAGGCATGGCACACCTGTATTTGGGGAGTTTCTCCCATTCTTCTCTGCAGATCTTCTCAAGCTCTGTCATGTTGGACAGGGGGCGTCGCTGCACAGCTATTTTCAGGTCTCTCCAGAGATGTTTGATGGGTTCAAGTCCGGGCTCTGGCTGGGCCACTCAAGGACATTCAGAGACTTGTCCTGCAGCCACTCCTGCTTTGTCTTGGCTGTGTCTGAGGTCTTGAGCACTCTGGAGCAGGTTTCCATCAAGTTTTTCTATGGACTTTGCTCCGTTCATCTTTCCCTTGACCCTGACTAGTCTCCCATTCCCTGCCGCTGAAAAACATCCCCACTGTAGGATGCTGCCACCACCATGCTTCACCGTAGGGATGCTGCCAGGTTTCCTCCAGACGTGACGTTTGGCATTCAGGCCAAATACTTCAATCTTGGTTTCATCAGACCAGAGAATGTTGTTTCTCATGGTCTGAGAGTCTTGGGGTGCCTTTTGGCAAACTCCAAGCTGTCATGTGCCTTGTACTGAGGAGTGGCATCCATCTGGCCACTCTACCATAAAGGCCTGATTGGTGGAGTGCTGCTGAGATGGTTGTCCTTCTGGAAGGATCTCCCATCTCCACAGAGGAACTCTGGAGCTCTGTCAGAGTGACCATCAGGTTCTTGGTCACTTCCCTGACCAAGGCTCTTCTCCCTCGATTGCTCAGTTTGCTCAGCTCTTGGAAGAGACTTGGTGGTTCCAAAACGTATCAAAATGTGGAAAAAGTCGAGGGGTCTGAATACTTTCCGAATGCATTGTACATGGGCTACATATAGTAAGATAGAGGGGAGCTGTTTCGCTCACTCGGATGCTTTCTCCAGTGAGATAGTTTCTGCAACTTGCGAATTGAAGGAAAGTTGGCAGGTGCATAGTGCACTGTTCAGATGCTAGATTTTTTGGGGATGACCGTGCAAAAGTAACCTACTTTTTAAAGTGATTTGTTTGACTGTCATGCCTAGGGCCTCCAAATCACCAAGTCCGCCCTTGTGCAAGAGAGAGAGGGGAAGCCATAGCATTTCATGGTATGACTCCATAATGCTTTAACGGCTTGATTTACAAGTGCAGCATTTCATTTAAAGGGTTTTAAAATGTCAACAACAACAAGAGTGTTACTATTGTGACATGCTTCTTCGGCTTTTTATCCCTATAGTGTCCCGGTTGAGTTATCTATAGTTGTCTAATGAAATTTGACTGTTAGTTCAGAGGCAAAGCGTAGACTGTGGATCGGAACTGAATGGAGAATCAGGCTTTAGAGTCATTGTTTGTCTCTCAACTTTACTCATCACAGGTACATTTATCACATTAGCAAGCAGAACCCAAAGTCTGGGAAAGGTTCTGGAGGAGCAGATGCAAAGTTGGGTAACGGAATGACGGTTTGTGCTGTTTGTTCTGTCATTCTGTTAGCGTCATTCTGTTACCAAATTTTGCATCTGCACTGTTCTTCAAGTTAGTGTTTTTGTAAGAATGTCTGTGGAAATTGCTAAAAGTAGTTGTATGGTTTGTTTAACTTTAGCAATCATTGGTTTTTCTTTAATGTACAGTTTAGAGGGAGTAATCTTAGTCTCACCATCATCCTGTTACTGTGGAATTGCCCTCCTGTGGATTCAATGTCAAAGAAGAAGTGTTCTTTTCACCCTGACACAGAAACTCTCCTGAAGTCCCTAATCCCTAACAGAAAGTAAACACCTTCTATGTTCCCTTTTTTTACTCCCCAAACTCATCCGTTTTATTTTGTGTAATAAATAGAGATGTGAGTCAGAGCGACATTATTCCAAAACGGGAGGGAAAGTTAGGGCGTATCGACAGCCGCCCCAAGTGAAAGTAGGAAGCCAGTAAATAAGGGCCAGTGCCAAACACCTCCTGTGACCTCACACATGCGCACACACACACCTCAAACTCACAGCAACCGTCAGATAAAACATGTGTCTGACTTTGCCTTGCTGCCAGGAAACACTAAGAGCAGTCCCTCATTCACTGTCATTAGATGGGCCTGCCATGTGAATGTACATTCATGCCACGTAGAATAGAATAACAACATACACTTCCTGACTGTGTACACGTAATAACCCTATAGCCTTCCATAACATCATGCCTAGTGACATCACTAGCCCAGTCTCTATTCCGGAATGGAATTGTATGCATGGAATGTGATGAGTGACTGTTTTGGCTTTGAGTAACCATTCCAGTCACCATATTCAGTCACAAAGTAGGCTATAGAATTCTCCATGGACATAAATAATCCCATGGAGAAATAAATCCTCTGAACTCAGAAACAATGCAGCACTTAATGCGAAGTGTGTGTGTTTGTGTTGTGTGTGTGTGTGTGTGTTTCTGTGTGTAGGGGAGCTTAAAGGCCAGCTTTCGAGCCTCTCACCATGCTCTCTTAACTTAAGTGTGCCATTACTGGCAGCTCCCCGGCTATGAGGGGATGAGATTATAAATAAGTTATTCTCTCCGAGGCCAGCTGTTGGGATGCCACCCATCGTGATCCTTGGTCATAACAGAGCGTGGCGCTGCCAGCCTGTCAACCGTTGCATGCCAATCACACTCTGCTGGGCTCTGTATCTCATCTCCTACCGCCGCCTCTGAAACAAAAACATCACGGAATGGGCCTACAACCGACATGGTGTAATCATTTAAATTGTCAACGCCTCGGCTCTCAGCGGACGCCACTGCTCTTGTGAATTCCCCCGCAAGCCATATCATTCAAACAGTTGATGATGAACAGAAATAATGAACATGAAAGGAAAGAATGAAACCAAAAAAAGGGAAGAAAGCCATGTTATTTCAGACCGACAACGTGGGTCAATGCGAATGCACTGAGGGTTCAGATAACCCTAAGGTCTGGGAGGTCCCATGTTGAAATGCTGTTGCTTTGGCTTTGTTAAAATTAACTTGGTGTGCACTAGCTAGCTAGTGTTTGTCAGGTGTGTGTGTGCATATACAGTATGTGTGTGTGTGTGTGTCGGTGTGCGCTGTGGAAGTGTGTTAAACCTGATAGCAGATAGCCATCTTTGATTGCACTAGTCTTCCTGTGGTCTGCAATCCTCATGACCACTTCCTCTCTCCCTGTGAGATCCGTAATGAAATGTTTCTCATTTTCTACCAGAGCCGCCTTGTCTCTCTCTAAACAGTGTTTTCAGCTCTGCAGGATTGAGCTGGAGAAAGGAATGGGTGGCGGAATCCAATCCACAATAGCCCACAATATCTTCACGACTCTCCGGATGATTTAATGTCCCGGTCTTCCCTCTAAACCAGAATGGCTGGAGCGATAATTACAAAGGAGAATTAGAAGCAGGAGCGAAGAATGCAAGGAGCTTTATCCCACCAATGGGAGCCTTTGTTTGGCCCCTTTTGAGCCAAAACGGGATGTTTCTGCAAGAGATGCTTTAATCTTATTACAACCAGAGTAATGGCAGAGACACGACATAGCTGTCAGAGCCACTATGGAGGTTTGCACACCGAAGCCCCCCTAGGAATTAATTCAATGTGACATGTTTTAGTAAAAAAAGTATTAAAATTAAATTTGAGTCCTAAAACGTTGTAAACGGGAGCCATGTTGTAAACAGGAGGGAAGTGTCACAAGGCCATGCAAAGTTTACACTGGCTGTTGGCCAACTAAATACACTCCCTGGGTTTATGCTGAAAGAGTGAAGTCATGTTTGAACTTCTGCTCAACTAAGTACATTCCCAGGGTTTACGTTGAAAAGGTCAAGTCCTGTTTGAACTGCAAATCCATCTATTCATACAAGGTGACAAACCATAGGCCATTACCATAGTGTGTGATATTCACTAGAACAGCCTTCTACAATCTACAGGAAATATATTTTTTCTATACTCTCTCACTAATGTGTTTAGACTATCAGGGATTGAGATGCAGTCAACCTCCATCCCCATGTCCCCTTTACCGTTTCTCTATTCATTCTACCCTCAGAGAGCGAGTGCAAAACACACACACACACACACACACACACACACACACACACACCCCTGTGGTGCGGAGGACAAGGTCTTGTGCCTTTGACCATGAAGGTGGTATTATGTGTCCATTATTGTGTGCTGTTCATCATGCCGCTCCACAGACACGGAAGATTGCTTGTCCAAATGGAGCCCATAGATTCACAAGGCTGAGGCTGATGGAATATTGTGTGTTTGTGTGTGTGTGCGTGGCTACTATGTTCGCATATGTGTGCAGAGAAAGACTGGGATCTTTCTCTGCACAAATATTCATCATGACACAGTGTATGGTGGGAAGCCTGAAACAGACACAGGCGGGGGAAATCCCTCCATCATCAAATACAGTCACTGTCCTCATCACACACCGATCCCCATCTCTCCCAGCTCCAATCTTATCGCCAAGCCTGCATCTGTCCTTGTCCTAGCTACAGAATCCGTGTCAGCCTTTTTCTACAATCCCGAGTCAGAGCCTCAGTGCCAGCCCCAGTCACACGTCCACATTCTACAATCCCGAGTCAGAGCCTCAGTGCCAGCCCCAGAGCCTCCCAGTGCCAGCCCCAGTCACACGTCCACATTCTACAATCCCAGAGAGTCAGAGCCTCAGAGTACCAGCCCAGTCAGTCACAGACGTGCCAGCCCCAGTCACATTCTACAATCCCGAGTCAGAGCCTCAGTGCCAGCCCCAGTCACACGTCCACATTCTACAATCCCGAGTCAGAGCCTCAGTGCCAGCCCCAATCACACGTCCACATTCTACAATCCCGAGTCAGAGCCTCAGTGCCAGCCCCAGTCACACGTCCACATTCTACAATCCCGAGTCAGAGCCTCAGTGCCAGCCCCAGTCACACGTCCACATTCTACAAACCCGAGTCAGAGCCTCAGTGCCAGCCCCAGTCACACGTCCACATTCCACATTCTACAGCCCCATCCCGAGTCAGAGCCTCAGTGCCAGCCCCAGTCACACGTCCACATTCTACAATCCCGAGTCAGAGCCTCAGTGCCAGCCCCAGTCACACGTCCACATTCTACAAACCCGAGTCAGAGCCTCAGTGCCAGCCCCAGTCACACGTCCACATTCTACAATCCCAAGTCAGAGCCTCAGTGCCAGCCCCAGTCACACGTCCACATTCTACAATCCCGAGTCAGAGCCTCAGTGCCAGCCCCAGTCACACGTCCACATTCTACTATCCAGAGTCAGAGCCTCAGTGCCAGCCCCAGTCACACGTCCACATTCTACGTCCACATTTGTCCCTGCCCACCTCTGCCTTACATCACGGCCCAGGTACTGACCAAGACAGAATCACACTGGATTAACTGCACCATAATCTATATTGGTCATTATCAAGATTTCTTCTCCCCCAAACATGATACATTTATTTGTCAGCTTAGTCTCCTAGCTCTCATCTGTCTATGGTACCATTAGCAAGACAGGTGTCTAGTCTCTTAATAGGCTTTGATCTAAAATACACTAGCTCACTTTACAGTCAAGCAGTTGCAATTTCTCTTCTTTGTCTACCTCTGCGCTCTCACCCTCTCACTCTCTTTTTCATTGTGTCATCCTCTTCCTTTCTTGAATCCCAATGTAAAAAGAAGCCTCTTGTTTCTCAAATCCTTGTCAGATGCAGTCGCCACGTGTTCGGAATGTCAATTCTCTCGTCCTATTTAACCAAAAGTCTGCATTGCTGACCAGCTGTCTAGTAAGTTTGTATTCATGCGTAGCAGCTTCATAACATCTTTACTTCCTGCTCTGCCTTCCAGGCTTTGTGAAGCGACACAAGACAGCTAATATCAAGCATTTAGCTACACTCGCATTACCATCTGCTAACCATGTGTATGTGATAAATACATTTGATTTGATTTGAGTATTTTATCTCAGTTCTCTGTGGATGCCTTTCCCTCCATGCCTTTCCCTTGGTATTGGGTGTTCTGCTGGCGTTTCTAACATTTGTGTCTATCTGAGTACGTGATGAGCCTTGGCAAACAGTCGGCACCAGCCATCCAGCCCTCAAGGTGATGCTGCAGAACACCAACCCTCTCGTCTCAGAAACATAACACTGTCTGGGAGACAGGCGTGTTGTTATTAAAAACAACACAAGATACTATCCTTCTCAAAAACCTGAACATTAATTCTAAATCTGCAGTGCCATTTCTATCTGAAGTGTATCACTTACTGAGGAATTATTGCAGGCATTATTCGAGGACTTTGAAAGGACACGTTTGACACCCCTCTCTTTCGTTTCCGTTTTAGCTTGTCAATCTCTCCGCTTTCACAAAATAAATAGACAGCTTTCCCATCATCCAGATGTCAGTGTGATCCTGTTGCTGTGGCTTCTAAGGAACAGATTTGTTAGTAGTGGAGGACATGGTTGCCGTGGCAACCTCAGGCCCATGCTATTTCTGTTCCAGTGGATACTCCTCTCTGTATCCTCTGCCCATTGTTCCCTCTAAGCTGCGGGTGTGAAGCTCCACCGGGACTGCCACGCAGAAGAAATATCAGGGTGCGCAGAGAAGCACGAGATTGAACTTCACTTAGCATTCTAGAGTTTTCCCCATTAGTTAACACTATCAACTTTTACTACTTTTGTTTTGAGATCAAAGGAAGATCTACATGTAGCGATATGTGCACATTTGTACGTTTGTTCATATCTTTGCTAGTTAATGAGTTATTATAAATTCGTTATAGCTCATTTGTAGTTCGCATTGGGGGAGTGATTTGCTTCCTACAAGAGCACAAAACATGAGCGTTTTCTTTTTAAATTTCTAAGATAACTAGTCAATAGGCACTGGGTGGCATAATGTGTCTGATTCTCTGTAATAATGGTATTGGAATAACAATGCATTTTATTTTGTCAAGTGGTATCTTGCATCACACAACATAACATTTTCAGGATAACATTTTCATTCTCATGGAATGTAGGCCTACATTAAACACCACACATTGACTGCTACTGTAGGCTGAACGATAGCACAGTTATTTCCATGTTAAAATGCAGTGGCCACTCCCTAGCCAGTCCTTTTGCCCCATCTCATTCAACCAAAATCTTTTGTATGATCTCTTATACACGATTTTAGGCCCAGATTTTGGAACGTTGTCTTTCCTGGATATAGCCACTATATTGTGATCACTGCATCCAATGGGTATGGATACAGCTTTAGAACAAAGTTATACAGTATTAGTAAAATTGTGATCGATACATGTGGATGATCTTGTTCCTGTAGTGTTTGTAAATACCCTGGTAGGTTGATTAATAATCTGAACCAGATTACAGGCACTGGTTACAGTGAGAAGCTTCCTCTTGAGCAGACAGCAGCGTAGAAGAGGGGTTGGGGGGGTGGGTTGAATTTTATCTGATGTTAGTAAGTTATTATTTTCATGAACCTTATTTCTAAGGCTATATATATTCATTTGGGCTATTTTCAGCCCTTTCCTGGGTAGCTTATCAAAGATGATGTCATATGGAAAAGAGAAAACAAAGCAAGAGAAAAAAAAAAAAATTAGCAGTTCATTAACGCCTAGCGTCGTCCGGGTTTGGGAGGGTTTGGCCGGTAGGGATGTCCTTGTCTCATCGCGCACCAGCGACTCCTGTGGCGGGCCAGGCACAGTGCACGCTAACCAAGGTAGCCAGGTGCACGGTGTTTCCACGGTGTTTCCACGGGTTGGATGTGCACTGTGTTAAGAAGCAGTGCGGCTTGGTTGGGTTGTGTTTCGGAGGACGCATGGCTTTCGACCTTCGTCTCTCCTGAGCCCATACGGGAGTTGTAGCGATGAGACAAGATAGTAATTACTAACAATTGGATACCACGAAATTGGGGAGAAAAGGGGGTAAAAAAAAAGGTAAAAGTATCATTAATTTCAATTCCTTATATTAAGCAGACCAGACAGCAGGGATGCAGGGACCAGGGATGTTCTCTTGATACGTGCTTGAATTGGACCATTTTCCGTTCAAAATGTAACCAGGACTTTTGGTGTCAGGGAAAATGTATGGAGTAAATTGTACATTATTTTCTTCAGGAATGTAGTGAAGTAAAAGTAGTCCAAAATATAAATAAAGTAAAGTACAGATACCCCCAAAAACTACTTAAGTAGTACTAAAGTACTTTACACCACTGTTAAAATGTTATGTATGGGATGCATTTTCTTCATAGTTTTTGATGGTAGGCCACTCTGGTAGACCTACATTATGATCAAATAGCCACAGTGGCTTACTTGACCACTGTTAAAACTAACTTAAAGTGGGTATAGCCTCAAGGTTCACAGTAAAAGCGAGCCGGAAGAATTTTCACAACGTTCAAGTTTGCGCTCAACAGACCAGAAATTTGCTCAGTGATTAACTTTTTTTTGGAGGGAACATTGCCTCTGCCCTCCACCACACGCCTCTTACTCCCTCTGCCTCTCCTACACACCTCCCATCCCTCCTCCGCTTTGTTATCCTCCTCCTTTTCACTCTCTCCTACACACCTCCCATCCCTCCTCTGCTTCCTCCTCTTTCTCCTATACATCTCCCTCCCTCGCTTCATCCATCTCTATCTTCCATATCCTCTTCCATCTCTCCCTCTCCCGTTTTCTGTTTGCGACTACATTTTGTGAGCAGCTCAGCTTACCCCCTCTCCCCCCAGCCCCATGAGCCCCCCACTCCCCTCCCTTCCCCCCAACCCAATCTCCAGGATTTGAGCTCTGAGCTCCCCTGTGGCATACAATCTGACACTAAACCTCTATAGGAGCACACAGAGCCAGTCAGCCAGCCAGCCAACCATCCAGTCAACCAACCAACTAACCAGCCAGTCAACTAACCAGTCAGTCCGCCAACCAGCCAGCCAGCTAGTCCACCAGCCAATCAGCAAGGTCACCAGCCAGCCAGGTCACCAGCCAGCCAGTCTGCATTCTGGGGCCCTTACAGGGAGAAAGATAAAGACAGAGGGAGGAAATGAAGTGCTGAGCCTCCGACCACATGGGCATTGGTATCTGAGTCTTATCTGCAGCCTCCATAACAACATCCAGTCCCCTGCAGGTCCAGATATGCATCTAAATGTGTGTCTGGCCAGGCCAGGCCGCATGCTGACGTATGTAGAGTGGCTAGCGGCTTTCTCTATCAAACCTCCCCTGAGGTCACACATATCAGTCTAATGGGCAGTGTCTGTCTCTCTCTGAGCCCTGGAAAGGATGTAGGGACTCTAAGCTAACTGGCCACTGTGTGGATGGGCTGAAGGTAGGCTTAGAGAAACAGATGAACCCATCCCTATATGGTCAGTAGGAGCTCCTCCTGGAGAGAGACGTTGATATTATGCCAGGTCAAGGGCCATAGCTGAAGGATATTATTGTCTTGCGTGACCAAGGTTTCATATAAACAGACATCCTCCTCAACCCATGGCCCAGAAGCCATTAGGAACTATTAGATTTAGGAACATTGGAAACAAAGCCAGAGCACATTGCATTCTAACTGTGATCCAGAAAGGTTGTCGCTGGAAGGCACATCCTCTGGTTAACCACAGACAGCAACCTTTATAACTTGTTGTTGGGTAGCGGTGAAGAACTACTGAGTTATTATTTTCTGTTCAGCTGGAGGATGGTGAAAACAGAAACATGTCCTGTAGATTTGGAAAAGGAAAGGTTTGAAGTGTGTGACAAGCAAACAATGTGGCCCGTTGAGACGGCCAGCGTCGAGGCGTCCATGGGAGACCGGTGACAGACAGTCTCTCTGCTAACGGTAGCTCCGGTCTGGAAGACCTGGAAGATGCCTAATCCTGGGGTGCCACAGCAGGACCTAATTATCCCTTTTGCACAGGAGAAAGGATGTCTGGTGTCTTCTCCTAAAATGGCAGCACCGGAGCTGTGATCCAGGATACACATTGAGCCAAGCCAGCCAAACTCTTTCAAGTCTCTGTCAGCCTTTTGACAGTGTCTTCCCATTGATGCCCTACCAACCCCCAGTGGTGGAATGACAATGATGGAGAGAGACAGGATGAGAGGAACTAGGTACCGGTAGTTTGTTTATGCACCTCTACCCACCACCTCTTCCCTCTCTTTCTGCTCTCTGGGGTATCTTTATGCCCTTAGAGCAGGGGTGACAAACTCTTTTTGACCCACGGGCCGCATTCATTCTTCAACGAGGTCTGGGATGCCGCACTGAAAATTGGCTATATTGCCTCACCGTCAAAATGATTAGTGAGCTGGACACCGTCAAGAAACTGTGGAAATGTAGGTCCATTATTATTTCTACACAGAAATATTATTTCTACACCCCCCCCACACACATTTTTTGTTTAGGAAATAAAAACACAAAATATCTTCTTCTTTTTTCATTACTCAAACCACCTGCGGGCCGGATTGGTATGTTGCGTGCCTTAGAGGATGAGTACTGTAGTTAGCTGTCCATAAAATCGGCTGACCGCCAGTTACCCTCTGGACCCTTTAATGTCACCTTCCAACAAAATGCCACCAACTGTTGTTGTTTGGATATGCTAATGTTTGGTGCCCTTGGTTTGCCAAGCCAATACCCAAAGAGACGCCAATATGCAGAGAGAAAGAAAGAGGATAAGCATTATTCAAAGGCTTGACTTTTGCTCCCTGCCTCTCTAGTGAGATGGCTGTTGTTAAAAGTGGCCTTAGCGGCCTGGTTGTGCTTTGTTTGAATTGGTACCAAGGCCAGGGAAAATAAAAATAGAGATGGAGAGAAGGAGAGAGTGAAAGATGTGGAAAGAGCGATGGAAAGAGAGAGTGGTTAAAGAACTGACTCGTATGAACCGACTGAACTGAAAACAGGCATTTATCCAACATTCCAAGCCTTCAATTTTGTTGTTGTTGTTTTCAATTACACTTCCTGATATTTTCTGACAGGTTTGCGGGTCAGCTATTGTCTTTCAAAGCGGCCCTAACAACGTGATGTGATAGCTGCTCTCTCTGTGGCTTTCCCTGTGAAAGCATTCATTATCTATGACACAGACAGCGATATGAAAACCTTAACCATACTTTCTGAGCCACATTGGTCTCATGGTGTTAAACGTGTGCCTATGTTTCAGAGCTGGAATGGGGATCCAATGACTTCTGATTTCCCCTGTTCAAACAGTATTATTTATTTAGCTAGTGTTTCATAGGCAGAGTGTGACCCTCTGCTCCCTCTCTCCCATTCTCTTAATGACACTGTTAACACCCCTTTGACCTGCTGTAAGAAGAGTGAAGTGATATAGCAAGCTGTTATTGATTGAAGTGTGTTTTCATGGAGACTACAGATGTTCCTCACTCGATCTGATGGGGTTTTGAGTGGTAATCCTATGGATATGAAGGGAGTAGAGTATTCACTGAGTGTACAAAACATTAGGAACACCCTTCTAATATTGAGTTGCAACCCCTTTTGCCCTCAGAACAGCATCAATTTGTTCAGGGCTTAGACTACAAGGTGTCGAAAGTATTCCACAGGGATGCTGTGCCATGTTGACTCCAATGGTTCCCACAGTTGGGTCAATGATGTCCTTTGGGTGGTGGACCATTCTTGATACACACAGGAAACTGTTGAGTGTGAAAACTCAGCAGCGTTGCAGTTATTGACACACTCAAACCGCTGTGCCTGGTACCTACTAACATACCCTGTTCAAAGGCACTTACATCTTTTGTCTTGCTCATTCACCCTCAATGGAACACATACACAATCCATGTCTCAATTGTCTCAAGGCTTTAAAGACCTTCTTTAACCTGTCTTCTACCCTTCATCTACACTGATTGAAGTGGATTTAACAAGGGATCACTTGGTCAGTATATGGTCAGTCTATGTCATGGAAAGTGCAGGTGTCCTTAATATTTTGTACACTCATTGTATGTGATAGACGCGGGAGGCTTTGGGAGAGGCTCGCCTCGGATTGGGGTTACAATAAGCTCCCCACTTAGTTTTGATTGATGAACAGGGATTTTTTTGACAGAAGAGGGCTAATGTGAGGTGTGTTTGTGTCTGTCTGTGTGTGTGTGTTTGTGTCTGTCTGTGTGTGTATGTCTGTGTGTGTGTCAGTTAATCTATTATCATTTTGGTCTTGTCAAGCCGCAACACCTTCACTTTAATTACAGCCCATAGTGAAGCCACTTGAACCCTAATACTCTAATGGTGAACTGATGAGCCACTCAGGGCCATATGCATCACTCACTCACCTCAACTTGACTTTGTTGTAACCTACTTTGCCTCACACTGAATGCAGCATAAGCTTTCTCTCCTCTCTTCTCTCCTCTCTTCTCTCCTCTCTTCTCTCCTCTCTTCTCTCCTTTCTTCTCTCCTCTCTTCTCTCCTCTCTTCTCTCCTCTCTTCTCTCCTCTCTTCTCTCCCCTCTTCTCTCCTCTCTTCTCTCCTCTCTTCTCTCCTCTCTTCTCTCCTCTCTTCTCTCCTCTCTCCTCTCCTCTCTTCTCTCCTCTCTTCTCTCCTCTCTTCTCTCCTCTCTTCTCTCTTCTCTCCCCTCTTCTCTCCTCTCTTCTCTCCTCTCTTCTCTCCTCTCTTCTCTCCTCTCTTCTCTCCTCTCTCCTCTCCTCTCTTCTCTTCTCTCCTCTCTTCTCTCCTCTCTTCTCTCCTCTCTTCTCTCTTCTCTCCTCTCTTCTCTCCTCTCTTCTCTCCTCTCTTCTCTCCTCTGTAAGCCTCTAATTGAGCCACCAGCGTTTGAGAGTTTGTCACCTCTGCGTTTCTGCTTTGGAAAAGAACCTGGTGCTCCACCCCTATCAGCTCAATTAGAAGTGAGGTCGGGCCTAAGCGTGTTCCTCAGCTTGCTGGTTTTGATGTCCCGCCCTCTCAGGATGAGACTGCAAGGGAGGGAGGCCACAGCAACACACCACTCATCTGACTGATGTCTACTGGAGAAACATGTAGGCATGGGATTGTACAGGGAATGTACTTTCTAGCCTTGCACCCAGGGGATGGATAATGCTAGCTGTGTGTGTGTGTTGGGTGTAGATAGGAGGAGTGTGTGTGTATTGGGTGTTGGGTGTAGATAGGAGGGGTCTGTGTGTGTGTGTTGGGTGTAGATAGGAGGGGTGTGTGTTGAGTGTAGATAGGAGGTGTGTGTGTGTGTGTGTGTGTGTGTGTGTGTGTGTGTGTGTGTGTGTGTGTGTGTGTGTGTGTGTGTGTGTGTGTGTGTGTGTGTGTGTGTGTGTGTGTGTGTGTGTGTGTGTGTTGGGTGTAGATAGGAGGGGTGGGTGTGTTGGGTGTAGATAGGAGGGGTCTGTGTGTGTGTGTGTGTTGGGTGTAGATAGGAGGGATGTGTGTGTGTTGGGTGTAGATAGGAGGGGTGTGTGTGTGTTGGGTGTAGATAGGGGGGTGTGTGTTGGGTGTAGATAGGAGGGTGTGTGTGTTGGGTGTAGATAGGAGGGTGTGTGTGTGTTGGGTGTAGATAGGAGGGGTGTGTGTGGGTGTAGATAGGAAGAGAGAGAGAGAGAGAGAGAGAGAGAGAGAGAGAGAGAGAGAGAGACTGTATTACAGATGTGTTACTGTTTGTACATAAGTCAAAATAAAAATACATTTAAAAAACATGTGTGCTACATGTGGTACAATGTGTGAGTGTAGCTCAAAGCTCCAGCACCAGAGGGACATAGAGGTCACGCCACAGCGACAGTTAATTATTCAACATTCATTATAATTCCCTGCTAACAACCTGCCTGGCAGGCAGCTAGCAGGCAACGCTTGCCTGATGACTCAAACTGAATTCTTCCGCTGTTCTATGTTTGTGGTGACATCAAAATGATGGTTGTTGTACAAAACAAAGTCATCACCGATTGGATCATCTCAACCAATCAGAGTATCAAAGCCAATGACAAATTTTTTAAATGACGCTTTACACACGCGTGTTCTGTTCTGGCTTTGGCCCAAACCATCGGTTTCTGGGACCAATCAGACGGTCTAGAATGGATTTCCATTATAGAAATCCTCGGGGAGGTACTCAGATCTAGACTCATTGTGCTGTGCTGTGGCATAGCATTTAGCAGGAGCAAGGAGTTTGGGTAGCCAGGCAAAGGCAACGCTAACTAATGACTGGAAAGTGGTTAATACACTGTACATGTCATGACCATACTATGCTAGTACAGCACCACCCTATAGCCTACTAGCTAGTCTGACATGAAGGTGAACCATTAAGATGCACTGCAGGCCATATAAAAAAGCCTCATAAAGATATTAGCATCTCTATGGTGCTAAACCAACCCCTATGATGTGCACTGCCATTTGACTGCAAACCATAGAAATGAACCTTACAGAGATAATACGTCTAATGTGGACATGGGCTCAGAGCTCTGGAACAGTTCTTCATTCACTGGACATGCGCAGATCTTAGAGAGAGCTCTAGGAATTAGTTTAAAGGCCACATGAATGTCCCTCCCTTTTCATTTGCATCTGAGGGGACAGTACTTGGCCACTTTATCTGAGCCCTTGGCAACTTCCTAACTCTCGGACTGGAAGAGACGAGTCCAAGACCGTGGAATTACAAGAGAGTGGGGAACGGGGAAATGTAGGATTGCAGATTTACAGGTTCTTGCTTATTAAAACGTTGTCCTGGATTTAAAAGTGAACTTGGCACTGGGAGTTTCTGCCTCTGAGTCTGATAAATTGCCTTGACTTTGCTGAGTCTGCATTGACTGACTGAATATGCCTGAAATAAGCCAAGTTGTATGGGGAGACGTATTGCTACAGCACTGCGCTGTCTGTGTCTGTTCCACTGTTCTGCTCCCGAGCTGTGGTATGCTGTTTAAGCCCCAGACAAAGGCAATTCAGTTGTTTTGAATCACACATTAGCTGGCCTCTCTTTGATTACTCACACACTGTGACCTCACTCCCTCTGACTCACAGAGCTCCTTATGAAACATGAATCCCTAACACAAACAAGCATCTTTCTTTATGACTGGCAACCTCCTCTCCATGCACCACAATTGGTTTACATGGTTGTGGAGGGATATTGTGGAAGGATTAGGACCGGATCATGGACAGGAAACAGCTCTGTGGAGTGGCTGGATCTGGCAACCCCAGGATGAAGGGACCAAAGTCAGCCATTCCCACATCCATAATTTACTCTTTCTCCAAAATGATGGGTGTGAGCCCCAGATTTAGACGTGAAAATGGTTATTCGAGGTGAAAATGGTTATTCAAGGTTTGTGCATTTCCTGAAGACAGTTAGAGGTCTGCTCACGCCCAGAGCAGGATGTAGTCTAGTCTAGATCTGGCAGAAATAGACAGCTCTGCTCCCTCTCGTCTCCTCCTCTCCAGGGCTTCAGAGTCGTTTGTCTCACTCTAGACTTTCTTCTTTTCTTCTCTCCCTCATTAAGGCGATGGTAAAAGGCCCTTCCAGATATCCAAGTCTGTTTCTTGGCCTCATCCATTGAAGCGAGCAGTACTTTTTTACCTCTTTGTATTACTAAGACTTTCACTGTTCTCTTCATTTCCAACAAAGAATGTATAGAATTCCTCTCCCACCACAGTGTATCAATCATTTACATTTAATATATGTGGTTTGAAATATACCTCTGGAAATGAACGCCTCGGATAACATGGAATGAACCAATGGTTATTTTCTTTAATTTAAGCTCAGTGGAAGTGAATAATTGAGGTGTGTGTGTGTGTGTGTGTGTGTGTGTGTGTGTGTGTTGTGTGTGTGTGTGTGCGTGTACAGTGTGTTCTGACTGATACTATTATTCAGAGAACAGTGAAGAAAAGATAGTCTGTTCTGATCCACCACTTTAGACTTGCAGACTTTAAAGTGCAGAAGGTTTTTGAGAATATATGAATACAGATGCATTGTGATGATGATGAAATACTTGGTTTTGAGTCCATAGAGCCAAGCCAAGTTGTCTTCCATAGCGAGGGGCTGTTAGTGTGGATGTACTACAGTTTGAGAAGTGCTCCTCCCCTGGGATGTCAGACAGCCTGAGCTGACCTTGGTAGTGGAAAGGAGAGTGGGGTTCGATACTTTCTCTGCCTCTCACTGCCTGATCCATCTGATAGCTGATAATGTAATGACACAGTTTACCACACAGCTCAAGCCAACCATTGACTGACTGCTACAATGTGTTAAATGGACAGAGAGAAACTTTGCTTTCAGATACTTGATCTTGTTGTATATGTAAAATCAATATCTACTTACATCATGATTCATTCACAAGACTAACATATATATATGAATCTAGTGTGATGTATTGTTGTGAGATCGGATCTGAAACTTGGTCTGTGGCAACAGATTATTTATTTGGGTGTAATTTAGTCAAAATGAGAAAAAGACCAGTTTATGTGTTGCAGTATTCACATAATTACAACCAATGACATATGCTCTCTACAGTTTTCTATAGTTTAAGTCTTCTTAAACTGTGTAAACATAGTCCTAAACTATAATCTGAGGTCAAAGGGACCTGACCATGTCAAAAAGCTCCACGTTACCTTGCCTCAACAACATTGGAGGGGACTCACTCCCCCTACCTTCAGTAGAAGCAGAGCACTGTTTTATGACTGAGGTCACTGATCACATTAGCAGAGATTTGTACTTTGATAAAAGCTACATAGTGGCCATTATGTTATTGTCTCTGTTACTGCTGATGGCTGCTTCATCTGTGACTGAGCTTTTAATACTTTTTGGCCACACTTATACCATACTAACTATCAGTGGTATTAGTAAATACTGTGTTGTACCAGCAGTACTAATACTGTTTAAAGAAATTGCCAAAAAATCCACGTAACTTTTATTTAACTAGAGAAGTCAGTTAAGAACAAATTATTATTTACAATGATGGCCTACCCTGGCCAAACCCGTAAAATGTTGTGCACCGCCCTATGGGACTCCCAATCACGGCCAGATGTGATACAGCCTGGAATCGAACCAGGGACTGTAGTGATGCCTCTTGCCCTGAGATGCAGTGCCTTAGACCACTGTGCCACTCGGGAGCCATTGGTTATTCCATTGTAAGTTATGGAATAATGACTATGACATTTAAAGGGTTGTCACATGGTTTCTACCAAGCGATAACAATAACTTGGGTAGACTATGCACAGTTGTTTGTTATGTTTATCACGTACTGTTAATGAGATTTACCAGAGTGTGAAAGGGAGAATAATAATTGACAGACACCTAATAGTCTTGCCTGACATAATTATGTGGGAAGATAGCCGACTTCTATTAGTCTTATTATGTGAGCAGTTTCACAGACTGATTGCCTGTCTCTGTATCTGAGCTACATGTCTCTGTTTCTTTTAATTGTGTTCAATAATCTGTCTCTCTGTTGGCTCTCTGTCTCCCTCTGTATCTATCCTAAAAGTGTCTCTTTATCTAACTTCTGCCTCTCCCTCTCTCTCCTTATCTGTCTCTTTCTGTCTACTGATCTAACTTTCATGTCTCTTTCTCTCTCTTTTTCTCTCCATATTTAACTTCTCTGTCTCCGTATCTAACTTCCATGTCTCTCCCCCCTCTCTCTCTCTCTGTCTCTGTCTCTCTGTCTTTGTAGGTTTTGAGCTGCTGTACCAACCGGAAGTGGTGAGGCTGTACCTGTCTCTGCTAACTGAGAGTCAGAACTACAACACTCTGGAGGCTGCCGCAGGGGCCCTGCAGAACCTCAGCGCCGGACAGTGGACCGTGAGTCTCACACACATAAACACACACAAACTGGGATTATGGGTAATAAGGTCTCTGAAACTCAATAGGCTAGACAAGTCATTTATCCCAAATGGAGCTCTGCACTGTCAGTACAAAAACACTTCCATTTGGTTACAGTAGTGAGTAATCAGAGTGTGATGTTTTTTCCAGCATTTACACAGTCATTACCATCACTAGTGTAAAGTACAGAGGCCTATCATGTTATTCCCTTCAGGAATTATGCTCTTAGTCTGTACTGGCCTATGTTAGGCCTAGAGAGCTTTGTCATTTTAGCTCTATCGTGATTCATTTTTTAACACCTATGTGTCATGCTGTAAACATATCCGTTGCCACGGCATTAATCATCACCAGGCTCCAGCACCATGCTCACACCTTCCTGTTCCTCTCAGCTCAGCTCGTTCACAGATCTCTCCATCCACAGCGGTGGCAAAACACAACAGACAGGATGTTAGATTGATTTGAAAACATCCAACTTGTATCTCTTGCTGTTAAATTTGAAACGCTTACACATAACCTGTGATAACATGTACAACCCTACAGTACATGTATACCATGTATAAACCATGTCACAATTTTCATGTTTACTGTTTTCTACCACTGCACTGGTGATTTTTAATAATTAGGTACAGTGCCTTCAGAAAGTATTCATACCATATTGACTTTTTACACATTTTGTTGTGTTATAGCCTCAAATGCAAAATGTTACTAATGAATAAAAAATAAAAAGCTGAAATGTCTTGAGTAGAAAAGTATTCAACCCTTTTGTTATGGTCTAAATACGTTCAGTAGTAAAAATTACCTTAACAAGTCACATAATAAGTTGCATGGACTCACTCTGTGTGCAATAATAGTGTTTAACATGATTTCTGAATGACTACATCATCTCTGTACCCTACACATGCAATTATCTGTAAGGTCCCTCAGTCAAGCAGTGAATTTCAAACACAGATTCAACCACAAAGACCACAGAGGTTTTCCAATGCCTTGCAAAGAAGGGCACCAATTGGTAGATGGGTTACTACAAAGATACAGGTGTCCTTCCTAACTCAGTTGCCAGAGAGGAAGGAAACTGTTTAGGGATTTCACCATGAGGCCAATGGTGACTTTAAAACAGTTACAGAGTTTAATGGCTGTGATAGGAGAAAACTGAGGATGGATCAACAACATTGTAGTTACTCTACAAAACATTAAATGACAGAGTAAAAAGAAGGAAGCCTGTACAGAATAAAAAAATATTCCAAAACATGCATCCTGTTTGCAATAAGGCACTAAAGTAATACTGCAAAACATGTGGCAAAGAAGTTAGCAAATCCAACACCTCACTGAGTACCACTCTTCATATTTCCAAGTATGTTGGGGACTGCATCATGTTATGGGTATGCTTGTCATCGGCAAGGACTAGGGAGGTTTTTGGGAGATCAAAAGAAACGGAATAGAGCTAAGCACTGGCAAAATCCTAGAGGAAAACCTGTTTCAGTCTGCTTTTCCACTGGGAGACAAATTCACCTTTCAGCAGGATAATAACCTAAAACACAAGGTCAAATATACACTGGAGTTGCTTACCAAAACTACATTGGGTGTTCCTGAGTGGCCTAGTTACAGTTTTGACTAAAATTGGCTTGAAAATCTATGGAAACTTGAAAATGGCTGTTTAGCAATGATCAACAACCAACTTTACAGAGCTTGAAGAATTTTAAAAAGAATAATGAGCAAATATTGTACAATCCAGGTGTGTAAAGCTCTTAGAGACTTACCCAGAAAGACACACAGCTGTAATCGCTGCCAAAGTTACAGAGTTACAGTTCATATAAGGAAATTAAGGCCTCATTAATTTATTTCAATAGACTAATCTATGGATTTCACATGACTGGGAATACAGATATGCATCTGTTGGTCACAGATACATTTAGAAAACAGGTAAACCAGTCAGTATCTGGTGTGACCACCATTTGCATCATGAACACGACACATCTCCTTCACATAGAGTTGATCAGGCTGTTGATTGTGGCCTGTGGAATGTTGTCCCACTCTTCAATGGCTGTGAGAAGTTGCCAGATATTGGCGGGGACTGGAACACGCTGTTGTACATGTCAATCCAGAACATCCCAAACATGCTTAATGGGTGATATGTCTGGTGAATATGCAGGCCATGGAAGAACTGGGACATTTTCAGTTTCCAGGAATTGTGTACAGATCCGTGTGACATGGGGCCATGCATTTTCATGCTGAAACATGAGATGATTGCGGCGGATGAATGGCACAACAGTGGGCCTCAGGATCTCTTCACGATATCTCTGCATTCAAATTGCCATTGATAAAATGCAATCGTGTTCATTGTCCGTAGCTTATGCCTGCTCATACCATAACCCCACCACAACCATGGGGCACTCTGGTCACAACGTTGACATCAGCAAACCGCAAACACGTCGCCAAACACATGGTCTGCGATTGTGAGGCCGGTTGGACATACTGCCAAATTCTCTAAAACGATGTTGGAAGCGGCTTATGGTAGAAATATTTGCATTTAAATTCTCTGGTAACAGCTCTGGTGGACATTCCTGCAGTCAGCATGCCAATTGCACGCTCCCTCAAAACTTGATACATCTGTCGCATTGTGTTGCATATTTTGGAGTGGCCTCTTATTGTCCCCATCACAAGGTGCATCTGTGTAACACAACAAAAAGTGGAATAAGTCAAGGGATATGACTGTTTTCTGAAGGCACTGTATATAAAGAGAGAAAATCGCTCCCTCCCTCCCCAAAAAATACAGCTTCTATCTCAAGGCAATCAGACTGCTAAACAGCAATCACTAACTCAGAGAGGCTGCTGCCTACATTGAGACCCAATCAATGGCCACTTTAATAAATGGATCACTAGTCACTTTAAATAATGCCACTTTAATAATGTTTACATATCTTACATTACTCATATCATAGTTATATACTGTATTTTATACCATCTATTGCACCTTGCCTATGCCGCTCGGCCATCATCCATATATTTATATGTACATATTCTCATTCACCCCTTTAGATTTGTGTGTATTAGGTAGTTGTTGGGAAATTGTTAGTTATTACTGCACTGTCGGGACTAGAAGCACAAGCATTTCGCTACACTCACATTAACATCTGCTAACCATGTGTATGTGACCAATAACATTTTATTTGATTTATGTAGTTATTTTATTTATGTAGTTTGAGCATATCAAATCAAATATTATTGGTCACATACACATATTTTGTTACCTTTATTTAACTAGGCAAGTCAGTTAAGAACCAATTCTTATTGTCAATGACGGCCTAGGAACAGTGGGTTAACTGCCTGTTCAGGGGCAGAACGACAGATTTGTACCTTGTCAGCTCGGGGGTTTGAACTTGCAACCTTCCGGTTACTAGTCCAACACTCTAACCACTAGGCTACGCTGCCGCCCCAGATGTTATTGCGGGTGTAGCTTGTAGCTTGTCTTCCTAGCTCTTAACAGTGCAGTAGTATCACAACAATACACATATTTAGCAGATGTTATTGCGGGTGTAGCTTGTCTTCCTAGCTCTTAACAGTGCAGTAGTAAATCAAATCAAATCCAATTTTATTTGTCACATACACATGGTTAGCAGATGTTAGTGCGAGTGTAGCGAAATGCTTGTGCTTCTAGTTCCGACAATGCAGTAATAACCAACAAGTAATCTAACTAACAATTCCAAAACTACTGTCTTATACACAGTGTAAGGGGATAAAGAATATGTACATAAGGATATATGAATGAGTGATGGTACAGGGCAGCATACAGTAGATGGTATCGAGTACACTATATACATATGAGATGAGTATGTAGACAAAGTAAACAAAGTGGCATAGTTAAAGTGGCTAGTGATACATGTATTACATAAGGATGCAGTCGATGATATAGAGTACAGTATATACGTATGCATATGAGATGAATAATGTAGGGTAAGTAACATTATATAAGGTAGCATTGTTTAAAGTGGCTAGTGATATATTTACATCATTTCCAATCAATTCCCATGATTAAAGTGGCTGGAGTTGGGTCAGTGTCAATGTCAGTGTGTTGGCAGCAGCCACTCAATGTTAGTGGTGGCTGTTTAACAGTCTGATGGCCTTGAGATAGAAGCTGTTTTTCAGTCTCTCGGTCCCAGCTTTGATGCACCTGTACTGACCTCGCCTTCTGGATGATAGCGGGGTGAACAGGCAGTGGCTCGGGTGGTTGATGTCCTTGATGATCTTTATGGCCTTCCTGTAACATCGGGTGGTGTAGGTGTCCTGGAGGGCAGGTAGTTTGCCCCCGGTGATGCGTTGTGCAGACCTCACTACCCTCTGGAGAGCCTTACGGTTGAAGGCGGAGCAGTTGCCGTACCAGGCGGTGATACAGCCCGCCAGGATGCTCTCGATTGTGCATCTGTAGAAGTTTGTGAGTGCTTTTGGTGACAAGCCGAATTTCTTCAGCCTCCTGAGGTTGAAGAGGCGCTGCTGCGCCTTCTTCACGACGCTGTCTGTGTGAGTGGACCAATTCAGTTTGTCTGTGATGTGTATGCCGAGGAACTTAAAACTTGCTACCCTCTCCACTACTGCTCCATCGGTGTGGATAGGGGGGTGTTCCCTCTGCTGTTTCCTGAAGTCCACAATCATCTCCTTAGTTTTGTTGACGTTGAGTGTGAGGTTATTTTCCTGACACCACACTCCGAGGGCCCTCACCTCCTCCCTGTAGGCCGTCTCGTCGTTGTTGGTAATCAAGCCTACCACTGTTGTGTCGTCCGCAAACTTGATGATTGAGTTGGAGGCGTGCGTGGCCACGCAGTCGTGGGTGAACAGGGAGTAGAACGCACCCTTGTGGGGCCCCCGTGTTGAGGATCAGCGGGAGGAGATGTTGTTGCCTACCCTCACCACCTGGGGGCGGCCCGTCAGGAAGTCCAGTACCCAGTTGCACAGGGCGGGGTCGAGACCCAGGGTCTCGAGCTTGATGACGAGTTTGGAGGGTACTATGGTGTTAAATGCTGAGCTGTAGTCGATGAACAGCATTCTCACATAGGTATTCCTCTTGTCCAGATGGGTTAGGGCAGTGTGCTGTGTGGTTGAGATTGCATCGTCTGTGGACCTATTTGGGCGGTAAGCAAATTGGAGTGGGTCTAGGGTGTCAGGTAGGGTGGAGGTGATATGGTCCTTGACTAGTCTCTCAAAGCACTTCATGATGACGGAAGTGAGTGCTACGGGGCGGTAGTCGTTTAGCTCAGTTACCTTAGCTTTCTTGGGAACAGGAACAATGGTGAAAAAAAAAGCAATCGATATGCTGATAAAATTTAGGGAGTCTTGTTTTCAGATTAGCTTTGTTAAAATCCCCAGCTATAATGAATGCAGCCTCCGGATAAAGGGTTTCCAGTTTGCAAAGAGTTAAATAAAGTTCGTTCAGAGCCATCGATGTGTCTGCTTGGGGGATATATACGGCTGTGATTATAATCGAAGAGAATTCTCTTGGTAGATAATGCGGTCTACATTTGATTGTGAGGAATTCTAAATCAGGTAAACAGAAGGATTTGAGTTCCTGTATGTTTCCTTCATCACACCATGTCTCGTTAGTCATGAGGCATACGCCCCCGCCACTCTTCTTACCAGAAAGATGTTTGTTTCTGTCGGCGCGATGCGTGGAGAAACCCGTTGGCTGCACCGCCCCGCTCCGGATAGCGTCTCTCCAGTGAGCCATGTTTCCGTGAAGCAGAGAACGTTACAGTCTCTGATGTCCCTCTGGAATGCTACCCTTGCTCGGATTTCATCAACCTTGTTGTCAAGAGACTGGACATTGGCAAGAAGAATGCTAGGGAGTGGTGCACGATGTGCCCGTGTCCGGAGTCTGACCAGAAGACCGCTACGTTTCCCTCTTTTACGAAGTCGTTTTTTGGGGTCGCTGCCTGGAATCAATTCCATTGGCCTGTTTGTAAGGCAGAACACAGGATCCGCGTCGCGGAAAACATATTCTTGGTCGTACTGATGGTGAGTTGACGCTGATCTTATATTCAGTAGTTCTTCTCGACTGTATGTAATGAAACCTAAGATGACCTGGGGTACTAATGTAAGAAATAACACGTAAAAAAACAAAAAACTGCATAGTTTCCTAGGAACACGAAGCGAGGCGGTCATCTCTGTCGGCGCCGGATGTGTCACAACAATACACACAAAGCTAAAAGTAAAATAATGGAATTAAGAAATGTATTAATATTAGGACGAGCAATGTTGGAGTGGCATTGACTAAATTACAGTATAATATAATACAGTATATACATATGAAATGAGTAAAGAAGTATGTAAACATTATTAAAGTAACTAGTGTTCCATTATTAAAGTGGCCAGTGATTCCATGTCTGTGTATATAGAGGGTGATCAGAATGCCTGTCCACACTGGGGCTTGGGGCTGATGCTAACACATCAAACCTCTGGACATAACGTGTTCCCATTCCCAATGAGGATATCTCATCCCCTTCTCCTTGCTGCTCCCTTGCTGTTTAACAACTATGGTACGGTCAGTTTTAGGTTTACTACTGCCACCCAGTGGCCGGGTTCTGGTGTTGCACCAGTTTAATTACATCTCAGGGGGTAACCGTATACAGCAAAGGAGCTCTTTCATGTCAAACTTATTGTTTTGTGTTACAGAAAAAAAAGAGAGGAGCATTCGTTGATCAGTGACAAATTCCATCACATGACAGTCTGTAGTCCTGCTGTGTAATTTTCTTGTGTGTGTGTGTGTGTGTGTGTGTGTGTGTGTGTGTGTACATGCGTATGTATGTATTGGCAGGTAGTATTCTCTCTTCACAGACATTTTATCCTTATCATCCATGTTCCCTCCTCTCTCTGTCCCCAGTGGTCCAACTACATCCGTGCCACAGTGAGGAAGGAGAAGGGTCTTCCCATCCTGGTGGAGCTGCTGCGTTCTGACTCTGACAAGGTGGTCCGAGCCGTGGCCATCGCCCTGCGCAACCTCTCCATCGACCGCCGCAACAAAGACCTGATCGGTACGACCATTGACCAACTGTATGCAGCAAAGAGAGGCTGTGTGTTAACTGTGGGCTTGACCACACACTGTTAACACAAGGCCTCTCTTTACAGTGTACAGGTACAACAATGGGGTAAAACACTTTGGGATGCTGTGAGATCAGATAGCTGTTACTAACCACGTTTCCATTCTCAGTTTTTATGCAAAAGTCATATAATATTTTTTAAAATCACGACTTCTGTGATGGAAACAGGAAGTTTCTGTACAATTTGTATGTTCGACATGGTAGGATCTTTTTGTGTTGGTAAAATAAATTATTCTTGAAATGGCGGTGGAAATGCCTTTATTTACAAATATTGATATAATAACCAAAGTACATTTGGAGTCACGCAGCGATATGATGTGTGATCAGAAAGCATGCAGTTTATTAGGTGACAGATTAAATAAATGATGATGAACTTTACAGGGTTGTGAAAGTGCACGAGCTTGATCCTGCTTTCCAATAAATATTGATAATGCTGGTGACATGATGATTGATGCTTGACTGCCGTTTAACAAATAACCATATTCTCGCTCTTATCCATAATAATCTCATTATGTAGACTAGCAGCCTATGCACACTGTATCTGCGAGCTGTTGGCTAGGGCGCACATACCAAGATCAGAGTAGGCACATTTGCTATTTAACACAACAGTTTCTGTGACAAAACTATCAGTAGATAGCGATGGAAACACATTTTTATTCGGTACATGAAAACTTAAGCGAAAAAATACATTTTGTGTGCACTATGTCATTATCACTGACTTTTATCCACAATAATTCAATTTTTTCCGCAAGAAGCACACCACATATTTTCTTTATGCAGATTTTTGAATATTCGCATTAAAATCTGTTGCCAATTGGATTGAAACCTAGCTACTGAAGATAACAATATGATTGTTGAACCTGTGTATGTCTTTTGCTGAATGATTGCAGATTTGCCAAAGTTTTAATTAGTTGATATCAAACATTTTGTACAATGCTATTATGAATCAAAACACTATGTAGCGCAACAAGATGTAATAAAACATTTAAAAAATCCCCTTTCCTGAATGT
Source organism: Oncorhynchus nerka (assembly GCF_034236695.1). Lineage (NCBI taxonomy): Eukaryota > Metazoa > Chordata > Actinopteri > Salmoniformes > Salmonidae > Oncorhynchus > Oncorhynchus nerka. Next base: position 79,723,752 of record NC_088408.1, read on the forward strand.
TTACACACCTTTAACCTCTATTACCATTTGACGGTGACACTGCTCTTTGATCTCTGCCCTGTAGGGAGCTATGCCATGAGGGACCTGGTGAGTAACCTGCCCAGCGGTCAGCAGCGGCCAGCCAAGAACCTGGAGGAAGACACGGTGGTAGCCATCCTCAACACCATCCACGAGATCGTGACGGACAGCTCTGAGAACGCACGCTCCCTCATCCAGGCCCAGGCCATCGAGAAACTGGTGGCCATCAACAAGACAAGGTATGACCATTGGCTAGCACAGCTGGCCACAGTGCAGTATAGCAACAGTACAGCACTGTACAGTACAAGGCAGCATATTAGTTCAGCATAGTGTAGCACAACACAATGCTAACGTCTGGCCGCTCACAGGTTCTCGTGTTTCGAATAGATTTGTTTGTCTTTCTTAGAATTTAATGATTGATTGATCAATCTAATCAATGACTCAATCAACAGTAGTTCTGTTCCATAGTAACTATACTATATACATGTGTGGTATGCACATACATACTATATACATGGTCTCCCTCCCCATGAGAGCAGGTCTCTTACTGCCTCTAATCACCTACCCATTTGAATTGTTTTGACCTTGAGTTCAATTAATAACAGTGACACATTTATATTCATGATATACACTGCTCAAAAAAATGAAGGGAACACTAAAATAACACATCCTAGATCTGAATGAATGAAATATTCTTATTAAATACTTTTTTCTTTACATAGTTGAATGTGCTGACAACAAAATCACACAAAAATGATCAATGGAAATCAAATTTATCAACCCATGGAGGTCTGGATTTGGAGTCACACTCAAAATGAAAGTGGAAAACCACACTACAGGCTGATCCAACTTTGATGTAATGTCCTTAAAACAAGTCAAAATTAGGCTCAGTAGTGTGTGTGGCCTCCACGTGCCTGTATGACCTCCCTATAACGCCTGGGCATGCTCCTGATGAGGTGGCGGATGGTCTCCTGAGGGTTCTCCTCCCAGACCTGGACTAAAGCATCCAGGTCTGGGAGCGAGACACATCATGGAGCGAGACATGATGTCCCAGATGTGCTCAATTGGATTCAGGTCTGGGGAACGGGCAGCCAGTCCATAGCATCAATGCCTTCCTCTTGCAGGAACTGCTGACACACTCCAGCCACATGAGGTCTAGCATTGTCTTGCATTAGGAGGAACCCAGGGCCAACCGCATCAGCATATGGTCTCACAAGGGGTCTGAGGATCTCATCTCGGTACCTAATGGCAGTCAGGCTACCTCTGGCGAGCACATGGAGGGCTGTGCGGCCCTCCAAAGAAATGCCACCCCACACCATGACTGACCCATCGCCAAACCGGTCATGCTGGAGGATGTTGCAGGCACCAGAACGTTCTCCACGGCGTCTCCAGACTCTGTCACGTCTGTCACATGTGCTCAGTGTGAACCTGCTTTCATCTGTGAAGAGCACAGGGCGCCAGTGGCGAATTTACCAATCTTGGTGTTCTCTGGCAAATGCCAAACTTCCTGACGGCGTTGGGCTGTAAGCACAACCCCCACCTGTGGACGTCTTGACTTCATACCACCCCCATGGAGTCTGTTTCTGACCGTTTGAGCAGACACATGCACATTTGTGGCCTGCTGGAGGTCATTTAACAGGCCTCTGGCAGTGCTCCTCCTGCTCCTCCTTGCACAAAGGCGGAGGTAGCGGTCCTGCTGCTGGGTTGTTGCCCTCCTACGGCCTCCCCCACGTCTCCTGATGTACTGGCCTGTCTCCTGGTAGCGCCTCCATGCTCTGGACACTACGCTGACAGACACAGCAAACCTTCTTGCCACAGCTCGCGTTGATGTTCCATCCTGGATGAGCTGCACTACCTGAGCCACTTGTGTGGGTTGTAGACTCTGTCTCATGCTACCACTAGAGTGAAAGCACTGCCAGCATTCAAAAGTGACCAAAACATCTGCCAGGAAGCATAGGAACTGAGAAGTGGTCTGTGGTCACCACCTGCAGAACCACTCCTTTATTGGGGGTGTCTTGCTAATTGCCTATAATTTCCACCTGTTGTCTATTCCATTTGCACAACAGCATGTGAAATGTATTGTCAATCAGTGTTGCTTCCTAAGTGGACAGTTTGATTTCACAGAAGTGTGATTGACTTGGAGTTACATTGTGTTGTTTAAGTGTTCCCTTTATTTTTTTGAGCAGTGTATATTCTGCAGTCTCTCAAGGACCAGGAGTGTCTGCTTTTGGCCTTATACAATGTAACGACCCTGTCTTTTCATGTCCTCTCTGGCTTGGGAATGAATAATAGAAGGTAATATAAGCTGGATTCCTTGTCACAGTATTTCGATCTGTAGAACACTATTTAGATTGAAAAGATAAGCCCTTACCGTGCAGTGTCTGGTTTCCAGGAAACAAACTATAGTGCACTTCACCTGAATAGTAAGTACTATGAATAGGAATTCAGGAGCTGTTTTAATGATTTCCCAGTTTCTACTATATTTCACTTTCCTCATATCCCATTGAATTATCTGATGTACTTGATCAAGTCAGCGAGCAATGATAGCCAGAGAGAAGTTGTTTGGATAGCTGTCTCCTTCTACAACCTATTCATCATTTAAGATGAGTTTCCAGTGGGGATTTGATACTTTATTTAATACCAAATAAATGTGTTCTCTCCACCCGTGAGAATTACTTTGAAGTAATGGAGAACCCTCCCATGTAATTAACAGAAGGGCTAAGGAGTAGCTAATGAATTGAATGAAAATAAATGTGTGCGGCCATTGGAGTATGAATTAAAAGCAAGCACCTGGGGCAACCAGTGGGAATAGATGGCTTTGAATGTGAGATTGATTGCATTTGGCTCCAGCCTCCACTAGCTGCTGGCAGCGGTTGGGCCCAATGTTCTGGGCCTGTATTCATAAAGAGTCTCAAAGTAGGAATGCTGATCTATGATCAGTTTTGCCTTTTCAATTATAATGAATGGACATGGGGACCTGATCCTAGATCAGCACTCCTAATCTGAGATGCTTTGTGAATACCGACCCTGATTCACTTCCTGTCTACCTTCCTCAGCCAATCACCACGTGAGGACAAGGCCGCCTCCCACGTGCTGCAGACGGTGTGGAGCTACAAGGATCTGAGGAACGCCCTGACCAAGGAAGGATGGAACAAGAGCCACTTCCAGGTAATAGGCTGTGTAGTAGAACACACAAACACACACGCATTCACACATATACACGTACAAGCATTTACACACACACACACACACACACACACACACACACACACACACTTAGTACAGTCATATGTCTCTACTCTCCCCCCCTCAGCCTACAGCGACCGGCGCCCCTAAAGCAACCAAGAATGGCAAGCCAGGCTATGACGACACCACTCTGCCCCTGATGGAGAAGAACCAAGGTCAGTCTGTGATGGCAGGCGAGACTGGGGATCCTCCGGGCCTGGCCTACTGTGGTGAACTGAGTGAGGAAACCATAGATATTAATAACTGCTCTATATCTATGGAGCAAACTGTGCTGCTGTTACTGTGTGTCTGTTTGTATCAGAAGCCATGATTAGAACAAGTGTTTAGGGGGATGGTTCTATCTATCTGCGCTTTGCTTTGTCTGTCTCACTCATATCCATTTACCTACTGTTGGAGGGCTGTGCTTGAAACCTTTCGCCCTCATTGTTGTGCTGCAGTGTTTGGTGATCTTTATGTGTAAGTCGGTTCTTTTTGGGATGGTGTTGTTGGGAGAATGATGCATCATGGGTAGATTTATCTAATCCAATAGTGTGTTCTTGAACGCAAATCCAATCATGTATATTAGGATATATGCATAGAGGGAGGTACGGAAGCAGCCTAAAACACAAAACATCTCATTGACAGAGGAGTCGAGAGCATGACAGTACTTCTCTTGTCATCTTGTTTCTGGTCATGTGACTTTTTTTGCAACCATGCATACACATAAAGTGTAGTTGTCATTCACACCCATTTTCAGCCTGCCTGCATTACTGCTAAAGTGTACCAGCAGACAGTGACCGAGAACCATTGGCCTGAAAGCAGCATTGGCTCGTGATTAAAACGAATTGTGTGTGTGGTGCTCATGATAAAAAAATGGCATATAAATGCTTTTCAGGCACCAAGAAAAATGGAAGTGGTGATATGATACCTATGGACGAGCTTGGTCCAGGTAAGACCGAGTTTGCATGACCTCAATCGCCGACGAGGAACAATAGTAGTCTCAGATGGAATGTTCTTGTCTGTAGGAACTACTCACAGTTCTAGAACCCTAACAACACCATTGCCAACATGGACATTTAACAAAAAAAAGTGTGTAGGACAAACTTTGGCAATATTGGGAATGAACAAATATATTGTTGTTATGCTCTAACAGTGTACAATGTAGTGCAGTAGTGTTTTACTTATGATGCTGTATGCAAGACCCCTCTCTTAACAAGATGTTGGTATAAGGATGGCCATTAATTCAGTAGTACAGACACAGGAGCAACAGGAGGTGTGGGCAATTCTCTAATGACTGTGTTCAAAACCTGGCAAACTTTAATGTTCTCCTCAGTGCTCCTCTTTTCAATGAAAATGTAAACACAATTGTCTTGTTTCGTCTCTTACTAACGAGTTCTTCCTCCACATCAGATATGCGCAGCTCCACTCCTGGAAGGCTGCATGCAGCTTATACATCTGTAGTTTCCATCAATGTATTTAACAGTGCTATATTTCTGTGATCCTCTCTCTCCTCATTAGATGGCTACTCCACCATCGACCAGAGAGACAAAGACTGCAAGTACAAGAGTAGTGGAGACGGGTCAGTGGACCTGTCAGAACGCGAGCCATTAAAGGTACGTCTGGTCTAGACCGACCCGTAACAGCTCACACCGCACAGTTACAGCTATGCTATAGGTGACTAAGGGATCAGGCTATTAAAACACACAAGTCATGATACTCCGTTTCTGTTAAGGTAGCCTGAATCCATCTCTTCCAGTGCCCTTGCCCATTTCTCAATGCCATGGCCTTTTGATTTCCTGAAGAGGAATCTGGATATTCATTTTCTGCAGCAGCAGTTAATGTTGTTGCCTGTCGACCTTGGTGCCACTCATCTGGCAGTCCAATTTACTGACAGCTAAGCAGCAGATAATTGAGTGTAAGCTTTGTGATTGTGAAAGTAATTAATCTGGGACTGATTAAAAGAGTCCTGCCCCTCCATCTCCACTTCTCCTCATAGATCGAGAACAGAGGCCTGGTTCACACACTCACTCACACACACAAGCCTGCATCGTAAGTGGCTCAGTATCCATCGCTAGAGAAAACTCAGAGTAAATGAGAGGGAGAGAGAGAGATTGAGGATGAGTTATTCACTGTTGAACCAGGGTGACCTTCAGTCCAGTCCTGTGTTTCCCATCACAGGATTATATTCTCACGCTCTGATTGGTCAGTGTGGCGTAAGGACTGACGGTGGTTTGATAGGTCAAGCATACGAACACAGAAGTCCTCTTGGTTAATGAAGAGTTACCATGAGTTCAGAATCAGACATCATGATAGTATCAAGAGGTAGAATTGGAAAATAGGTGTTTTGCTGACCTTCTCTGCTTACCATGTGTAGAATGGCAGCTATGCAGACACGTTGCAGCTTGAAGACACAAATGCTTGTCAAGATACAGTATGCTGCAAAAGCTCCAGAAGTAAATTAACCATCAGACAGGACTGGAGATGGCAGATATCTCCTCTCATGTTTATAGCCCCCATCCCTCTCATGTTTTGAAATTACTTCAGCACAGCAACAACTTTCTCGACCTCCAGAAGCCTGAAACCAAAATGCAACTCTGCTGTTTGAACTGCTCTCTCCCACTCTGTTTTTGTTTGTTTGCATGTGTCGGTTGGTTTGTTGTTTTTAATCACTTTTTCGTACTCAAAAAACATCTTCCTTTATGCTAAGGAACTAACCCTGGCTTTCCACTCCTCTCTATGGATGATATTTATCGACCTCTTTGTTTTTCTGTTAACCCCTTCTCCCGTTGCTGCAGAATGAGACAAATAGGAAACACTATGTCAGGAGTAACAGGCCTGCAGTCAAACTGGTGGATGCTTGTGACGTTAAACCTCAGCCTGTTGACTCCTGGGTCTAAATGCATGCATGGTAGGTCTTACAAACGTTAGTTTTCCACTTTCTGGATTGTTAGTCTCCTTTCTTTGTTAGCTCCACCACCACCACCACACTGGTTCTGTTTTAACCCTCACACACGCCACTTCTGTTTGTTTTTTATCTGTGCTTGGACCTGCTTGACCCAGAGTAGTTGGCTTATGACACCAAACTTGAGAAAAGCTGGATGAAATTTCATAATTTTCACAGTTGTGGAGCACCTGCCTGATTCAAACCCATCTGTTGCAAAACGGACAGACTCCCTTGACTATTCCAGATGAAATTATGTTTGTTCTAAATTATGAAAGGGATTAAATCTAGACTTTAGATGGAATACACACACACACACACACAACCACAATTCCTCCCAGTGTAGCTGTAATGAAAAGCTGTGGGAAGAACATGGTGTATCATCTCCCTGTCAGCAGTAATCAACACACCATTCCCTGGGACAGAGAGCTCCTCCAGATAAATAATGGATGCCTGGATGAACACACACATCAGCTCCTCCTTCTCGGTTATGTCTACAGTCTGTGGTAGGCTAGGATAGGCTAGCTGCTCTGGGTTAGCATCACGAGAGCTCACTATTGGGGATCCTCTCTTCACTTGCTCATCTCTTTGCTCCTGTTCTGTCACTAATAACTGAGTGTATCTGCTCTGGGTGAGAAGCTGTGGTAGGTGGCTGATCATCAACAGCTCTATGGAGGTGAAGGGCTATCTTTCTTCCTTTATTCTCTCATTGCTTCCCCATAACTCTTATTGTCCTCGGTAAGGGATCAACCATACTGCTTTGATTGACTCCTCATGTGGTGCTCTGAAACGCAAACTGAAATATGACAATGATCATCCGTACAGAATGAAGTGCTGAAAACAATTGAGTTTATATAATAACTGTGAAAACAGGTTGTGATCACCACATTAAGATCTAGTCAAGTCAAAGCTAATGAACAAAATAACAGATCTATTATAACAAAGACATGCTTAGAATGGACAGAGTAATGGACATTGAGTCAATCAGGTAAGATAGAGTAATCATACGAATGGCCTGCTTCATTTGTGTGTTAATCAAGCTGGCTTTATGCAGTAGCTGCCATTCAAACCTATCATCAAAACATCCCTATCGCTGTCTGTTACATTGGATTTGACATCTGTCAAGCATGTATGACTATAGTGATTTTTGTATTGTGATTTTGATTATGCAATACCATTTGGTCATTGTGCCCTCGGACTTACTTTAAAAGCTTGATTATTCAACTGCTTTAAACACCATGCCTGCGTCCAAAGGCACCCTATTCACTTTGAAGTGCACTATTATTGACCAGTGCCCATTTGGCTCCAGTAAAATAATAAGTACACTATATAGGGAATAGGGTGCCTTTTAGTACACAAGCCTGCTCTCTTATAGGTTTTCAGCTCTTGACATAACCACCTGTGTCCCCCCTCCCTCCCTGTTCTCCTGTGTTCTAGGCTTAAATAACGACAGCGTAACACCTAAACTAGAGGATCTCCCATGTCATCACTGCCATAACACATGGAACTCATTTTGATGTTGACTCGTCAGCAGATAGACTTTGTAAAAGAAAGAAAAAAGAAACAATCATCCAACAACCAATGTTTCATGCTTTTGAATCAGCAAATGAAATGATGTATAAAAAAAGAAAGAAAAGAAAATCTAAAAACGACTACTTGTCATATCTACATTCCCCACTGGATGGACAGGTGTAGGGTACCCTAACAGCAAGGACTCTGACTGGAGCAGCACTGCATGGTGTCAGGATGTAGGTGTAGGGTACCCTAACAGCAAGGACTCTGACTGGAGCAGCACTGCATGGTGTCAGGATGGAAGAGAGGAAGCAGTTGTTGTCATAGAGATACAAGTATTCTAGAGCTCTATCTCTATGGCAATGTGGTGGGGGAGAGAAGGTGATGAGAAGGTGATGTTTGTTGGGAGGAAAGGAAGTGTGTTGGAAAGGAAAGGAGATAGTTTGCTTCTAATAGTATTTTTTTCTATGTTACAATTTAGCCTTTTGTTTAGGTTTTGTTTTTGTTGGTTTGTCTTTCGTCGAGGCACACTAAATTGTTTTTGTTTGTAAAATTATTTTTATTATTTTTCTTTTGCTGGTCTTTGTTTTTGTTTGGGTTTTCCGGATTGAAGAAGTGTGGACTGGTGTGGTAGATGAAGGTTGGGTTGGTTTGAAGGACTTGATGCTTGAAGGGCACTTAAAGGAACTGTATACCTGCAAGTGTTGATTGGACTTAAGGAAGTGAAATGATGTGCATTTGGTTGGGTTACTTATAGCTGTTGAGTGAAACAAAATGAAAATATATTTTCAGTATCGACACAGACTAGAGATATGTGTTTGCCGACGATATATAAATTGGTTGGTTGGTTGCAGTTTGTCATTGATATGTATTAAAGTTGAAGAGGATTTAAGACATTTTGTTTATAAATGGATTGTGTTAATGAAGGAATGGAAAGTACATGCTCCTGGTGTCAAAGGGTAGAATCTAAAAGCATTTTATATTTTTGTTGGTTTTATAAATGTATATTAGGGTCAAAGAAAAACAAAAAGAGAACAGAGAAAACAATAGACACGTCTTAGTTGTGTACTCATAATAGGTTGTTTGGGAAGCACATTCATTGGATAAAATATCATGTTTGTAAACAGAAATAACCACATCATTTAAGTGTCAAATCTGTAGTCATGCTGATCACATATTTATATTTTGTACTGTCAAGAGAAAACAAAACAAAACAAGAAGAGCTGTTATTCAGCTTTCTTTTTAAAGGCGAGTTGAACTGATGACCTGGTCTCCAAATCTTTCAAGGAGATGAATAGAGGGAGGGGGGGGGGGGGTTCAGCAGGGATCACTCAAGAGATAAGACTGAGAGAAAGAGGGATGGATGGATGGATGGATGGATACAGCAGCAGGGATAGACAGAAGATGTTAGACAGAAGTGTTCCAATTCCCTTCACATTTCACACTGCAATTTATATGAAGTCGCTGAGAACCTGAAAACATGCTTTGATTTCACTAATGCATCTTTAAAGAACTATTTGAAACAAGCATGAAAAAATGTACAAATGTTTATATTATATTATTTTTAAGTGCCAGTTTTTGTGGTGTAATTGGATATTAGTCATTTATATCCGGAGAGGAGAGCAGTTTTCCTGTGGTTCAAGGCAGAGTTTGCATCACGTATGAAGTATACAACATCTGTTTGATTATTATATTTTTTGTGCCCTCTTCTAGGGGCAGTTGAAATGTAGTAGTGCAGATGATTACGTCATTGTCTTTTAAAAAGAGACCAGAAGAAAGGCTGAACTACACATGTGGTTAAAGGTTTAGTAGTGGTTTTGTGATTGTTTTATCTCCATCTCCAAGTGGACTCTCCACTATGAACCTATTCTGGGACTGGTGAGGGGACCCTCCACTATTGGACAGCTTAACTCATGCGTCAGCTATAGGCAAATGGCATGTGCCTGCGTTGAATGCCGAATTTCTTTGTGATGTGACTTTATAAAGCTTGCATATTTTACACAGTGTTTACAAAGACTTATGTGATAAAATAAAAATGTAAAGTACATGTTTTAATAAACATTTGATTTCAGAGAAAAGCATTGTAATAATAGCCCCACGTTAACATCCTCCATGTCCACATACGTCCTCAAAACTGTGTGCTTTTCATTGGATTGTTAATCTTTGACTGTCTATTCCTGACTGCATTTTGTAGTACCCAACCAGAGGACCTGGTGTTGTATTTCTATACATATGAGTCCATGGGCTTGTTTGTGGACTGTGCTAACTGTGCTGTGAAAGAAATGCAAGAAAATGGGGGCAGCAATTGAATCAAATGAGCAAGACCTACCTGTGTAGATATCACTGATTCAAACTCTTCAAAATAAAGTAACTGTACTGCTCAGTAGCAAATGTGTTTGTAACTATCATGTGCCTTAACATTTTCCATGGTACATAAAGATATCATTGTGTTTTATATAACTCTTTATCCCTCCGCCGTTCCTTCTTCCTCCTCATCCCCTTATACCTCTCCTTTTCTCTTCTGTCAGCCTCCCTCCCTATAGTATATCTCTCCCCTTTCCCTTCATTTTACACACTCACACATTCACCCACTCTGTCCTCAGTGTAGACTAGACTGTTGGTGGGTTTTTGCTTTGTATTAAATTGTATTATAAACTTTTAAAAGATAGAGACATAAAACATGGTTTGAGTTCATAGAAGAGTACATTAATGCTTTCGTAGCTATCAGAGCGATGCCACAGTGACAGAATGTATTATGTTGATTTTACTAATACCCAGAGGCAAGTGTTACACTTGTTCAAATAACGTAAAAAATACTGATTTGTAGAGTATCAATTTGGTGTGTTTTCAATAAACTATGCCTGGAAAGAACATGTTGTCTGTGAATTTTGTGTTGATATTCCATTCCAAGAAGACCAAGGATCTATACAGCTTCATGAATTTTTACCTCAAGCCAAAATCCATTCCCAATAAATAATATATTGTAGAAGTTGTCACATTGTCATATGGTTAAAAGAGACTCATGCTACTGTCGTGTCTTTGGCATCATTAAACTGAAGACTGTTATTTTATCAAATCAATTCAGTAATTATTATTATGTGATTAAACTAATCACGTAAATGTAATTAACTAGGAAGGTGGGGCACCAAGGAAAATATTCAGATTACAAAGTTATAATTTTCCTAATATAACTTTCAAACATTTTAACATCTGATCCATTAGTCTTCTAATTAATGAATTATTCTTTACCTCACGTTAGTCCCATTCCAAACGTCGTAAATTGTTGGTTATCTGCACGAACCCAGTCTTCACTATGAATCATCCATACATCAATTGTCTGAATCATTTATTTATTAACTAATTAAATAATCACAGAAATACTCAAACAAACAAACAAAGTAGATATGCTTACAAGGAAATTATAGGGGATGTGCCCTAGTGGGCTTAACCGGTATGGCGGCTTGGTAGACAAAGGGACTGAGAAGAGCGCGAAAGACAAAATACACTACACAGTTGATAATTATAACCGTTGAAATGCTACACCTTTGCACATGAACACTCACTCATTCTGGAATAATTGCAATAAATATATATATTTACGCTCAGTGTGTCATCGTGATCTCTGTTGGAATCGTCCTTTCTGTTGGAAGTTCATCCGCCTGTCTATCGTGGTTAGAATAGATACTTCAGAGTCCCATTCAGAAATGTTGTTATAGAATAGGTGTTTCGGCGGATGTCGGCCTTCGCATTCAATGGTATAGAATTCCTAGCTGCAGACTGGTAATTAGTAATAAAGATTTGTTCTTATTCTGTCGGTATCGATAGTCTCAGAGTTTCAACAACCATTACAACCTTAGCTTATACTCAGGTTTATGGTCTCTACTCAAACCTTAGCTCCCTCTGTGATTGAGGTACTGGTCTGCTGGGAAATTCTCAAGGTGGGGGTTATATCCAGAACCGTAGGAAAGGGCTGTCCCATGATGCCAGATCAATGTCTGTGCTCATGGGGCGGGCCTATGACTTAGTTAATCTCCAAAGGGAATTTGAGTTTCTTTCATTAAACAGTTTAAAATCACATTACATAATTTCACAAATAGTTTAATCTTTGCTCATTCATTTTATACAACAATTAGATGCAAGCCTCACAACTGAGACTCTTGTATAAACAGAGTTATGGTAATGTGGCTGTATTGTCTCTCGTGAGTTTCACAAACATTAAACGAAATGGGCCGGTCGTAGCTGGATTCTCCCCCGACCGTGTGCACATTCTCCAAAACATGGACATTGTTCAGTTCTCAAGTTCTATGATGGAGAAGAGGTTCATTTGTTCTCCTGTGAAACCTTCTCTCTCTACACTCTGGCCATGATGAGAGAGACTGTATTACCTGCGATAACAGAGCCTGGGTGTAGGGGGAAGAGATAGAGGTGGTGAGAGAGAGAGAGGGATGTTGCAGAGAAAACCCCATCAATGAAATTGGTCAGTTGAGAGCTCCAAAGATGAACAGAGGACCAACGTTACAGTAAAGAAAGGAGGTGACAAACGACTGATGACGAACTTGTCAGTCAGTTCCAGGACAGGCTCTTCAGGTTCAGCCACCACCTTTTCAACATCAGATGGCAGTATGCAGCGTACATACTTGAGCTGAGGGAAGAGTCTCAAGCACAATGAGTGTTTGATCCATGTGTACTTCAGTGAGAATTACTCCTGCAAATACTCCATGGAAGTCCAGTCGTTTAATTTCGGAGATTCGCATCAGCAGGCGACCCTCCACCCTTGAGTATTTTTTGCAGGAGCACAGCCTTCACCCGTTGCCTTCTGCTCCACCTTCCCATCAAGAAGGCATGACCCGCCAGCAACCTGGGCACACCTTGATCCAGTTTTGGCGATGGTTAAGGAGAGGGACCCAGAAGTTAAACGGCTGCACTTCTTCAGCAACGAGCCAGCAAGCCAGTATAAACAGAAGGGAAACTTCTTCCTCTTTTCGATTGAACCATTCAAGCGAGGCTTCCACGACATAAGCTGGAACATATCCGAGGCCAGCCATGGCAAAGGGGCTCCAGATGGTGTTGGCGGGATCCTGAAGAGATCAGCCGACAGCCTGGTGAGCCTAGAAGAAGACATTCCAGATGCTGAGGCACTGTTCAACAAGCTGAAGTGTCTTGAATCACCAGTATAGCTCTTCTTTGTCAGCGAGAATGGTGTCAACACAAACGTGCAGGAAATGCTTGAGGTAGGTGTGTGCACGTACACACACACACACACACAGAGAACTGCTTTTTTGCATGTCAATTTTCAAACTGTGAGAAGGAGATTGTGTCTAGTGGCTGTGTGACTAGTGGAGTGTTTTCAAAGTTTTTCTAATCTCAGTATATTGTCTGATCTCTTCTCAGGTAACCCATCTAACTGCAGTAAAAAGGCACAATGAAGATGCATCGAGTGATAAGTGTGTTGCCAGGTCACTTCAAGTACAGAGACATAACCTGTCTCTGCCAAAGAGATGTGTGGGACATGGACTGTCCCTGCTTTGAGTTAAAAGAAGCAACTCTAGAAGTTGATGAGGCTCCAAGATCTGTGTGCACCATTGAAACCATGTGGCGACCAGGTACGCTAACAACCAGGTAGTATGCCTGATCCCAGAGCCACAGGCACTTAATAAAATGTCTGTACAAATGAAAAAGTCCACTTGGAGGTACATGGAGTGGAGCGGAGAAAAGGTGAGAGGGGTGGAGTGGGAAGGGTTTTGGAAGGGAATGAGTTGGAGGAGAGGCGAGAGGGAAGAAGGGGGAGGCACTTTTTAAAGGTTCATGTGTCCTTATACAGTACCAGTCAAAAGTTTGTTAACACCTACTCATTCCAGGGTTTTTCTTTATTTTTACTATTTTCTACATTGTAGAATAGTGAATACATACATCTAAGCTATGAAATAACACATATGGAATCATGTAGTAACCAAAAAATAGTGTTAAACAAATCTAAATATATTGTATATTTGAGATTCTTCAAAGTAGCCACCCTTTGCATTTATGACAGTTTGCACACTCTTGGCATTCTCTCAACCAGCTTCATGAGGTAGTCACCTGGAACACATTTCAATTAACAGGTGTGCCATGTGAAAAGTTAATTTGTGGAATTTCTTTCCTTCTTAATGTGGCTGAGCAAATCAGTTGTGCTGTGACAAGGTAGGGATGGTATACAGAAGATAGCCCTATTTGGTAAAAGACCAAGTCCATATTATAGCAAGAACAGCTCAAATAAGAAAAGATAAACGACAGTCCATCATTACTTTAAGACATGAAGGTCAGTCAATCCGGAAAATTTCAAGAACTTTGAAAGTTTCTTCAAGTGCAGTCGCAAAAACCATCAAGCGCTATGATGAAACTGGCTCTCATGAGGACCACCACAGGAAAGGAAGACTCAGAGTTACCTCCGCAGCAGAGGATAAGTTCATTAGAATTACCAGCCTCAGAAATTACAGCCCAAATAAATGCTTCACCGAGTTCAAGGAACAGACACATCTCAACATCAACTGTTCAGAGTAGACTGTGTGAATCAAATCAAATCCTATTTTATTTGTCACATACACATGGTTAGCAGATGTTAATGCGAGTGTAGCGAAATGCTTGTGCTTCTAGTTCCGACCATAACAAGTAATCTAACAATTTTACAACAACAACTACCTTAACAACAACTACCTTATACACACAAGTGTAAAGGAATGAATAAGAATATGTACATAAATATACATGGATGAGCGATGACCGAACGACATAGTAGATGGTATAGAGTACAGTATATACATATGAGATGAGTAATGTAGGGTATGTAAACATTATATAAAGTGGCATTGTTTAAAGAGGCTAGTGATATATTTATTACATCCCATTTTTTATTATTAAAGTGGCTAGAGATTGAGTCAGTATGTTGGCAGCAGCCACTCAATGTTAGCGATGGCTGTTTAACAGTCTGATGGCCTTGAGATAGAAGCTGTTTTTCAGTCTCTTGGTCCCAGCTTTGATGCACCTGTACTGACCTGGCCTTCTGGATGATAGGGGGGTGAACAGGCAGTGGCTCGGGTGGTTGTTGTCCTTGATGACCTTTCTGTGACATCGAGTGGTGTGCAGGTAGGTTGCCCCTGGTAATGCGTTGTGCAGACCTCACTACCCTCTGGAGAGCCTTACGGTTGTGGGCGGAGCAGTTGTTGTACCAGGCGGTGATACAGCCCGACAGGATGCTCTCGATTGTGCATCTGTAAAAGTTTGTGTGTTTTTGGTGACAAGCCAAATTTCTTCAGCCTCCTGAGGTTGAAGATGCGCTGCTGCGCCTTCTTCACCAGGCTGTCTATGTGAGTGGACCATTTCAGTTTGTCCGTGATGTATATGCCGAGGAACTTAAAACTTTCCACCTTCTCCACTACTGTCCCGTCGATGTAGATAGAGGGATGCTTCCTCTGCTGTTTCCTGAAGTCCACGATCATCTCCTTTGTTTTGTTGACGTTGAGTGTGAGGTTATTTTCCTGACACCACACTCTGAGGACCCTCACCTCCTCCCTGTAGGCCGTCTCGTTGTTGTTGGTAATCAAGCCTACCACTGTAGTGTCGTCTGCAAACTTGATGATTGAGTTGAAGGCGTGCATGGCCACACAGTCGTGGGTGAACAGGGAGTACAGGAGAGGGCTGAGAACGCACCCTTGTGGGGCCCCAGTGTTGAGGATCAGCGGGGTGGAGATGTTGTTTCCTACCCTCACCACCTGGGGGTGACGCGTCAGGAAGTCCATGACAGAGTTACACAGGGCGGGGTCGAGACCTTAATGACGAGTTTGGAGGGTACTATGGTGTTAAATGCTGAGCTGTAATCGATGAACAGCATTCTACATAGTGCACAAAGGGACTTGAGTTCCTGTATGTTGTTATGATCACACCATGACTCGTTAATCATAAGGCATACACCCCCGCCCTTCTTCTTACCAGAGAGATGTTTGTTTCTGTTGGCACGATGCGTGAAGAAATCAGGTGGCTGTACCAACTCTTATAATGTATCCCGAATGAGCCATGTTTCCGTGAAACAAAAAACGTTCTCTGACAATCTCTGATGTCTTTCTGGAAGGCAACCCTTGTTCGGATTTCGTCTACCTTGTTGTCAAGAGACTGGACATTGTTGAGTAGTATACTTGGGAGCGGTGCCCGATGTGCCCGTCTACGGAGCCTGACCAGAAGACCACTCCATCTGCCCCTTCTGCAGTGCCATTGATTTGGGTCACCGGCTGGGATCCGG
The DNA here is from genome assembly GCF_034236695.1 of Oncorhynchus nerka. Lineage (NCBI taxonomy): Eukaryota > Metazoa > Chordata > Actinopteri > Salmoniformes > Salmonidae > Oncorhynchus > Oncorhynchus nerka. The sequence goes on from NC_088408.1 coordinate 79,739,720, forward strand.
TCCATTGTCCTGGGTGGTGGACCAAACAGAGGATCCTCTTCGGGAAAGTCGTATTCCTGGTTGTAATGTTTGTGAGTTGACGTTGACCTTATATCCAATAGTTCCTCCCGGCTGTATGTAATAAAACGTAAGATTTCCTGGGGTAACAGTGTAAGAAATAATACATAAAAAAACTAAATACTGCATAGTTTCCTAGGAATGCGAAGCGAGGCGGCCATCTCTGTTGGCGCCGACACAAATAAAGAATCAGGCCTTCATGGACGAATTGCTGCAAATAAACCACTACTAAAGGGCACCAATAAGAAGAATAGACTTGCGTGGGTCAATAAACATGAGCAATGGACATTAGAATGGTGTAAATCTGCCCTTTGGTCTGATGAGTCCAAATGTGAGATTTTTGGTTCCAACCGCAGTGTCTTTGTGAGACGCAGAGTAGGTGAAACAATTATCTCCGCATGTGTAGTTCCCACATGAAGCATGGAGGGGGTGTGGGGGTGCTTTGCTGGTTACACTGTCTGATATGTATATTTAGAATTCAAGGCAACATTAAGCTGGTGACACTGTCAGTGATTTATTTAGAATTCAAGGCACACTTATCCAGCATGGCTACCACAGCATTCTGCAGTGATATCCCATCTGGTTTGGGCTATCATTTGTTTTTCAACAGGACAATGATCCAACACACCTCCAGGCTGTGTAAGGGCTATTTTACCAATAAGGAGAGTGATGTGGTGCTGCATCAGATGACCTGGCCTCCACAATCATCGGACCTCAACCCAATTGAGATGGTTTAGGATGAGTTGGACCGAAGAGGGAAAGAAAAGCAGCCAACAAGTGTTCAGCATATGTGGGAACTCCTTCAAGTCTGTTGGAAAAGCATTCCTCGTGAAGCTGGTTGAGAGAATACCAAAAGTGTGCAAAGCTGTCTTCAAGGCAAAGCGGGGCTCCTTTGAAGAATCTAAAAACTATATTACATATATTGATTTGTTTAACACTTTATTTTGGTTACTACATGATTCCATATGTGTTATTTCATAGTTTTGATGTCTTTACTATTATTCTACAATAAAGAAAAAAAACTTGAATGAGTAGGTGTGTCCAAACCTTTGACTGGTACTGTATATATAGTTGCTAATTGCACTACAATTGCTAATTATAATTGTATATACATTGCAATACAATGACATATCACATTTATGTAAATAGGCCTAGTCATTGTATTGTAATTAGAAACAAACATGCATCTATATAAACTAAGTATATGGTATCCACCCTGTTATGTGCATATGCCTAACAGAGTGGAACCTAACAGAGTGTAAATTTGGAGGCTAAATTAGCTATAGTGATCTAGATTGAGCTAGCATGACATCAAGATCCTGTGAGTGATCAAGATCCAGCTAGGATAATGGTGAACACTTTAAGTGAATTTTTACTTTTCTGCCTAACATATTTTTTAGTTATTACATTTGATAACAGGGTAGCATAGTGGTTAGAGCGTTGGACTAGTAACCGGAAGGTTGCAAGTTCAAACCCCTGAGCTGACAAGGTACAAATCTGTCGTTCTGCCCCAAGAAGCTCATGCACCAGGCTGCTTTGCTGGGCACAGCTGTGAAAGACGCCCAGAAGTATGGCTGGCAAATCCCCAGGCCCATCTCCCACGACTGGTACATCTCAATAATTGGGGAAAAGATCAGAATTGGGCAACCTGTGAAAACACATGCGGCATGTCATAGATTCTGTTGTATAACTTAAACAGGGATTTTACACATGCATACCTGCAGTTTTCAGTAATTTTGTTATGACAACTGCCTCCTTAAGTTTCCGACTTGAGATATTCCCTCTTAGGCCTAGTAGACCTGTTGGTACACAGAGGTTACAGCGCTATGATGAATTGTCCATGATTGCATGCAGTGCTCTGACTGAATGGCTGCAGGGCTAACAGGTGTTGCTCTGCCTCTATGTGCCCACACTCTCACAGCAGATGTTCACATTGTGCAACCGAATCTCATATTTAATAGACACAGTTTCATAGAAAATGGCTTCACATCTCTCCTCCCAAACTTTGTCTTCACTCTCATGTGTAATTGTTTTTGCTAGAAAACTGCTTTAACAGTGTAGCTGTGCAGTACTTATCCTTTTTCAGATAAACCCAACGTTTGCACAAGATCTCTCACAAGTTCTCCTGTGGTGTTTGCATGGTGTCACCATGTTGTTTTCTTTGACAGGAATGTGAAGTATCTGAACATTAAAGGAAGTCTGGTGGATGAGCACACAGTCAAAGGGTTAACCAGGACAGGAAAAGAGGTAATACCACACTACTAGTCAAAAGTTTGGACACACCTACTCATTCAAGGGTTTTTCTTTATTTTTACTATTTTCTACATTGTAGAATAATAGTGAAGACATCAAAGCTATGAAATAACACATATGGAATCATGTAGTAACCAAAAAGTGTTAAACAAATCAAAATATATTTTCGATTCTTCAAAGTAGCCACCTTGATGACAGCTTTGCACACTTGGCATTCTCTCAACCAGCTCAAACCAGAAGGCGTATCACTGCAGAATGCTGTGGTAGCCATGCTGGTGACGTGTGCCTTGAATTCTAAATGCATCTGTGTCACTAGCAAAGCACCATCACACCTTCTCCATGCTTCACATGGGAACCACACCTGCAGCGATCATTCGTTCACCTACTCTGCGTCTCACAAAGACACGGCAGTTGGAACCAATAATCTCATTTGGACTCATCAGATCAAAGGATAGATTTACAACTGTCCAACTGCTCGCGTTTGTTGGCCAAAGCAAGTCTATTCTTCTTATTGGTGTCCTTTAGTAGTGGTTTCTTTGCAGCAATTCGACCATGAAGACCTGATTCACACAGTCTCCTCTGAACAGTTGATGTTGAGATGTCTGTTACTTGAACTCTGAAGCATTTATTTGGGCTTCAATTTCTGAGGCTGGTAACTCTAATGAACTTATCCTCTGCAGCATAGGTAACTTTTGTTCTTCCTTTCCTGTGGTGGTCCTCATGAGAGACAGTTTCATCATAGCACTTGATGGTTTTTTGCGACTGCTCTTAAAGAAACTTTGGGCTATCTTCTGTATACCACCCCTACCTTGTCACAACACAACTGATTGGCTAAAAGCATTAAGAAGGAAAGAAATTCCACTATTTAACTTTTTAACATGGCACATCTGTTAATTGAAATTAATTCCAGGTGACTACCTCATGAAGCTGGTTGAGAGAATGCGAAGTGTGTGCAAAGCTGTCAAGGCAAAGGGTGGCTACTTTGAAAAAGCTCGAATCTCAAATATATTTTGATTTATTTAACACTTTTTTTGGTTACTACATGATTCCATATGTGTTATTTCATAGTTTTGATGTCTTCACTATTATTCTACAATATACAAATAGTCCAAACGTTTGACTGGTACTGTATTTCAAACTGGGAGTTAATGACAAAAAATGTAAATGTTCACCATATTATTATTTTTATTTAAGTAACATAATTTCAACACTGCGGTATTTGTATTTTCCTATTGACGTCATTATAATTTCTCTCCCCCTTGTCTGGCAGATGACACTGACTGCCAAGGACATTGTGATTGCAACTGGAGGGCGGCAAAGTACCCCACACATGTAAGTATTAACCTTTACCTCTCTCCATCCTCTCTTTCTACTCCCTCACCTCCAACTCTCCTCTCTCTCTCTGTACCCCCATTCTCCCTCTGTATGTGTCCTTGCCCAGTAGACAGGGGGGAGATATGTCTCCTTCGTTGATCCTCCCAGCTGCTGATAACACCACAGTGGATCTGGAGCTTTTGATGGGATGGTGGTGGACAAAACATGGCTCTCTCTGGGTGGAGGAGGGAGGCTGTCTGGGTCTGCGTCTCAAATGGCACCCTACCTGTTCCCTATTCAATACATAGGGAATAGGGTATAATTTGGGATACACTCTGGGACTGCGGCCTCTCATAGGCCTCCCTCCCTGTGGCATATCACAGGCTGTGGCTTACTGTCTGTTGATAACAGACTAACAAAGAACAAAGCCAACCTTCCCCTCCTAATCGTTTGCCAAAAGCTGTATTGACAATATGAATCAAACAGTGTTTGTTGTGTTTACCTGTTGTTTCTACTTCCTGTGTTGTAGATCCACGGAGCAAATCCAGCACGGCATCACTAGTGATGTTATCTTCTGGCTGAAAGAGTCCCCTGCCAAGACGTGAATGGTACATGTGGTGATACACAAACCATACAATGCTGTGCCATGTACACAGACAACTCTGTCATAATGATCCATCCAGGACACAGCGTGTTCTACTATAGGACGTTTTAAATGTTCCTGTCGCTCACTCCTCCTGACTCAGATTAGCTGTGCGTGTTTGTGTTCAGCAAAGGTCGGGACACACACATCTCCAATCAAGCCAATTAAATCCTGTCATCGCCTGTCTAATTGGTCTCTCTACACCATTTCCACTTGGCACAAAATGGAGGTTGAGTGTAATGTTTGTTAGTGTGGCTGTAATTTAACCGTACATGGTGCCAACAGTGAAGAGTTATCTTAGTCACCTACTCATTGATAATCCTTGCTATTATAAATATAATCTACAATAGATTTCCGTCATATTTTTTCTATCGCAACAACCTATTTGTTACCCCTCTCCAGTTTAGTCAGGGAAATTGTATTTTTATTGTCAAACTGGGCTGCTGTTTTAACATTCTACCACTAGAGGGCAATATGAACTCATCTTCACAACAAGCCAGACGGTGGTGGTCTCTGTATGTATGTTTTCCCTGCACTGTCCTTCCCTCTTTCAGCAATTTTCACAAATATTTGCTCACAGAGAAGAGCTCCAACTTCTTAATCATAGCCTCAATTTTGTCCTGCACACTGAATATAGTTGCAGAGTCCCTGTAATCCTAGATTCAGATCATTCAGGTGAGAAAAAACATCACCCAGATAGGCCAGTCATGTGAGAAACTCGTCATCAGGAAACTTTAAGCTTGTCTCTCAATTTAAAAAAACATGTCAATACTTTGCCCCTTGATAACCAGCGCACTTCTGTATGTTGTAAAAGTGTTACATGGTCGCTGCCCATATTATTTCATAGTGCAGAAAATACACAAGAGTTTAGGGGCCTTGCTTTAACAAAGTTAACCATTTTCACTGTAGTGTCCAAAACGTCTTTCAAGCTGTCAGGCATTCCATTGGCAGCACTGCAGGATCCACCGAGAGGCTCTTGCTGCCAAGTGGCGTCGGGAGCAACTGCTTGCACACGCGTTACCACTCCACTATGTTTCCCTGTCATGGCTTTGTGCCATCAGTACAGATATCAACACATCTTGACCACAAGTCCATTTGATGTCACAAAGCTGTCTAGTATTTAAATATATAATCTCCTGTTGTCCTGGTTTCCAGTGGTTTGCAGAAGAGGATGTCTTCCTTAATTGACCCACCCATAAACGTAACGGACATATACCTGGAGCTGTGCAAGGATCGGCCAATGTCGGTTGACTCATCCAGCTGTAACGCATATAATTCACTAGTTTGTGTGCGAAGCAGTAATTGTTTCCAAACATCTCCTGCCATGTCACTGATGTGTCGTGAAGCCGTGTTGTTTGATGAAGGCATTGTCTGTATAGTTGTTTTGGCCTTTTCCCCCAGCATTGTCCCAACCATATCTGCGGCAGCAGGAAGAATGAAGTCCTCCACAATAGTATTTGGCTTGGCTGTCCTAGCCACTCGGTAGCTCATGTAACGGATGTGAAATGGCTAGCTAGTTAGCGGTGTTCGCGCTAAAAAAAAACGTTTCAATCGGTGACGTCACTTGCTCTGAGACCTTGAAGTACTAGGTTCCCCTTACTCTGCAAGGGCCGCGGCTTTTGTGGAGCGATGGGTAACGATGCTTCGTGGGTGACTGTTGTTGATGTGTGCAGAGGGTTCCTGGTTCGCGCCCGGGTATGGGCGAGGGGACGGTCTAAAGTTATACTGTTACACTCACAATATAAGACGCTTGTAGCACCTTGTTATTAATGTTGTCTTAATTCTCGCTAAAAAAAAGCCCTCCTGTGACTTATTTTCCACCATAATTTGCAAATAAATTCATTAAAAATCCTACAATTTTTTCTCTCAATTTGTCTGTCATAGTTGAAGTGTACCTATGATGAAAATGACAGGCCTCTCACCTTTTTAAGTGGGAGAACTTGCACAATTGGTGGCTGACAATACTTTTTTGCCCCACTGTATGTGAACCCCAAATCAATGTAGTTCTCATCATATTTGCGCCTCTTCGATGGTCCAACGTTCCGGTCTGTTGTTCAGTGCTTTCCCAGGTAAGGGGGCAGTAGCTCTTCGGCTGTATCAGATTCACAACTGTCAGTGTCCATGCTAGCTGGACTAACAACAAATGTAGAATTACTGATGCTAGCATTGGATGTGCTCGTGGAAGCAGAACAACTTGTGTCGTCGACAGGTGCAGGTGTAGTACTGCTGGTAGTAGCAGTACTATCTGTAGAGCTGGTATGTCTCTCTGGATGAGGGCCTTAGTTTCTTTGAACCCTTTTATCCATTTTCGCGCAAACGGAATTTGTAGCAGCTACATACGGACCCCGGACCCTTAGTAGAATTCCCGTGAGAGAGTAACAATTAATATGATTGGATGTTCATTATTTGACCTGGCTACCTGTATTTGACATTGTGTTGTTATTTTGCTGAACACTAGATGGTTTAATTTTATTACCGGCAGTGAAACAAGGCTACTCAGGCGAGCAAAAAACACCACCCCGTTGGAAAATATAAATTTACTTTATATATATATTTTTTTTTTTTGAGAGCGTTTGAAAATGTGAAGCCAAGGGGAAAAAAGTAAATATAAATATATTTTTAATGTGAATCACAATTTTATTTGGCGCACCCCTGATGGCATTGCACGTATCCCAGTTTGGGAATACCTGCTCTAGAGAATAGCTGAGGAAATGAGCCTGGGATGAAAAGATGCAACATCAAAAGGAGACAGTGAGACAATTGTAACACACAATCTTTTCTCTCTGTAGTCACAACCGTGTTAGGGAGTTGAGTTCTCATCCTATATCTTTCTATTTGAATTCAGATAAAGTCCGCTGCCTGTAGAACTCTCCCCTCTAAGGAACACTTGTGAAAGAGCACTGTTATTGTGGCGAACATAGGAGACACCGAAGGAGAACAGATTGACTTATCTCTTGTCTGGACTGCTGAAGGTTGGCCCAAGGTTATGAGAGTGAGAGAGCGAGCTTGTGGCAAATTCTTAACTATCATAGTCAGACATACTCCAACAGTCATTGAAGTGGCTTTGGATCAGGATGTAGCCTATGGAAGCCCTGAGTTTGATTGTGTTATCTTTGTTGTTTGAAAGGCTGCTCCTAGTACTTCCCGTCCTCCAGGGGAGTGGGCAACATTTACTGAGCAGATATCAGTACAGTAAAGTATGTCTTTCCCACTGGAATTTATCTCTCTGTAGTTTTTAGTTACACAATCAGCCCCCCCGTCTTTCACATCTGGATGCAGTGTTTTTGAGACCCACTTGTGAGTTTGTGCCTCCACCAATGCTTTCAGACACCACCATCCGGATGAGGGATAACAGAACGATCCCAGAGTCTCTCTGAAATACAATATAACCAAGCAGCCAGGGAAAGGAGATGAGAGTGTGGAATCAGCCTAAAGCTCCTGGCCTAATCCCTCCCTAAGCCACCTCACAATGTGCACTAAGTGCAGCTGTGCATTAGGTGGACAGGAGGATCGGGGTACTGACGCTCTTAGCAGTTAGCGCTAGCATGAGTGTGGGGTATGGCTGGGCTTGTGTGTGTGCCCCAGGCACCCTCACCTGCCAGGGCCTGGGCCAGTGTGGAGAGTCATGGATAGGTAGAGGATGGGAAAGCAAGAGAGGCCCTGGCCTCCATGCGGGTGATGGGCGTCACTCAGCGGAGTGATGTGGACTGAGCCATGAACACGGCACACCCCATCCGCAGGGATTAGCCTGAACGCTAGTAGTGAGTGGAGCTCAGGGCTGGATTAGAGGTGTGATTCACCTGGCCCACACACGCACACAGAGACTAGCCCTACCAACTCCGCCACCCCTTTTTGAGTAATAGAACCCCCGAAGTTCGAATAGTACTTTCATCACTTTTAAATTCCTCAGATTCAGACTAAACATTTGTGTCCAGTTTCCCTGTTTTATTTGGCGCAGTAGTATTCAAGATCATTTGAAGGAAAATGTATGAAGTGCATCGTATAGGAAAACGCATATACCTGTACTATATAACTTCCAAGAGATATATTTTAAATGAAAACAGCTAAGATGAATGGTTTTTGTTTTTCAGACTTGTGGTTGGTGCCGGCTGTATCCTTTTGACTGCCGATGTGCTTGGTCATGAGTCACTGGTTACACTGTATATTGTCAGAGTGAGTTGGCCCTAATGTTGAAGGCAAAAGGTGGTGAATTGCAGTTCAACTGGTGACCCCTTCTTCCTAGACTGGGATCACCTGTCTATCAATGCCTCTTATGCTCAGGTTCTCAGTTGTCACATCTACTTTAACTAGAGATAGACAAGGTTCCTCAGAGCATTTGTGTAGTGTTCTGTTTTCCTGAACATGGTGCTATGAAGATGTGGCCCTGGAGTGTGCTGACTTCCTGACAGGCATTGGCCTGGACACCACATTCATGATGTGCAGCATCCCCCTCAGGGGGTTCGATCAGGTACTGCACTTATCACAATTTTAAATTTTTCAAAATTGATTTGACACTATTTTAATTAATTTCTTATTTCTCTATACTGTATCGTGTTTATACTGTAACTCAAATGTTTTGTAGCTTTTATATATATTTCAGAGATCGTAGAATCTCTCACTACTCATTTACAAATTGATATAGATTTTTTGTTTTATTTTATTTCACCTTTTATTTAACTAGGCAAGTCAGTTAACAACAAATTCTTATTTACAATGCCGGCCAAACCCGGACGACGCTGGGCCAATTGTGCGCCTCCCTATTTGCCTCCCAATCTTGGCCGGTTGTGATACAGCCTGGAATCGAACTAGGGGCTGTAGTGACGCCTTTAGCACTGAGATGCGGTACCTAGACCGCTGCGCCACTCAGGAGCCCATTGATTCATTGTGTACTGGTGATATTGGGACCTTTCTTGTACAAGTTAAGTTTGGAATAATAGTTTTCCCAAGTTAAGTGCTGGAAAGGTGACTGACCTGTCAAAAACCTGAATTTCTCCCCTCTTACATTTACATTTACAAAGTGACGCTCTTATGACCAAATTGGTGCTTTGTCACCTTAAAACCAGTGGAATTTCAATAGTGCATCTAGGTCCTCCTTGTCTTGTGTGGGGTTGCAGCAAATGGCAGGGCTGGTGACTGACTACATGGAGGCCTATGGCACCAAGTTCTCCCGGAGGAGTGTCCCCAAGAGACTGGACAAGCTGTCCTCTGGGGCGCTGCAGGTGACTTGGACAGACAAACATACAGTACCAGCAGGACACCTTTGACTCTGTGCTGTGGGCCGTAGGTGAGTGTGTCAGGGAAGGAAGAGAATTGTCCCACAAATTACTACAGTAATACCCTAATGTTTGGAAGAAATCAAATCAAATTACTACAGTAATACCCTAATGTTTGGAAGAAATCAAATCAAATCACTACTATTTTAGTAGTAGCTGCAATCACGTGTGTTGAGTATGCCACATAACATACAATAACATACAATAACATACAATAACATACAATAAGCTTTGCAAAGACGTATCGGTTAAACCACTAGTCCCCCTTCCCTTTCCAGACATTTGTTTTATTGTCATCTACAAAAGAGTGCAGTGTCAGCAGACTGTGTATCAAGCCTAAAAACAAGGTAATAAAGGGTGAATGATGGAGTCACCAGGGGAAGTGTTAATCACCCAGCCGAGCGCTGGGTCCGGGTCCTGGGCCTGGCTGGGGTGGGGGCAGGATGCAACCAGGCACGGGTCACTGCATTCCCTCCTTTGTTCTCTCGCTCTGCTCTGGGCTTTCCTGCCCGTCGTACCAGCCCTGCGGAAACCAGCCTGCCACGCCACCCAACTCTACCTCCTGCAGCATCTGTCACTGCACGGCTGGCCCTGTCTGTCTGCGGCTCTGTACCCACACCAGACCTCTTTCCCTAGTCCTTTTCTCTCTTTATCACACCATGTCATTTCTCTCATTCCGCCAACCAACACAATGGAGGGAACTTCCGCCTGGCTGCCCGGCAGACGTTTATTTGTGTTGAGATGGTCCCAAAGATGACGCGTTTCCGAAAGCCTGACTACACCCCTCCGCAGTGTGTGACTGTACAGTACCAACCAGGACAGGCCAGGGCATCTCTCTCTGCCTGTGTGTGTGACAGGGAGCATGTGACATGTGGACCAGGATGTGGGTGATCTTTTGGGAGAGATTGTTTTTCCCACCCTGGCAGGTTGCAGCTCTCAGAGAGCTGAGGTTCAAACAATGTGGAGGTCAAGGCACAGTGTCCAGTCTGTCGACTGCAGTCAAAATACCAAGACCTTGAGACTCACTGGGATTGGGAAATTGGCAGCAATAATAATATTTGTTATAATAGAGTTATATTTTAGTGGATGGACATCTTCCTCTGCACTCTCACCCAGTAGGGGGTAAAGCATGACCCAGTAGGGGTAAAGGATGACCCACTCTGTCTACTCTGGGCGGCAGGTAGCCTAACGATTAGAGCTATTGGGCCATTAACCAAAAGGTCGCGAGTTTTAATCCTGAGTCGACAAGGTGAAAAATGTTTCCATGTGCACTTGAGCAAGGCACTTAACCCTAACTGCTCTAGGGTTACTGACTGTAATGGCAGACCATGGCCTTAACCCTAACTGCTCTAGGGTTACTGACTGTAATGGCAGACCATGGCCTTAACCCTAACTGCTCTAGGTTTGCCGACTGTAATGGCAGGCCATGGCCTTAACCCTAACTGCTCTAGGGTTGCCGACTGTAATGGCAGACCATGGCCTTAACTCTAACTGCTCTAGGGTTGCCGACTGTAATGGCAGACCATGGCCTTAACCCTAACTGCTCTAGGGTTGCCGACTGTAATGGCAGACCATGGCCTTAACCCTAACTGCTCTAGGGTTGCCGACTGTAATGGCAGGCCATGGCCTTAACCCTAACTGCTCTAGGGTTGCCGACTGTAATGGCAGGCCATGGCCTTAACCCTAACTGCTCTAGGGTTGCCGACTGTAATGGCAGACCATGGCCTTAACCCTAACTGCTCTAGGGTTGCCGACTGTAATGGCAGACCATGGCCTTAACCCTAACTGCTCTAGGGTTGCCGACTGTAATGGCAGACCATGGCCTTAACCCTAACTGCTCTAGTGTTGCCGACTGTAATGGCAGACTTAATGCCTTAACCCTAACTGCTCTAGGGTTGCCGACTGTAATGGCAGACCATGGCCTTAACCCTAACTGCTCTAGGGTTGCCGACTGTAATGGCAGACCATGGCCTTAACCCTAACTGCTCTAGGGTTGCCGACTGTAATGGCAGACCATGGCCTTAACCCTAACTGCTCTAGGGTTGCCGACTGTAGGCAGACCATGGCTAAGACCTGTAATGGCAGACCATGGCCTTAACCCTAACTGCTCTAGGGGTTGACTGTAATGGCAGACCATGGCCTTAACCCTAACTGTAATGGCAGACCATGGCCTTAACCCTAACTGCTCTAGGGTTGTCGACTGTAATGGCAGACCATGGCCTTAACCCTAACTGCTCTAGGGTTGCCGACTGTAATGGCAGACCATGGCCTTAACTGCTCTAGGGTTACCGACTGTAATGGCAGACCATGGCCTTAACCCTAACTGCTCTAGGGTTGCCGACTGTAATGGCAGACCATGGCCTTAACCCTAACTGCTCTAGGGTTGCCGACTGTAATGGCAGACCATGGCCCGGCTCCCTTTCTCCGAGGGCGTCCCAGGAAGAGTTGGGATATGCAAAAAACACATTTCAAATAGGAGAAACATAAGCACCCACCAAAATTATGTAATCAAATCAAGCTTTATTTATACAGCACATTTCAGACATGGAATGCCATGCAATGTGCTTCATAGAAATAAAAGCTGAAATATTTTCTGCACAACAAACATGAGATAAAAAAAACAAAAGAATAACACAAACTGAACAACTAACTATGGAAAAGCTAAGCTAAACAGATGTTTTACGATCTTTGTTTAAATATGTCCACAGTTTCAGCCCCCCTCAGGTTTTCTGGAAGGCTATTCCAGAGGCTTGGGTTATAATAATTAAAGGCTGCCTCTTGGTCCTCGGCTTTGGGATAGTGAAAAAGACACGTGCTACAGGACCTGAGGGACCTATTGGGTACATAACTTAAAAGCATGTCTGACATGTATTGGGGTGCACATTCATGGATTGATTTAAAAACCAATAGAAAGTCTTTAAATGAATTCTAAAACTAACAGGCAGCCAGTGGAGAGACCTTAAAACCGGTGTAATGTCTGGTCTTGGTCAGTACCCACGCTGCAGCATTCTGTATGTTTTGCAGTTGACCAATGGCTTTCCTGGGAAGACCAGACAGGAGAGCATTACAGTAGTCAAGCCTTCTTGTAATAAAAGCATGGGTAGTCTCTCTGTATCAGCCCGAGAGAGATGCCTACACCTTGGTAGTGTTCCTCGGGTAGTAAAAAGCTATTTTGGTCACATTCCTGTGTGATTTGAAATTTTGCCCAGAATCTAAAATAACACCTTGGTTTTTATCTTTATTGCCCATCATGTAAAATGTGCAGCCTAGATTTTCTCTGTGCTTTGGCTCCAACAATAAGTACCTCAGTCTTGTCTTGATTTAGCTGGAGGAAGTTGTGAGCCATCCAAGTATTTACATCACTGATATAGTCTAATAATTGATCAGTGAAGCTAAAATTCTCCGGTGACATGTAAAGCCTTGTATCATCTGCATAGCAGTGAACATCAATGCTCTGCTTTCTGATAACTTTGCCAGAGGGTAACATACATTGCTCAATAAAATAAAGGGAACACTAAAATAACACATCCTAGATCTGAATGAATGAAATATTCTTATTAAATACTTTTTTCTTTACATAGTTGAATGTGCTGACAACAAAATCACACAAATTATCAATGGAAATCAAATTTATCAACCCATGGAGGTCTGGATTTGGAGTCACACTCAAAATTAAAGTGGAAAACCACACTACAGGCTGATCCAACTTTGATGTAATGTCCTTAAAACAAGTCAAAATGAGGCTCAGTAGTGTGTGGCCTCTGCGTGCCTGTATGACCTCCCTACAACGCCTAGGCATGCTCCTGATGAGGTGGCGGACGAAAGCATCCGCCAACTCCTGGACAGTCTGTGGTGCATGGTGGATGGATGGAGCGAGACATGATGTCCCAGATGTGCTCAATTGGATTCAGGTCTGGGGAACGGGCGGCCAGTCCATAGCATCAATGCCTTCCTCTTGCAGGAACTGCTGACACACTCCAGCCACATGAGGTCTAGCATTGTCTTGCATTAGGAGGAACCCAGGGCCAACCGCACCAGCATATGGTCTCACAAGGGGTCTGAGGATCTCATCTCGGTACCAAATATGGCAGTCAGGCTACCTCTGGCGAGCACATGGAGGGCTGTGCGGCCCCCCAAAGAAATGCCACCCCACACCATCACTGACCCACCGCCAAACCGGTCATGCTGGAGGATGTTGCAGGCAGCAGAACGTTCTCCACGGCGTCTCCAGACTCTGTCACGTCTGTCACATGTGCTCAGTGTGAACCTGCTTTCATCTGTGAAAAGCACAGGGAGCCAGTGGCGAATTTGCCAATCTTGGTGTTCTCTGGCAAATGCCAAACGTCCTGCACGGTGTTGAGCTGTAAGCACAACCCCCACCTGTGGACGTCGGGCCCTCATACCACCCTCATGGAGTCTGTTTCTGACCGTTTAAGCAGACACATGCACATTTGTGGTCTGCTGGAGGTAATTTTGCAGGGCTCTGGCAGTGCTCCTCCTGCTCCTCCTTGCACAAAGGCGGAGGTAGCGGTCCTGCTGCTGGGTTGTTGCCTTCCTACAGCCTCCTCCACGTCACCTGATGTACTGGCCTGTCTCCTGGTAGCGCCTCCATGCTCTGGACACTACGTTGACAGACACAGCAAACCTTCTTGCCACAGCTCGCATTGATGTGCCATCCTGGATGAGCTGCACTACCTGAGCCACTTGTGTGGGTTGTAGACTCCGTCTCATGCTACCACTAGAGTGAAAGCACCGCCAGCATTCAAAAGTGACCAAAACATCAGCCAGGAAGCATAGGAACTGAGAAGTGGTCTGTGGTCACCACCTGCAGAACCACTCCTTTATTGGGGGTGTCTTGCTAATTGCCTATAATTTCCACCTGTTGTCTATTGCATTTGCACAACAGCATGTGGAATTTATTGTCAATCAGTTGCTTCCTAAGTGGACAGTTTGATTTCACAGAAGTGTGATTGACTTAGAGTTACATTGTGTTGTTTAAGTGTTCCCTTTATTTTTTTGAGCAGTGTATATAAACTGAACAGTACCGACGCAAAATCAAACCTTGTGAAACGCCACATGTGATATGTATTTGCTCTGAGTTAAGTTCACCAAGGTCGAAAAACTCTCTTGACCGGTTAAATAGGCCCTAAACCAATGTAGAAGTGGACCAAAGAGGCCAACCCACCTCTTCAGTCTGTCCATAAGGAAATCATGGTCAATAATGCAGCACTTAAATCTAAGAGTACAAGGACAGAGAGCTGTTTGGTATCTGTGTTGGCTGTAAGATAATTTACCACTTTAACTAAGGCTGTCTCTGTGCTGTGGTGGGCACGAAAACCAGATTGCAATTTTTCTAAAATACAGTTGGTACTTAACTTAACGGTTTGAACACCATTTTTTTCTCCAGAATTCTGCTAAGGAATGGAAGGTTAGAGATTGGCTGAAAATTGCTAGGAGTTGAATAATCTAAACTTTTCTTCAGAATGTGTTTCACCATAAGTTTTTAGTGCAGAGGGGAAAGTGCCTGTGAACAGGGAGTGATTAACAATATCTCGCAGTTTTTCAGATTTGGAATTAAAAACCGATTTTAAGAAAATGTAGTTCTTATCTCACCATAAGTTTTTAGTGCAGAGGGGAAAGTGCCAATATGACAAAAACGTATCACATTTAGATGTGGAGGAAAGTTCACAGGTTTGCGGGGGTAGGATTTATCATGCCATCAATGGTCGAGAAGAGCACTCAAATTATTTTTGATTTAATAGTGATGAATTTAGACATTTAATAGTGATGAAGTTAGAATTTGCCCGTCTGGCTTTTCTAATTGCCTTGTTATATATCCCAAGTTACTCTCAGAATATCATAATCGACCTGCAACGACTCCACTTCTGCTCTGCCTTTCTGCAATTTCTCTGTAATTGATTAGTTTCCTCACTCATCCATGGTTCTCTCTGTTTTGATTCTTTTTCAACTTTACTGGATCTATGGCATCAGTGGTTGCCTTTAATTTGCTATTAACTAAATCATAAGAAGAAGACAGAATAGGTGGCGGAGTATTGTTCATAACCCTCATTAAAATCTGTAGCAACTTCAGAGGTAAGATGGTGTTTCTTAATAATGTGTTCAGTATTACCCTGTTGCTATGGGCAACAAGGTAGTAAAATACACAGTGGTGATCAGATAAAGTAACATCAACAATAGAGGACATGTCAATAGGAAGACACTTGGTAATAACCAGGTCCAGAATACGGCCACGGTTATGGGTGCACCCAGTAACATGTTGGATAAAGTCCATAGAGCTCAAAAGATTCATACATTCAATGGCCTTTGAGTCAGTCTCTTTGTCAACATGAATATGACAATTATTATTATTGGTTCTAAGAGGAATATTACTTTTTTTTAAACGTCTGATTACAACCTTACATTACTACCTTACAGTGTAGGCTACAGTCTGTGGGCTTTACCCTGGTGTTCTCATGCAGGTCAGTGAGTACATCCTCTCCTTTGAAGTGTGTCTGTCTGACTGTGGGAGTTATGAGTGGGCCTCTCTCCACTTCCCCAATCTGCCCTTTATACTACAGGTCAGACTGGGTCTGTGCCCTCCTCAGTGGAGCTATAAAAGACTCTCCACCCTTTTCTCAGTGTGCACTTGCATTCTTCCCGTCATGGATTTAACAATGGTGGAAACTAGTGATGCACCAATGACATTTTTAGCCGATATCCGATATTTTCCTTGCCAAAAAAACGACACCGATAACTGATATTTAAAATGTTTGTGGCCTTAAGCATTCTAGTACAGTTAACACACAAAAACATGGACGCAGTGGTTTAAGCCACTGCATTTCAGTGCAAGAAGCGTCACTACAGTCCCTGGTTCGAATCCAGGCTGAATCACATCCGGCTGTGATTGGGAGTCCCATAGGGCAGCGCACAATTGTTGTTGTTAACTGACTTGCTTAGTTAAATAAAGGTTACACACACCACACTGACCCAAAAGTTATTTTGTTGGCATTTACGTTTGTCCCCATTACCAGTAAAACCTCATCAAAACCTATTTCTTTCACTTACTTGCAGTTTCGTTGTTCTTTTGTTCAGTCGTTTCATTCTCAACCAGGATTCTCATACTATGGAACGCCATTTGGGTCTTTGCATGTCAAATAACACTATTTGACGTGTCAAATTAGCTTGTTGACCAATCAGGACCTGAATATGACTGCACATCACAATCATTTGACACGTTCATAAAAATGTTTACGTAATTATTACACATTGATTACACTATCACTCGTATTTCACAACTATTCATCGATACGCATGCTATGGTGCTGGTAAAGTTGTCTCGCGCACCTACAGTGCTGGTCAGAAAAGAAAGCTAGCTAGCTCATGGATGCAAACAATGTTCTTCCCCAAAAACATAGCAAAACGACAATCTGTTTCAGTAGCTATAGTTAGCTAGCTATATATCTAGGTATCGTCATCTAAAATAACCCTAATTTATAACGCAGTTCTTATTTGATTAATGGTGGTCGGACCCATCAATGTGAAGCTAGCCATAATAAGGATTAGCCACAATAGTGGACTTTGCAGTTGGCCTTTAAAATAAAAGTATGTCATTGACAGTGATACAAATAGTAGAATTATGCCATAATTGAATAGATCTTACAAAACGAGGCTGGAATGTTATATAAAATCAACAAAAATAAATACATTTGGCAATCTGTTGAAATCACATTGCTTTAGAATTGCAATGGGGCATACTTATTTCACTGTACAGCCTTACCAATGGATTGTGGATCAATGACATGGGGTATCAGTTTACTCAGTGACACCCAGACATCATTAGTGTCGTAGCTCTTGTTGCGTGACTCTGAGACAACTGTGAATTGAGCCACTATTGTCAACCTATGTGTATGGAACACTATTCCAGAGAAAAAACAATATTCCGTGGATGTTTTGGAGTCTGATAACTCTGGGGAGGACGTTGGGAAAATATATTGTGGTATTTAGTAGACTGGTACCCCATTTCATTGACCACCAATCCGTAGGTAAAGCTGTACAGTGCAATATGAATGTCAATACACACAATAGGCTGACTGGGGAGGTGATTTCACAGTCACAGCCTCGCCATAAGAGCTACAAGCGCTAATATTTGCCTAAACTCTACAATCGTGTTCTGTGGGGGTCACAGAGTAGACTGATACCCAATTTTATTGCTTTACATTCCAACCTTGTTTAACATTATCTAGTCTAAATATGGCACGATTCCACCAATTGTAACCTCCTGCATCATTGTCAGAGGTACTTTTATTTTGAAGGCAAACCACAAAGTCCACTATTGTGCCTAATCCTTATTGTGCCTAGCATCATAACACATCCCGGTCTGGTCGAGCCTCACTAGCCAGCTGAAGCTAGCTGGCTGCTTATAATGTTAGCTTTGGGCAACAGGGTTAAGCAGCTGGCTAGCTATTTATTTTCATGAACTGAAGTTTACCTAGCTAATACTTACTCACAAGGATTCCTAAATTATTGCTAAGAATAATGAAAATGACTGCAGTTTCTACTGGTAATTATTTTCAGGCTGGTTGTATTGGTGCTAGCTAGGTACCAAGTTAAAGCTAGCTAGCTACCCCAGAAGTTGCGGTCGAACAAATTATGCTTTATTACCTACGCTGTATTGTAAACCCATCGTTTGTGGCCGGAGTTTGCAGACTTTTTTGTACAGCTTTGACAGTGCTACTGACAGTAGTGGTGGCACTTGCACTTGCAAATTCAGAACACACAACATTCTATAATAGAACTGTGTTATTTGACGTGTCAAATTAAAAGCTTATTTAATGCAACAAATAGTGTTTGACATGTATCTTTTTTTACATGCAAAGACCCAAATGGCGTTCCATAGCATGTCGTGAAGCTAATAACAGTGACGCTAAAACTAAGGAGATGATTGTGGACTTCAGGAAACCGCAGAGGGAACACCCCCCTATCCACATCGATTGAACAGTAGTGGAGAGGGTAGTAAGTTTTAAGTTCCTCGGCGTACACATCACAGACAAACTGAATTGGTCCACCCACACAGACAGCATCATGTAGAAGGCGCAGCAGCGCCTCTTCAACCTCAGGAGGCTGAAGAAATTCGGCTTGTCACCAAAAACACTCACAAACTTCTACAGATGCACAATCGAGAGCATCCTGTCGGGCTGTTTCACCGCCTGGTACGGCAACTGCTCCGCCCACAACCGTAAGGCTCTCCAGACGGTAGTGAGATCTGCACAACACATCACCGGGGGCAAACTACCTGCCCTCCAGGACACCTACACCACCCGATGTCACAGGAAGGCCATAAAGATCATCAAGGACAACAACCACCCGAGCCACTGCCTGTTCACCCCGCTATCGTCCAGAAGGCGAGGTCAGTACAGGTGCATCAAAGCTGGGACCGAGAGACTGAAAAACAGCTTCTATCTCAAGGCCATCAGACTGTTAAACAGCCACCACTAACATTGAGTGGCTGCTGCCAACACTGACACTGACTCAACTCCAGCCACTTTAATAATGGGAATTGATGGGAAATGATGTAAAATTATCACTAGCCACTTTAAACAATGCTACCTAATATAATGTTTACATACCCTACATTATTCATCTCATATGTATACACTGTACTCTATATCATCTACTGCATCTTTATGTAATACATGTATCAGTAGCCACTTTAACTATGCCACTTTGTTTACATACTCATCTCATATGTATATACTGTACTCAATACCATCTACTGTATCTTGCCTATGCCGCTCTGTACCATCACTCATTCATATATCTTTATGTACATATTCTTTATCCCCTTACACTTGTGTCTATAAGGTAGTAGTTTTGGAATTGTTAGCTAGATTACTTGTTGGTTATTACTGCATTGTCGGAACTAGAAGCACAAGCATTTCGCTACACTCGCATTAACATCTGCTAACCATGTGTATGTGACAAATAACATTTGATTTGATTTGTGTAACTCCAGTAGGGCAACGTGTACCGGTGCTCGACCATATGGCGCAAGCAAACATCACCCACGACAGAGAACTGTTGATTGTCAAGGGCAACGAATTCCATTATCTTGGTGTTAATGGATTTCGCCTTTGAGTTGTCTCGCAGAAATGTTGATTGCTCGAACCACACAGCAGACATTGTGGGCTTGGTTAGGAATGCTGTGTTGCACGTGTAGAAGTGCAAAGTCTTACGTGGCTTCATTACAACATGTACCTACGTTATATAGGTATGCACATCAGCTTTGACATCGGTTTTGCATATCGCCGTTAAACTAGACATCTGGCCGATACCGATGTTGGCATTTTTTAGCTAATATCGTCCGATTCTGATATGTTCACCAATATATCGTGCATGCCTAGTGGAGACTCCCTTTAACCAATGATTACACTTGCATTGATTCATGCTTTTAAATCAACTGATGGGAAGTGTGCAAGTGAAAACTTTAGGGAAAGGGTGGAGAATCAGGACTCAGACAGTGAGCTTCTCTGAGAGAGTGATTCGTGGCTGTTGGTGGGACTGCCTGTTCCAGTCCTCTAGCTAGTCCTCTAGCTATAGCTAGGCTACATCCTTCTCCATGCACAGCTTCCACAGCCTGACCTTCCTCAGGGCTGCACCTAGGCCAATTGGCCAATAGCACAGATGCGGAAACAGCCTATTTCCTCTAGGTGTACCATGTTACTTTTCTCTCCTACGTATGTCTGTTGTCCCCAACACCTTTTCTTTCTCAAATTTTGAGGGACACAGAAAGAGGTTGAAGACTGTGTGAGGGTGTCGGGTTGGTATATGCCTCCATGGGAACTGAAGTGCCAAGATGTGAAGCCTCGGAGTCTCCCCACACTCTGACAAACAGAAACGTATATCTGAGGCAAAGTACAGAATCTCATTCAATCATATCTCTTATTCTCATTTTAGGCCTTTGAACATAATGCCTTCTCAGAAACCCCTTTTTCTAGACAAAATAATCTATTTCCCAAAAAGTCATTCTTTCTGACTTCCTTCTCTTGTCTTTGTTCACTTGATTGATTTGCTAAACCACCATGTACAGTAGTTGGTCTCATTTCAAGTCGTGCCAGAAAGCTTGTTGTGGCTAATTAGCTGGTTGGTCTTGAGATTTCCTCTGTGTGCCACAATAGTCTTTGTTCAGTGTGGTCCTATCAGGCCTGCCTGTCATTGGCTCTCATTGCCCATTATGTGTGGCTCCACACTCACTGAAGGCTCTTATCAGGAGAACCTCTGTTGTTCTGTCTCACCACACAATGGATCAGTGGCGCTCCAACAGTCTCCAATCATAGACAGAGAAACCTAGAAATGCAGGAAATGCCAGACTAGAATGGCTCTTGTAGTCTAGTCTATACATAGAGAGAGCAGAGTGGACACTAGTCTAGAATAGCCCACCTGACTCCAGTCTCTGTGGTGGTTGGTAGAACTGGGCTGTGATTTTGTAGAACTGTGCTGTGATTTGGTAGAACTGTGCTGTGATAGCAAAGTGGGGCTAGACCTCCTAAGAACAACCTTTTTTTGTAAATACAACTTGCTATAGTGTCTAACTATGCACTGTCTATTAGCCAGGTATGCATGCAGTGTACAATCCCCTGGTATACATTTACATTTGTTTAATACTTTGAGAAAGGCAGCCATGACAGGGAGAGATGTTAGACCTATAACACCCCTGTGTTAGACCTACTCTGTGTAGTTGAACACTGGTGACTGCATGGTCCTGCTTGACTAGCCTAGTGCAGCTCTTCCAGGAAAACAGCTACTATGAGCCTTACTGCCTGTCTCTGAGCCTTACTGCCTGGGGGCGGTTGTCCGATAGCATCTATGTGGGTACCTCTGGGCACTACCGGGGAGGAGTTGGGGAAGTTATTTTGTTACCCAGGCAGGGAATGAGAAGGTGAGGCAGTGAGGGGGAAGTGGAGGGAGGTAGAGAGAGCCTCGACCGGGGCCTAGCCTGGTGGCAGGGGTGCTTGGTGCTCCCAGTCACCATTAGAGATGGACGGCAAGATGGGCGAGCATCGACAGCATCAGTCAACTGTCCTGCAGGAAATGGGAGAAATGACACCCAGGGATCCTCCCTATCCCCCGCCTGCTCATTATTCACTCCCCGCCAAAAGACAAGCCACTCTCCCCCTCTCCTAGCTGTTCATGTGTTTTCTTTTCTAATTCCTGGATAAGATCTCTCTCTCTGTTGGATGAAGAGTAGCAGGACCTGCCTTAAACGTAAACCCGCTAGTGTGCCAACTGAATGGTATGTGTTATGAACACTGAGCAGTCAGAGTTTTTCTAAGAATCCAAGATTCTTGTACCCTCCCCTCTTTATCAATGTGTAATGTAATATTAAGTGTCTGACTGTGTTTTCCTCTGCTTGACCATAGGCAGAGCTCCTGAAACCAAATCTCTCAACCTGGAGAAAGTTGGCGTCAAGCTCAGCAAGGAGTCTGGGAAAATAATTGTGGCTGCCGACGAATCCATATCCGTGCCGAACATCTACGCTTTTGTTGATATCGGTGAGGTAGGTGTTGATCATGTCCGTCATCCTAACAGTATACTCACCCAGCCTTACAATGCCAACGTGAACCTCTTCAGGAATGTATGGACATCTGAAATAAAACCTACAGTTGCCCAAATAAGCCTACCAAGGTGACACTGTAGGAAAGAAACCTACGGTGTGCAAGAAGTTGAAGTGGTACTGTAGTTCACTCTTCAATCCCAAATTAATGCGCTAGATGGGCACCATATCATTTTAGATGTTGCTTGTTTTTAAATTTGAGATTTAGTCATGAAGCTGGATCTAAACAGATTTTTGTGCATCTGTAACTTTATTCATTATTCACGATTCATTCAAGATTATCCACATTAATGTAGAAGTGATTAGAAATATATTCCTAAAATAAGTGACTCAACAATGACACAATACATTATTTACCGTTCATTTCTATTGGGCACAAAATAATCTGAAACACAACCAAAACAAACAGAAAACGCATCCAACAAGTTTGTAGAGTCACAACCTTGATGTAATCTTTGTGTGCTTGGAGTATGGGACCATGTTTCACTGTCCCAATACTTTTGGCGCACACTGCAGCTGGATCTACACAACAGACATCTCCTTTCTAACTACTGTACTGCTGTATCACAATACTCTGTCTACTTGTATTAAATGTCAGTCCTGTCTTTTCATTTGGCCAGCTATGGGTTTCCTAACTAAAACAGGCCTCTCTAGACTGTTAGTTTGACACAGAGAGTCACTTTTAGTACTGATGCCTGTCATCTTTTCATATACTGGGAGAATTTTTAAAAGGGGGGGTGGATTGATATTAATTCGATATGTCCAAACGGAGCACCTTTTTGTGTTGATGTTGAAGAGCACTTGGCACTGCCAAGAAACGCATATCTATGACGCAGATCGGGATGGTGTGTAAACACAGGTACTCAAATATCACCACACACATTCAGACAAACTCACGAACACACACGCTCACCTCCAGTGCCAGAGGAGCTGTCTTGGACAACAGGATGTGCAACAGTGGTGGTAATCAAACCGGTTGCTGATGACTTAAGTTATGCTTTCAGAGAAGATTCACCCTGCAGCTCTGCAGTTTTCTGTGTTGTTAGAGTATTTCAGTGTTTTTCTAGAGGACATTTATCTGGCGTAAATCCGGACCCACAGTTTGCAATTCAAA
Source organism: Oncorhynchus nerka (assembly GCF_034236695.1). Lineage (NCBI taxonomy): Eukaryota > Metazoa > Chordata > Actinopteri > Salmoniformes > Salmonidae > Oncorhynchus > Oncorhynchus nerka. The sequence goes on from NC_088408.1 coordinate 79,762,984, forward strand.
TAGCATCCTATTCCCTATATAGTGCACTACTTTTGACCAGAGCCCTATGGGAAAAGAGTGCCATTTGGGACACATCCACAGCGGCAGGTAGCCTAGTGGTTAGAGCGTTGGACTAGTAACCGAAAGGTTGTAAGATTAAATCCCTGAGCTGACAAGGTAAACATTGTTAATCGACCATCATTGAGAATAAGAATTTGTTCTTAACTGACTTGGCTGGTTAAATAAATAAAATATTCTAATCCTTGTCAGTACATTACAGTTCAGTGAGAAGCAGCATGTTGTTAATAATCAGTTAGGTGGAGTGGGGAACATTTTTGAGCGAATACAAAAGCTATGATTGTTTTTCAATGTGCTAAGCAATTTAGAAACTTTTAGTCAATGCCATTGTAATGATTGTGTGTTCAAGACTGTACTCTTATTCTGAATGCAATTCTGCAAGTTAACAAAATGTTAACAAAATTCCACTTAGAACTTGCGCTATGAATCTGCACTTACCCTGCCTATTCTTGCCCTTACCCTGCCCTGCCTATTCTTACCCTATTCTTGCCCTGCCTACTCTTGCTCTGCCTATTCTTACCCTGCCTATACTTGCCCTGCCTATTCTTACCCTGCCCTGCCTATTCTTACCCTGCCCTGCCTATTCTTACCCTGCCCTGCCTACTCTTGCCCTGCCTACTCTTGCCCTGCCTACTCTTGCCCTGCCTACTCTTGCCCTGCCTACTCTTGCCCTGCCTACTCTTACCCTGCCTACTCTTACCCTGCCTACTCTTACCCTGCCTATTCTTACCCTGCCTATTTTTACCCTGCCTATTCTTACCCTGCCTATTCTTACCCTGCCTATTCTTACCCTGCCTATTCTTGCCCTGCCTATTCTTGCCCTGCCTACTCTTGCTCCGCCTGGCCCTGCCTATTCTTACCCTGCCTATTCTTGCCCTGCCTATTCTTGCCCTGCCTATTCTTGCTCTGCCTACTCTTGCTCCGCCTACACTTGCCCCGCCTACTCTTGCCCCGCCTACACTTGCCCCGCCTACACTTGCCCCGCCTATTCTTGCCCCGCCTACTCTTGCCCCGCCTACTCTTGCCCCGCCTACACTTGCCCCGCCTATACTTGCCCCGCCTATACTTGCCCCGCCTATACTTGCCCTGCCTACTCTTGCCCTGCCTACTCTTACCCTGCCTATTTTTACCCTGCCTATTCTTACCCTGCCTATTCTTACCCTGCCTATTCTTACCCTGCCTATTCTTGCCCTGCCTATTCTTGCTCTGCCTACTCTTGCTCCGCCTACACTTGCCCCGCCTACACTTGCCCTGCCTACTCTTGCCCCGCCTATACTTGCCCCGCCTACTCTTGCCCCGCCTACTCTTGCCCCGCCTATACTTGCCCTGCCTATACTTGCCCTGCCTATACTTGCCCTGCCTATACTTGCCCTGCCTATTCTTACCCTGCCCTGCCTATTCTTACCCTGCCCTGCCTATTCTTACCCCCTGCCCTGCCTACTCTTGCCCTGCCTACTCTTGCCCTGCCTACTCTTGCTCTGCCTACTCTTACCCTGCCTATTTTTACCCTGCCTATTCTTACCCTGCCTATTCTTACCCTGCCTATTCTTACCCTGCCTATTCTTGCCCTGCCTATTCTTGCTCTGCCTATTCTTGCTCCGCCTACACTTGCCCCGCCTACACTTGCCCCGCCTACTCTTGCCCCGCCTACTCTTGCCCCGCCTACTCTTGCCCCGCCTACACTTGCCCCGCCTACACTTGCCCCGCCTATTCTTGCCCCGCCTATTCTTGCCCCGCCTATTCTTGCCCCGCCTATACTTGCCCCGCCTATACTTGCCCTGCCTATTCTTGCCCTGCCTATACTTGCCCTGCCTATTCTTGCCCTGCCTATTCTTGCCCTGCCTATACTTGCCCTGCCTATACTTGCCCTGCCTATTCTTGCCCTGCCTATACTTGCCCTGCCTATTCTTGCCCTGCCTATACTTGCCCTGCCTATACTTGCCCTGCCTATTCTTGCCCTGCCTATTCTTGCCCTGCCTATACTTGCCCTGCCTATACTTGCCCTGCCTATTCTTGCCCTGCCTATTCTTGCCCTGCCTATTCTTGCCCTGCCTATTCTTGCCCTGCCTATTCTTGCCCTGCCTATTCTTGCCCTGCCTATTCTTGCCCTGCCTATTCTTGCCCCGCCTATTCTTGCCCCGCCTACTCTTGCCCCGCCTACTCTTGCCCCGCCTACACTTGCCCTGCCTACTCTTGCCCTGCCTATTCTTGCCCTGCCTATTCTTGCCCTGCCTATTTGCTTGTAAATATCCATTGCTATTTATTTTTCATTTATATGTGTTATGTTTTATGACTGTTGCAAAATGAATTGCCTCTTTGAGGACATTGTTTTCTGAGGCTGCAGGTCTGTCTACACAGTAAGTCACAGGCACAACTGTCCACTCTCTCTAAATAGCCGAAGGGCCTGTGTTAGGAAGGTGGACTCTGTGACTGTGTGACACAGCCTGCATACATTTAAGCGCATACAATATGCATGCATGTACACTGTCTATTTGTCTGCTTCCCTCTCTCTCTGTCCTGTCACTCATTAGCGTTCTGTGTTCCCAGGGTTGTCCTGAGATGACCCCCACCGCCGTTAAGGCAGGGAAGCTCCTCCAGACCAGACCAATGAGCTCATGAACTACGACAACGTGAGTAGACATCAACACGCACACATATACAGTACACACACACAGTACACACACACATATACAGTACACACACACATATACAGTACACACCCACACCATAGGCACACACCCACACCATAGGCACACACCCACACCATAGGCACACACCCACACCATAGGCAGACACACACACCATAGGCAGACACACACACACCATAGGCACACACCATAGGCACACACACACACACCATAGGCACACACACACACACACCGTAGACACACACACCGTAGGCACACACATACACCGTAGACACACACACCGTAGGCACACACACCGTACACACATACATAGTATATACACCATAGACACACACACACCACACACACGCCATAGACACAAACCACACACACGTGCACGTACAGTACACACACACAGTACACACACCATACACACACACACAGTATACACACCATACACACACACACACCATAGACATACACATACATGCACACACACACACAGTATACACACCACACACACACACACCATAGACATACACACACACACACACACACACACACACCACACATGCACACACACCATAAACACACACATGCACACACACACCATAGACACACAGTACACACACACGCCATACACACCACACACTTAGTACACACAGACAGTACACCTGATCTGTACCTCTCCACAACTTTTTCCCTGGCCTGTTTGGAGAGCTCCTTGGTCTTCATGGTGCCCCTTGCTTGGTGTTGTTGCAGACTCTGGGGCCTTTCAGAACAGGTGTGTGTGTATATATACTGAAATCATGTGACTGATCATGTGACACTTAGATTGCACACAGGTGGACTTTATTTAACTAATTATGTGACTTCTGAAGGTAATTGGTTGCACCAGATCTTATTTAGGGGCTTCATAGCAAAGGGGGTGAATACATATGCACACACCAATTTTTCTTTTCACTTTACCAATTTTTACTGTTTTGTGTATGTGCATTTCATGAAATCCAACTAAAAATCAATTTAAATTACAGGTTGTAATGCAACAAAATAGGAAAAACACCAAGGGGAATGAATACTTTTGCAAGTCACTGTACAGTACACGCCATAGACACACACATACAGTACACGCCATTTTTCCTTTTCCCCCAAACCCTAAACCTTAAATTTAATTGTAACCCTCACCTTAAACCCTAAGTCTAAAATAGCCCTTTTCCTTGTGGGGACCGGCAAAATGTCCCGAATTGTTTGAATGTTCCTTGTTTTATTATCCTTGTGAGGACTTCTGGTCCCCACAAGAATAGTAAAATCTAAAACACACACACATCCCATAGGCACACACACACTACTCCCATGCTTTCCCCCATCTCTCCACAGCTTGTCTGTATGAGACCTTTTGAAGCGTTTGTTTTCAGTTTCTGTGGAGTGTGATTTTAATGCCTAGTTGTTTTCCCTGGATTATGCAGCCTGGTCTGACTCATATGGTTTTAATGGTACACACTGCACGTCTGCACCCTTTTCCAAATGTTAATTCCAAAACTATTCATAATGACAGACATAATGCTTAAATGCCAATTGTTTGGGTTCTTCGTCTCGTTCCTTTTTTTTGTAGTCTTTTGTAGCTTTGTTCTGTGACCACTTTATTGTGCTTATTGTAGATGTTGGAAGATGGCTCTGCCTATCTATCCTGCTATAACTTTGTTTGTTGTATTTAGGGTTGCAAATGGTTGGAAACTTTTCGGAAATTTTCCATGGTAAGTTAAGCCCTGGAATTTGGGGGAATTTTGCTTAAATTAATCAGAAAAGTTAGCTTATAACAGTGAACCTTTTTTTGTGGGATACACAAGGCAATTCTAGGTCTTGTGGCCTATTTTGGTTAAACTATCCCCAATTCAATGGAATTGCAACTCTCTGCATGCACAGTGCATTCTTCCATCACATGTGCAGTGAACTCTTCCATCACATGTACAGCTGATTTTCAAGATCTTGCACACTATTGAGATGCTATTGAGCCCACACTACTACACTGTCTGAGCCAAGGACTGCTTTCTGGTAAGTTTTGATTACAATACTGGGTGGGGTGAATCTATTTTTATATGGCATACATGATTGATAAATACACATTCAAAGTGTGTTTAAATCATTTCTATCTTAACCATTTCTGCTAGTTAGTTTTTGCTACCAGGTGTGTTCTAGCTTGCTTGAACCTGTTAAGGCATGTTAATTCACCTGTTTCCATACATGTTTCATTTTAAAACATGTATCTTACAAAGGAGCTGTTTAATCTAACTGCTTAACTATTTATCTGTACATGGAATTGTATTTATGAATTTTTAAAACTATTAAAAAATAAATATTTACAGGAAAATGCCACGGGCACTCTCTGATGTGTGGAGACATTTCACTGCAGCTAATGTAGAAGGAAAAGCTGTGTACATTTGCAATTTGCAATTTGCAATTTACATTTACATTTGCAAATACTATAAGCAACCTCTGACAAAAGTCCCTCTACTTCTATTCAAGGTGAATATTATGAATTCGACACCTTATTGACAGCAACAGCTCATGGTCCTCCTGGAATCAAAGTTTTTTGGGGAGGAACGTAGTCAGAGGAATGCTGATGGATGTCTTGCTCGAGCTGTGTATGCAACTGGTTCACCTCTGATGCTCACAGGCAATTTGTATTGGAAGAGATTTCTGAATGTTCTTCGCCCAGCATACACCCCTCCAACCTGAACGTGAAGACTTCTGCCTGAAGCCCATACACGCCACAGCGTACATGTTGGACCCCAAGTATGCTGGCAATAGCATCCTGTCTGGTGCAGAGATCAACAAGGCCTATGGTGTCATCACTACCGTGGCCTGGATAAGGCAGTCTGGCAAAGTACACTTCCAAGCAAGGGCTTTGGGATGGCAATGCAATATGGCAGTTGTGCCAACATATCTCATCAGTCACCTGGTGGAAGGGACTTTGCGGATTTGAGTCTCTTTCCCCTGTGACTCCCTCATCCTCCAAATCCCACCAACATCAGCTGCCTCAGAGCGCAACTGGTCCTTGTTTGGGAACACACACACCAAAGCATGCAACAGGCTGACCAATGCAAGGGTTGAAAAATTGGTGGCCGTCCGGGCCAATTTGAGGCTTTTTGAGCCTTCCAACGAGCCATCCTCAACAAGGTTGGAAAGTGACAGTGAAGATGAGGTCTCAGTCTGATGTTCAAGAGGTGGACATTGAGGAGGTCCAGGGAGAAGACATGGAAGCCTAAGAGGCAGGCAGTCTAGAAACTAAAGCTTTGGTTATCATTTTAAAGATGTATGTTGAAAATGTTTTTGGGAGATGTGATGGATCATTGGGGATCATTCAATATCCCCATTTGTTGTTCAGTGAAATCATCCCATGTGAAGAGTCAACTCATTTAATGTTCAATTTGTAACTAAATTGCTGTTGGTTTTTTTCTATTGGAAGGATTTCATAATTTGCAATTGTCTACTTATGATGAGGTAAAAGGTTTATGTTTGTCTCCATATGATATGGTAAATATATCCAATGCAAAAAACATCTACATTTTAAATGGTATTAATATTTATTTGCATATTTCCGTTAATTCCCATATATTCCCATTAATTCCCACAAAGTTTCCACCTCTGAATATTCCCACAAATGTGCAACCCTAGTTGTATCTCTGTCAGTGTCTGTCTGTCTGTCAGGCTGCCACCCCACTGGAGCACTGCTGTGTGGGGCTGTCTATCCTCATGGGACGTGATGTAACAAGACTTTGTGTGCTCTCTGATCGATTGTGTCTGTAGGTTGCCACCAAAGTGTTCACCCCTCTGGAGTATGGCTGTGTGGGCCTCTCAGAGGAGGAGGCTGAGAGCAGACATCCATCCATCCAGGACTCCATCGAGGTATAGTAAAAATTCTAGACCACTAACATGGTTGCTGGTATTCTATCTTGGCCCATGTGTTGGGTTTTAAGAAGATTTGAGAAAATGATGGTTTGTTGGGAAAGCTTTCAGTTCTTACAGGATTGTGAATGCAGGTGTTCCTCTGTTTACTACTTTATACATGTATGCAAAGTCGTATGTGTTTCGCTCTGTGTGTGTGCAGTGTGCCAGCTGCTAACACCTGCACCCAGAGAGCCCCAGCTCGATGTAGAGTGATGCGTAGCTCCTGTGTGTGATTGACAGGTGAGCAGAGGGCCTGATTGAGGTGTGTATCAGGTGCTGACAGGCACTGTGTGATCTAAGCACCGCGGCAGGAGAGGTGCACCATGGGTCCTGACAGCTGCCTGTGTGCATGGCCTGGCCTGCGACTTGTGTCGGCATGCACGCTGGCTCAATATAAAACACAGCATGAAACCAAGATCTCAAATGTACCTTTTTTTAAAGAAGCAAACAGTTGTGAAAGCATAGTATTGTAATACCATGTTCTAGTGAACGATCTATGATGTAGGGCCTACCTCCTAACACAAGCAAGTATTGTAAAATCATTTTATGGACACAAACTCTGGTTTTACTTCGGTACTTAAATTTTTGACAGTAATTTTGTTGTAACAATAAGTGATGGCTTAATAACATAAATGTATGATACTATACTGTGTATCGTTGGTGGACTAATGGACATGATTCTCTCTGTGTCCAGGTGTACCATGCCTTCTACAAGCTTCTGGAGTTTACTGTGGCTGAGAGATGCCAGCATGTGTTACATTAAGGTCAGGACAGCTCTGAGTAGCGTTGCAAAATTCCTCTAACTTTCCCAAAATGGCCAGGGATTCCAAATGACCTGCTTATTCCCTCCTGTTTATAGCAATTTTCCACCAGGATTCCTGGAGATCTGGAAAATCTGTGAATTTTGGGAAAGTTATGTGAATGTTGATACCTTACCTTAGATCATCCATCTGGCACATACTGGGTAGTCTATAGTGTAGTTTAATAGCCTTATTTTTCCTCTGGACTGTAGCCTGGAGGTTTGGTGTAACGTTGTTTCTTTCCCTGCCTCAGGTGGTGTGTGAGCGGGATGGAGGCCAGACGATTCTGGGCCTGCACTTCACCAGTTCAAACGCTGGAGAGGTCACTCAGGGCTTGGCTATGGACTTCCAGTAAGTCAACAACTCTGCTAGATGGTCTTAGATAGGCACTCAGAATAGAGGATAGTGTTCTGTTGTGGCAAGTTTTTAAGAAACTGCTTTTTAAAACATATTGGGTCTAATGTAAATGACTTAAACTAACATATGTTGGATCTGTAGATTAATGATTAAGTTAATAATAAATCTACACAAAATGAATGGACATTAGATGTCATGTAAGTTGTAGACAGTAAACAAATGTGACTATATAGGTGACAAGGTGAGCCTTATAATTACAGCAGCAGAGGGATACTAATAAGAGAAACTTAAAGATGGGAGAATGTGTGTTGCTCTCCGGACAGCTATATGAATGAGATGTCTGTCTGTCTCTCCAGGTGTGGAGCCACCCTCACTCACCTGACAGAGACCGTAGTGATCCATCCCACCTGTGCCGAGGAGCTAACCAAAGTGAACGTCAGCAAGCGCTCAGGGCTGGACGCCACGGTTACCGGCTGCTGAAGTTAAGCACCCCCTTCTCTCAACACACTTGAGCACACGGGAAGGAACCTCTTCATAGAGACAGGGAAAAAGTGACAGTGCTCTCCTAAATTCTACATAACTGTCCATGTAATCCTATAGCTGCTCTCTCGATCAGCCTAAAATGTCTCTCAGTTCTACGGCGTTTCAGGGACAGTATTCATAGTCTCAGACAGAGTAGGACTGCTGATCTAGGATGAGTTTTTCCTTCTAGGTACTATTGAATAAGATTATATGGACAGGGGGGGACCTGATTCAAGATCAGCACTCCTACTATGAGAGTCTTTATGAATACTAAGGCCCAGTTTCTCGTGCCTGATTGTGTCGTATCATTGCAGGGTCCTCCAGGTCATGGCTGTAATGCTATATGCAGGGAAAGCCAGATTTGTGTCAGGTTTGACTTGTGGCCTCATTAACCAGGCAATGGTTATCCAATTTAGCCCCATAATGTAAGTACTCTCCTCTACTCCCTCTCTGAAAGCCATAAGGAGTTCTAGATCCAGGTTAGTGAAACGTCCAGCCACAAGCATCGTCCTTTAAATAAACAGGCTCATAAATCAGGATTAGGGCCCATTCCAGTTTGTTGAAACAGGACTGTATAAGAGAGAGAGAAAGCTGTGCAACTAATGTTTCTGAAATATATTCTGCAAATATTGTTGTTTCTCCGCCTGTGCTTCCTGTCCATTAGTCTTGAGTGATACATGCGTTGCCTGGGCGACACTGATTGATGTTCTCATGGCCGTCGCCGCTGTGACACCACCCCGTTTCCCATGGACACACACAAACAGTCGGCAGGCGGACTGTCAGTCAGAGAGGTGTTGCGCTGGGCCCAGCCGGGGCCTGGCCAGTGCTTGCTGCCCCTCTCCAGCACTCTGCCCCTCTCCCCTCCCCTCACCCCACTCAACTCCAATGCACAAAGGAATACGGTGGGACTGCAATAACAGCCTCTGTCAGTCTGTGTGTGGGGATACCTTGGCCAGCAGTCTCTGGCAACCCATCCCTCCCTCTATGGGAGTGATGGAGACTGAGGGAACTGCCTGGGCCGGGCCACAGTAGTGGAGGTACCTAACACTACCTAATGGTGGCGGTATTGCCCTTTTTTCTTCCTTGCCGGTCAATAAATGATAGGTTAGTGAAGTCTGTGTATGAAGAATAAGCCCTCATGCATTCAAGGTCCACATTTTAATCCTCTAATCCATATTTAAGATATCTGTAATTTAATAAATGTGGAGGCCGTGGAGACTCTTGTAGTGCCAACTGATAACATTGTGTATTAACACAGTTCAGCTCAGTCATCACCCTACCCTCTGAGAAGGCCATTTTGTTTATTTCTCTTAAATGACATTATACTGTTTTTTTTAATAGTCACATACATTCTGTCGTACTATTCAAGTCTTCAAACAATGTCAAGTACGTCTTTTTACATGAGTCCACTCTTCACCCAATCACCCTTTCCTTAAAGCTTTAAGCACCAGCTGTCAGAGCAGCTCACAGATCACTGCACCTGTACATAGCCCATCTGTAAACAGCCCATCTATCTACCTACCTCATCCCCATACTGTATTTATTTATTTATCTTGCTCCTTTGCACCCCAGTATCTCTACTTGCACATTCATCTTCTGCACATCTACCATTCCAGTGTTTAATTGCTATATTGTAATTACTTCGCCACCATTTATTGCCTTAACTCCCTTATCTTACCTCATTTGCACTCACTGTATATAGACTTTTTGTTTTCTTGGTTCTACTGTATTATTGACTGTATGTTTTGTTTATTCCATGTGTAACTCTGTTTTGTTGTATTGTGTCGAATTACTATGCTTTATCTTGGCCAGGTCGCAGTTGCTAGCCTACCTGGTTAAATAAAGGTGAAATAAATCAATAACCACTGGAAGCATAGAACTATGCAGTGCTGGACAAGTCATGCAGTTGAATTGAGTGGAGCAGAGTAGGGAGTGGTGGAGGTGAGGGGTCTAAGAGGAAGGAACTGGGCTGGTTTATTTATGTTTGAAGTCTAATCTGCCTGGCCTGATTAATGATCCTGACGAGGGAAGTGACAGCACACAGCACGGGCGATGGAGGGAGAGATGGAGGAGAGAAGGGCGCAGCAGCCCTACCAGGTTTATATGGACCTGGGGTTGAGAGCGAGGGATGCAGCCAGGACATGGGGAGAGGTAGAGGAGGTTATGGAGAAGGTGTAGAAGGAGGGGGGGGGGGGGATTCCTGTGTGCTCTGTTCAGGGACGGGGTGCTGACTGAAGGACCCTGAACCCCCGCTCGGCAGCAACAGCTTGACTCTATCACCCACAGAACAGCACAAAGTTAGCCCACATGCTCTTAACTGCAAGGCTGGGGACATGCAAAACACTGACTAACTGTTGTATTTGCCATGGATAGATAAATAAGTTAATGTCTCTGCTTAATGAGGCACTCGGTCTAGAGACTAGGCTGCCTCTGAGCCCAAGGCTACATACAGATAATAATGTATTGTCTGTTTACGTTGTTTTCTTATTTCTGACTACTGCTTTTTCTGTGCAAACGCACTATTTTTTTTAAAGTCAATCATATTTGTGGCTGAATTGTTTGGAATGTCTTTATTCGTTGTTGTTGATATACAGACAGTGCCTTGGGTCTTGAATTGGACAACCGCGTCAGCCTTGCAGAACGTAATGCTAAGTTGCTCACTGGGGTCAGGGTTAAACTTTCAAGTCGCCAGCTAATGATGACTTGCACTAAAACCCACAACTGGGGAGGGCATGTCTGATGACACCTGGCGACCAACTTTAGTTACTGTAAATAGAGTAGCCTAATTTACAATGAAGCTCCGTACTGCATTATTTATGTGTAAAGGAAGGAATAAAATATGAGATTGCACTGATGACTCCCATTAAAATAATGATGTCCTCTGTGTGTGCATGGGTGCCTTTGTCTGTGCCTGCGTCCGCGTGTGTGAGTGCGTGTATTTTGTCTGGGAGTTGGTCTCGCTGGTTGTTAGGTCAGTTCCTTGTCGGAGGCTATGCAGTGAGTAGCACGTAGGGGTGGTCACACTGACCTCTCCCCAGCTCTGCTGACAGGCTCCTCTGCTATGCAGCCCTGTCACTCAACCCTCTGCATCAACAATGGCACAAATTCCTCTGTTTGTTTGGTTAAGGACAGGGCTCTCACAAACCCAGAAACTCCTTAGGATCCCTAAACAGCTTCACCCCTGAACTGAGGCCCGTGTCAATCTGGAATCTGCCCTCAGACCACTAGCGATTAAAGTTAATTGAGTGGTTAAAGAATAGTGATATTGAACCCATTTTGCAACAGCAAAAGGATTTGTGTTTTTATTTCCCTCAAATGGAGCAAACAGATTAAATCTAGCTTGGAAACACACTTAGCATAACATGTCAAAATGTCAAGGTGCCGCTCAGGGGTGTTTTCTGTCTTAATCTCACCCATTGAAAGTTTACAGTCTTGACTGTGAGTCAACATTCACTGGGCCATTGTGACTTTAGTCCCTGAGCCCTTACAGCCAGCAACAGGGAGAGCAGACACACGCAAAGGGTACAGAGCCCCATGGCCGGGGAGGCAGACATATCTGCCTTGTGTAAACATTCACGCAAATGCTGGAAACAGAAAAGGCTAAACCAGACAAGGATTATCCCACATAAATTAATTGGGCCTGATTATGTCCGAGCTGTAGTGCTGCCAGTGTCTCCCTCAGCTGTCTGACAGTCTAAAATGCCTGGAGGGCTCAGTGATGGAGAGTGGTACCAGGAAGACTTAGAGAAGAAGTAGAAGGAGCCTCTAATACTCATGGGTAGTCAAGCTGAGCAACTCAAACCGGTCTGTAGCATTCTGCACTGTGCGGTCTGGTCTCCCAAGTTTGAGACCATTTAGCTTTAAGACTCCTAGAAGGAATTGTGGTAAGCTTAACGGTGACTGAAACAACAACTTGAACATGGGTGATGAACAATCACTTGTATGGGTATGGTGATGAACTAGAATGGAGCGCTTGCAATGTAACGAATGTCTATTCCGGTAGCGTTACACAGGTAGTCATAAAAAGTATATATGTATATACAGTGGGGCAAAAAAGTATTTAGTCAGCCACCAATTGTGCAAGTTAAAAAGATGATAGAGGCCTGTAATTTTCATCATAGGTACACTTCAACTATGACAGACAAAATGAGGGGAAAAAAATCCAGAAAATCACATTGTAGGATTTTTAATGAATTTATTTGCAAATTATGGTGGAAAATAAGTATTTGGTCACCTACAAACAAGCAAGATTTCTGTCTCTCACAGACCTGTAACTTCTTTAAGCGGCTCCTCTGTCCTCCACTCGTTACCTGTATTAATGGCACCTGTTTGAACTTGTTATCAGTATCAAAGACACCTGTCCACAACCTCAAACAGTCACACTCCAAACTCCGCTATGGCCAAGACCAAAGAGCTGTCAAAGGACACCAGAAACAAAATTGTAGACCTGCACCAGGCTGGGAAGACTGAATCTGCAATAGGTAAGCAGCTTGGTTTGAAGAAATCAACTGTGGGAGCAATTATTAGGAAATGGAAGACATACAAGATCACTGATAATCTCCCTCGATCTGGGGCTCCACGCAAGATCTCACCCCGTGGGGTCAAAATGATCACAAGAACGGTGAGCAAAAATCCCAGAACCACACGGGGGGACCTAGTGAATGACCTGCAGAGAGCTGGGACCAAAGTAACAAAGCCTACCATCAGTAACACACTACGCCGCCAGGGACTCAAATCCTGCAGTGCCAGACGTGTCCCCCTGCTTAAGCCAGTACATGTTCAGGCCCGTCTGAAGTTTGCTACAGAGCATTTGGATGATCCAGAAGAAGATTGGGAGAATGTCATATGGTCAGATGAAACCAAAATATAACTTTTTGGTAAAAACTCAACTCGTCGTGTTTGGAGGACAAAGAATGCTGAGTTGCATCCAAAGAACACCATACCTACTGTGAAGCATGGGGGTGGAAACATCATGCTTTGGGGCTGTTTTCTGCAAAGGGACCAGTACGACTGATCCGTGTAAAGGAAAGAATGAGTGGGGCCATGTATCGTAAGATTTTGAGTGAAAACCTCCTTCCATCAGCAAGGGCATTGAAGATGAAATGTGGCTGGGTCTTTCAGCATGACAATGATCCCAAACACACCGCCTGGGCAACGAAGGAGTGGCTTCGTAAGAAGCATTTCAAGGTCCTGGAGTGGCATAGCCAGTCTCCAGATCTCAACCCCATAGAAAATCTTTGGAGGGAGTTGAAAGTCCGTGTTGCCCAGCAACAGCCCCAAAACATCACTGCTCTAGAGGAGATCTGCATGGAGGAATGGGCCAAAATACCAGCAACAGTGTGTGAAAACCTCGTGAAGACTTACAGAAAACGTTTGACCTCTGTCATTGCCAACAAAGGTTATATAACAAAGTATTGAGAAACTTTTTTTATTGACCAAATACTTATTTTCCACCATAATTTGCAAATAAATTCATAAAAAATCCTACAATGTGATCTTCTGGATTTTTTTTCTCTAATTTTGTCTGTCATAGTTGAAGTGTACCTATGATGAAAATTACAGGCCTCTCATCTTTTTAAGTGGGAGAACTTGCACAATTGGTGGCTGACTAAATACTTTTTTTGCCCCACTGTATATACTGTACCAGTCAAAAGTTTGAACACACCTACTCATTCAAGGGTTCTTCTTTATTGTTGCTATTTGTTACATTGTTGAATAATAGTGAAGACATCAAAACTATGAAATAACACATGGAATCATGTAGTAACTAAAAAAGTGTTAACAAATACAAATATTTTATATTTGAGATTCTTCAAAGTAGCCACCCTTTGCCTTGATGACATTCTCAACCAGCTTCATGAGGTAGTCACCTGGAATGCATTTTAATTAACAGGTGTGTCTTAAGTTAATTTGTGGAATTTCTTTCCTTAATGCGTTTCAGCCAATCAGTTGTGTGGTGACAAGGTAAGGTTGGTATACAGAAGATGGCCCTATTTGGTAAAATACTAAGTCCATATTATGGCAAGAACAGCTCAAATAAGCAAAGAGAAACGACAGTCCATCAATACTTTAAGACATGGTCAGTCAATCCGGAAAATGTAAAGAACTTTGAAAGTTTCTTCAAGTGCAGTTGCAAAAACCATCAAGCGCTGTGATGAAACTGGCTCTCATGAGGACCACCACAGGAAAGGAAGACCCAGAGTTCCCTTTCTGCAGAGGATAAGTTCATTGGCATTACCAGCTTCAGAAATTGCAGCCCAAATAAATGCTTCACAGAGTTCAAGTAACAGACATATCTCAACATCAATTGTTCAGAGGAGACTGCGTGAATCAGGCCTTCATGGTCGAATTGCTGCAAAGAAACTACTACTAAAGGACACCAATAAGAAGAAGAGACTTGCTTGGGCCAAGAAACATAAGCAATGGACATTAGACCGGTGGAAATCTGTCTTTTGGCCTGATGAGTCCAAATTTGCGATTTTTGGTTTCAACCAGTGTGTCTTTGTGAGACGCAGAGTAGGTGAACGGATGATCTTTGCATATGTGGTTCCCACCGTGAAGCATGGAGGAGGAGGTGTGGGGGTGCTTTGCTGGTGACACTGGGATTTATTTAGAATTCAAGGCACACTTAACCAGCATGTTTACCACAGCATTCTGCAGCGATACGCCATCCCATCTGGTTTGTGCTTGTCATGTTTTTCAACATGACAATGACCCAAAATAACCCTTCAAGCTATGTAAGGGCTATTTGACCAAGGATAGTGATGGAGTGCTGCATCAGATGACCTGGCCTCCACAATCACCTGACCTCAACCCAATTGAGATGGTTTGGAATGAGTTGGACCGCAGAGTGAAGGAAAAGTAGCCAACAAGTGCTCAGCATATGTGGAAACTCCTTCAAGACTGTTGGAAAAGAATTCCAGGGGAAGCTATTTGAGAGAATGCCAAGAGTGTGCAAAGCTGTCATCAAGGCAAAAATATATTTTGATCTTTTTAATACTTTTTTTGGTTACTACATGATTCCATTAGTTATTTCATAGTTTCGATGTCTTCACTATTATTCTACAATGTAGAAAATAGTACAAATAAATAAATAACCCTTGCATGAGTAGTTGTGTCCAAACTTTTGACTGGTACTGTATATATATCCTGATGGCGGTGATCTCTGTAGGTTCTTCAAGGCCAAGGTTATCAACGGCTGACAGTTTTTAATAAAGTTTGTGACTTAGTCAGCAGTTTCACCACTCCCTGACTTGAATCTCAACGCTGTCTGTCTCAACCATTCACAACAACTGACCCGCTGTATTCCTACATTGAGTTACAGTAGGGGGGATTTGCACCCTTTTTGGCAACTGTTATAGTTCTCAATAGAAGGTTAATCCACAAGTCACCCCTCTTTCACCCAGAACCACAGACACCTGTTACAGCCAGATAAAGACATGACTTATAACTGACTCTGAGGTGGAGGGGAAACTGAGTTTGACAGAACACAGTTGGGTCCTGTCCTGATGGTAGTTCTGCTCTGCTCCTCAGTAGAGGTGAAGGGCTGTGAAATGGGCTTATCAACCTCAGATAAGGACAGATACACTCTGGAATGGAACTTTATTAATTACACATGGCTTCTAAAATACATTATCTCCTGAGGGGATGTCTGACAGAGACAGATGTTTCTTTGTCTAAACTGGTTAACCCCACTAGCCAGCCACCACAATCCTTCATAGGCCACCAACGCCTCTGACCATTAGTAATAATAAGGGCATATGACATAGCATTTTTTGCGGTTTTGACTTCAATAAAATAGAGTAATTATAATCACCTACCTCAACTATTAAATCATCTAGTCAGGACTGGCCACACAGGAAGCTTCTTTATTACTTTGCCTTGATGAAGTGTGTTAATGAGTTATCTGTGGATTTCCCATGACAAAGGGACATTGTCGATAGTATAGGTAGGCTGTGTGTGTGTGTGTGTGTGTGTGTGTGTGTGTGTGTGTGTGTGTGTGTGTGTGTGTGTGTGTGTGTGTGTGTGTGTGTGTGTGTGTGTGTGTGTGTGTGTGTGTGTGTGTGTGTGTGTGTGTGTGTGTGTGTGTGTGCGCGCCAAACCCACAGATCAGCAGGATTGGCCTTTTACTTCAGCGGGTCTGCTTCCTAACAAATACACACCTGCACTGGTGTTTGGGGTTAAACAAGGCACGAGCCTAGCACACAATGTTGTGAGAGACAGACACTTGCATGCAAATAATTATTTGATATGTTCTAGAGTATTCTATCCCCATATTCATTTTGTAGGTGTGCTCTGTTTACTCAAATATAGCAATGACTAAAATGGTATAATTAATCATTTGAAATGCTATAACACTGTATGGTTATTTTTGTGTATATTCCAAAATATTCATAGACGTATGTCAGCATTCATAGATACCTTAAAATCCCAAGTAAGCATCCGGTTTATTATAAGCTCGTTTTAAGCTCCCCACTCAGTGAGGGAAAAGGGAAAGCAGCAGCAGTGTAAACGTCCATATTACAATTTCCTTCCAAATCTATCTCTTCTGCCTGTGTTTGCCCTGGGGCCCCTGTGTTATCAGTCTGACACAGCCATAAATCAAGGACTTATCTCCTCCCGCCATGACACTATTCCCCACTTTACAGCCAAAACATTAGCTGGAGAGTTAGCTTGGAGGAGGGGAGGGGGTGATAGTTTGACTGGCAGAACCAACAGATTGCATGTTCTCTCCTCTGACTGTCCTGTCGCTCCTGTCCATAGACCGAAAGAGACAGAGCTTCAGAGATCGTTATGCAACGCTGACAGATTGCATGCTGGGATAACCCCGGGGTGCCTGTCGATGGCGGTCCTGATTTATGCCCTCTTTCCTGTTTAGCCAGCTCAAGCTGGCTGTCTGTCTGTCTGTCTGTCTGTGTGTGGCGAGACCGCCCGCCGGCATATTAAAACTGCACACACACAATGCCATGCACTGGTTGGTTTCTGTTCTGTTGTTCCCCGGTAGTCTTTTATCTCTGGCATTTTGTTTGTCGCAATGATCTGATGAGATGAGATGTGTGTGTGTGTGTGCACGCGTCTGTAACAGTCCCTATAAATAAAGCTGTTGTGAATACCTCAGTACTCCCAAAAATACTGTTTTAGTAATGTAAACCTTTGGCCCTGTGTCATACACTATTACAATTGAGCCCAGTGCCAGAGTATAGGCAGGGTGATCATTATGTGGAGGACTGTACTATTGGCACAGCATCCTGTTGTGTTGAGCTTTCTCTCCTTGAGCGTTGGCCCTGCCACTGCAACTGAATAGGATGGGAAAGTCAAGAGGACGTGGACTTGGACGCGAACTTGGAGGTAATCATCCTTTCCCTGCTGTGGCTGACTTACAGTAAGAAACCATGAGAACCAGCCAGGGCTGCACCATCCGCATCAGCAGAGGGAGTTTCACAAAGCCCTGATAACAACATAAACTTCAGACATCGTGTGCTCCCCCTCTCAACGAGTTCAGGGGAGGATTGCTTAGGGGTGGTGGTGCTTATTGTGACAGTGTATCTGCTATGTTCTGTTATGCTCCCCCAGGGCAGGCTGAACAGGCCTGGGCCGTCA
This sequence comes from Oncorhynchus nerka, assembly GCF_034236695.1. Lineage (NCBI taxonomy): Eukaryota > Metazoa > Chordata > Actinopteri > Salmoniformes > Salmonidae > Oncorhynchus > Oncorhynchus nerka. Next base: position 79,780,895 of record NC_088408.1, read on the forward strand.
TTAAAAGCGTGTTAGGTTGCCTCCCCCACGGCCCGGCCTCACCCGTCTCACCTCACCCTCCCTGGCCTGCGATCTCTCCGCTCACACCCTGAGCCCACAGCCCACCTCACCTCAGCACTGATGCCCAAAAAAACAGCAGGACCTGGGAGAACCCATGGATCACCACCTCCCATACACACGTCATATTTTTCTCTCACACGCTAGATTTTCTTATGAAACAAAACTCCATTATTGACAATGCTTCAATTTGGCCAATTAACACCCACTCGTTTTGGTGTTACAACTACCACTGTCACTCATACAGAGGTGTATGCAGGGTATGAGAACCTAAGTCATCCTTAAACATTATTAGTCATTGGAATCACTATTACACTCAACTGAACGACTTGATTAGTGTAGTGTTAGCTAGCTACATAGTTGTCTTTGCTGTCTTCGTACCCAAGATAATTGTGTAGTTTAGAGTGTGTAGTTTTATGTCGTCCTTAACATAGGAGACTCTGCTAGCTAGCCAACAGCTAGCCAACGTCTACCGAACAGAACTTCTGCACTCAACAATCCGGTCGCATTTCGCTTCGCTCCACAGGTAGTATCACATTTTTCATTTCATTTCATTACAGTACAACGGCTTGATTTGTTTGATCGTAGCTAGCTACATAGCTAGCTACATAGCCGTCTTTGTATCAAAGATAATTGTGTAGTCTAGAGCGATTTCCTAGGTTAGCTAGCCAGCTATTGTCGTTCTTTTAACGCAACGTAACGTAATCAACACTGCTAGCTAGCCAGCTAGCCCCGAATAGCAGCACAGTAGAAACTATTACACTCAACGGAACGACTTGATTAGTGTAGTGTCAACAACGCAGCCAATGCCAACTAGCCTACTTAGTCAACAACGCAGCCTCTGCCAGCTAGCCTACTTCAGCAGTACTGTATCATTTTAATCATTTTAGTCAATAAGATTCTTGTTACGTAAGCTTAACTCTCTGAACACTCGTGACGTGTAGTCCACTTGTCATTCCAATCTCCTTTGCATTAGCGTAGCCTCTTGTGTAGCCTGTCAACTATGTGTCTGTCTATCCCTGTTCTCTCCTCTCTGCACAGACCATACAAACGCTCCACACCGCGTGGCCGCAGCCACCCTAATCTGGTGGTCCCAGCGCGCACGACCCACGTGGAGTTCCAGGTCTCCGGTAGCCTCTGGAACTGCCGATCTGCGGCCAACAAGGCAGAGTTCATCTCCGCCTATGTCTCCCTCCAGTCCCTCGACTTCTTGGCACTGACGGAAACATGGATCACCACAGACAACACTGCTACTCCTACTGCTCTCTTCGTCTGCCCACGTGTTCTCGCACACCCCGAGAGCTTCTGGTCAGCGGGGTGGTGGCACCGGGATCCTCATCTCTCCCAAGTGGTCATTCTCTCTTTCTCCCCTTACCCATCTGTCTATCGCCTCCTTTGAATTCCATGCTGTCACAGTTACCAGCCCTTTCAAGCTTAACATCCTTATCATTTATCGCCCTCCAGGTTCCTCGGAGAGTTCATCAATGAGCTTGATGCCTTGATAAGCTCCTTTCCTGAGGACGGCTCACCTCTCACAGTTCTGGGCGACTTTAACCTCCCCACGCCTACCTTTGACTCATTCCTCTCTGCCTCCTTCTTTCCACTCCTCTCCTCTTTTGACCTCACCCTCTCACCTTCCCCCTACTCACAAGGCAGGAAATACGCTCGACCTCATCTTTACTAGATGCTGTTCTTCCACTAACCTCGTTGCAACTCCCCTCCAAGTCTCCGACCACTACCTTGTATCCTTTTCCCTCTCGCTCTCATCCAACACTTCCCACACTGCCCCTACTCGGATGGTATCGCGCCGTCCCAACCTTCGCTCTCTCTCCCCCGCTACTCTCTCCTCTTCCATCCTATCATCTCTTCCCTCTGCTCAAACCTTCTCCAACCTATCTCCTGATTCTGCCTCCTCAACCCTCCTCTCCTCCCTTTCTGCATCCTTTGACTCTCTATGTCCCCTATCCTCCAGGCCGGCTCGGTCCTCCCCTCCCGCTCCGTGGCTCGACGACTCATTGCGAGCTCACAGAACAGGGCTCCGGGCAGCCGAGCGGAAATGGAGGAAAACTCGCCTCCCTGCGGACCTGACATCCTTTCACTCCCTCCTCTCTACATTTTCCTCTTCTCTCTCTGCTGCTAAAGCCACTTTCTACCACTCTAAATTCCAAGCATCTGCCTCTAACCCTAGGAAGCTCTTTGCAACCTTCTCCTCCCTCCTGAATCCTCCTCCCCCCCCCCCTCCTCCCTCTCTGCAGATGACTTCGTCAACCATTTTGAAAAGAAGGTCGACGACATCCGATCCTCGTTTGCTAAGTCAAACGACACCGCTGGTTCTGCTCACACTGCCCTACCCTGTGCTCTGACCTCTTTCTCCCCTCTCTCTCCAGATGAAATCTCGCGTCTTGTGACGGCCGGCCGCCCTACAACCTGCCCGCTTGACCCTATCCCCTCCTCTCTTCTCCAGACCATTTCCGGAGACCTCCTCCCTTACCTCACCTCGCTCATCAACTCATCCCTGACCGCTGGCTACGTCCCTTCCGTCTTCAAGAGAGCGAGAGTTGCACCCCTTCTGAAAAAACCTACACTCGATCCCTCCGATGTCAACAACTACAGACCAGTATCCCTTCTTTCTTTTCTCTCCAAAACTCTTGAACGTGCCGTCCTTGGCCAGCTCTCCCGCTATCTCTCTCAGAATGACTTTCTTGATCCAAATCAGTCAGGTTTCAAGACTAGTCATTCAACTGAGACTGCTCTTCTCTGTATCACGGAGGCGCTCCGCACTGCTAAAGCTAACTCTCTCTCCTCTGCTCTCATCCTTCTAGACCTATCGGCTGCCTTCGATACTGTGAACCATCAGATCCTCCTCTCCACCCTCTCCGAGTTGGGCATCTCCGGCGCGGCCCACGCTTGGATTGCGTCCTACCTGACAGGTCGCTCCTACCAGGTGGCGTGGCGAGAATCCGTCTCCACACCACGTGCTCTCACCACTGGTGTCCCCCAGGGCTCTGTTCTAGGCCCTCTCCTATTCTCGCTATACACCAAGTCACTTGGCTCTGTCATAACCTCACATGGTCTCTCCTATCATTGCTATGCAGACGACACACAATTAATCTTCTCCTTTCCCCCTTCTGATGACCAGGTGGCGAATCGCATCTCTGCATGTCTGGCAGACATATCCGTGTGGATGACGGATCACCACCTCAAGCTGAACCTCGGCAAGACGGAGCTGCTCTTCCTCCCGGGGAAGGACTGCCCGTTCCATGATCTCGCCATCACGGTTGACAACTCCATTGTGTCCTCCTCCCAGAGCGCTAAGAACCTTGGCGTGATCCTGGACAACACCCTGTCGTTCTCAACTAACATCAAGGCGGTGGCCCGTTCCTGTAGGTTCATGCTCTACAACATCCGCAGAGTACGACCCTGCATCACACAGGAAGCGGCGCAGGTCCTAATCCAGGCACTTGTCATCTCCCGTCTGGATTACTGCAACTCGCTGTTGGCTGGGCTCCCTGCCTGTGCCATTAAACCCCTACAACTCATCCAGAACGCCGCAGCCCGTCTGGTGTTCAACCTTCCCAAGTTCTCTCACGTCACCCCGCTCCTCCGCTCCCTCCACTGGCTTCCAGTTGAAGCTCGCATCCGCTACAAGACCATGGTGCTTGCCTACGGAGCTGTGAGGGGAACGGCACCTCAGTACCTCCAGGCTCTGATCAGGCCCTACACCCAAACAAGGGCACTGCGTTCATCCACCTCTGGCCTGCTCGCCTCCCTACCACTGAGGAAGTACAGTTCCCGCTCAGCCCAGTCAAAACTGTTCGCTGCTCTGGCCCCCAATGGTGGAACAAACTCCCTCACGACGCCAGGACAGCGGAGTCAATCACCACCTTCCGGAGACACCTGAAACCCCACCTCTTTAAGGAATACCTAGGATAGGATAAAGTAATCCCTCTCACCCCCCCTCCCCCTGAAAAGATTTAGATGCACTACTGTTCCACTGGAGGTCATAAGGTGAATGCACCAATTTGTAAGTCGCTCTGGATAAGAGCGTCTGCTAAATGACTTAAATGTAAATCTAAATGTAAATGTCGTTGAATGCTAAACTTCAAACATTAGTCTCACAATATAAATTGTGGGAAGACTATGGACAGTCGCCCATTGGCCAAAATCTGTTAAAGACTGTCCCTGCCCTGCCCTAGTTCTCAAGATGGTTTGTTTGACTTGGATACATGATGAACAATAACCTCAAATGTAGTTATTATTCCTCTGTGAGTGCAATGAAAGGTAGTGGCAAGTGTTTAAGGAAGTAGACTGTAGATCAGTGGAGGCTAGTGGGAGGAGCTATAGGAGGACGGGCTCATTGTAATAACTGGAAAAGAGTTATTGGAACGGTATCAAACATGGAAACAACTTTTCACTCCATTCCATCTATTCAATTCCAGCCTTTACAATGAGCCTGTCCTCCTATAACTCCTCCCACCAGCCTCCACTGCTCTATATACATGTGGTCCAATATCTTAACACACCACAGCACTCTGCATTATCCTAAGATCTCTACTCCTATTCTTTAGGTATTTCCATCACTGACAACATGATACACCTAACAAAAAGATGATTTCTCAAGGTTTAGCTGGATATAAAGATGAACTAATTGAGGTTATCAGGCATTCCCTGGTAGTTGTAATGGACAGCTTATGCTGTGGTGGCTGTTGAAAAGCCTTGCCAGTTCCCACAGCCATGCAGACGTAGCCCTGGCTGTCTGCAGTTCTGTGAGAATCAGCTCCACTGTCAGTAAGGGATCAGGACTGTCATTAAAGGCTCTGAACCAGAGGAAAGACTGCATGGTGCAGCATGGCAGAGACAGAGATGGAGTCACTGTGCGCTGCTGCTGGACCACTAAGGGGTTTTGCATTGAGCTGCATATTCCAAATCAAAATACTGTGCTATAGCTCAATTGTCTGGTGCTTGGGTCAGACAGTGTTATCTGAGGGGTTTTCTCCCTCTTCAGGACATTGCTCTCCCCTCTTTTTTGAGACGAGAATGAGGCAGTTAGACAAAAAAAATGTTACGCTTTGTTTTTAAATGTAGTTTGGACGGCACAATAAATGTTTATTTGTTTAAATTTAAACCCTTTTATATGCATGTCTCTGCTGTAGGTTTCCATTACTGTATCCATGAACTTAAGCTGCAGTCTAGTTTGTTCAGTGTTTTGCACTGGATGGTCGGTGTATCTCCTCTGTGATGAAAGAGAAGACTATGCTGAGTGAGTGTCAGGAAATGGTAGACTGATTCTATTTCTATCTACGGTTTGGCTGCACCATCAGGACCAACCAACAACAGGACCCGACCAGTCTGGCCAACCTAAAGCCTTTCTAATTTGGTGATGAGCTGTAAGGTGACCTGCTTGCCCCTGCGGCGAATCGAGGGAGGCAGAGCGAGAGAGTGAGTCCAGGGATTTCCTTACCCTTCTCTCTTGGTTGGATGCATAATAATGATCATAGTACTCCCCTCCTTGGAGGCCAGGGCACTGGCACCCAGGTGCACTGGGCTGGCCTTGTCATCCCCACGGGGTAAACCGAGACACTGCCACCAATAATTGATGATGAGCAGGGCATGGCATGGCATTTGACCAGGCCAGTCAGCAGACATGTTCCTGTGGCCTCCACTGAAGGGTCATGATCCTGCCACCTCCATTAGCTGTAATTGGTTTAACTGGATACATCCCCCATTTACCCTCTCTCCTCCTCTTCTTGCTCCCTTCCATCAACCGTCTACATGTCCCTCCATCTCATTAGCTATAGGTAGATGAAGTGGTTCTTATTCTTCCACTTCATTTTTTTTCTTCTTTTCAGTTGTAGTTGATGTGAAATTATAATACATGATAGTGTGTGGAGAAGCCATATTTTCAATCTGCATAAGGACAACATATTTCATGCTGTGCTTGTATAGATCATGTGAGTTCTTCATGACAAATTATTCTGTGGTCCCTAACAGTATTTTTGACCGAACACCTGTGAGCTTGTATTCTTTATTGTTCGGAGTGCAGGGGAATGGCTCAATGTAACCATCACCCAGACTTAATCCATGGCCCCTGAAGAGGTTTAAAACACTCTGGTTTCATCTAATCTTCTTGCTCAGATCCAGCCGAGCTTGAAACCTCCTCTTTTCCATGATTGGAATGGACAAATAAAGGTCTCTCCCAGCACACTCATGAAAGGACACTGTGTGCTCTATAGATTAGGGGCTTGTGTTTTTTTCTCTTTTTACAATTAGACTGAAAAGGATGAAAAAAATAAAGAGTCTCTTGTTTGCTCAGTATTATACCTGGCCAAAGGTTTTGCAGTTTTTATCCGTCTCTTTTCAAACCTCAGCTTTTAGCAGCATTCACAAATTATTGTAAATACGTGCTCTCCAGAAACAGCATATTTACTCAATCTTTGAAGGGACTCTATGTCTAAAACATTTTTAGCGCAAGTCAAATCCAGGACTCAGATTGAACATTTTCAGAGAATAATTTGATTGCACTTCACATCTTCATTCATCAATAACCTCCTTACATGTTGATTGGCTTTTTAGGAGGCTTCTTATTTTCAAATGCTTTGACTGAATCTGATAGATTGAATAAATGGGCAATTTTGATAGTCCTTATGGTATTCAAATACACATGCTGTATGAATTAGGTTAGGTTGTACCATTAATTAATTGAAAACACAGCACACATATCTGAAATCATATATCATGACGTATATTATATTCTGCTATTGTCTATTATAATCTAATGCTGTTTTGATATTGTATTTGCGGTAGGCTAATATTTTGAGATTAGAATTATTTTATTTACAGTACTAGAGGAAAAAGTAACTCCGTGAGCACCGTAAAGTTGGTTGCCAACCCCCATAAAAGAAACCACAGAAGAAGTCGTCGCTCAGTGGGCTCGGTTCCAGCAAGTCAGTCCATTAACTGCTATAAATTCATGCACTAGTAAGAATGACTCTCTTGAAAACAAGGGTTCTTCAATTTCAAAGGCGGTTAGTTTTTCTTTCCCCTGATTTGCAAAGGTACATTTGTGACGTGTGCTTCTATCACAATTTTCAAAAATTGCAATTACAAGCACAATGACAATCATGTATCGTTTTTGCTATTGTTAGTATATATCATCACTATTATCTGAACTCATTGGAGAGCTACTGCTTATAGCTAGCTAGCTTGTGCACTTAACTAGCCTGTGTTAGCTGGCCTAACGTCACCTAGCTAGTTGTTTTTGCATTTTACAATGTTAAGTTCTATAACGTTGACAATACAGACCATTGTAGTGTCTTAGCCCGTGGGAAAACCTGACTGGGTTTACGAATGGATCTGTGTAGCTAAATGAAAGCTACCTAACTTTGTTTACAGCTCTAGCTATCTATCTAGATTCCTGCTTCCTGTTCAAAACATACTAGTAGCAGACTATCATCAATGAAGACTGTCACATGGTTTGTGGTACACACAATAAGTGTAAGTAAGAATGCTTGTGATACAAGAGTGCAAATGAGCACAGTGATTAAATTGGACTAAATTGAGAGCAAAAAAATGTGATTAATGTCTAGCTTGATTTCTTGGAGAGGGCACATGAGGGGGTTAGCCAGAGGAGTGCAGCAGTGCTGTAGGCTGGTGATGAATAGCTACCAATCCTCTTGTGACCCTATATCCTGAAGTGTTCAGGTAAAACACCTAAAGGAGGAAATTAGGTGATAATACAAACAGATAAAGAGGAAGGTACCTGTTGGCCTTAGTCAGGATCCTCCTAAATCAGAACAACGCAGTGACAAAGTGCTCCGTCAGTGCCTGCCTGCCTAAATGAGGCTTGGATGGCATTAAAATCCCTTATCTACCATGGCCCCGTTCAGCATTCACGCCATTGACAGGAACAATGCCTCCTCTTCCCCCCACTGACTCTGTGAGTGACAGTGGGTGTGGGTGCACTTGTCTGACTTCATCTTCTATCTAGGCTAGCTGGGCTGGGGTGTTATGCTATTCCAGCCCAGATACCCCCACTACCAGCCGCTCAGTCACACTAAAGGGTGTGTGTCCCTGCCACTTCCTATGCTGTTTATTTAACTGGAATTTTATAATGGACCTGGGTCTCTATTCGGCATGTTGGTTTCCTCTGGAGAATTTTAAGTTAGTGGCGGGGATGGTGGGAGGGTCACTAATGCTTAAAGACTCAGTGAAATGGAAATGCCCATGGAGAGAATAGGGGGAAACACAAGATAAGACTGTTATGATAAAGAACATAATGACTAATAGCTGAGGTATGATCTCACTGAAGGAGGGATTTCTTACTTGCTATGGAACCGTCCATAGTGCGTTTAGCCAAGTATGTCAAAGCTGTAGTAAAATGTATTGTTGTTGCTTAAAATGTGCTGTATAAGCAGCCTATCCAGATTGCATGTGTGTGAATGATCTGCAAAATGCTTGTCATTGTCATAATTTATATCAAATCTCATATTTGTTGATGATTGTAATCAGATCATGGGACTCTGGCCCTGTCTTCTCTGCGTAATGGGTTTTTGTGAGACAGGGTATAGTTTCCATAACAACCTCCCTGTGATCTGTGTGTCACGCTCATATTTATGAATGGCAGAATATGACAGGAGGCTACCCAGGTGGGTAGCTGCATCTCAGCTCGCTACCAACTCCAAAGAGCCAGGGAAGGAATGTGCTCTGAAGCTCCATATCACAACGACACGGCTCCCAATCCCCCTTTTCATAAGCATGGAGCTCCGCGAAGCAGGGGGCCGCAGATAGTGGCTACGTTTGATCTGAAGGTCGCCAGCCCCTTGCCGGTGTTGAGAGAGACCTGGCTGGAGGAGCTGGCTCTTATTTAATAACATGAAGGGGAAGCGGACTCTCTCTCTCATAATTAGGCCTAATTACCCCGCAGGTGTTGACAGAGGGGCAGAGAAGACACAAACTGCCTTTATCCACAGACTTAGAGTCAGATTACTATAGCTGTCTTATCTGTTACAGGGCCAGTAGGAGCCTCAAGCTTCTCCTGGCCTCGTTGCCTGGCTCCACTGGGGCAGGCAGGCAGCTCTGGTCCGGAGGAGCTCCGGTATATTATTCAGTCAATCTGATTTATTATTCCCTTCCACCCCATCCCACAGATTTAATTAACCGTTTTGTAATTTCCTAGATGTTTCTAATATGGTATTTTTTTTATATAAGAGCTCTGTAATTGTGGGATCCAGCAGCAGGTAGGCTATCAGAAACATTCCTGACCAACCCACCGGTTTAATGGTTATCTGAGGTTTTGATCATTTTTGAAATGTAGGGTATTTCGTTTTATTACAGAGTTCCAAGAAGTGTTTTTTACTCAGTGATGGTACTTCACAATAGCATGTAGCGTCGCTGTCTGATGATTTTTTTTGCCAACTTAAATGTATTTATTGAAGCAGTAATTCCGTTCAATGTACTCTGCACATTTCATGACTTTAGGACTAAACACATCAGCTTGGTGAGACAGTCACACACAGGGACAGCCCTTACTTAGTAGGGGAGTAGCGCTTTGTCTGCTTGGTTGCCTCTCCAGGTTAGCGTGAAACAATTGAAGAGCCTCTCTGAATGGATTTGAGTGACACCTTGTCACAGGACTGTTTATTTGTCTACTGTTGCTGCCTCCCACAGACTCCCACATGTTTGTATTGTTTTTTGGGGGGTGACTTGCTAACAACCCTCCACCCCAGCAGCTCCATTGATGGGGCAGTCACAGGCAGTGGCTCTGGAAATGCTGACATCACTAAACAGATGATGTGGACTGAGGAAGTAGTGGCTGGGTAGGGATGCAGGCTGGGCAGGTGCCCTACTCAGTGATTAAGTGACATTACTCCACTCCCAACTGCACCAGTTTCCTTGTCAATCGCTCAATCACACCCCCATGCACGGCCAGTGTGCTTGATTGACATGCAGGCAGTTGGTCACAGGAGGAATGTTCTAAGGCCCAGGCAGTCAGTTTTTGCACAACGAAAGCACAGTGCAGTTCCAGACTGGTGGAGCCTCAGCCCAGCTCAGAGACAGCTGCAGGCCTGCAGGAGTACAATAAGGGTACCTTAATCCACCTGTTATCAGGGTGAGCCTCCCTGTCACATACAGAAACAGCTCAGCTCTGAGCTCTAGCTATGGAATGTAACCTGGGCTTCCCACCTATTCACATTGACAACAACCTCCGGTCCGGCTTACCTAATGGATCTTCACAAACTACTGCTGCCATTTTTCCTTCCCCAATGTAGCACAGTGCTTCATTTTATTAGGTTGTTTATGGTAGAGCCATTGATTGGCCTAATAATATGCATATGATGTAGGATAACCCAGGTTTCTGGTAGCCTAAGTCCTGATGATGCAATGACCGAATCCAGCTTCAGGGACCCTGTTTCTCTGCATGAGCGGAGCCTAGCTGTGGGATACTAGTGGTGGCTCCCTTCTCTGCTTGAGTGGACACTAATAGTTAGTGTGATAGTGGTGACTGCCTGGCTGAAGCTGTGGTAATGGGATAGTGGTCTGGGCCTGGGGAAGACTGTGGTCTTTGTGAGGGGTTAAAGTGAAACCGTGACTGTGGTGCCCTCTTCTTAATTAGGGAGGCTGTCCAGAGGTCCGTCTCTCCGGCTTCACAGATTAACATGGACAATTTAACCACTAACCTTCTGAAATGAGCTTCTTCAAAAAACCTGTTTCAGCGTGTGCCGATGTGGAGGGCAAGGGTTAGGCTATAAGAATAGGGGCAGGAGGCGGGGTAGGGATGGTGATTTTAAATTAAGATGACTTAAGGAGTAATATAGAGGTCTATTAGTTTAAACAAAATAGGCCAATTCTCATGTTTCCTATTTGTTCTTGGCTCTGGTTTGTTTTATGAAGCCATCGCAGAGAATTAGTCATTCTAGTCGTCAACATATCGGTGTGATTTAACATTGACACATAATTTCCTCTGCATTTTTGTGGTTGGGTGGATTTCCCAAGCAGCCCTACCTACAATGAACATAAAAGCCTATGTGCTTCTGCTGCCTTTGGAGATGTGCCTGTTGATCAAAACTTGACTGAAAAGGCTGAATCTCTCTGTGTTTACAGTAATTAAGCTGTCATATGGTGTGATTTATGACGTATTTAGAAAGAGCAGCTCTTATCGTGTATGCTAGGCCTAGAAGGACTGGAGGAAGAGACACCTCTTCACCTAATGCCCGCAGGCCTTTTTTGTAGTTACATTATAGTGAATAGATAGACTTTCTGTCTATTAGGCCTAGATGTTCTCAAATGATTACCATAAAAGAACACAGTTGAAGTGGGAAGTTTACATACACTTAGGTTGGAGTCATTCAAACTCGTTTTTCAACCACTCCAACAATTTCTTGTTAACAAACTATAGATTTGGCAAGTTTATTAGGACATCTGCTTTGTGCATGACACAAGTCATTTTTCCAACAATTGTTTATAGACAGATTATTTCAGTTATAATTCACTGTGTCACAATTCCCATGGGTCAGAAGTTTACATTCACTAAGCTGACTGTGCCTTTAAAATTCCAGAAAATAATGTCATGGCTTTAGAAGCTTCTGATAGGCTAATTGACATCGTTTGAGTCAATTGGAGGTGTACCTGTGGATGTATTTCAAGGCCTACTTTCAAACTCAGTGCCTCTTTGCTTGACATCATGGGAAAATCAAAAGAAATCAGCCAAGACTTCAGAAAAATGGATCTTCGAAATGGACAATGACCCCAAGCATACTTCCAAAGTTGTGGCAAAATGGCTTCAGGACAACAAAGTCAAGGTATTGGAGTGGCCATCACAAAGCCCTGACCTCAAACCTATATAAAATGTGTGGGCAGAACTGAAAAAGCGTGTGTGAGCAAGGAGGCCTAAAAACCTGACTCAGTAACACCAGCTCTGTCAGGAGGAATGGGCCAAAATTCACCCAGCTTATTGTGGGAAGCTTGTGGAAGGCTACCTGAAACATTTGACCCAAGTTAAACAATTTAAAGGCAATACACTCAATTAACATTTGGTAGCATGTAAACTTCTGACCCACTGGGAATGTGATGAAAGAAATAAAAGCTGAAACAAATCATTCTCTCTCCTATTATTCTGACATTTCACATTCTTAAAATAAAGTGGTGATCCTAACTGACCTAAGACATTTTTACTAGGATTAAATATCAGGAATTGTGAAAAACTGAGTTTAAATGTATTTGAATAAGGTGTATGTAAACTTCTGACTTAAACTGTATATAGAAGATAGAAGCTCTATTTGGTAAAAGACCAAGTCCATATTCTGGCAAGAACAAATAAGCAAAGATAAATTACATTTCATCATTACTTTAAGACATGAAGGTCAGTCAATCTGGTAAATTTCAAGAACTTTGAAAGTTTCTTCAAGTGCAGTTGCAAAAACCATCAAGCGCTATGATGAAACTGTCTCTCATGAGGACTGCCACAGGAAAGGAAGAACCAGAGTTACCTCCGCAGCAGAGGATAAGTTCATTAGTTACCAGCCTCAGAAATTGCAGTCCAAATAAATGCTTCAGAGTTCAAGTAACAGACACATCTCAACATCAACTGTTCAGAGGAGACTGCGTGAATTAGGCCTTCATGGTCGAATTGCTGCAAAGAAACCACTACTTAAGGACACCAATAAGAAGAGACTTGCTTGGGCCAAGAAACACAAGTAATGGACATAAGACCGGTGGAAATCTCTCCTTTGGTCTGATCAGTCCAGATGATCACCACATGGGTGGTTCCCACCGTGATGCATGGAGGAGGAGGTGTGATGGTGTTATGGTGCTTTGCTGGTGACACTGATTTATTTATAATTCAAGGCACACTTAACCGGCATGGCTACCACAGCATTCTGCAGCGATACACCATCTGGTTTGTGCTTAGTGGGACTATAATTTGTTTTTCAACAGGACAATGACCCAACACACCTCCAGGCTGTGTAAGGGCATTTTGACCAAGAAGGAGGGTGATGGAGTGCGATGAGTTGGACCACAGAGTGAAGGAAAAGCAGCCAACAAGTGCCCAGCATATGTGGTAATTCCTTCAAGACTGTTGGAAAAGCCTTTTTCATGAAGCTGCTTGAGAAATTCCAAGAGTGTGCAAAGCTGTGAACCTGCATATGCAGGGCGAAAATAAACATCCAGCCAGGACAGGTTGTGTCAGCTCTACTCTCCAGACATCCAGTGCGCCTCCACAGTCCAGTACGTCCTGTGCCTGCTTCCCGCACTTACCCTGAGGTGCATGTCACCAGCCCAGTACCACCAGTGCCGGCACCGGGCATCCAGTGCACCTCGGCAGTCCAGAGCATCCGGCGACAGTACCCAGTCCCGAGCTTCCGGCGACAGTTTACAGACAGGAACCTTCAACGACGGGCCACAGTCCAGAACCTCCGACAACGGGCCACAATCCGGAACCTCCGATGACGATGGGCCACAGCCCGGGATCTCCAGCGACGGTCCCCAGCCCTGGGTCTCCAGCGAGGGTCCCCAGCCCGGGGTCACCAGAGACGGTCCCCAGCCCGGGGTCGCCGGCGATGATCCGCAGTCCAGAACCTCCGGTGATGATCCACGCAGCGAAGGTTCCCAGCCAGGGGCCTCCGGCGATGATCCGCAGTCCAGAGCCTCAGGTGATGAGCCACGGGTCATTGCTACTAAGGCGGAGTGATCAGTATAAAGAAGGGGGGCGCGTCCAGAACCAGAGCCGCCACCGAAGTTCGATGCCCACCCAGACCCTCCCATATAGGTTTAGGTCTCCTATTCTATTATTTTTCATATCACCTTTCTTTCGTTGTCCAGAAGCCAAAGACAAAATCCTAGTAATTTTAGCAACCCACCCTATTTGTTTGATCTCTGTCACATATGGAACCACTATCAGGTGTTTTCCCGCGAATTGCATTTTGGCAAATGTTTGAAAAATACGTGTTATTGGCTGCTTCATTACATGAGTTGCATGTTCTGTTATGCATTACCATAACCTAACCTAATGTGATTTTTGTCATTCTGAGCACCGTGGGTGGACCACCCTAATGGGTTATGTACCCAATGCATATGGGCTCGGTAAATTTCTCAAATGGCCGGTAAATTCCCGTTCACCCTGGAGCAAAGCATAGTTCTGACATATTGAGCATCGAAGTTTTCAGATTCCAGATCTCAGAAATGTTTTGTAGTGAGTTCTTATTTTCATAACACATTAAGGGATACTTCGGGATTATGGCCCTGTATCCACTTACCCAGAGTCAGAATTTGTGGAAATAATCTATGTCGATTATGAAGCATGTTAGAGGTAGTTTCCCGAGCCACTGCTAACAAGGGTTAGCAACATCCTTCAAACCGCACTCAGAGAAATAACAAATGGTATCCATGAGTTTATCTGACTCTGGGGAAGTATCCTGAGGTATCCCTTTAAAGGTACCTAATGTTCAGAGTATAAAAAAAACATTTGTAAATCGCTATCTGACACTTCCGAATACATAAATGATACAATAACATTATTTTTACCAGGATAGTCAGAACACATAATAAAATACATTAAGACAATTTTATTTGTCACATGCGCCGAATACAACTAGTTTATACTTTACCGTGAAATGCTTGCTTACGAGCCCTTCCCATTGAAGAAATAGTAACAATACACAAGAATGGAGTTATGTTCAGTGAGTACCAGATCAATGTGCAGAGGTATGAGGTACACTATATATACAAATGTATGTTGACACCGCTTCTAATTAATGGATTTGGCTATTTCAGCCACACCCGTTGCTGACAGGTGTATAAAATCGAGCACACCGCCATGCAATCTCCATAGACAAACACTGGCAGTAGAATGGCCTTAGTAGAATGGCCAAAGTTATACAGTATTAGTAAAAAGTTGATCAATACATGAGGGTGATCTTGTTCCTTTAGTGTTTGTAAATACCCTGGTAGGTTGATTTAATAACTTGAAAAAGATTAGAGACACCGGTTAGAGTGAGAAGCTTCCTCTTGAGTGGACAGCTTGATGAAAACCAGTCAATATTCAGGTCCCCAAGAAAGTAGTCCTCTCTGTTTGTATCACATACACTATCAAGCATTTCACACACATTATTTAGATACTGACGGTTAGCACTTGGTGGCCTATAGCATCACCCCAAAATAATAGGCTTTAGATGAGGCACGGGAACCTGCAACCACATCACTTCAATAACACTTGACATAAGGTCTTCTCTGAGCATTACAGGGATTGGGCTCTGAATATATACAGCAACTCCTACCCCATAAGCATGTCTGTGTCTTCTATAGATGTTATATACTTGTATTGCTACTGCTTTCTCATCAAATTAATTATTTAAGTGAGTCTCAGAAATGGCTAATATATGAATGGTATCTGATGTTAGCAAGTTATTGATTTCATTAACCTTATTTCTAAGGCTACGTACTGTATATTCATATGGGCTGTTTTCAACCCTTTCCTGGGTAGCTTATCAGAGATAGGCATAATATGGAGTCCTTTAATCAGTTGGTGTGTGTAAGTGTGTATGTGTGCTGCGGGGTTGAAGCTACGAACCCATTTGCTTGGTTTTCTCATCCCTTTCAGGCTTTTAGGAGGGAGGGTGGACAATGAGCCTGTCATAGCAGATGTAAGCAATGAGTTTAAAAGTGTGTCGGTAAGGTGTATGTGTGTTTGTGTGCGTATGTAGTGTGTGTGGATTTTGTGTGGGAGTGACAAAGTAGTGTGTATGGTGTGTGTGTATACAGTATAGTCTAGTAAGTGTGCGTAGGGTCAGTGTAGATAGTTCAGGTACCATTTATTGGCTATTTAGCAGTCTGGCTATTTAGCAGTCATTGGCTTGTGGGTAGAAACTGTCTCGGTGCCTGTTGGTCCGACACCGTAGCTTGGGTGGCTGGAGGTCCTGGATCTCTATATTAGTTTATCAGACTAATTACTCTCATCACTGAACAATGATGTGACAACATCATTTACTTTAAGATTTCTGACAGTGTTGTTTTTTTGTTTGCGTGCCATTATTGCTGGCTAGACTAGCCTAGACCATATTTAGAGGGAGATGGCAAAGACGTGTTCTGAATTATCCTTCTGTATTTGTTCAAATGGGTTGATGCAGATATAACTTTCTAGTTACAAATGTATTTAACTTAGATTTTTTTAAAGTAAATTTTAACTTCAAAGACATATGAAGAACCATCTAAATATCAATTATATGTGACTAACTCATTCTTGACAAAAATGTCAGATAGAACCTTATAGTCCCAAGGTCTGGCGTTATTGATAACCAGAGTAACAAGTTGAATGGTGTGTTGTGTAGTTCTGGCCAAGGGCTTAGTCCATGTGTGGAACCTGACCACCAGGAGAGCTGACAGGGTTCTAGAAGGTCAATCTGGAGCCTCTGTCATCTTGCTCAACACTCTTCACTCCAGAGACACCCTCATCAGGTAACAAACTAACTACCTCTCTGACAATACCAGCCCTCAAGTCTTTTCACTATGTGGACATTGTTGAAGCAACAGGTGCCACATCAACTTAATTCTCTCTGATGAACCACCTGTAATTTCCTCATAGAGCAGGCCAGTATATTTATGTCTCATGGTGCTGTGTATCTGTGCGTTGTTTTGTCATGTGTGCCTGTGGGATCTGGCTGAGGGGCGCAGTGCTGTCAGACAGACAGTGTGGGGTTCTGTCACTGTTCCCTGCTAGAGGCTGGGCCAGTGAGATGGCTGCTGGCCCACACTGGAGAAGGCATGGAGGAGGTGAGATGGAGGGATGTGTCATGACGTGGCCCTCTTTGGGTATAGCGTGCCTTCCTCCTTTCTCTCTCGCCTACACCCAGGCTGCTGTTACCTCAGGTTGTAAATTCCTTGAGGAGCTCTCTCCTCATGGCCAGCGTATAAGAGAGAGTGAGTTTTCATAGAGAGAACAAAGGAATTTCTTCCACATCACAGAAACTGAGAACTGAACAATATTCATGTTCTGGAGAATGTATAAACGGTCGGTAAAGTAGCCAGCTACGAACTGGTCTGTTTTGTACAATTTTGTGAAACTCATGAGAGACAATACAGCCACATTACCATAACTCTGTTTATACAAGTGTCTCAGTTGTGAGGCTTGCATCTAATTGTTGTTTAAAATGAAGGAGCAAAGATGAAACTATTTGTGAAATTATGTAATGTGATTTTAAACTGTTTAATGAAGGAAACTCCAATTCCCTTTGGAGTTTAACTAAATCATTGGCCCGCCCCATGAGCACAGACATTGATCTGGCATCAAGGGACAGCCCTTCCCCCCGGGAGAAATTCCCTTCAGACCAGCTTACTTCGATAACCACGAGAGGGCTAAGGTTTCAGACCAGTACCTCATCACAGAGGGAGTTACGGTTTGAGTAGATTTCTGAATCTACCGGGATCAACATCCGGGGAAATTTCAGAGTGACTAACTAAAAATACAACGTCGTAACATTAAACATTCTTGAAAATGCAAGTGTCTTACATCCTTCAAAAGATTATGATCTTGGTAATCAAACTACGCTTTCGATTTAAAATAGCTATTTACAGAGAACAAATTCCATGCTTTTGTTTGAGAAGAGCGATCAAAAACAACAAACATTTTCCGCCATGACAGTTTTGACACATTCACATCTGAAGGTAAAATTATGACTTACATTCTGATATCTTGCTCTTATTTCTCCTCGTGAGGGTCCCAGTGATCAAATGAAGTGCCGTTTTCTTTGATAAAATCCATTTTTATAGCCTAAAACGAAACATTTTGTAAACCGCTTGTGTCGTGAATTCCATCTCTATCAACTTTTGACGAAGCATTCAACGTAATTACACACAGTAAACAATTGTTTATTTATGGTTGGTTTCATTGCAATCCTCTGGATGTTTGCAACACAGCCAAACTTGATTGTTTTTTTGGCGGGGAGTATTGACCGAAGTGAACTGTTTTGAAGACAACGAGCAATGACCTCATTGCGCACCAATAATATTAGCGAAGTTTCGTTGATTGACTGTATTTTTGCCCAATGACCACTGTTCTTCTTGAAATCTAGCTGGGTAGATAGCTAATGAGCTGAGATAAATGCCAGTATGTGATGGTTATGGGTTGGACCACCATCCCTTGTTTGTAAACGCACGCACAACGAACTTCATTCGCCATTGACCATCAGACTAGTTGCAGTCACGCTCGTTATGCACAGCAGTGTTTTGGAAAGTAGTATTTTGGAAGCAGTATTTTGGAAAGTGTTTTTTCAACGATTTCTTTGAAGAAATCATGGCGAATAAATCAGGAAAAGCGAAGTCCGAGTCTAAGTATACAGATTTACAGAGAAGAGATTGATCGAGAAAGTGAGACAGATTTGTTTGAAGAATCTTTGAGTGAACACAGTTATGATTCAAACATTGAGGAGATGTTTCTGCAAGGACAGGACGTAATTCTGGACTGGTAAGTGCTAATGCCGTTGTTTGAAATATGAATATTTTTTTTGCAAAAATATATATATATATATTTTTTTGCAATTTGCAATGAAATGTGTGATGGAATGTGTAAATTACACATTGGCTATACATAGTGTGTGTGTGTGTTTGTTTGTTTGGGTGTGTGTGTATATGTATGTGTATATATATATATATATATATATATATATATGTATATTCCATTTTTTTATTCAAATGGAATGGAGTAGAACAGCAAACACACACATTGCCACTGCGCCTGCTACTCCTCTCCATTTCCATATGAAATAGCCATTGGGTGCTGTTCGGGGGAGGGCAGGCCCACAACAATGTCTGGAGTTGAATGGAACAGCACTTGACCTTAGTGACTGTTCCCTCTGCTCTATACAATACATATCTGTTTATTTTATGTGATGATAAAAGGCTCATACAATACAAATGTTTTCTTTCACAGTGATAGCGACTCCGACTGGGAGCCCCCGGTGCCAAGGTGCCCATCCCCCACTGAAGCGGGTTCATCCAGCTGGACTCCTGCTGTCTCCGGCTCCACACCTACCCCCGCCCGGCCATCTAGAGGTGTGAAGACAGTAACAAAGAAGCGGAGGAAGGGAAGTGTGGAACCTGCTGGCAGAGAGGTAGAGGGGCAATGGCACTCTGTGCTGGAGGAGGATGTGGAGCCACATCCTCCAATATTCAGACCAAAAAGGCCATCAGGACCTCAGCTCGACATGACATCGAAATACAGCCCCATGCAACTTTTTCAACTGTTTTTCACCCCGGCAGTTGTTGATTCCCTGGTGTGTAATACTAACAAGTATGGGGCTAGGAAGCAAGCAGGAAAGAAAGAGGCATGGAAGCCCATTTCCATGTCAGACCTTTTCTGTTAGCTTTCACTGGTAATTTACATGGGGCTGGGGAAGTTAAAAACCCTAAAGGATTACAGGAACTTCCCCACTCTATCAACTGCCTTTCCCCCCCACTGTCATGTCCTCTACAGGGTTTATAAATATCTCACGGGCGCTTCACATCAGTGATCCAGAAGTTGATGAGGAGAATGACAGGAGGAGAGGCACCGCAAGGTTTGACAGGCTCTGCAAAGTCAAACCTCTCTACCCCAGCATGGCTGAGGCCTGCAAGATCCATTTTCAGCCCGCCCAGAACTTGCCCATAGATGACAGGATGGTAGCCTCAAAGGCCAGAATTGGCCTAAAACAATACATGCGTAAAACAAACCAATTAAGTGGGGTTACAAGCTGTTTGTTTTGGCTGATTCTGTGTGTGCATACACATGCAATTTTTTTGTCTATGAGGGGAAGAACACTTGTGCGACTGGTAAAGGACTCAGCTATGACTCTGTAATGGAGTTATTAGATTTTCAACTGCTGGGGAAGGGCTACAAACTCTTTGTGGACAACTTTTACACAAGCCCTACCCTGTTTGCAGACCTGAGGAAGCTGGAGGTGTGGGCTTGTGGCACCATTCGGACCAACAGAGTGGGCTTTCCGAAGACCAAGATAAATGACATGCCTAAGCCGGCTGAGCGGGGTACCATGCGATGGATCCGTGAACATGGCCTGCTGTTTGTGAAGTGGATAGACACCAGAGAGGTGGTGGTGTGCTCCACTATCCACAAGTCCTTCAGTGGAGATGGCCTGCTGTTTGTGAAGTGGATAGACACCAGAGAGGTGGTGGTGTGCTCCACTATCCACAAGTCCTTCAGTGGAGATGGCCTGCTGTTTGTGAAGTGGATAGACACCAGAGAGGTGGTGATGTGCTCCACTATCCACAAGTCCTTCAGTGGAGATGGCCTGCTGTTTGTGAAGTGGATAGACACCAGAGAGGTGGTGATGTGCTCCACTATCCACAAGTCCTTCAGTGGAGATGGCCTGCTGTTTGTGAAGTGGATAGACACCAGAGAGGTGGTGATGTGCTCCACTATCCACAAGTCCTTCAGTGGAGATGGCCTGCTGTTTGTGAAGTGGATAGACACCAGAGAGGTGGTGATGTGCTCCACTATCCACAAGTCCTTCAGTGGAGATGGCCTGCTGTTTGTGAAGTGGATAGACACCAGAGTGGAGGTGGTGATGTGCAGAGGTGGTGATGTGCCACTATCCACAAGTCCTTCAGTGGAGATGGCCTCAGTGGAGATGGCCTGCTGTTTGTGAAGTGGATAGACACCAGAGAGGTGGTGATGTGCTCCACTATCCACAAGTCCTTCAGTGGAGATGGCCTGCTGTTTGTGAAGTGGATAGACACCAGAGAGGTGGTGATGTGCTCCACTATCCACAAGTCCTTCAGTGGAGATGGCCTGCTGTTTGTGAAGTGGATAGACACCAGAGAGGTGGTGATGTGCTCCACTATCCACAAGTCCTTCAGTGGAGATGGCCTGCTGTTTGTGAAGTGGATAGACACCAGAGAGGTGGTGATGTGCTCCACTATCCACAAGTCCTTCAGTGGAGATGGCCTGCTGTTTGTGAAGTGGATAGACACCAGAGAGGTGGTGATGTGCTCCACTATCCACAAGTCCTTCAGTGGAGATGGCCTGCTGTTTGTGAAGTGGATGGACACAGAGAGGTGGTGATGTGCTCCACTATCCACAAGTCCTTCAGTGGAGATGGCCTGCAGAGAGGTGGTGATGTGCTCCACTATCCACAAGTCCTTCAGTGGAGATGGCCTGCTGTTTGTGAAGTGGATGGACACCAGAGAGGTGGTGATGTGCTCCACTATCCACAAGTCCTTCAGTGGAGATGGCCTGCTGTTTGTGAAGTGGATGGACACCAGAGAGGTGGTGATGTGCTCCACTATCCACAAGTCCTTCAGTGGAGATGGCCTGCTGTTTGTGAAGTGGATGGACACCAGAGAGGTGGTCCACAAGTCCTTCAGTGGAGATGGCCTGCTGTTTGTGAAGTGGATGGACACCACTATCCACAAGTCCTTCAGTGGAGATGGCCTGCTGTTTGTGAAGTGGATAGACACCAGAGAGGTGGTGGTGTGCTCCACTATCCACAAGTCCTTCAGTGGCAATCACGTCGTCAGGCGTGTGAAGGACGCTACTGGGGCATGGACCACCAAAAATGTCCCCATTCCTGCAGCCATCAAGGACTACAACAAGAGCATGGGAGGTGTAGACCTATCAGATGCACTGATAGGGTACTACAATGTTCTCCATACAACAAATAAATGGTACAAGACATTGTTTTACCATTTAATTGACATTGCTGTGGTGAATTCCTTCATCCTGCAGAAGGAAATGGCGAAGAGCTGTGGACAGACCCCCATCTCACAGCTAGCCTTCAGGGAGCTGCTCATCCGGGAGCTTGCTGGCTATAGCAAAAAGTCCACTGCATCACATTCTGCCCCCTCTACCTATTCCCGCTCTACTCCTGCCTCCAGTGGTGTTCATATGCCAAAGTTCATTACTGCAGGCATGACTGTGCCTCAGGGCCAAAAGGGCACAGCATGGAGGCGTCGTTGTGTTCTGTGTCGCATGATGTCCCCCATCACCTGCACCACTTGTTCAGTTTGCCTCTTCTTTACAGCAGAAAGAGAGTGCTATGGGACATGGCACAGGCAGCAAAATATTGTGTAGAGGACTTCCAAAGTGTCTACCCCTGTTTTTTATTTATTTTTAAATTCTAATATTTTTTTAAACATTTTTATTTTAAAAAATTGTGTGTTAGAATTTATTTTTTGATATGTTGTTTATAGTTATTTGCACTGTTGTATATAGTTATAGATCATTTCACCAATTCGGCCACTTGGGTACATTTGGGCAACTTGTGTGGGACACCTGGGTGACTTCATGCTAAATGTCATGTAGCTCACCCATTCCTGAAGTTATCAGTCTGAAACTTTGCAGACCTACAGTTGTTATTCATCAAAATTATCTCCAGCATCCTATCTGACTGTGTGGCTATTCTAGTACATGTGAAAGATGATACTACAACAATAAAAAACAGAAAACGTATGCTCTTTCTTTCTCTTTTCTTCCACCAGATCTACTGTGTTATATTCTCCTACATTCAATTAACATTTCCACAAACTTCAGAATGTTTCCATTCAAATTATACCTTGCCTCTGGGGCTGAACTACAGGCAGTTAGATTAGGGTATGTCTTCAGGCGGAAATTGAGAACAAGGGATGCAGCATAACAAGTTAACCATACCACGTGGTTAAACTCTTAAGACTATCGATCTGACAGAATCAGAGCTACTCTTTGATATTGATTACTAGTCTGCAGCTAGAAATTATTTACCCGTGAATGCGAGGACAGACAACCGCCGAAACATGTATTTTATAACAACGTTGCTGAATGTTACTTTGAACTATCCATTCTAACCACGGCAGAGAGAGAGAGAGAGAGAGGGCGGACAAACTCTCCAACAGAAACAAACTTTCCAACAGAGATCACGACGACACACTGAGCGTAAATATATATATTGATTACAATTGTTCCCGAATGAGTGAGTGTTCATGTGCAAAGGATTAGCATTTAAATTGTTAGAATTATCAACTTGTAGTGTCTTTTATATTTCGCGCCCTTCTCAGTCCCTTTGTCTACCAAGCCGCCATGCCGGTTAAGCCCATTAGGGCACATCCGCTATCATTTCCTTGTAACCATATCTACTGTTTGTTTGTTTATGCATTTCTGTGATTATTTAGTTAGTAAATAAATTATTTAAGACAATTGATGTGTGGATGTGTGGATGATATATTAGGAAAATTATAACTTTGTAATCTGAATATTTTCCTTGGTGCCCCGACTTCCTAGTTAATTACATTTACATGATTAAGTTAGTTTAATCACATAATAATAATTACAGAGAATTTATTTGATACAAATAAGTCTTCAGTTTAATGATGCCAAAGACATGACAGATGGGAGTGGGGGAGGGGGTGAGAAATGGAGGGGATGGAGAGAGGTGAGGGAGGGAGGGGAGGAGGGGGAAGGAGGTGAGATAGGGAGGGGAGGAGATGAGAGGGGAGGGGTGAGAGGGAGAGGAAGGGGAGGGGGTAAGAGAGGGAGGGGAGGAGGGGTAAGAGAGGGAGGGGAGTGGGTGGGAGGGGGTAAGAGAGGGAGGGGAGGAGGCATGAGAGGGAGGGGAGTGGGTGGGAGGGAGGGAGGGGTGAGTGAGGGGAGGAGGCGAGAGAGGGAGGGGGAGGGGAGTGGGTGGGAGGGGGTAAGAGATGGAGGGGAGGAGATGAGAGAGGGAGGGGAGTGGGTGGGAGGGAGGGAGGGGTGAGTGAGGGGAGGAGGCGAGAGAGGGGAGGGAGTGGGTGGGAGGGGGTAAGAGATGGAGGGGAGGAGATGAGAGAGGGAGGGGAGTGGGTGGGAGGGAGGAGGCAAGAGAGGGAGGGGAGTGGGTGGGGAGGGAGGGGAGGAGGCGAGAGAGGGAGGAGGGAGAGGGAGGTAAGAGAGGGAGGGGAGGAGGCGAGAGAGGGAGGAGAGGAGGCGAGAGAGGGAGGGGAGGAGATGAGAGAGGGAGGGGGGGTAAGAGAGGGAGATGATGTCCTGGATATTTGCTGTTTGTTCATGAGTTACAGTGCAACTTTTGATAATACACCTGTCAACACATAACAATTTAGGTTCGTGGAAGTGCTGTATTGTGTCACTTTCCTCTCCTCGTGACCTGTCTGATAGAAACTTGTGAGTAGGCATGGTTTAGAGTGCATCAGCGAATAACAGACAAATTATTACACATTTCCCCCTTGCTTTCATTTGTGTTTGTTAGGGTATGAGACGGTAGTGGAAAGCCATAGCCCAGTCGTCCAGTCAGTGTGCAGTGAAGCAGGGCTGGGAGGCGACAGGCAGCTTTTCAGGCACCTTCATTGCCTCCAGATTCATGTTACTCACCCTGCTCTAATGAAGCCTCACATGAAAGCGACAGGCTAGTAACTCGATCCAGCCAAACATGCCACCACTATAGAGACAGGCTGGACGAGGCAACGGGACGCCTTCAAGCCCAGCACCCTCAATAATGCCATTGTGACTACATGCAGGTACACACACACACATCCTCTCTTATCACTGTCCCGTTCTCCTGTCCCACCCCTGGCTGCCCCACAGTTATCCATGCCTTTCCCAGGGGATCCTAATCATAGATTTAGACCCATGCCTCCACACACACAGCCACAAAGCATGGTGTAGATCTGAGCCAGAGGGGGATTGAAAGGAAGGAGCAGGACCATCAATTTAGGAGGCAGGTAAAGGTTTAATGTTTACCCCTCGCTGCCAGCGGATTGCTGCCATTGAAAAAGCATTCATTAATAGAGTGGGTGTTTAATTTATGGGCATAAGTGTGTGTGTGTGTGTGCCACACAAGAACACTCCACCTGAGGCACAGCAAGAGAGGCTGCTCCTTAAAGCCCTCTTTGTCTGGCTATTAGCTCAGGGGTAAACATGGCACAGATGTGGCACCCCGATAAAATACAGATTGCTTCCTTAAACAGATGTTTGTTCTGATTGGCTGGTTAGATGGGATGTGTAATCTGATTGGTCCTTTAAAACAGGATATTTAATCTGATTGGTCTGTTAAACAGGATGTTTATTCTCAGCCTTAATGAGGATGTATCTCTCTCTCTCTCTCTGGATTAGTCAGAGAGACTGAGTAGTGTAGCCATAGGGAAGTCAGACAGAGAGAGAGACTGAGTAGCTGTAGCTAATAGGGTCTCTCTCTCTCTCACTCACCCTTTCCCTCATGCTATCTAATGTTCTCTCTCACTCTCTCCCTCACACTCTTTTCCTTTTCTCTCCCTCCATCTTTCTCTCTCTCTGTCTCTCTCCCTCTCTCTCTAATGAGCTATCATTAGACTGTGTGTATTTTATCAGAGTCAATGCCAGTGTGTCTAGGTCAGGAAAACGACACTTGCGTTAGGAGGTCAGGTCTTATTAGGATTTATTATAGACTATAGTACAGCTCTGTCTGCCTGATGGATCAGAGCCTAGTAGTGGTGAAAGTAGTAAGACGTAAGCCCATAAAGTGTAAAGCTGTTATTTCCTCCCATTGTGTTTTACTACATCTGTCTGCCTGATGGATCAGAGCCTAGTAGTGGTGAAAGTAGTAAGACGTAAGCCCATAAAGTGTAAAGCTGTTATTTCCTCCCATTGTGTTTTACTACATCTGTCTGCCTGATGGATCAGAGCCTAGTAGTGGTGAAAGTAGTAAGACGTAAGCCCATAAAGTGTAAAGCTGTTATGTCCTCCCATTGTGTTTTACTACATCTGTCTGCCTGATGGATCAGAGCCTAGTAGTGGTTGAAAGTTGTAAGACGTAAGCCCATAAAGTGTAAAGCTGTTATTTCCTCCCATTGTGTTTTACTACATCTGTCTGCCTGATGGATCAGAGCCTAGTAGTGGTGAAAGTAGTAAGACGTAAGCCCATAAAGTGTAAAGCTGTTATGTCCTCCCATTGTGTTTTACTACATCTGTCTGCCTGATGGATCAGAGCCTAGTAGTGGTTGAAAGTTGTAAGACGTAAGCCCATAAAGTGTAAAGCTGTTATTTCCTCCCATTGTGTTTTACTACATCTGTCTGCCTGATGGATCAGAGCCTAGTAGTGGTGAAAGTAGTAAGACGTAAGCCCATAAAGTGTAAAGCTGTTATGTCCTCCCATTGTGTTTTACTACATCTGTCTGCCTGATGGATCAGAGCCTAGTAGTGGTGAAAGTAGTAAGACGTAAGCCCATAAAGTGTAAAGCTGTTATTTCCTCCCATTGTGTTTTACTACATCTGTCTGCCTGATGGATCAGAGCCTAGTAGTGGTGAAAGTAGTAAGACGTAAGCCCATAAAGTGTAAAGCTGTTATTTCCTCCCATTGTGTTTTACTACATCTGTCTGCCTGATGGATCAGAGCCTAGTAGTGGTGAAAGTAGTAAGACGTAAGCCCATAAAGTGTAAAGCTGTTATTTCCTCCCATTGTGTTTTACTACATCTGTCTGCCTGATGGATCAGAGCCTAGTAGTGGTGAAAGTAGTAAGACGTAAGCCCATAAAGTGTAAAGCTGTTATTTCCTCCCATTGTGTTTTACTACATCTGTCTGCCTGATGGATCAGAGCCTAGTAGTGGTGAAAGTAGTAAGACGTAAGCCCATAAAGTGTAAAGCTGTTATTTCCTCCCATTGTGTTTTACTACATCTGTCTGCCTGATGGATCAGAGCCTAGTAGTGGTGAAAGTAGTAAGACGTAAGCCCATAAAGTGTAAAGCTGTTATTTCCTCCCATTGTGTTTTACTACATCTGTCTGCCTGATGGATCAGAGCCTAGTAGTGGTGAAAGTAGTAAGACGTAAGCCCATAAAGTGTAAAGCTGTTATTTCCTCCCATTGTGTTTTACTACATCTGTCTGCCTGATGGATCAGAGCCTAGTAGTGGTGAAAGTAGTAAGACGTAAGCCCATAAAGTGTAAAGCTGTTATTTCCTCCCATTGTGTTTTACTACATCTGTCTGCCTGATGGATCAGAGCCTAGTAGTGGTGAAAGTAGTAAGACGTAAGCCCATAAAGTGTAAAGCTGTTATTTCCTCCCATTGTGTTTTACTACATCTGTCTGCCTGATGGATCAGAGCCTAGTAGTGGTGAAAGTAGTAAGCGTAAGCCCATAAAGTGTAAAGCTGTTATTTCCTCCCATTGTGTTTTACTACATCTGTCTGCCTGATGGATCAGAGCCTAGTAGTGGTGAAAGTAGTAAGACGTAAGCCCATAAAGTGTAAAGCTGTTATTTCCTCCCATTGTGTTTTACTACATCTGTCTGCCTGATGGATCAGAGCCTAGTAGTGGTGAAAGTAGTAAGACGTAAGCCCATAAATAAAGCTGTTATTTCCTCCCATTGTGTAAAGCTGTTATTTCCTCCCATTGTGTTTTACTACATCTGTCTGCCTGATGGATCAGAGCCTAGTAGTGGTGAAAGTAGTAAGATGTAAGCCCATAAAGTGTAAAGCTGTTATTTCCTCCCATTGTGTTTTACTACATCTGTCTGCCTGATGGATCAGAGCCTAGTAGTGGTGAAAGTAGTAAGACGTAAGCCCATAAAGTGTAAAGCTGTTATGTCCTCCCATTGTGTTTTACTACATCTGTCTGCCTGATGGATCAGAGCCTAGTAGTGGTGAAAGTAGTAAGACGTAAGCCCATAAAGTGTAAAGCTGTTATTTCCTCCCATTGTGTTTTACTACATCTGTCTGCCTGATGGATCAGAGCCTAGTAGTGGTGAAAGTAGTAAGACGTAAGCCCATAAAGTGTAAAGCTGTTATTTCCTCCCATTGTGTTTTACTACATCTGTCTGCCTGATGGATCAGACTAGTAGTGGTGAAAGTTTTCTTGTAAAGCTGTTATTTCCTCCCATTGTGTTTTACTACATACGTTTTCTTGTAGTTTCCTGTTGTGCACTGAAACGAGGGATTCAAGTTTGAACTTGATTAATGAAAATAAAAGACACAAAAAAAATGACTGGCACCCGGCCTAAAGTTTGCCTTGCCTCTGTTCTTCACTGTTGGTTGCAAGAACAATGGCCGGCTGGAGCTTATTTTTTTATATTTTTTTATTTAACTAGGCAAGTCAGTTAAGAACAAGTTATTATTTACAATGATGGACTACCCCGGCCAAACCCAGACGATGCTTCGCCAATTGTGCGCCGCCCAAAGGGACTCCCAATCACGGCCGGATGTGATACAGCCTGGAATCAAACCAGGGTCTGTAGCGACACCTCTTGCACTCAGATGCAGTTCCTTAGACCACTGCTCCACTAGGGAGCCTATGATTGGGCATTGTGTGTGTGACTGGGGTCTAGGGTGGAGTAGGCATTTATTGCCTAGGTGGGATAGTTAGTTATTTAGTTTGAATGTAATAACCGTTAAAACATTTAGAAATCAGCTTTTCAGTGTTTGACTGTCCCTCTTCCTACAGGTAAAGATAATTGACCTGCCCAGTCAGCTCCCCCATGCCACAAGCCACGCTGGGAAGGGATATGTGTATCATGCTATGGCAGGTAACTGGTAGCGAATACACTGTCCTATTCTCCCAGTAGCAAGTCATCGTGTGCATCCCAAAAGGCACACTATCCCCCATATAGTGCTTTACTTTTGACCAGAGCCCTATTGACCCTGGTCAAAAGTAGTGCACTATAAAGGGAATAGGGTGCCATTTGGGACATAATCTAGCTTCCAGCAACCTGTATCTACAACAAGCTAACAGTGCTATCCTCACCTCACCGCATGGCACTGTAATGTTCAGTCTGTTCACTTATGGCCATAAAATATAAAAGTTGTAGTATTTTCCCTTCCTCTCTTTCTTCCTCCTAAATGTTTATATTTTTACTGGTTATAAACAGATTGTTCGAGAGCCCTCGACAAGACGCATACATAAAAGATATGTCAACAAATAATTGAGAAGACTCCTCTTGGCGCGATGATTTATAGCTATACGTTGTCCCGGGCCATTTTTCCAGCGCCTTTTTCGATTCAGGACGTTGAGTCCCAACACTGTAATTACAATGTGTCGAAGGGCTGGGGTTCAACAGAGATATATCTGCCACCCAACCAGCCCTCGCTCTACCCGCCAGCCAGCTGTGCATCACATCTAAAGATCCCTCGCCCTCCTCCTCTGTTTTGTAAATACTGTCAAAAGTTTTATTCCCCCCTATTAAAGACCTGTAATTATTTTCACAGTTAATTCATATTTTTTGCTTTGCGGTATTTATGATTTTCTGCTTATGCAAGACGTTTAATGAATTGCTGCTGGTTGTTGACGACAGTTGGTGGTTTGGGTCTGCATGGGGAGTTTAGTGTCAACATGAATCTATGTTTATGTGTGTGTGTGTACGTGTGCATGCGTGTATGTTGACCCTGGGCGGTATGGGGTGGATCACCAGACATCAATGCTAATTGTCCCTCTGTTGCCTAATACTGTTTGTTTTCTTTGGTTTCGTAGAGTTGGGTCCTTTTACTCTATCCTTTCATCTTATGTTGGAAGCCAATCCCGTTTCAGGGTTGACTGCCAGAAAACAAAACTATTCATTCTGACACTATTAATTCTGACAAGCACAAGACCCAGGTGATATTAAATAATTCCAGTTTGATCATCTCATGACCAGGCAAGGAATCGTCTTGGAACTGTCACAGAGCTAGTCGGAAACTTGCTGCAATGTGCAGATAGTGGAGATAGACGTAAAAGCTTACCCACCAAAGGGAGATGCAGAGGTGGGTTTTAAACAATGTAGGTGTGTGTTAGTATGTGTGCATGCGAGAGAAACTATGTGTGTTTGTCTTCGTGGGTGAAGGGGATGATGTGTTAACCAAGTGTTGTGAACGACAGTAGGCTCAGCCACCTCACACATTCTGTCAATCAATCTCAAGACTGTCGCCTCGTTATACACATGATCCTTGCTGGTGCAGCCCGCTGTTTCCTCAACCTTTCACACACACCGGAGGGGAAGACACTGAGTCTTCTCTCCTCTTTGTCCCTCTCTCTCTCATTCTCTCTCTCCCTCCCTCTCTCTCCATCTCCTCTCTCCTCTCCTCCCTATATCTTGTAACTGAGAGTGAGAGCAGGGATCCTCCATCATACTGACTGAGAACTGAGAACAGATTTATTGCCGGCCTTTAAACGCTCACCGCTGGAAGTTTGGAAAAGGTTAAATGTCATATTAAGTAGCACTTTCTTTTGGTTTAGGCTTCCCCTATTTTAGGTTTTCTCTCTGCGTTTCTTCCCCCTCTCCCCTCCCCAGCCTTCTCTAATGTAAGCATTCAGAACAAGGTCTGGAAGGTAAACAAGCTCAATCTGCAATCTGATTTGCTATGAGGCCGTCAAGTGGTAGAGATGCAGAAGGAGAAAGTGTCTCCATATGTTGTCCGGAGCAGAGAGGAGGGGAGATGTGAGATGTGGGCTCGGGAGGGATGCCGGTAGACGGTGATGTATGATGTGCAAGGCTTTTAACATGAACAGAGGCTGCGGGCCAGAAGGAAATGTTCCTATACAGATATCCATCACTCTCAGCTCATCGCCCCAGAGCCATGATGTCATGGCGCTCTGCAGAGGTACTGGATGGATAGACGGGAATCGGGATGGGATTGATTCCGTATGTGCTGATGCGGTGTGGTGCCCACCTTTCCTTATCCCTGATCAGTCACTTCACTGTGCCTCTCCCTCTCTCTCCTTCTCCCTCTCTCTCCTTCTCTCTTTCTTGCTTTCTCCCGCTCTCCCTCTCTCTCTCTCTCTCTCAATTCAATTTAATTCAAAAGGGCTTTATTGGCATGGGAAACATATGTTAACATTGCCAAAGCAAATGAAATAGATAATAAACAAAAGTGAAATAAACAATCAGAAATAAACAGTTAACATTACACTCACAAAAGTTGATAAAGGAATAAAGACATTTCAAATGTCATATTATGGCTATATAGAGTAATAATGTAGATGATGTAGATAATGTTGTAATGACGTAGAAAATGTTGTAATGATGTAGAAATAGGTAAAGTACAAAAGGGAAAATAAATACTAATAAACATGAGTTGTTTTTACAATGGTGTTTGCTCTTCACTAGTTGCCATTTTCTTGTGGCAACAGGTCAGAAATCTTGCTGCTGTGATGGCACGCTGTGCTATTTCACCCAATAGATATGGGAGTTTATCAAAATTGGATTTGTTTTCAAATTCTTTGTGGGCCTGTAATCTGAGGGAATTATGTGTCTCTATTATGGTCTCTCTCTCGCGCTCTCTCGCTTTCCCCCTCCCTCCCTCCCACCACTGGGTTGGGACATACTGTAGTATGGGCCATGTGAGTCCTGGGACTGATTGTATGGTGTGCTTATACACATGCCATACAGTAGATCGGTAGAGCATGTGTGACCTGCATTTGTTATTAGAAGAACACATTCAAAATCCCAAGAACTCTTCTTCTGGTCAAGTCTGACCCTCTACTCAGTGAGGTAAAGCTTAAGAGTGCTGAAAGAGGCCAGGCTAGGTCTGTACAGAAGACTAAGAGGTAACAATGGCCGCATCACAAATTGCACCCAATGTATAGTGCACTGACCTGGTCAAAAGTAGTGCACTATAGCACTATATAGGGAATAGGGTGCCATTTGGGACACACCCTAGGAGATGGGGTTGAATGGGGAATAACAAGTCCCACTTTTCTTCTCACTCTCTCTGGGTACACCGTTCAGTGTTCATCTATCTTGCCAGCTGTGCTTTATATTGATGAATCTTTTCTTCAAGCATCAGTCCTACTTCAGCAGAGAGCCCTCTTTTAGAGGGGCAACAGAGGATATAATGAATTAGGTGTCTACCCAGGGTTCCCCGACCTTTGCCCTGTGACATCATCAATCAAGGAGCTCCTACACTTAACATGAAGTGCAAGGGCTGAGGGGCAGCAGGAGGTAATGCTTAGCAACCGACACAGCCCAGCCAGCAGGCAGGAAAAACACTGATTTTCACTTGTTTTTATTTGTTTTCATAAATCTCATATCGTTCATTAGTGATGTGTTTGCAAGGAATACACGGATCTGTCTATAATGTATTTAAGGCTTGAAAGGGGAAATATACCGTTAAGTGAGAAGAGGACATGGGGAGGAGGGTCAAAGTGTCTTTGGCTCTCTGCGCCTCTTACACATATGAAAAAGTGTCTCTCCTTCTTCAGCCTGGCCTCTATGCAGGGCACACTATCGCTCGGGGCCTGATGGTATGCTCTGCCTCTAGATGGGTTCAAAGAAGAGTACAAACAATACAAGAAGCAGCATAGATGCTATTTGAAGATTCTGTTATGGTTATGGAGATGCCCTCCCTCTAAACTTGTTGGGTTGCGATACCTGCCAGCATTCTATTTTTCTTTCCACTTAACTACATAATGATAGGTTGTTGTATCCCTGATTTGCATATATCAGGTGGAGGTGCATAAAGGGGTAGAGCTTGCAGACTGAGGGAGCTGTGCCTTCACTTGCCGAGAAAGATGAATGGTGGGCCTGTGGGAAGGAGAGGAGGGGAGGATAGAAGGAGAGCAGGGTCGAGGAGCTCTCCTCCTCCCCTGTAAATCTTCTAATATGGAGCCCTCTGCTTTTATCAGCTCACCTTTATGTTTTCATCCACTCAACTGATTTAGGAGTACACCATATTCCTCCATATAACACCTCTCCTCTTCCCTGTCTCAGGTAATACCGGGGATCCTTCTCAGGCAGCCAGTAAAGGCATAGTAAAAGGATCATGGGGGTGGACTCTTATCTGGGTGTGCACTAGTATACTGTAGTATATATACTGACTATACAATACATTCGGAACTTAACAGACTGATCAGGTGAATCCAGCTGAAAGCTATGATCCCTTGTTGATGTCACTTGATAAATCCACTTCAATCAGTGTAGATGAGACAATTGAGACATGGATTGTGTATATGTGCCATTCAGAGAGTGAATATTTAAGTGCCTTTGAACAGGGTAGTAAGTGCCAGGCACCCCGGTTTGAGTGTATCAAGAACTGCAACGCTGCTGGGCTTTTCACGCTCAACAGTTTCCCATGTGTATCGAGAATGGTCCAGCACCCAAAGAACATCCAGCCAACTTGAAACAACTGTGGGAAGCAATAGAGTCAACATGGGCCAGCATCCCTGTGGAACGCTTTCAACACCTTGTAGAGTCCATGCCCTGACGAATTGAGGGTGTTCTGAGGGCAAAGGGGGCTGCAACTAAATATTAGGAAGGTGTTCCTAATGTTTTGTGCACTCAGTGTATAGAGAATGTCTGTCAAATCAAATGTTATTTGTCACATTCTTCGTAAACAACAGGTGTAGACTAACAGTGAAATGCTTACTTACTGGCCTTTCTCAACAATGCAGAGAGAAAGAAAATGAAATAATAACATGAGAAATAAATACACTATTAGTAAGGATAACTTGGCTATAAACACGAGGTACCAGTACCAAGTCGATGTGCAGGGGTACAAGGTAATTGAGGTAGACATGTCATTTCTCTTCATAAAGTATTCATTCCCCTTGACTTATTCCACATGTTGTGTTACAGCCTGAATTCAAAATCGATTAAATAAATAAAAAATCTCACCTATCTACACACAATACCCCATAATGACAAAGTGTCAGTCTTGGTAAGTAACTCCAGTGTATATTTGGCCTTGTGTTTTAGGTTATTGTCCTGCTGAAAGATGAATATGTCTCCCAGTGTCTGTTGGAAAGCAGACAGAACCAGGTTTTCCTCTAGGATTTTGACTGTGCTTTATTCCGTTTCTTTTTATCCTAAAATAATTTCAGATGACAAGCGTACCCATAGCATGATACAGACACCAAGATGCTTGAAAATATTAAGAGTGGTAGTGATGTGTTGCATTGGATTTTCCCTAAACATAACGCTTTGTATTCAGGACATAAAGTTCATTTCTTTGACACATTGTTTGCTGTTTTACTTTAGTGCCTTGTTGCAAACAGGATGCATGTTTTAGAATATTTTTATTCTGTACAGGTTTCCTTCTTTTCACTCTGTCATTTAGGTTAGTATTGTGGAATAACTACAATGTTGTTGATCCATCTTCAGTTTTCTCCTATCACAGTCATTAACAGTTTTCTCCTATCACAGCCATTAAACTGTTTTAAAGTCACCATTGGCCTCATGGTGAAATCCCTGAGCAGTTTCCTTCCTCTCCGGCAACTTAGGAAGGAGTTTGGAAGGATGCCTGTATCTTTGTGGTGACTGGGTGTAATTAATAACTTCACCATGCTCAAATGGAAATTCAATGTCTGCTTTTTCATTTTTTGACCCATCTATCAACCAGTGCCTTTCTTTGCAGGGAATTGGAAAACCTCTCTGGTCTTTGTGGTTTCATCTCTTTTTGAAATGCACTGCTCGACTGAGGGACCTTACAGATAAATCATTGTATTTGTGGAGTACAGAGATGAGGTAGTCATTACATTTTTTCCTCCTGAACTTATTTAGGATTGCCATAACAAAGAGGTTGAATACTTATTGACTTAAGACATTTCAGCTTTTCATTTTTAATTCATTTTCATAGAAAAATTATACACTGAAAAAATATATACTTTTCTGGGTTATGGTTTATATAAGGAAATCAGTCAATTGAAAGATACCTTTAAAAGAAAAGTAGGGGCTTGGATCAGAAAACCAGTCAGTATCTGGTGTGACC
The DNA here is from genome assembly GCF_034236695.1 of Oncorhynchus nerka. Classification (NCBI taxonomy): domain Eukaryota; kingdom Metazoa; phylum Chordata; class Actinopteri; order Salmoniformes; family Salmonidae; genus Oncorhynchus; species Oncorhynchus nerka. The sequence goes on from NC_088408.1 coordinate 79,815,543, forward strand.
ACCATTTTTTATTTTTTTTACCTTTATTTAACTAGGCAAGTCAGTTAAGAACAAATTCTTATTTTCAATGACGGCCTAGGAACAGTGGGTTAACTGCCTGTTCAGGGGCAGAACGACAGATTTGTACCTTGTCAGCTCGGGGGTTTGAACTTGCAACCTTCCGGTTACTAGTCCAACCACTAGGCTACCCTGCCTCATGCAGCACGACACATCTCCTTCGCATAGAGTTGATCAGGCTGTTGATTGTGGCCTGTGGAATCTTGTTCCACTCCTCTTCAATGGCTGTACGAAGATGTTGGCGGGAACTACAACATGCTGTCGTGAACGTCGATCCAGAGCATCCCAAACATGCTCAATGGGTGACATGTCTGGTAAGTACGCAGGCCATGAACTGGGACATTTTCAACATCAAGGAATTGTATACAGATCCTTGCGACATGGGGCAGTGCCTTATCATGCTGAAACGTGAGGTTATGGCGGTGGATGAATGGTATGACAATGGGCCTCAGGATCTCGCCCCCATGGGGCACTCTGTTCACAACATTGACATCAACAAACCGCTCGCCCATACGACGCCATCAATCTGTCTGCCATCTGCCTGGTACAGTTGAAACCAGGATTCATCCGTGAAGAGCACACTTCTCCAATGTGCCAGTGGCCATCGAAGGTGAGCATATGCCCACTGAAGTCAGTTAAGACACTGAACTGCAGTCAGGTCAAGACCCTGGTGAGAGTCTATATGCAGCAGCAGGTCTGATCCTACAGGGATACAGATGAGGAGTAAAGTGACGAGCACTGTAATAGTCTGTCTGCCAGGCCAGTGGGAGAGTAATGGTCCCACAGTTTCAGTGTGCTCTCATACAGATAACCCCTGCGCTTTCTGCACAGCCCTGTGGCTTCTGTAGTAACATATCTCTCCCTCTCTCTTCCTATTCCCTTTCTCTCCCCCCTCCTTCTCATCTTACTCTTTCTCATATGCGATTTGTCTATTGCTCCTTCTCTTTCACTCTCTCTCTCTCTCTGTCTCTCTCTCTCTCTCTGTCTCTCCCTTTCTCTCCCCCCCCTCTCTCTCTCTCTCTCTCTCTCTCTCTCTCTCTCTCACTCTGTCTCTCCCTTTCTCTCCCCCTCTCTCTCCCTTCCTGTCTCTCTCTTGCCTTTCTCCTCAACCCCCCCCCTCCCGCTACCTGGCGCTGTGGGACGTATCACCGTGCTGAGCAATGCAGCTGTCCACCATGAGCCCGTCATGTGTCTGGACTTTGACCCCGCCAGGCAGAGTGCTGTCTCTGGCTCCTCAGAGGAGGGCCTCTCCTCCTGGACGCTTGACGGACAGCACAGACTCCAGGTCAGTGAGGGTGAGCACTCTCCACAGGTTCTCCGCAAATGCTCTTCTCTCTCCCAGACCTGGGTTCAAATAATATTTAAAATCTTTCAAAGACTTTGAGCGTTTTCTCTACCCTGCCTGGAGTTCCAGGTGGGCGGGTTATGCCCTTTTGAGACTTTTCTGTTGGTTACATCACAGCAGGTAAGCTCAATCAATCACATGTACAGTATTTAAAATGTGTTTAAATAGTATTTGAACCCAGGTAGGTCTGCCCTCCCCAGGCCCTCCCTGGCTCTCTTCTCTCAGTGGGAAAACATACTATCCAGAGGATGCGTCTCTGCAGGGCTCTGGGTCATAAATCAGCATTGCAGGGCCAGTCCCTGTCCTTGGGTGTCACTGCCACGCACATACAAGCACGCACATACAAGCACGCATACGCACCTTTCTCACATTCATACTCTCTCATACACTCTTTCTCACACACACAAACACACAGACAGACGTGTCCTCAATCCTCAGACCAGAACCGTCCTAATGCTGTAGTCTAGCTGCTTTAGTGACGCTGAAAAAATTAACATCTCATCACTCTTCTGCCATATATTATCTTACGTAACAACCGAGTGCATCTGAGCCGCAACGCCTCATTTGACGCTATGTTTTCTGTTGATTTCATGAGCGAAAGAAACTGCCCAATATTTGACGTCTACTCCATGAATCAGTGTAGAGAGGAACCTGGGACTTGATATACTACACTCCTGTACTGTGGAGGGCTGTTATTCTTTCCAGGCCTTTTTTTTTTACAAATGAATGCTTGAATTAGAAATATTTGCAAACACTCCGTTTTTTTTGCTGCAAACGCGTCTACAATAACACTAGAAAGGGTTTGATTCAATATACTGAAAATATGAGCTCTGGTTATTCGGTTTATTTTGTAGAAGCGCAAAATATTGATTTAATATGTCATTCTGGGGAATATTTTAAAAAGCGAACTGGGGGTAAGGATCCAACCAGGGTTTTTAAATGATCCTGAAGTGCAGTGCAGTGTGACACCCAGACAGCCATCTCCACTTCTTCCCACAAAAGTATTTTTGTGTGGACAGCAGTATAGCGAGGCCAAGGTCTGGGGTATCTGCCTTCCGGGTGACTGCTCTGCTTGTTGCTCTGTCTTGCCTGATGAACGACCCGCGAGAGGTAATAAAAATATCAAAAACTTGGAGGACGTTAACCAAACAGAAAACACATATGCAATAAAGTTCACAGTGGGAGGCTACAATAAAGGAGCAGTCGTTCACAGTGGGAGGCTACAATAAAGGAACAGTCGTTCACAGTGGGAGGCTACAATAAAGGAGCAGTCGTTCACAGTGGGAGGCTACAATAAAGGAGCAGTCGTTCACAGTGGGAGGCTACAATAAAGGAGCAGTCGTTCACAGTGGGAGGCTACAATAAAGGAACAGTCGTTCACAGTGGGAGGCTACAATAAAGGAGCAGTCGTTCACAGTGGGAGGCTACAATAAAGGAACAGTCGTTCACAGTGGGAGGCTACAATAAAGGAAGAGTCCTTCACAGTGGGAGGCTACAATAAAGGAGCAGTCGTTCACAGTGGGAAGCTACAATAAAGGAGCAGTCGTTCACAGTGGGAGGCTACAATAAAGGAACAGTCGTTCACAGTGGGAGGCTACAATAAAGGAACAGTCCTTCACAGTGGGAGGCTACAATAAAGGAGCAGTCGTTCACAGTGGGAAGCTACAATAAAGGAGCAGTCGTTCACAGTGGGAAGCTACAATAAAGGAGCAGTCGTTCACAGTGGGAGGCTACAATAAAGGAACAGTCGTTCACAGTGGGAGGCTACAATAAAGGAACAGTCGTTCACAGTGGGAGGCTACAATAAAGGAACAGTCGTTCACAGTGGGAGGCTAAAATAAAGGAACAGTCGTTCACAGTGGGAGGCTACAATAAAGGAACAGTCGTTCACAGTGGGAGGCTACAATAAAGGAGCAGTCGTTCACAGTGGGAGGCTACAATAAAGGAACAGTCGTTCACAGTGGGAGGCTACAATAAAGGAGCAGTCGTTCACAGTGGGAGGCTACAATAAAGGAACAGTCGTTCACAGTGGGAGGCTACAATAAAGGAACAGTCGTTCACAGTGGGAGGCTACAATAAAGGAACAGTCGTTCACAGTGGGAGGCTACAATAAAGGAACAGTCGTTCACAGTGGGAGGCTACAATAAAGGAACAGTCGTTCACAGTGGGAGGCTACAATAAAGGAACAGTCGTTCACAGTGGGAGGCTACAATAAAGGAACAGTCGTTCACAGTGGGAGGCTACAATAAAGGAACAGTCGTTCACAGTGGGAGGCTACAATAAAGGAGCAGTCGTTCACAGTGGGAGGCTACAATAAAGGAGCAGTCGTTCACAGTGGGAGGCTACAATAAAGGAGCAGTCGTTCACAGTGGGAGGCTACAATAAAGCAACAGTCCTTCACAGTGGGAGGCTACAATAAAGGAACAGTCCTTCACAGTGGGAGGCTACAATAAAGGAACAGTCCTTCACAGTGGGAGGCTACAATAAAGGAACAGTCCTTCACAGTGGGAGGCTACAATAAAGGAACAGTCCTTCACAGTGGGAGGCTACAATAAAGGAACAGTCGTTCACAGTGGGAGGCTACAATAAAGGAACAGTCATTCACAGTGGGAGGCTACAATAAAGGAACAGTCGTTCACAGTGGGAGGCTACAATAAAGGAACAGTCTTTCACAGTGGGAGGCTACAATAAAGACTGAGGGGCTGTAAGCACCATAGGACCCCAGTCCACAAATCACCCCAAACCACCAAGTGCAGTGGAATTACTCCCACACCACTCAGAGCAGTGGAATCACTCCACACCTCTTAATGCAGTGGAATCACCCTATACCACCCAATGCAGTTGAATCACCTCCACACCACCCAGCGCAGTGGAATCACCCATACCCCAGCCAGCGCAGTGGAATGACCACCACACAACCCGGTGCAGTGGAATCATCCCCACACCACGTAGTGCAGTGGAATCACCCGAACACCACCCAGAGCAGTAGAACCACCCCCACACCACTCAGAACAGTGGAATCACATCGACACCACCCAGTGCAGTGGAATCACCCCCACACAAACAGGGCAGTGGACTCACCCCCACACAAACAGGGCAGTGGAATCACCCCCACACAAACAGGGCAGTGGACTCACCCCCACACAAACAGGGCAGTGGACTCACCCCCACACAAACAGGGCAGTGGAATCACCCCCACACAAACAGGGCAGTGGACTCACCCCCACACAAACAGGGCAGTGGACTCACCCCCACACAAACAGGGCAGTGGACTCACCCCCACACAAACAGGGCAGTGGACTCACCCCCACACAAACAGGGCAGTGGAATCACCCCCACACAAACAGGGCAGTGGAATCACCCCCACACCACCCATGGCAGTGGAACAGGCCGAGCTGGGGGAGGGAAGGAGTTGACTCTGAGGTGGAGGGGAAACTGAGTTTGACAGAACACAGTTGGGTCCTGTCCTGATGGTAGTTCTGCTCTGCACCTCAGTAGAGGTGAAGGGCTGTGAAATGGGCTTATCGACCTCAGATAAGGACAGAACTTAATTTATTGCACATGGCTTCTAGAGGGCCATTATCTTCGGCTGAGCTGAGCTTTGGTAACCTTCATATCTATGACTTAGGAATGAACAATCTTTGAACTTTTTTGTAAGTTACATATTTGTGAGGATATTGGTACGTGTGTGTTTTGAACAAGTGTCATAGATATGGATTTTGGAGTGAGCCAAAGGTTGTGGCTCACTACTGACAGACACGGAGAGACGGGTTCCTCCAGTCAGATATAGATAGACAGATGGAGAGGCAGAGAGAGACAGACACAACACAAACACGCATACATACACATTACACACACTCATCATTTGCTGCTGCTACTCTGTTCTTTATTTTACTCTTACTATCCTGATGCCTAGTGACTTTACCCTGCCTTCGTGTACATATATACCTCAAATACCTTATACCTCTCAAATACCTCTGCACATTGATCGAGTACTGGTACTGACTGTATATCAAATCAAATCAAATTGTATTTGTCACATGCGCCAAATATATCTGGTGTAGACCTTACAGTGATGCCTTACAGCAATGCTTACTTACAAGCCCTTAACCAACAATGCCGTTTTAAGAAAGAAAAAAATATATAGGACAAATAATTAAGGAGCAACAATAAAATAACAGTAGCGAGGCTATATACAGGGGGTTCCAGTACAGAGTCCATGTGCGGGGGCACCGGTTAGTCGAGGTAATTTAGGTAATATGTAGGTGTAGGTAGAGGTAAAGTGATTATGCATGGATAATAAACAGAGAATAGCAGCAGCTTAAAAATGGGTTGTGGGATGGGGACAATGCAACTAATCTGGGTAGCCATTTGATTAACTGTTCAAGAGCGTTATGGCTTGGGGGTGGAAGCTGATATAAGAAGCCTTTTTGACCTAGACATGGCGCTCTGGTACCACTTGGCAATTTTTTGGGCCTTCCTCTGACACCGCCTGGTATAGAGGTCCTGGATGGCAGGAAGCTTGGCCCCAGTGATGTACTGGGTCGTACGCACTACCCTCTGTATTACCTTGCGGTCGGAGGCTGTGCAGTTGCCATACCAGATGGTGATGCAACCTGTCAGGATACTCAGGATGCTCTCGATGGTGCAGCTGAAGAACTTTTTGAGGATCTGAGGACCCATGCGAAATCTTTTCAGTCTCCTGAGGGGGAAGAAGCATTGTCATGCCCCCTTCACTACTGTCTTGGTGTGTTTGGACCATGATAGTTTGTTGGTGATGTGGACACCAAGGAACTTGAAGCTCTCAGCCTGCTCCACGACAGCCACTTGGATGAGAATGGGGGTGTGCTCAGTCCTCCTTTTCCTGTAGTCCACAATCATCTGCTTTGTCTTGATCACGTTGAGGGAGAAGTTGTTATCCTGGCACCACACTGCCAGGTCACTGACCCCCTCCCAATAGGCTGTCTCATCGTTGTCGGTCTCACCGTTGTCTGCAAACTTAATGATGGTGTTGGAGTCGTGCTTGGCCATTAAGTCTTGGGTGAACAGGGAGTACAGGAGGGGACTGAGCACGCACCCCTGAGGGGCCCCTGTGTTGAGGATCAGCGTGGCAGATGTGTTGTTACCTACCCTCACCACCTGGGGGCGGCTTGTCAGGAAGTCCAGGGTCCAGTTGCAGTGGGAGGTGTTTAGTCCCAGGGCCCTTAGCTTAGTGATGAGCTTTGTGGGCATTATGGTGTTGAACTGAGCTGTAGTCAATGAATAGCATTCTCACATAGGTGTTCCTTTTGCTCCATTCTTGTGTATTTAATTTGTTTCTTTGCGTCTACACCCGTTGTATTCGGTGCATGTGACAAATTAAAATTGTATTTGAATCTAAACCAGTTCTTTAAATATTGGCTAAACTAAGTTTTGAATTTTGTGCTCCGTATTTAGTTTAAGATAGGTTAAAACCAGGCCTGGTGTAAAATAAATATCATTAGCCTATTACGGTAGGAATTCGCCTTTGTTGGAAATTGCTGAACTATAGGCCTAGCCTGTTCAAAACTTCAAAACTTTTGTGAAGATTTAAACCAGTTAAGTTTAAATATGCAACAAGTGGTTTGTTTCATTCTGGTGAGCCATTTTCTTTGGCCAAATAAAATTTCAACTGTAATGTTGTTTCCCGCTATATAATAGAATTACTGGTAGGCTTATATGGCTACTCACACTGGGGCGGCAGGTAGCGTAGTGGTTAGAGCATTGGACCAGTAACCGAAAGGTTGTTGGATTGAATCCCCGAGCTGACAAGGTAAAAATCTGTCGTTCTGCCCCTGAACAAGGCAGTTAACCCACTGTTCCCTGGTAGGCTATCATTGTAAATAAGAATTTGTTCTTAACTGACTTGCCTAGTTGACTTGCCTAATAAAGGTTCAATTTAAAAAAGTAAATAAAAAAAACATTAAAAGGAAAGAATCATTTAAAATGTAATTTAATGGCGCAATATTTTAACCTGTTCATATGTTCCCTATAAGCAATGACTTCACATACTTTTGATATTACTCTAATAAAGTAAATAAACTTTTGTGAGGGTTTGGTGTGGTATGGCTTAGCTATACAGGCCTATTAATAAGGCAGAGCGCACCGGCACTCCAACTCTGTCCGAGGAAGAATGTTTTAGGCCTACCAGAGTTACTCCTTTAATCTAAAAATATAATGCTTATGTTTATAAAAGGTATTCTGGTAACAAAATGATGAATTAGCCTACTTCTGTATGCCTATCTGTATAATAGCCTATCTGAAAAGGATAAAGAATGCATGTTAGTGTCAGGAACATGGCGCCGGCATATCTCTATATTTCTCTCGGCCTCTCTAGGGGTAGGCCTAAGATTCTCTTCCTTTATATACACTAGCTTTCAAAGGTTCAGGGTCACTTAGAAATGTCATTGTTTTTGAAAGAAAAGCAAATTTGATGTCCATTAAAATAACATCAAATTGATCAGAAATACGGTGTCGACATGGTTAATGTTGTAAATGACTATTGTAGATGGAAACGGCTGACTTGGAATGGAATATCTACATAGGCGTACAGAGGCTCATTATCAGCAACCATCGCTCCTGTGTTCCAATGGCACGTTGTGTTAGCTAATCCAAGTTTATCATTTTAAAAGGCTAATTGATGATTAGAAAACCCTTTTGCAATTATGTTAGCACAGCTGAAAACTGTTGTAAAGAAGCAATAAAACTGACCTTCTTTAGACTAGTTGAGCATCTGGAGCATCAGCATTTGTGGGTTCAATTACAGGTTCAAAATGGCCAGAAACAAAGAACTTTCTTCTGAAACTCGTCAGTCTATTCTTGTTCTGGGAAATGAAGGCTATTCCATGTGATAAATTGTCAAGAAACTGAAGATCTCGTACAATTCTGTGTACTACTCCCTTCACAGAACAGTGCAAACTGGCCCTAACCAGAATAGAAAGAAGCTTGGGAGGCCCCGGTGCACAACTGAGCAAGAGGACAAGTACATTAGAGTGTCTAGTTTGAGAAACAGACGCTTCACAAGTCCTCAACTGGCAGCGTCATTAAATAGGACCCGCAAAACACCAGTCTCAACGTCAACAGGCAACTTCAGGATGCTGGCCTTCTAGGCAGAGTTCCTCTGTCCAGTCTCAATGTCAACAGTGAAGAGGCGACTGGCCTGAGTCAGCATGCTGGTTTAAGTGACCTCAAACTTTTAAACGGTAGTGTAAATATTTTTTATATTAATATACAGGGGATGCCTAGGCTTATGGCTTGGTGGAATTCCCTGGTTGATTTAACGCTCAAATCTCTGACAGCTGAATCGTGAGTTTGACAATTATTGTTCTAGGAAAGTAAAAACCAATAAAACAATAGGCTATGAAGTTTTTAACGCTACACATCGAAACAAAACAAGTCATTTAAATAAAAGTGTCCTAGGCTGTTTTTAAGGACATGTAAGTAACTGTGGATCAATTGTCCAATATCACTAGTTCATTGATGGTGCTGGTCTGAGTGCCCAGTCTGAGTTTTCTTTCTCTCTTTCGTCTCTCGGATCCGAACCGATACAGGTCTGTTTGGGTCTGTTTTTCCACGGGCCTTTTCAGAATGGGTCTGAATGTTCTCGGGTCCTTTCGGAACAGGATTTCTTTTAAATTAATTGATGCATATCAGGTCGGGGGGGGGGGAAAGCCACGGACCCATTTTGGAATGGGTCCTCTAGTCTAAGTAATTTATGGCTGACTCTGTGAGACAATGCTGTTTGTGACATGATGACAGCTCTCACAGGTGGAGCTCCACATCACTCAATCCTAACCATCTCTAACCTCAGCCCCAGCCCCATCTCTACCCCAGCCCCCAGAATCCCAAGCATCCCCAACACATACCTTCATAGTGTAAGTCATTTCACATACTTTAGCTGTGCTTGAGTGAGCTTGTCCTTTGCAAGAACAATTGGAACCAATAGAAAACTCACAAAAGTGTAAATTCCGCCCGCCTGGCATTCCAGGCAGGCTAAAGTAAACACTCATACTATTTCAAATACTATTTGAACCCAGGTCTGCTCCTGTGTACCAGGAATAGTAGTGAGGCCTACATCTATCAGCTGACAGGGAGCATAGGTCAGACCCATGCCTAATATGGGATGGGGGTGATAGACTTACAGTGAGGGAAAAAAATATTTGATCCCCTGCTGATTTTGTACTTTTGCCCACTGACAAAGAAATGATCAGTCTATAATGTTAATGGTAGGTTTATTTGAACAGTGAGAGAAAGAATAACAACAGAAAATCCAGAAAAAAGCATGTAAATAATGTTACAAATTTATTTGCATTTTAATGAGGGAGATAAGTATTTGACCCTGTTGTGTCTTTGGCTATGCCGGATTAAGTGATATGACATGCTATTCTATGAAATAATTTCCCCGTAATTAATATTACCTGATTGAGCTAATAATGTAAATGTAATTAACAAGAGAGTCGGGACACCAGAAAATAATATTTATAGAGCTGTTATCTTCCGAATAAACTCTTAAAGACCAAGTAATATTTTACATCAATAGCAGTCAATATTAATCGTCACCTTAATTCAGTCTCATCTGAAAGTTGTAAATTCTTGGTTATCTGCACGAACACTGGCTAACAAGTTGAATCAGCAATACAAAATTGGGTTTAATTATTTATTTACTAAATACCTAACTAATCACACAGAATTACACATACACATAATTAAATCATACCTTGATTACAAATTACGTCATAAAGGAAAACGTCCCTAGCGGGCTGAACAGATATGACAGCTTGTTACACAAAAGAAAAGGGCTGGGTTTGAGTGAAAGAGCGGGAAGACTGAGGAACAACGGGCGAAGCTGTGCTATCGTCAATACAGGATCTTATGCCTTCTAAATTACCGCCCATTTGGAAAAGGAAAATGCAATTTATTTTTACTCTGAGGTGCGCTTCGGTAGGTTGGTGGTAGATGGAAGACCGTTTTGCCCAACCGAGTCCTTTGTCCTTTGAAGAATGTCTCTGCTGGTAAATTGAATACGTTGTAGTAACGTCGTTGTGTGGTAGACGGGATACTCTGTCGGTTCCTTCCTAACCTGCATTTGCAGCTGCTGTTGCTAACTCAACGGCTGTAGTGAATAAGAGTTCAAAGTTCATACCATTTGCAACCAACGCTCACGCTGATGTTGACTTCGTTCTGTAGTTATTATCTTAACCATTCTGACATCGGACCGTCGTCCTCACATCCTCGGAACAGAAGGTTATATTGTCGTCAAGGCTTTATATAGGAAGGGAGAGGATGGGGTGTTTGAAAGGTTTTATAGCCCATGTCCCTTCACAGGGGCTGGCCACTGATTGAGCAGAGCCCTAACCTTATGGAAACCCAAATCTCACATTTTAGAAGCTAAAATCACATTTCATCCCATCACGAATAATTTCATATTCAAACATTTAAACTGAACAACAATTCCATGTGAATCCGATAACTCTGATGTGTAGACTTTCCACTGTAGAGTTTATGTCATCTTATCATTGATGAGAATGTCTCAGATGACAACCGAACTGACTTCATATTCATTAAGTACCCCCGCATATTTTCAATTGGTCGGATTACCAGAATATAGTTAATTTCCCTCCACCTTCTGATGTTCCCAGAATCTCTATGTTAACCAAGGGATTTTGCAAATGTAACATCAGTAGGGTAGAGAGAGGACGGGGGGAAGAGGTATTTATAACTGTCATAAACCTACCCCCAGGCCAACATCATGATAACCCCCTCTCAATCAGAAAGAGGACTCCCAGGTGTCTTTTATACAGGTAACTAGCTGAGATTAGGAGCACACTCTTGAAGGGAGTCCTCCTAATATCAGTGTGTTACCTGTATAAAAGACACCTGTCCACAGAAGCAATCAATCAGATTCCAAACTCTCCACCATGGCCAAGACCAAAGAGCTTTCCAAGGATGTCAGGGACAAGATTGTAGACCAACACAAGGCTGGAATTGGCTACAAGACCATTGCCAAGCAGCTTGGTGAGAAGGTGACAACAGTTGGTGTGATTATTCGCAAATGGAAGAAACACAAATGAACTGTCAATCTCCCTCGGCCTGGGGCTCGATGCAAGATCGCACCTCGTGGAGTTGCAATGATCATGAGAACGGTGAGGAATCAGCCCAGAACTACACGGAATCTAAAACAAAAATCCAGAAAATCACATTGTATGATTTTTAAGAAATTAATTTGCATTTTATTGCATGACATAAGTATTTGATACATCAGAAAAGCAGAACTTAATATTTGGCACAGAAACCTTTGTTTGCAATTACAGAGATCATACATTTCCTGTAGTTCTTGACGAGGTTTACACACACTGCAGCAGGGATTTTGGCCCACTCCTCAATACAGACCTTCTCCAGATCCTTCAGGTTTAGATTCCGTCTCTCACAGTTGAAGTGTACCTATGATATAAATTACAGACCTCTCCATGCTTTGTAAGTGGGAAAACCTGCAAAATCGGCAGTGTATCAAATACTTGTTCTCCCCACTGTCACTGTACATGCCCATCTGAAGTTTGCCAATGAACATCTGAATGATTCAGAGGACAACTGGGTGAAAGTCTTGTGGTCAGATGAGACCAAAATGGAGCTCTTTGGCATCAACTCAACTTGCCGTGTTTGGAGGAGGAGGAATGCTGTCTATGACCCCAAGAACACCATCCCCACCGTCAAACATGGAGGTGGAAACATTATGCTTTGGAGGTGTTTTTCTGCTAAGGGGACAGGACAACTTCACCACATCAAAGGGTCGAACGACGGGGCCATGTACCATCAAATCCTGGGTGAGAACCTCCTTCCCTCAGCCAGGGCATTGAAAATGGCTCGTAGATGGGTATTCCAGTATGACAATGACCCAAAACACACGGCCAAGGCAACAAAGGAGTGGCTCAAGAAGAAGCACATTAAGGTCCTGGAGTGGCCTAGCCAGTCTCCAGACCTTAATCCCATAGAAAATCTGTGGAGGGAGTTGAAGGTTCGAGTTGCCAAATGTCAGCCTCGAAATCTTAATGACTTGGAGAAGATCTGCAAAGAGGAGTGGGACAAAATCCCTCCTGAGATGTGTGATAACCTGGTGGCCAACTACAAGAAACTTCTGACCTCTGTGATTGCCAACAAGGGTTTTGCCACCAAGTACTAAGTCATGTTTTGCAGAGGGGTCAAATACTTATTTCCCTAATTAAAATGCAAAAATATAACATTTTTGACATGCATTTTTCTGGATTTTTTTGTTATTCTGTCTCTCACTGTTCAAATAAACCTACCATTAAAATTATAGACAGATAATTTCTTTGTCAGTGGGCAAATGTACAAAATCGAATACTTTTTTCCCTCACTGTATGGACGGATGACTTGAATCCCTTCTCTCTCATTTCATCTGAGGAATGGCCAAACCGTCCAGTGTCAAAAAATATTCTGTTTTGTGTTTTTTTTAAAGGTTTTGAAGGGGCAGGTACATTCGTAGCTCTTACCTGTCTGTCTGTTTGTCACGTCCATCTCTTCGCCTGTCTCTGAGACGTAGCCCCTGACACCCTGATAGCCCAGCCAGGTGACAACAGGCTGTAATCTCCTTCACCGACCAACGCCCACAGTGTGATTTAGACCTGGGTGGGGTGTCAGAAATACCTTTTGAGAAAAAAAACTCCCTTCCCCACACGGAACGGTGTGATGATGGGACGTTTCAATAGATTAGCGTGAAACTCAGAGCTCCATGCCAAGAGCTGGTCCTCCTGAGCGAGCTGTGCAGAGGAGCACAGCAGACACTCCTTTTGAATGACTGTCTCATCTGTCTGCATTGCCAAGAACAGGATCTCGACGTGTGAGTTATTATAGGACCAGACCCTTTAACCCAGAGAAAGGAAAGGCTGTTGGGACGGCTCAGGTGTATAAAAGAACAAAGCCGAGCAGGAGGTTGCCTAGTCGTGACTGACTGCTAGGATCAGTGGTATTTAGACAGCAGGCCAGGTGTGTGTGAACGCAAGCCAGGAAGGAATGCTCAAACAGAAAAATGAGGCCAAAAGATTGATTTTCATGATGATGACAATTTTATAGTATAGGGAGGAGAGGAGAGGAGGAGGAGAGTAGGGAGTGTAAGGATGAAGGCCCTATTCGAATCCCAGGATTGAGCTAATGGAGTTTATTTCTGACAGAGCTCGGGCTAATGACACTGCTAGAAGATCACTACTCTCACTGGAGGAAGTGCCTGATGTAGGACCAAGGGAGGAAGAGAGGGATGAGGGAGGAATATGTGAGAGGCAGAACCATCTAGACTAGAAAAGGTTCTGCTAGAGGACAGCCCTACAGCCATTTTCTCTGCAGCATTTCTCAGATTGGAGAAAGTATAGGGGAAATAATTAGGATTACAACCTAATAGTGGATGGACACTTACTTACTTTTTGGACCAGCCATTTAGGACTACTACTTACAACTGACCCCTTAATATAATAAATACTTTTTCCTGACACAAACTATGGGAAGCAAAACAAACAAAAATAGACAGTTTAACCTATCATTATCAGGCCTGTAATAACAACCAGATGGAGAGGAGTTCAGGCATACCAAATTCTTGAGGTAATAATGGGCTTCCATGATCCATCTATCACCCCTCACGCAACCTCACTTTGTTGGATGGTTAGCTTTGTACATGGAGTAGTAAGTCTAGTCAGGCTATACCGTTTTTCACACTGTTGACACCATGACAATAAGTTAGTTAGTATTAGCGTGATCTAAAGTCTAGTGAGAACTTGGATTAATCCTACAAGTTATCAAAGGTTATTTTTATATTTTGTATGCATGCTCTTTGGTTGTGTTTTGATCAATGACATTCCTCTTCTGTAGTCTTTCCCCGTTGCATTCCACTCTATCCACTGGAGTTGGGACTGGGAGGACCTGGCTTATATCTTCCACATGCTGCACTGAACGCCTCTTGATTTTCCCGTACGGAACAGGAGCACGCAGATAAATTCTTGGCCGTCTCGTCCAGCACGAGGCCATTAGTCTCCGAGGACACAGCTTATGAAGTCAATTTTACGCTGTCCAGTTTGATTCCTTCTTCCAGGGCCAGATGTGGACATCCCAACCAGACACATCAGTGTTACGCTGTGTAGTCGAAAACTAGGAAGAGCACGTACGTTCCCCCTCTTGGAATGTCAGAGGCAGTAGGCACATAGATAGTGATCCAAGTGCCATCCGTTATAATGTGTCACAATGTTGCCCCTTTACAGAGATTCATTCAGTAAATGGAGTGGAGAGTCATCTGGAGCAGGCAGCCGTTACAACTGTCTATTTCTCGGTCTCTTCTGTTGACCAGACCTTTCAATGCACATGCAATTCAACCAGAGGTTCTTAAAGAAACACCATTCATGTTATTTAGAGACTGTAAATTCCTGACCCATTACCTTTAGCAGCCAGCCTACAATGTAATACCCACATTGGAGTACATTGCTGTGCTTTCCTTGTGTTGACCTGTGTGTGTGTGTGTGTGTGTGTGTGTGTGTGTGTGTGTGTGTGTGTGTGTGTGTGTGTGTGTGTGTGTGTGTGTGTGTGTGTGTGTGTGTGTGTGTGTGTGTGTGTGTGTGTGTGTGTGTGTGTGTGTGTGTGTGTGTGTGTGTGTGTGTGTGTGTGTGTGTGCGTGTGTGTGTGTGTGTGTGTGTGTGCGCGTGCATGCGTGCATGCGTGCATGAATAAGACTCTGGGAGTGTATGGTTTATGAATAATTCTTATGGCCGCTCTTCCTTGCTTGCTCTCTTTGTGGCCTTTGCTGTTCAACCCGTAGCCCTGGTGAATCCTGGGATCTCCCAGCTGTGTATCTGGGGGGACAGTAAGATTGCGGCGGCGGCCGTCTGGGACCTCCGTGTCCAGGCGTTTGGCTGGATGAATCTCCGGCCTCTGGCTGTGCTCCAGCACCACCCAGACATGGTGCTCAGCTTGGCCCTTCTCAGACCACCAGGACTTCAAGGACCAAGGCATCAGCATCTGGTCCATAATAAACCAGAGCTCAGATTCAGACATTGGGTGAACCACTGGGCTCTGTGTATTTTGTAGGAACCCCAACTTTGTGACTGACTCTATGTACGGTTTGTCTCATACTACACGCTTAGAAAAAGGGTTCCAAAGGGGTTATTTTGAGTTCCATGTAGAACCCTCTGTGGAAAGGGTTCTACATGGAACCCAAAAAGTTTCTACATGGAACCAAAAGGGTTCTACCTGGAACTGAAACGGGTTATTCAAAGGGTTATCTTATGGGGACAGCCGAAGAACCCTTTTTTTCTGAGTGTGTGGAGGGAGTCCTCTCCTCAGTAATCATGCCAACTGTTTTACAGTTAAGACTCCTTATACTCTCCCCAGTCTGTATCTGAAATAATAATAATTTCATAATTTGGTGGGTGCTTATATTTGTCCTATTTCACACTTGTCCACTTATGTATTAATACCAATGTGTGAATTGGAAATGTGTTTTTTTGCATATGCCAACTCTCCCCGAGACACCAAAGTGCTGTACATACTACAGGTGGATTGTGTCGATTACTGGGCAGGATCTTCTGGCTCGGAGTGTGAAGACATTTCCGATCATGGCCTTACCTTCCTGGAAGTACCACCTCTAGAGATTTCCCCTCTCCAATAGTTTATTTCTACATAGCCAAGATGGATCAGGTCAGGATGAAGTCTTTGTGCTTCCAAACAAAAGCTGTAAATAACTCAAGATGGCGGGTTAGTTCTTCTGCTTACAATTGATTGAATTGAATTTTAACACCTTATTTTGTCAAATCCAATTGTTTTATTGTGTTTACCAATCTGGTAGGAGTTTTGCTTGAGCGGACTTGAATTTGAAGATATAAATTGCACATGAAGTGCTGTGTAATCCAGTGTTGTGGTTCTAGCAGTCAAACAGGGTTAACCACAGGACTGGGACAGAGTAGACAAAGCTGTTTGTTAAGTAGAGCCACTGAACAAGTGGCCCTCAACAATAGGGACCTGTCGGGATATGGACTAAAGTTAGAGGTTAGACTTTTATTTTCAGTTTGGTCTATAAATGTCTATTTGTTTCTCTTCTTTGTAAATGTAGTATGTTGCCTATCTATAGGGGAAATTATTGGTGTGTCAAATACATACATTTTTTTTCTAAATATTTGAAAGTAAATGCTATGCTTTTCTCTGTTGTATTTCCTGGTAGGCCTAATAAATATATATTTTTCTGTACATCCACAAAGCATTATGTATCACTGCACCGTAGAATCTGAACTAGTCCTCCTTGGTCAGGGTGATTGAGAAGCCGCCATACTTGTTGTCAAACGACCAGAGAAAACAGAGAAGTCTTGTTTTTTTACCGGGTTTAAATGGTGTCTAATAATATCCCAGTGAGTCAATGAGCAGCATGGGATCCCACGTGTTACATGGCCGTGCTGCAGACACCGCTAGGACTTCAAATAGACGTTCACACAGACGCTCTGCTTCATAAAGCCCCCTCTCCTGGGATGACCTAGACAGGAGTAGCTCGTCAGACTACAGGAAAAGGTCAGAGAAATCAAAGGCTCCAGACATTCATAATAGCAGCGAGCTATTCCTCTTTTCCAAGTAAGAGGAAAGAGCAACCCGTTCATTACATGAAACTAACTCCCCTGTGGCGTGCTCAGTCCTTGTCTTCCCTCCACTCTGCTCTGACTTCTCTCTCCGTACCTTTGTCCGTGACCTCTACCGCGACTTCTCTCTCCATACCTTTGTCTGTGACCTCTGCCGCGACTTCTTCAATCTCTAATAGCTTCCTAGTTCTCCTGTAGACTTTGAACAAACAACAGAAGTGGCGTGGGCCGGCTTCCGTCCATTCTCTGATAAATCAAATGCTGCTTCATTGCTGCAGATGTGCTGAATGGAGGAGAGACCTACAAGCTAAGGGAGGGAGGAGGGGGCCGTCGTAAATCACCTCATAATAGATTATTTAGGAAGTCAATAAATGGAGAGAGGAGAGGACCCCACAACAGGGCCGACGGCCGGACGCACAATAACACCGTAGAAATGATTTGCACTGACTACCCACACATCCAACCCTTACACTCAAACTTACTTGTACACACACACATACACACACACTCAGAACTCGTACACACACAGTCAACGCTGCTGTTCTATTATATACTATTGATTCCACTGCCCACTTTATATTTGTAAATCCAGTCCATTATTACGATGCATACTACCTCTTCCATCACTTCTTCTACTTGTTATTTTTGACTTGACTCTTTTCATTGATATTATTGATTCATGTTCTGCATTGTTGAAGGAGCTAGCAGCTATTATACCTGCTGTAAACTGTGTATGTGGCATACATTTTTTATTTAATTTTTTATTTATTTATTGACCTGTGCCTCACTTATCACTTAGCTGTGTCCATCATGGCCTTAGAGGGCAAGGGTCAGCGGGTCATTGTGACTGGATATTTTCTCTGCTCAGTCAAGAGTCTTGAGCTTAGTTTAGGCCTCTGTTATTACAGCACAGGGATGAATAGACCTTGGCGGATTAATGGTGGGTTGCATTACTGGGTGTTGATGATGACGTGAGATCAACTGATCTTGAATGTTTATAAAATAGAAAATGAATAGGACTATGATTCTAAGAAAATAGTCATTCTCTGCTTGAGAGTAGGTAAAATGCTACGCTTTGTGGGCCAAGCTGTTTTTATTTCTTGTATGCACACTAATATGAATGTATCACGGATCTCGCTCTCTAGTGATGATGGGGTTTTATATTCACCATAAAATGTCCATCAGTGATGGCAAATGGAACATAAACTGTAGTACCTTCACTTGCTGAAAAGCTTTGAGAAAATAAACGACTCCAGTAGGTAAACGATTCCAGTAGGTCTACCTTGGCTTATATTCAACATCTGTCCCCAGATATGCCAAGCTACCTGGGTATGGCAGGAGAAATGTACACAAAGGTAGAACAAACTGAGCACCACTCTGATAGGCCTGTCACAACAGATGGGCCTGATGCAGATGTATGTCAAACCATGCCTCTGGTTGCATTATCATTCATTATCCTGAGTCTCCTCATACCTCAATCTGTGTGCATAGCTGGGCTATACAGAAATACCACAGAATTTCACTCTTATCAAGTTGTATTTGTCTGTTTGATTGCGGTTAGGCTATTTTCCACATACCCACTCATGATATTAGATAGTGGGGAAACACTGGAAATCATGTCACTAGAAATCGTGTTTACTTGAGCTGAATGTGCAGAAAAATAATGAACATCTATTGCCCTAATTTTAGAAATGTAACATAAAAAAAGACAAGCATCATGGTGATAACCACTGTGACAAACTTGTATGCATTTTCTTTTTTTTTCAAAATAGTTTTAGTTTCTGCTACATTTTGGTATCTTTTTCTGTAAAAAAACTACTAATCATAAACTCAACCCCTAAAACATGAACATTATTGGTGGGCTGCTGTTTTCCATGCAGTATTTAATTACACTTGTTCTACTGTTTGGTTCCTCTAGCAGGCTTGGGTGGTGGCATATTTACAGTGGGGCATGAATATAGGCTACGCGTAAATTAAATGGATATCAAAAGAGTGCATTATCAACGATAATATTTATTAGGAGTTGTGCTAATTTCGACCAGAAATGTACTCGCGTAAAATCGTGCATGTGTTGTGCCACACACAATCTGTCATGCCTGAAGGTCATTTCGGATTTAGTCGGAACTCTCATCTCACGGATATTTAAAAAAAATATTGTCTGATATAGCCTACTACGTATCACCGGTCACATAAATAATCATATTGTTGTGAGATTCCTTTGTTGTGTGAAAGAAGCGGTAATTATCCGTCAGTTGGATGACCATGGACCCCTGTTCTGTCCTCACCTGGCGGCCCCCAGCGAACAGACAGTCGGTGAGTGGCGCAGGTTCGGCGACCACTGGCCCCACATCAAGGCGAAGCGCTGCGAGGATAAACACAGCTGGGTCGACCTAACGGAAGAGTCCTGGGTCTCAGTGTCCTCGGCTTCCTGATGGGCCACTTGTCATTACGCCCAGCCGGGGTTCAGCTCACGCGAAGAGAGACTCAATTCTCCTGACTGCTACGTCCTGTCCAGGTCACACAGGAACAAACCAGGAATATGGGGGTGTAGGGGAATGTGTACTTATGTGTTTTTCAAATGCAAAAAAACGTTAATGTGTATAATACATATAATAATGTCATTATTTTTGGTATTATTGGTCAGATGTTGTAACATTTGTTTCTATATTGAATAACAGTCGGCCTAGGTAAACTTTTCGTGACTTTCTTTGCTTTCAAATTTCTCCATAATCGAACTTTTATCGTTGAATTCATGTAGATCTTTCAATGTAAATGTTATAATTATGTACAGGCCTACTTTACATTATTAGTTATCGAATAATGTTTTCAAATTATATTATTTTGTAGAAATGTAATGTTAGACATAAAAACTTCGAATCGAAAGTAGCTTATTGTTTTTCCAATGCCCATTTGATAATCAGTTTATCCATGTGTTGAAATGTAGGCTACATCTTAATTTTGTTAAAAGGATGGAAATATGTCGTCCTAGTTCTTCTAACCTATACGGTAAAATGATAACGTCAGTCTTTGGGGAAAAACAATTATTCGCCTCAAAGGAGAGCAGTTCCTAGGAGAAACACATATTCCATGTATTCCTGAATGCCATATGTTCATGCCTCTGTTTTTGGTGTTAGTAGCCTACCCTAAACAGAAATTATACGATCAATTGGTCGCCGGTAAAATGAGTGGAAACATTATTTAACCTTTGATACCTTCACAAGTCATTACAGGCAGGGGTCAACCTCAACCTGCACGCGGGCGTCCTTTTCCTCTACCTTGGGACCCTTCCGCAGCTGCATGCGTTTGAAGAGAAAAATGCAAAGGCCTAATTTAAATGAATAATGACGTTTCCTATTGTATCATGCCATTCTCGACTCCCAGATCCCCAAACAACATCATGTTTTAGCAGGAATTATCATTGACGTCGAGGCATCCCTCGTAGGACTTCAAATATTGACAGCTCTGCACGGAATGACAATTTCTCTTTTCAGATGTTTACCCTTTTTAGCTAAAAATATCTCACGACTGTCGCATTTAATGTGAGGAGTTATATCCTTTGAGGGGAAATGTTTTTAGTGTTTTCTTCTTGTCTGTGTGGAAGAGATGAGGGGGTCTTTTTCTGGGAAGTCAAGTGGTTGGTTGTGACCATGGTCATTATAAAGCCGTTCCTGCTCTTGATATTGTAGATGCTTGTAAGGTAATATTTTTGTGGGTGATTATATTTGTCATATTGGCTATTTCACACATGTACAACACGTTTGTATGCATGTGTGAATTGGAAATGTTTTTTGTTGCATATCCTGACTACCTGAAACACCCTCATAGAGTGGGATCACAGCCAGGGTCTGCCATCGATCCTGGAGCAATTAGGGTTAAAGGCAGGATGCCCTGCGTTGACCGGGAATCGAACCTTGGTCAATAATAAGTTTGAATCCTTAGGGCAGTATTTTGTTTTCTCATAATTTAATTGTTGCAATGGCACAAATTGACTTATATCTTTGTCTGGACCAATTGACAAATCTGTCAGCAAAACTATTTTGTTTTATAGCCTACTCATTTAAAAATATATATATTTTGATGATAAAAATATAAAATGTAAAAAAAAATACTAATAGGTTGCTGAAAACCCCCCACCTACAAACAGCATATACACAGGAAAAATTGTTAGATTTTGTTTCAGAAAAATAAATAAGGTTTGATTTAATAGAATGGGATGGATAGAATGTATTGATTGAGTATCAGATGTTGCTATTGGCAGATGATTTACTAGGTTGCTCAATAGCATGCCCAGTTGTAAGGGGGAAGAAATCTGTTCATGCTATTCAGTTATTTGCCTACACACACACAATTAATGTGTTTGGCCTTTCCATGTGTGTGTTTACTTTTTGAAGTATGATCCTAGAGATCTGCCAAATTACTGTGCAACTATGTGTGTGTTTAGCTTGATTCCTCTATGCAACACACCATTTCATAATTCTGTAGTTCCAGGTGTGGATAGTGACATTTGAACTGTAGCATATCAGTGCACAACCTAATGTTTAGACAGGTTCCTAGTCCTCTTTCTCACATATACACTGACTTAACACTATCAACCAACTGGGTAAATGCGGCTTGAGAAAACAGAACAATGCAATCAATGAGGCAAGGTCTTTCCTGGCCCTATGATAGCACACAGGGATTTGAATGGAGAACTGGTAGAAAGATGCTTTATGAATTAAAAGTAAAGAATGTCATATTTATTTTACAGTTACAGAACAGTCATTCTGCTTCTTTATAGACTTTGAATTGTTGCAAGTCAGTGCCATGGTACAATCTTCTCAGGGCGGCATCTCAAGATGCTTAAAAAAGATTTGTTTCTTCTAAAAAACAATTAGGTGTTTCAACACCTATCCAATGAGCTCAACATGCAAATGTCTGGTCTATCTATGGAAGCTTGATTGACTATATAACATATGGCTTTTCTGAAAGCAAAAATGACAAAAAGTGCATCCAACGCAAAAAAAAAGAATCAATTCCAGTCCGAATATAATGCATCATCCATGTTTTAAGAGAAGGCCCTGGTAAGCTGTTTCCTCTGTAAGCTGGCTCACTGTCTGTGCCGCTCTACCACGCAGGCAAAAAGGTGCCCTCATGTAGAGCTATTGCTGTCAAAGTTCAGAGGTCAAGACAGACCCCTGCTCGGTCTCAGAGGGCCAGTCTGTACTTCCTGCCAAGATACGTTTCCCTTAAATAAATACGGTAGTTTTTGTCTCTCTGAGGGAATGGGGTATCCAGCAACCGGGTGTGCCGCACAACCTCCCAACCTTCTAACCTCCTGACGTTGCATCAGCCATGAAGACAGAGTTGTATTGTTGTCCCTCCACTCCTGCGTGTTTCCTTTTCCACAGCACTAGCTAGCTAGTAGCCGAAGCCCAGGTGTGTGGGCCGTGGCTGCCGGCTACAGCTATACAGTCATTATCTGGGACCGTAGTCATAGTTAGCGGGGGCACTAGTTGTGGAGTACATGTTAGCTGTGGCTGGGTTCATGTGGTGGTGGTACGTGTGTCCTCTGATGCCGGGTATGGGGTAGGGTGACGGCCGGGTCTTAGCCCCCAGGTAGTGTTCGTAGGATGTGGGGTACTTATAGGGGTGGTGGTGCAGGGTGTCTTGGGCCAGTGGGTGGCCGTCCGGGATACGCAGGTCGTGGGGAGGGCTTGGCCGGCCACTGGTGAGGGGGACGGCGTGGAGGCCTCCTTGGACGGGGAGGGCAGGGCTGAGGACACGTGACATCAGCTGATGGGCGGGGTCAGCGTGTATCGGCGTGCCATTGGGGTCCCGGTCGTAGTCCCGCCTATTGTCCTCTAAAGTCAACAACAAACAAAAGCAGACAGTCAGAGATAGGCTGACTGTAAAGTAGGCACATTAGCCAAGCATTAGCATAACAAAGGCATTTTTATAATTGT
Organism: Oncorhynchus nerka; assembly: GCF_034236695.1. NCBI lineage: Eukaryota > Metazoa > Chordata > Actinopteri > Salmoniformes > Salmonidae > Oncorhynchus > Oncorhynchus nerka. The sequence continues at coordinate 79,838,519 of NC_088408.1, forward strand.
GGAATCTACATTGTGAAAGCTACATTTACTGTAGGTGATCTCTGTTCAATATTTTATATGGATATTAACTTATGAAAAATAACATTTACTCGTATTTCAGTTATAGCATTGCTAAATTGAGATTAAATGTGTACTTTGTTCTAAAAGATAACAATTCCTGGATTCAATAACTCTCTCAGTGAAAGTAATGAACTATATTCCTCATCTGAGACAAAGGGAGGGCTACAGACCTTTCTCTGAGCCGTTCTGAAGTGGGGGAGAAGACATTGGATTCCTTGTTCTGGCAAAGGCACTCATAATTGGCAGAGAGCCTGGCCTGTGATTCCTGGGCCTGGAGCAGAGAGAATGGGTTTAGTTACACTGACTGTACCTACTATTTTAATGTGTGTCAGAAATACCAATATCTTAACTATGTAATAAGGTAGAGAAGGCAGATAACAGAGCTACAAGACATAACATGAGTAAATTACATTTACATATGTTTGTGTGACATTTGCTGTAAATAGCCTATTACATATTTCTTATTCACTGGTTCCATTCAGACAATTTGATGCACTTTTGTAAAAATGTATCCAGTTCATTGTCGTTGATGAATGGAGCAAATTGAATTTCAAAGTGTGTGTTCTCTCACCAGTCCTCTGGATCACAGTCCCTGAAGCCTTTTGCGAAAGGATTACTGGCGATTTTTAGCTGCGTTATCTACAAGGAAAAGGACAAAGTCAAGTAAACATTCATGTCAAAGTGGAAAGTCCAATAGAACAACACATCATTACGTGACATATACACGATTGTTCCAGGCTTTTGGGTTTAGGCTATGATTAAACACGTGAACGTGTAATATTCATGAAATACATAGTAGCCTAGGCCTCCTATACTCGACACGAAAAAATAGAGTGGAACGTATCTCTGACTATGGCGAGATAGATCTACTAACTAGTGAGGCTCAAAGCATTTACCGTTACGTTGACTTAAAGAACGACACTATAGCGACCCCTTTCTCCTTTTATCGAAACGTAGTTTATGCCAATATATTATAACCAACATGAAGGTAGGCATTTATCAACAAACAAATGGAAAACGTAGTTTTGATAATTGCCTACAGTTTAACAAGTTTTGTGACCTTGACACTGAAATGAAATGCCAGCTGAACATGTCATTTTTAATAATTGATGAGACCAATAGTTTTGCACATCCGTGAATGAAGTTATGTGGTCATGAATATCCGGAATGAGTTGATCAACAAACTTAAAGCCCCTCGGTGCGCGTTGGAGACCGGTTAGAGACCGAGAGGTCAAACAGATAGCACAGAGCAGGAAAGACAGAGGAAAAAAAGAGAGTAACTGGACAGCTGTGCAGAGGGGCATCAGTGCACCTTTCAGGCGCAAAAATATCATGTAAACGAATTATGTTCAGCTATTTGATACAAGAAAAACATTTGTTTAAAGTACACGGGATCAAAGCAAGAATCAGTTGCTCCATAAAAGGAATGATGCAACGTCAAATAGCTCTTTTTACATTTCTTAAATTTGGTTTACATTTAAAGATGGTTAATTTAATCCTTAATGTGTTTCACATAAATTTAGATTTTTTGGGGGGGAAAGTTTTTGTATGTAGCCTAATTTTGTCATAGTGCATTATAGTCGGGTTTACTAGCAGTAGGCCTACATGGTGTTCATTTGTGCCCTGTTGGAAATATGTAATAGTCAAATCATGCACACATGAATTAAAATATCTAGGATTCGTTTGTCAATCGAATTATTTTTCATGCAAATTATTAGGCTATTACTTACTAGGCTAATACTATGAGTTTTACTTCATTATTATACATAGAGGCAAACAGGCTGGGTCCACGTATATCGTGCTGTTTAATGCCTTCCGCTTTATAGTTTGCCTTATTCAGTTATACTTTTTAAATAGCCCCATGGTGCAAAAACACTGCATAAAGTTCGTGAGTTTGTGAAAACACAAAAACACACTACAACAAGCATCCAATATCATGCTGTGATTTTATCATATAGGCCTAATGTGTGTTATTATATCTGCATAGCATGTAAAGTGAGATATCCTTACCCTGTGGTTCTGGTACGCTGTGACCGCCGTGAACCGTGTTTCCTCAAAAACAAAGGTCTTATAATTCTCCTCCGCATACTTCTCACTGTCTTTGCGTGGGTCCACGTAGACGACGTGGAATCTCGGCTGGTATCTGTGCATTGAGTTCAGAATGATCTGCAGCGGGAGCGGGGAAAATGTTAGGCCTAATGGAATAAAACGGACTTATAAAATGAACTCAAAAGCTCAATGGACATTTGTCGATTGCGATGTCACTAAAAAAATGTGTTTTCATAATCCCCCGATGGCTAATCAACGCAGGGGTTAGTTAATAAGCACAATTATCTTGAAAGTCAACACATTTTACGCACTAACCATTTTACGCACGATGAAATTGATCAAATCATTAAAATTATGATTAAAATTATGTAAAATCAATCAGATCTATTCACCAGGAATAAGTAACCTGGAAAAAACTATAGGTGTAGGAAAATAAATTTGAAAAAAGTAACTCTGTCCGTGGAAACATTTTGGCACACAAGACAAAACGAATGTGCAGGTGCTTTATAAATATAAATATTAGACTCTCTTTCAAGTCATTTGAAAGCAATGGCAAGCAGTGCAAATAAATACTTGTTTTGTAAACTAAGGTCTTCGTTACAATACTTACATGTCCATTGTCATCCAGTAAATTGTTAGTCAGTTTTAGTTTATCGAATGAGACTATCTGCTTCATCCACTGTGCGCCCTTGGCGGGAGAGTCCGGGTGGTAATGAACTCTCCCGGGAGTAGCAGGGTCAGCTTTACCCGCCACCAGCCAGGAGGAGCTGTGAAAAGCATACCTAAGACAGGAAGAAAGGAGCAACATTTTAATTGAGGTTTCATAGACCTACATTCTGTTTTTCAATTGAATTCCTTGTCTCGGGCCTATACTTTGAGTTGGATACATGCTCATTGGAACATATGCCATAGCCTATACATTCACTGCAGGGAAAGTAGACTGGCACAAAATATTTTCCAAGAAGAGTATAGATTTGTATCTTGTTCATTTGGTAAATAAAATGTACCTGTATCGTTTGTCGTCGACTGGTAGGAAATCCATTAGCAGCATGTAGTCTGCCATAGGATCCATTCCAAATATTTTCACTTGAAATGTTGGAAACATTCGCCTGACAGAAGAAAACACATGATACGTTTACATCGGTTTTCTTTGACTTGGCTCTATCATTGTCTATGGGTTCATCTGCAAATGTTTGTCACTGGGGTTTGCTTGCGTGGGATTTGGGAGATTGTGGCAAATCCCCGTCAGAAAATAAATTATATGTTGTGATGTACTTCGCGATATTATTTTAGATTACACCATTTAGCCTTTTTTCTTTTTTCAACAGTCGAAAACATTATCTCACCCGCAGCCACAACAATAGTATTGTTATAGGGTATGCATTTTGCATTAGGCCTATATGTTGTTGCTGAAGGCCTCATGTTATAACGCCTTCCAAGGAAGAAGGAGGCCCAGGATTTTCGTTTTTTTGTATGAAGTGATTCAATGCATGAATAAACAATGTTAGAGTATGGTTACATTTTTGCAAATTACGCTGAGCTGTATTTAACACTGTACAGTGGTTTGCGAAAGTATTCACCCCTTCACATTTTTCCTATTTTGTTGCCTTACAACCTGGAATTAAAATGTATTTTTGGGGGGGCTGTATCATTTGACTTACACAGCATGCCTACCACTTTGAAGATGCAACATATTATTCATTGCGACACAAACAAGAAATTAGACCAAAAAAAAAGGAAAACTTGAGCATGCATAACTATTCACCCCCCCCCAAAGCCAATACTTTGTAGAGCCACCTTTTGCAGCAATTACAGCTGCAAGTTTCTTGGGGTATGTCTCTATAAGATAGGCACATGTAGCCACTGGGATTTTTGCCCATTCTTCAAAGAAAAACTGCTCCAGCTCCTTCAAGTTGGATGGGTTCCACTGGTGTACAGCAATCTTTAAGTCATACCACAGATTCTCAATTGGATTGAGGTCTGGGCTTTGACTAAGCCATTCCAAGACATTTAACTGTTTCCCCTTAAACCACTCAAGTGTTGCTTTAGCAGTATGCTTAAGGTCATTGTCCTGCTGGAAGGTGAACCTCCATCCCAGTCTCAAATCTCTGGAACACTGAAACAGGTTTCCCTTAAGAATTTCCCTGTATTTATCGCCATGCATCATTCCTTCAATTCCGACCAGTTTCCCAGTCCCTTCCAATGAAAAACATCCCCACAGCATGATGCTATCACCACCATGCTTCACTGTGGGGATGTTGTTCTCGGGGTGATGAGAGGTGTTGGGTTTGCACAAGACACTGTGTTTTCCTTGATGGCCAAAAAGCTACATTTCTGTCTCATCTGACCAGAGTACCTTCTTCCATATGTCTGGGGAGTCTCCCACATGCCTTTTGGCAAACACCAAACCTGTTTGCTAATTTTTTTCTCTAAGCAATGGATTTTTTCTGGACACTCTTCTGTGAAACCCCGCTCTGTGGAGTGTACGGCTTAGTGGTCCTATGGACAGATACTCCAATCTCCGCTGTGGAGCTTAGCAGCTCCTTCAGGGTTATCTTTGGTGTCTTTGTTGCCTCTCTGATTAACGCCCTTCTTGACTGATCTGTGAGTTTTGGTGGGCGGCCCTTTCTTTATTTTATTTTTTATTTTACCTTTATTTAACTAGGCAAGTCAGTTAAGAACAAATTCTTATTTTCAATGACGACCTAGGAACAGTGGGTTAACTGCCTGTTCAGGGGCAGAACGACAGATTTGTACCTTGTCAGCTCGGGGGTTGCTCCGTGGGACGTTTCTGATATTTTTTATAATCCAACCCTGATCTGTACCTCTCCACAACTTTGTCCCTGACCTGTTTTGAGAGCTCCTTGGTCTTCATGGTGCCGATTGCATGGTGGTGCCCCTTGCTTGGTGGTGTTGTAGACTCTGGGGCCTTTCAGAACAGGTGTATATATAGTGAGATCATGTGACATATCATGTGATCATAGTTAACTAATTATGTGACTTCTGAAGGTAATTGGTTGCACCAGATCTTATTTAGGGGATTCATAGCAAAGGGGTTGAATACATTGAATACGCACCAGTTTTCCATTTTTTTAGTTTCACTTCACCAATTTGGACTATTTTGTGTATGTCCGTTACATGAAATCCCCCCAAAAATCCATTTAAATGACAGGTTGTAATGCAACAAAATAGGAAAAACGCCAAGGGGGGTGAATACTTTTGCAAGTCACTTGCATTTCTCTTCTGCCCTTTGATGAATTCTAACCACACACACACGTTGTTGCATCAAGGGACAATTATTTTCCTTCACCCTATCTTTCATAAATTGGCCTACTCTCTCTTTCTCTCTCCCCTCATGCACACACTTGCAGACGGGGTGGGGTGTCTCATATACCTTAAAACGTTTTATTGTATGTGAAGTAATCCGCCAAACCAGTGAAAGTGATCCTAAAATCCTTGCTCAATTAACGTCAGTGTCTATTCAATGCTACAGTTGTGGATAGGTGAGGCTAAAGTAGCTTTTAAAGTGCTCTCCCTCAGATCCTGTGTTGCTCAGTGTCTCTGGAATGACAGATGTTCTGCTGTCACCCTATAACACAGAGCAGGTCAACTGAGCATTCGTAAATGCCATCTCTTATGGACCTCAAATACTAAAATAAATATTGAATAATAAACGTAGTAATTCATAGTATGGCAAGTGGGCCTAAATTGTCCAGTAACAATTGCCTACGACATTGCATAAATAATGCCTATGGTCATATAGCCAAATTCACCAATATGTTTTTTGACTGCTACTCATATTTATGCTATCAAATGCTATCAAATATTGTTTTATTGCTCCGTTGCCTACGAGCTAGCATGTAAATATCAAGGTTATATTATGAGAGAAAGAAATAGGCATAGGCCTGTAATTTTACTAATAACTGGATTGTTTACAGTAGGAAGTTATTTTAATGCAAAACTTTCTAGCTTTTGAAAAGCGCAAAATGTTGCATTTTTATAGGGTATTAAAAGGAAAGGGGTGCATAACCGTAACAGTCGAATAAATTAGCTATAACTCAAAAGTTGGATATTCGTCAAAATCTTCATGATTGATGTATTGTAACAGGCCAGGTTACTCATTCCTGTCGATTTGGAAATATTTGGCTGTTTTCGCTGCATAACATTTAGAAGTTGTTCATTTGCAGGTTTAGAAGAAGTAACTGCTAAATTGTCACTTTTGTTCATTCAACTGGTAGCATAGCTAGCATACAGAAATCGGTGGTGGTAGTCACTCGTTTTAACTGTAATACAGTTGATTGGTGATGATGGGGTTGGCATCCATACAAGCATTACTACCTCGAATTCCATTGACATCTTTACCGCATCTATGCCATTGCCCGAAAAATGCGAATTCTGGAACGTTCTTTATAGCTCTCTATCTGTTTTAACAATCTCATGTATTGTCCCCTACATGCCTTAGTTATGGTGTTATTACTCTGTATAAGATAGGAAAGCACAAGTTGAACCTTTGTGAGGTGGGCCTTTATGTCAAGGAAAGCATGACTCACACAGGGGAAACAGAGGGGCCTTTACGCATACAATTATCCCCTAAAAACGCATGCGTAACTTGTATCAACGCCCTTTCGAATATCCTCATTTTATTCAGTCAGAAATAATAAGCTTTCTCTGCCCACACGTGTAGGCCGTTTTAAATGTTTGCTGTGAAATAGCCTACCCTTCATTGTATCCACTACTCCAAATTAAATAAAAATGCTTAATTTCAGAGAATGTTTAACATAAAAACTGCAGGCACAATATTTGATTCGGTTACAGTCTGACTAGAAATGATATTTAACACAACAGGATATTCCTTTAATAGGCCTAGTTTTTGAGTGAATATTTTATCTAAATATTACAGTAAAATGAGCTAAGAGATGTTTTCAATAGGTCGATAAGCTTGTATATTGCTGCGTAATTTCTATTGCAACATCACACCAACATCAATTTGTAATTGAGTAAATACACACCAACTTTAAATATCTTCTCCCAACGTATCTCATGATTTAGGCCTACTTTGCGTGTGTAAGCTCTCATGGCATACATTTGAAATAGGAAACTAAATATTTGTTCATAACATGAGCTTATATCTGGAAGCCCAATGCACCCTAACCCAGGGAAGCCTGCATGTCTCATGGTGTAACTTCCACTCACCTTCCAGCCTTAGTAACGATCATCTCCGTTCCCAGGTGATTAAATTCATCCCATAAAGCTTTCATCTCCAACTGAACGTTAATGTTGGCCACCTTAGGGTTCTTTTTCACCAGAGACTTGCTGTTTGGTGTGGAACTGGGGGACGACGAGGAACAGTTGGAAGACCCGGTGTCGCTCTGCTGGGCCTGTGCGGGGTTCGACCCCGAGTAGTTGTAGCTGTGTTGAGCGGCCGGGCATGGCTCAAAGTGGGTGTCATGTTGGCTGTAGGGGTCCCCGGGGGACGGAGAGAGATGGTAACTCCCCGGTGCGTTGAGGCTGCTTAGGCTGCTGGTCGTGAAGGCTGCAACATCGCAAAAATGGGACAGCTGCGTCAGCCACGGACTGGATATTGCTGAAATCATTCCAAAAGCTGGATTTTACTATATGCTTTGCACACTGAAAGCAGTTGTAGTCTTGAGTTATTTTTTTCAAAGTCAAACAGCCTTTATAGATTTTCGAATAGTTTTACAATAGTTTCCGTTTCGTGCGTCTATCAGTATTTTCTGCGTCCATTAATCCTCGCTGTTGCATCCAATGCTGTAATAAACTACAGCACAAATCCTAAAATGCCAGTTGCCTTTAGTGAATAGCGAGGGAAAAAAAAACATTTAGAACTTTTATTTTGCTGCGTCCCTAATTATAATTCCCAATACTGACCAAAAATGTTTTTGTGGAGCTATAACCCTGTGCATACACGTAAATTGTTTTTTCGAGGGATTGTGTTCAAAAGTATTCCAGGCGGCCTCCGCTCTGCTGCGCTACTGCGGTATGCTAGACTGCAATCCAGACTTCTCTCTTATCTCTCTACAGAGCCTCCCCTTCACGATAAAACCGGTTCTTATTTCTATTTAGATAAGGAACTGCAGGTAATGTGCCTTTCCTCGCCTTGGGACGAGACTGATTGACAGTGAAGTGCGCCCCTTTTAATGGGCTTTCCGGCACCCATTTACTTTTGGATAAGGGTATCGCCCACATCGTCCTCCTGTAACAATAGACGGGCTAGCTGGCACAGTGAAGGGACAACTTTTTTACGAGGTAAACAAACACGTATATGCATGAACAAACAAACGCAACATTATTTTGGGGTTAATGTATCTTGAATTATTATTATATGCCAAATGGAACTGGGATAAGGGACCCAATTCCACTGTGTTGGACATAGGCCTATTGTCAACTGTTTTTACCATTAATACGCACTGGTGACCCATGAACCCCCGCCCCTAAATTCTCATTCCTTATTTTCAAAATGTGTTCTCGTTCTCTTCTCTGATGGTAGTAGCTTGTGTAAGAACTGAAATCACTATTTTGACAAGCTTCTGCAGTTCTGTAAAGATATCATTCGCCTATGAACACAGTTTTTTTCCCGAAGTTATGATTCGTTTAAGTTATGAATAACTTCCTATTGTCATATGCACCATATTTTTTCGCGGAATATTCCTATAGTATATACTGGATGTGACTTTTCGGGAATATTTTTATATGAACTTACCTTTACATTGTAGCCTAGTCTAGCATCAACATTGTTTTATTGATAGAGTTACACTAACTCAAACATCTGGATGCTCAATGTTAGTATATTGCCGGAACAAGATCACATCTGTATGCAACAACAACATAAACAACAACAACAACATGAGATGAGCAACAAACAAACTTGAAGCAAGCACATATTTACAAGGTTATTGTCAAGACCGCGCTCGTACCTTCCATTTCTCTGGTGACAGTGCTGTAGTGCATTTTAAACGAAGTGTAACAGTTGTGCTGGTTTTGCTTGTCCAGGCCAGTGCGGTGTTTGTCAAATGTTGCGTTTCCTGCTTGCTCCGCAGCTGAAATCAGAGAGGCTATACTGAAAGCATTTGCTTTTGGAGAGAGGGGACCGCTGTCGTCCATAGGCGAGAAATCAGGTCGAGAAATCCGTCTCTCCTCTGCTTCCTTTACGCCCTATTCCAGAAAACAGAAGGCTAGACACAATGCGCAGGAACATACGCTGCAATAGTTTTACATTTCTCCTCTAACATTCGTTGATATTCAGTGACCTTTTGGCGAAGTAGTTTAGGTAACTCCGCTGTTTTTAAGGCAAAGTATTTCCACTGAATCTTTTTGAAGATATGGTCAACATTTATAACTTTTCCATTGCACGAATTCAATTGATATGCCCAAACACGTCCACATGATTCAAAACCTCGTTCATCCGCAGAGAGCTCTTCCCTTCTCCCCCATTCGGCGGCTGGGTGATGTCATAAGAGCTCGCTCGTCTGCCTTGAGGAGAAGCTACCGCAGAGAGAATGTCAAAAGTGAGAGCTCCACGCCTCCCTTGCAGGGCTCGAAAAAAAAGTGTGCACGCTTTGACTGGATGTTTTATTTGAATAAGATCTGGTCAATCATGTGCCAAATTTGAATACACTTTGGGAAAAAAGTATAACGTCATTGCGGATGTCCGGTTTGAAAGTGCTGCAATTATACAGTAAATTATATTACTGGGTATTTTGGTTGTGCAATGATAGCGCGCGTAATTTCCAAATACCTTGGGCATGGGGCAGTTGTTGTCCTGAGCTTCTTGGTCAAATGAACTAGACATTGTTGTTGCGTCTATTCTTATGGAGTTTGGATTAATGTATTAATTTATGGTTATTTTGTTCCCATAATTTCCCAATTGTATGTATTGCCTAATTGGTGCAATGGCTGCACCACCCAATACAATATGACCTCACTTAATACCTGAATACTATTGATCTCACGATCAGACATTAGTTAGACATTTGTTTAACTCATATGGATTATAGCGTTTTATTTTTCGTAAACTAAATGATTGTCTAGCCTATTTTTTGCCTGCCAATTGTAATCTCAACGCGTACAGCTATATTCCATCGTATGATAGTTAGTTTGTGGCTGGCTGGACATATTGGGTCTTGTAGTCAGTAAACAAAGTTCAGCGCAAGTGTTGCAGAATAAAGACTGGGGCTACTGCCCTGTGAGCCTGCTATAATGCAAGGAGAGCTGCCTCGTGCGCTTTGCTAGACACTTGACCTTTATCTTGAGTTTACAGTATCTCGTATCAGCTTATCAAGCTTCATAATTAATTAACAGTAACAAACGTTTTGTTTGGTTGAGTTACTGCGATAGCAACCGGGATTGAGTCTAATTTACACTTGGGCTATTGAATAATGCTTTGCTGCAGCGGGCTAATGGGATAATTTAGTGAGCTGCACCGCTGTTGTCTTTGCAGATTAGACCTATTTGTTTTGGATGTTTTCTTAATGCAATCAAACATAAATAAACTACTGTGGTAATCTGTTGTTTTTAAGTTTAGAATTGTACATAATTATTTGGATCATTAATATAATTTAACCTTTATCTTTAGCCAACATAATTAACTCATGCAATAACCTTGAAAAGGAACACATTTATTTGACCTTAGCCAGCAATCCCTGATTATTTATCTTTCTTTAATTACTACAGCATCTAAGCAAAGGCCAAATACACTTAAGTCGTATGTTGTTATACAGTAGCATCTTAAAATGCTAAACCAAGTGTGATAGACAAATAGTTCCACATCATTTCTTGATAGGATATAAATCAAGGACATGTATTATCACTTTATTGCCATGTCGTCTATCGGCCTCAGTGTTCACTGTGCTGTTTTGATATTTCATGAAAATGCAAGACTAACATTGTTTTATTATCTTGAAGATTAAGTAACCCACCTAAAGAAAATGGCCATGTATTTAGTTATTTTTTATCAGATGATGCCATTGATACCAGCTCACTTCATCATTGCCATGTCGGAAGCGTCCTTTCTTTGTAAATACTGAGGTGATAACAGACAAAATACAGAACCTGATCAAATAGGAAGAGTCTTTAGGAATTCGCTTGAAGGCCTTGGCGCACATGCGGGAGGCGACAGAAAACACGTATTCAACAAGCTTTGCACGAATGAGCTATGAATTAGCAGACACATAACATTTCCTAAATAATGAGAGTAATGGTTTATACTCTCATGAAGTAATGTTTATTTTATTTTATATATACAGTATGTTCATTACTTAATGAATGGACAGCCTAAACATATTATGTTTCCTATTGTGTTTCCTGACATGAGTGTCTTATCTTCACCTATAAATACAATTATACATTTTAGACTAGCCTATAGCTAGGTATACGTTCACGTTGCAAATAAGATAAAATAGCAGTAGCTCAAAGAATTGGTGGACATAGGCTATTGCCATATTGGCCATATTCGTAGTAATTTGAACGGCAATATTTCCTGACCATTTGAAGCCCATATCTTACATTTATTTAAAGCGAGGTTAGTTTGGTGGGACACTCCGCAGCGCTGGTAAAGTTACCTGTTATGACTCTCGCTGGCTCCTCACCATGTTCAGTTGCCAAACGTTCTTGGACGTTTCAGATATAAATGCCATGAATAGAGCCGACGTGATTCCTTATTCTACAACAGAGGCATATTTGTTATGCAAAGCATATTCCAAACTGAACGTTCCAAAACGTTGCGTCCTGCTGAACGCGCCCGAGGTGTGCCTATTGCAACTTTGCATAGTTTACCGTGGTAGGTCTACCTCTGAAGTTTTTACGGTTCTTTTGCGCGCACTGAGAATCATCCGGTCATAGTTACGAGTTTTAATGGTGCCTTTAACCTAGTTTATGCTTTGTCTCGGTTAATGTGTCTAAACATTTATTAAGCCTTTGTTTGTTTATTTGTGAATGAATTCAAAAGTGGTCATCTTAATAGATGGCCCTGGTTAGTTAGTTTGCATGATTTAGACTGTTAAAATCGTGTTCTCAGCATCCCTCGTCAAAAGATACAGATATACATCAACAATTGCATGTCTTAGGCTACAGGGGCGGGATAGATCAGTTAGCCTGCAAATGATGGCAAACACAATGACTGTTTTTGTATTTATTTGTATCTTTTATATTTCAGTTAGGCCTATTTAAATGGACCATAGCAGACAATATTTATCTGTCGTTATTCCGATATAGTCTATAAGCGTTAATGAGGCCCACTCAAACATTAGCCCAGCAATAATGATGTGGAGGCCTAATTTAGAGTTATTGCCTGATTTAAGGTGTGTTTATTTTACGCAGTAGCTTAATGTAATGTATTTCGTCCTGCTGTATGTTAGTTAGCCGACTCGTCGAGAAATACTCGATAGGTTATTCCCTTATTTGGATGTTGACGCATCCGATGAGGCCTCGGTGGATTTTGTCCAAATCCGGGACATCATCTCCATCAGTGACGCAGATATTCCATCTAGATAAGGAGCAGCGAGCGGGGACAGCAGTGCCATTGACCTCCAAATGCAGGAAACCGGGGACAAAGGAAGTGAAGTTGAGCCAATGTATTTTACTCATCTCACTGTTTGTAGTTCTCTTGGTTTTTATGTTGTTTCAATAAGGAATGCCATAGGCCTATTATTGTTCACACGTTTCATATGTAGTCAAGAGTGTAACTATTAACATTTGAAATGCAATTTTGTGATCAATGTTCAACAGCTTTCATTGTCCTCCGTTTGCAATTGCCCCTTTAGACCTGTGCTTTTGAATATACAGTACTTTAATCCATAGATTACAGGTTTTCATTCCTTCATCTTCTACTTTCTGCCCGACCAATGGCATGTTTTTAAACCTAACCCATCACGCTAGCGATATAGGTAGTGGTGTCATTTTCTTATTTTTAAAGAAACGTTTTCACGTTAGTCTTATACTTCCATAAAGCGGAACACACTTTCATTAAGTAGCCTAGGTTAAATGGCCCGAAAACGTCGTGCATAATTCAATGTTTTAGGGGGTAAAGTTTACATCAAGTTTACAGGCGCAATATTTGTAATTATTATTTTTTAAATGTAACCTTTATTTAACTAGGAAAGTCAGTTAAGAACAAATTCTTATTTACAGTGACGGCCTACGGGTGATCAGTGGGTTAACTGCCTTGTTCAGGGGCAGAAGCCAGATTTGTACTTTGTCATGTCGGGGTTTCGATCCAGCAAACTTTCGGTTACTGGCCCAACGCTCTAACCACTAGGCTACTTACCTGTGGCACCAGTGGACACCGGTGGTTTGTTTAACCTTTTTTTAATTTATTTTTATCGGCCCAATCATTGTTTTACTAGGAATAATATGCAGCTATGCACTTTTTTGGGCACGTGATATTGTGTACTATATAGGCTTTTGAATGATTTGTGTTTTGCATATAGGGCTATATTTCTTTTGAACAGTTCGATTTGGAATATAGCGGACCCTTTGTTTAGACACTTGAAAGATTTATATTCACTGGGTTACATGTATTTATTTGATCCAGTTCTCCGAACAGCCTATTTGTTGTTCATGAAGTGAATAAACCAGTGTCACACCATGGACGAAAAATCCTTTCAACATTTATTTATCTCTAGTCTTCCTACCTCATCACTTGCTACTATACTTCTCCCATGTACCTTATGTAACATGGTCTAGTGTCCTTTTGTGTTTCTTTATAGGATAGGCTATAACTTATGTTGTCTCCAGTAATATGTGTATACCACTGCGCGTTATGCGTGGCTTGCGCAATGAAATGTGTATAGCAAGCAATATTTCGTTTATCATTTCCTTTTACCCCTAGGAGGGATGTATAAGTCTCTGCAAAAAACAACATTTGTAGCCTGCCGTTGGGTTTTACGTTATTTGTATTAGATGTTAAACAATATACGAGTAGGCCTATAGCCTACAATATTATACTATACATTACAAGTGTTTTATTGTTGTTGTTTAGAAGTGATTATTATAGCCTGTCTATTCATTCTTATTGCTGTTTGTTGACTTCGTTGTGCATGTTGTTTTTCTCGCTGTCAAAAGTTTGAAGTTGCCTGTTGATATATTTGGTAAGTCTTGTGTGGTCCGCTACTCTGTGCTAAATATTCTTCTGTTGTGGTAACATGATAAATCGCAAAAACAAGAGCTCCAGCCCATGCCTCATTAAATAACTTGGGACACAGTATCTGTTTAGGCATGCTCTCTGTTATCTTTGTGTGTTATCAAACGTCTAGGTGCGAAGTGGATTTGGCTTAGACACTTCGGCATGCTTGCCTCAGTACAATAATACTCTATTGTATTTTTGGCCTAACTGGTCCATGTCTGTAAAAAAAATAATTTACAAAATCTCTAACACCCACGCGTAAGCCTTTTAGTGGTTGCTTTTTAGGATCGTGTTCTATAGAAATAAATTAATAATTTCATAATTTCTGACCGTAATACAGCTTCAACGACATTCTAACAGATATTTTCAATTTCTAGAAAACCCCCAAAGGTTCGATGTTACTTAGAACCTCAAATCAATTAACAAATTATACATTTTAGTGGTGTCCAAGGATCATAAAACAACCATTTTAACATTCATATAGCGTGACTGAAAGTGTTGGGACAGACCAGCACGCTTCATATATAAAATTCTATCCTATGTAAATATTGGTCTAAATCCTTGAATAAGACAGGGAGGAAGTCAGCTAGTTGACCGCTGACAGTTGACTTGCTGAATAGCTGCTGTCCAGTCTCTCCACGGATATTTGGAAGTAATAAACAGCCAATAGTGCACATATAACAAGTCTTATAAAATGCCATTTAGACCATTTCACTTGAAGAAATTATTGGGCGCCTCATTGATTAGCTTCCTAAGTGGCTGACTGTCTGCATTCGATTATATCCGCATGAGAGTATTTAATTTAGCCATCAAAACATTTAATTGGATTATTTTTTATTTTTTTCAGTGATGAATATAGGCTAATAGCCTGTATTATTACAGTTATTTGATTTTCATTTACGTTAGTTCATAACTATTTATTCAGATTTCGATTCAGATACATCACATTAATAAATAACTAGCGGTCTAAACTGAGATTATATCGAATAATTAAAAATGACATGCATAATTAATAATATATTTTGTAATGTGCCGTTTCTTTTGTGCATGTGGGGAGCTATGAATCATTTTCTTTCACGATAATTATATTGATGCAACAAATTAATGTTGTCACATTGGATACCAAATTATAGTAAGCCCCATGCAACCTCGAATTCGATAAGGTAACATAATGAACTAAATGTATAGAATAGATAGGCTAACCCCTGAATACGTAGGTTAACGTGCAGAAACAACGAGGCATAAAGAACTAGAGCAAATTGGTTTCAAGTCTTGTATCAGAATGCCGGCCCGGCCATCAGGTGTTTTTAAATCTAGGCCTACATATGGCGATGAACTTTCCAGCCTGAGACCACCCGATGACCAGCCACACAGGTGTTTGCTTCAGTGTAGACTCGTTAGGGATAATCGCGTTGAAAGGCACTTTGACTGCAGTGCACATTAACTTGCAGTATTTTCAATTCCTTGCAAGATGCAATTTATAGCCTACTTATGATCATAACTTTTTTTCTCCATTGGGTGAAGACAATATCGCATAGGCTATTTGTGATTGGTAAATTGTTGGACTGTTTGTGAGATTTAGATGACAATTGCATGTGACCGAATATGTGACCAAAGTTGAAGACATAAAATTAATAGCTTTTGGAAAATTTACAGTAAAACACGTTTCCTTTTTGGCTTGAAAATCTACCTTTCCTGTTCAACCCTTTTTATTTTTGGTCATCTTTGAACACGGATATGGGCATAAAAACACAATGGACACGAACACAATGGACAGATCTCTGACCATCATCCCCCAGTGTCCATACCAGGGAAAATTCCAACACTGCAAAAACCTCGATTTTCTCACGCAAACAAATCATAGCAGGATTTGGAACCAGTGATTGTTCATTTGTGGAGAGCGATGTGATTTATTATTTAGTAGCCTATATTGATATTTACGTGGTAAGCTAATATTCATTCTAACTTTTGCAAATTGAGTTTGACTGTTCATATTTATTTTAATCACTTATATTTGTTAATAGGTTTGACCAGTAGGTTGGAAAGAGAACGAGGTGCTTTGCACGTTTAGAACTGAGAATTGCCCAGAGGCCTTGATGAAAGAACCAAAGGATGCCAGCATATATTGCTAAAAACATCATATGGTGCACCTGAGAGGAAATTGAACTAAAAAATATATACGCCTTTACCTGGGAATTGACCAAAAGTAAGGCCTATGTTCTTGAATGTTGGGCATAATTTGTGCAGTTCATACAGGATATGTATAAAATACACACACATTGTCATATTAAGAGCTAATAATACATTGACAGAGCAACTGAAAAGCTTAATCCCTGTCCGTACTCTCTCTTTGTCTGGGCTAAAGTCTGGGTTATTGTGCAGGATGATGTGCTTGTGTAGAAATGGGGAATTTCAATCACAGCATTTCTCCTCTTTTTCAATCCGATGATATTTTGTTTGTTTTTAGAGGGTAATGTGAAATCTTCATAAAGTAATAATATAATAACATGCAGTCACAATAAACATTTGAAGATAGTACTACAAGATGAACTGTCTGGTAGGATGACTGAAAGCTAATGATGTATCCTGGTATCCCGTCTTAGTGTGTTAAACCAACCTGAAGATATTAAGCTATCAAGACCCCGGATATAAGCACCACAGTATAATTTAAAGTACACCAAGTTAGACCAAATTACTTCCTCTACCTGGCTATGTAAAAACAGTCAGTGGGAAAGACATATTTACTCCCTCTCCCCCTCTCTCTCTCTCTCTCTCTCTCTCTCTCTCTCTCTCTCTCTCTCTCTCTCCCCCCCCTCTCTCTCTCTCCCTCTCTCTCTCTCGTTTTCTCTCTGTGAAGATTTGTGCCACCACTGTGTTTGTTTATTGGGAGGGAAGGTCTTCTCCACATGTCTTTACAGAGTTAACAAATATAGGCCTGACAGCTGCCAACTGTACCCTTCAACACGTCTGAGCAGCCTGGCCAGCCAGTGTTCACATCAGTCCCTATGCACCTCACCTTAGCCCTGATTCAGCCCTGCAGCTCTACCTGCCAACACTGAGGCACAGAGACTAGATTGGGGCAGAGACCGACTGAGTGGCAGCCATTAGCCCACATTGAAGATTTTAACAAATTTAATCCCCAAATCACAGTCTCCCCTAAAACCACTACAGTCGTTCAGGGCGTGGCTGAGCACTAATGTGGAGACGTGGCAGTGCATTCTACTGTGTCCCACTGGAATGGTGTGTTATGTCTGTGTTATTAAGTGGTTATTGCAATGAATAGTCTTGTTTGAATGAAGATACGCCTATCATATTTGTCGATGTATGTTTGTAGATTGTCTTGTAGTTAGAAAAGGTAATACTGAGTTCAATCTTTATGAATGTTATCATGGGGTTCGTTAAGCAGATTTCGCAGATCGAGAAAGAAAGAGCGTGAGAGAGAGAGCAAAACAGTCTGGAATGTCTGAAGGAGCAGAGGGCAGATCAGATCACTTTTCAAAATCACTTCTTCTCTTTCCCTCTTTTAGCTTTTGAAAAGTATCCTTTTCCTATCTGTGACGTCATCACCTCACCTCGCCTCCGATTGGCCTGCCCGTAAATAGCTTGCATTCCTGGCATAAAGAACCGATGATATGGACCTGAGGCCTCAGTGATCTTCCATGAAGGCCTTTCTTCCTCCTGACCTGAGCAGGATCTGGGTTCTTTGTATCTCTAATATGTCTTAACGGGATACTTCAGGTATCTGCTAGCATGCTAGATTATGCTCTTTATAAATCTGCCACTGTCTGTGTTCTTCTACTCATTTTTATTTTAAGTATGTGATGATACCCCCTATCAATGATACCCCCTTCACTCAGTATTTATTTGAATTTGAGAAGGCCTGTTTCTGGTGGAAGGGGTCTTAGACACTATAGGAGCTTATCCACACCTCACTGCCCCCCTCCAAGGCCTCTACTACCACAGCAGGCTGCATGTTCACTCCTCACTAGTCATGGCCTTTACTTTCATCAACTTGAACCAGAGCTTCCACAGACCCCAGTCAAATGCCATTACAGACAGGCCCGTGACGTACCAGCTATCAGAACTGTGTGTTTTCCCCTCCTGAATTCCTCCTTAGGAGCCCCTGCAGCAGAGATTAAGAATACTGTTTTATTATTATTTTAAGTAGGCAAGTCAGTTAAGAACAACTTATTATTTACAATGACAGCCTAGGAACAGTGGGTTAACTGCCTCGTTCAGGAGCAGAACAACATATTTTTACCTTGTCAGCTCGGGGATTCGATCTAGCAACCTTTCAGTTACTGGCCCAACTCTCTAACCACTAGGCTACCGGCCACCCCTGGTGTCATGTCCAACTCAGTGCGGTTGTTAAATCCTGTACTGTTAAGTCCCTGAATGCAGCTGAGTGACGACTTCCTTTTAATTCGTTCCAGTCTCTAAATGCACCTTTCAGGAGCTGGAACCCAACCATCAGCTCCTTTTTCTTTTCCTCCTCTCCACCACCCCACTGCCCCACTGCCCCACCGCCCCACCGCCCCACTACCCGGTCCCATAGGTTGTCCAGAGGAAAAGGCCTACCTTGGGCAGGGTAACACGATGACTACTGATTTTAAAGTGCCATTTTGTTCTGTGACGGTGGGATGAGATCCCCGCGCACCCCACACAGAGCCCAGACAGTGAAACTGGGGATCAGAAGGGTAGAGATTCAGTCTCTGGAATGCTAACCCCCCTATAAACACACAGGCCATCGCCTGTACTGGAAACGCATAGTGGAGGAGACAGGAAAATTAGCTACAATATGGCTTTTTGTTTAGGCATAGCCGCCTGGGAGGCGAGAGAGAGGGGAAATATTATTGCTGCTTCCTGTGCTCCTCTTCCACCACACCGCTGCCTTCCCCAGATGAAGAGCAGGAAGTCACATGGGCCCTACACACAATGTGGAGAATGGGGGCCAATCCAATTCCAAAGCCCCAGGAATTCCCTTCCATAACTCTGCCCAGGGTCACCTGATAACGGACATGTTTTAATAATCATTTGGTGTGTGCTTATATTTGTCCTATTTCATACATGTACAAGTGTGTATTATTGAAAATGTGTTTTTTGCATATCCCAACCCGAAACACCCTTGGAGAGTGGGGTCACAGCCAGGATCTGCCATTATCAACAGTGACCCTGGAGCAATTAGGGTTAAATGATTTGCTCAAGGGAACAACAACAGATTCTTCACCTTCTTGGCTCCGGGATTCAAATTAGCGACCTTTTGGTTACTGGTCCAACACGCTAACCACTAGGCTACCTGCCATCCTGCAATTTCTCCCCGTCCTCTTCCCCTTCACCACTGCCTGCATTCAGAGAGTCTCCACAGCACAGTATACTGTACCTGTGCTATGGACTCAGCTCCATGGTAAAGAAGAGGGGATATTTGATGTTATGTAGCCTGCTCAGATCTGTTGCTGCCTTAGACCCAGTCTCGGATGGTGATCCAGGTCACAGATCCTACTGTGTGCAGCCTGTCACTTTGCAGCTCAGGGAATCCATTGAAACCTCAGCTCGTTGGGCTCAACCAATGGGAAAGCAGCGTGGGCTGCCTGATACTGATTACAGTGATTCATCATCTCAGGCCATCCCCACCACCACATGTTGTTTTGATCTCTTTCTCACCAGCGTGGTGACAGTGAGAGATGAGGGACCATGTGGCCAGGCCCGGGCCGGTCGGCACACAGCCATGGAAACCTGCCTGCCTGCACCACCACTAGCAGCCCAGGGCTGGGCCCAAGCTCAGGGCCTATCTTATTCATTATGATTTAAAAAGTCAAACTGATCCTAGCTAAGCACTCCTACTCTGAAACATTTAGTGTGTATGGGCCCAGAGCTCCATACCTAGCCCAGTGCCAGGGACCCCACCTCAGAGCTCCAGTCCCAGCCTTAGCCCTATATCTCAATGAGGTGTTGGTGTCTTAGGCTAACTGGCTAATTGCAGACCCAGTGCAGTGTAACATTAGGTGATGGGAGGATTATGGCATGTTGCCTTGTGTTCACTTGGGGGCTAAACTGACACTCTCTCACCCCTGACCGGACAGTTATAGAAACCTCTCTAGTTGTCCGGGGTCTGGGGGTCTGGTCCAGATAATGGGGGGACTACGTGGCCTTGGTTGCATCCCAAATGGTACCCTATTTCCTTCATAGTGCACTACCTCTGACCTGAGTCCTATGGGCCCTTGTCAAAAGTAGTGTACTATATAGGGAATAGGATGCCATTTGGGATGCAACCTGGTCAGGCAGGCAGAGGCAGACCACATGACTGCATGGCTCCTAACTCTAACACAAGCAGGACTGTTGTGTTCGTGATGTCAAACACTTCCTCCATTTGCATCCATTAGCCTGTTGTCGTGGCAGCGAGGAACATTTGCACCCAGAAGGAAAACAAAGGATCCAGATTACATGTCCTGTTTTTAATGAAAGAGTTCCCTCGGCTCAGCTGTTAGATTTACAAACACAAAAATACTCTGTTCATAAAATTATCAATTTGTTGATACTTTTGTGTGTAAAATGAATAAAGATTCAAATGTAATTAACTGAGTTGTTAAACAGTATTCTAATATTTAATGAATATATTTAATATTTAATGAATACACATTAATTGATATATTTCAAGAACATATACATATTATATATTGTCTATTGCTTGTTTTCATCACTGTCATATATATATATATATATATATATATATGTTTGTCTGTATGTTTGAAAGTAATTTAGAACTCATTTAAATTGATTAAAATATACTTTCAGATACAGTATAAAAAACCTACTGCATACAGTGTATGATGAGAATTAATATCGTTACTCTGTCTGCTCTTTGTAGGTCTTCATACAGTATGTTACTGTCTACTGTCTATGGTCTTCATACTGTATGTTACTGTCTACTGTCTATGGTCTTCATACAGTATGTTATCGTCTACTCTCTATGGTCTTCATACAGTATGTTACTGTCTAATGTCTATGGTCTTCACACAGTATGTTACTGTCTACTGTCTATGGTCTTCACACAGTATGTTACTGTCTACTGTCTATGGTCTTCACACAGTATGTTACTGTCTATTGTCTACAGTCTTCATACAGTATGTTACTGTCTACTGTCTATGGTCTTCATACAGTATGTTACTGTCTACTGTCTATGGTCTTCACACAGTATGTTACTGTCTACTGTCTACAGTCTTCATACAGTATGTTACTGTCTACTGTCTATGGTCTTCACACAGTATGTTACTGTCTACTGTCTATGGTCTTCATACATTATGTTACTGTCTACTGTCTATGGTCTTCATACAGTATGTTACTGTCTACTGTCTATGGTCTTCACACAGTATGTTACTGTCTACTGTCTATGGTCTTCACACAGTATGTTACTGTCTACTGTCTACAGTCTTCATACAGTATGTTACTGTCTACTGTCTATGGTCTTCACACAGTATGTTACTGTCTACTGTCTACAGGCTTCATACAGTATGTTACTGTCTACTGTCTACAGGCCTTCATACAGTATGTTACTGTCTACTGTCTACAGTCTTCATACAGTATGTTACTGTCTACTGTCTATGGTCTTCATACAGTATGTTACTGTCTACTGTCTATGGTCTTCATACAGTATGTTACTGTCTAATGTCTATGGTCTTCACACAGTATGTTACAGTATGTTACTGTCTACTGTCTATGGTCTTCACACAGTATGTTACTGTCTACTGTCTATGGTCTTCACACAGTATGTTACTGTCTACTGTCTACGGTCTTCATACAGTATGTTACTGTCTACTGTCTACATTCTTCATACAGTATGTTACTGTCTACTGTCTACAGTCTTCATACAGTATGTTACTGTCTACTGTCTATGGTCTTCATACAGTATGTTACTGTCTACTGTCTATGGTCTTCATAGAGTATGTTACTGTCTACTGTCTATGGTCTTCATACAGTATGTTACTGTCTACTGTCTATGGTCTTCACACAGTATGTTACTGTCTACTGTCTATGGTCTTCACACAGTATGTTACTGTCTACTGTCTATGGCCTTCATACTGTATGTTACTGTCTACTGTCTATGGCCTTCATACTGTATGTTACTGTCTACTGTCTATGGTCTTCACACAGTATGTTACTGTCTACTGTCTATGGTCTTCACACAGTATGTTACTGTCTACTGTCTACAGGCCTTCATACAGTATGTTACTGTCTACTGTCTATGGTCTTCACACAGTATGTCACTGTCTACTGTCTACAGTCTTCACACAGTATGTTACTGTCTACAGTCTTCATACAGTATGTTACTGTCTACTGTCTATGGTCTTCACACAGTGTGTTACTGTCTACTGTCTATGGTCTTCACACAGTATGTTACTGTCTACTGTCTATGGTCTTCACACAGTATGTTACTGTCTACTGTCTACAGTCTTCATACAGTATGTTACTGTCTACTGTCTATGGTCTTCATACAGTATGTTACTGTCTACTGTCTATGGTCTTCATACAGTATGTTACTGTCTAATGTCTATGGTCTTCACACAGTATGTTACTGTCTACTGTCTACAGGCCTTCATACAGTATGTTACTGTCTACTGTCTACAGTCTTCACACAGTATGTTACTGTCTACAGTCTTCATACAGTATGTTACTGTCTACTGTCTATGGTCTTCACACAGTGTGTTACTGTCTACTGTCTATGGTCTTCACACAGTATGTTACTGTCTACTGTCTATGGTATTCACACAGTATGTTACTGTCTACTGTCTATGGTCTTCATACAGTATGTTACTGTCTACTGTCTATGGTCTTCATACAGTATGTTACTGTCTACTGTCTATGGTCTTCACACAGTATGTTACTGTCTACTGTCTATGGTCTTCACACAGTATGTTGCTGTCTACTGTCTACAGTCTTCATACAGTATGTTACTGTCTACTGTCTATGGTCTTCACACAGTATGTTACTGTCTACTGTCTATGGTCTTCACATAGTATGTTCCTGTCTACTGTCTACAGGCTTCATACAGTATGTTACTGTCTAATGTCTACAGGCCTTCATACAGTATGTTACTGTCTACTGTCTACAGTCTTCATACAGTATGTTACTGTCTACTGTCTATGGTCTTCATACAGTATGTTACTGTCTACTCTCTATGGTCTTCATACAGTATGTTACTGTCTAATGTCTATGGTCTTCACACAGTATGTTACTGTCTACTGTCTATGGTCTTCACACAGTATGTTACTGTCTACTGTCTATGGTCTTCACACAGTATGTTACTGTCTACTGTCTACTGTCTTCATACAGTATGTTACTGTCTACAGGCCTTCATACAGTATGTTACTGTCTACTGTCTACAGTCTTCACACAGTATGTTACTGTCTACTGTCTATGGTCTTCACACAGTATGTTACTGTCTACTGTCTATGGTCTTCACACAGTATGTTACTGTCTACTGTCTACGGTCTTCATACAGTATGTTACTTTCTACTGTCTACATTCTTCATACAGTATGTTACTGTCTACTGTCTACAGTCTTCATACAGTATGTTACTGTCTACTGTCTATGGTCTTCATAGAGTATGTTACTGTCTACTGTCTATGGTCTTCATACAGTATGTTACTGTCTACTGTCTATGGTCTTCACACAGTATGTTACTGTCTACTGTCTATGGTCTTCATACAGTATGTTACTGTCTACTGTCTATGGTCTTCATACAGTATGTTACTGTCTACTGTCTATGGTCTTCACACAGTATGTTACTGTCTACTGTCTATGGTCTTCACACAGTATGTTACTGTCTACTGTCTACAGTCTTCACACAGTATGTTACTGTCTACAGTCTTCATACAGTATGTTACTGTCTACTGTCTATGGTCTTCACACAGTGTGTTACTGTCTACTGTCTATGGTCTTCATACAGTCTGTTACTGTCTACTGTCTATGGTCTTCATACAGTATGTTACTGTCTACTGTCTATGGTCTTCATACAGTATGTTACTGTCTACTGTCTATGGTCTTCACACAGTATGTTACTGTCTACAGGCTTCATACAGTATGTTACTGTCTACTGTCTACAGACCTTCATACAGTATGTTACTGTCTACTGTCTACAGTCTTCATACAGTATGTTACTGTCTACTGTCTATGGTCTTCATACAGTATGTTACTGTCTACTGTCTATGGTCTTCATACAGTATGTTACTGTCTACTGTCTATGGTCTTCATACAGTATGTTACTGTCTACTGTCTATGGTCTTCACACAGTATGTTACTGTCTACTGTCTATGGTCTTCACACAGTATGTTACTGTTTACTGTCTATGGTCTTCACACAGTATGTTACTGTCTACTGTCTACAGTCTTCATACAGTATGTTACTGTCTACAGGCTTCATACAATATGTTACTGTCTACTGTCTACAGGCCTTCATACAGTATGTTACTGTCTACTGTCTACAGTCTTCATACAGTATGTTACTGTCTACTGTCTATGGTCTTCATACAGTATGTTACTGTCTACTGTCTATGGTCTTCATACAGTATGTTACTGTCTAATGTCTATGGTCTTCACACAGTATGTTACTGTCTACTGTCTATGATCTTCACACAGTATGTTACTGTCTACTGTCTATGGTCTTCACACAGTATGTTACTGTCTACTGTCTATGGTCTTCATACAGTATGTTACTGTCTACTGTCTACATTCTTCATACAGTATGTTACTGTCTACTGTCTACGGTCTTCATACAGTATGTTACTGTCTACTGTCTATGGTCTTCACACAGTATGTTACTGTCTACTGTCTACAGTCTTCATACAGTATGTTACTGTCTACTGTCTACAGTCTTCATACAGTATGTTACTGTCTACTGTCTATGGTCTTCACATAGTATGTTCCTGTCTACTGTCTACAGGCTTCATACAGTATGTTACTGTCTACTGTCTACAGGCCTTCATACAGTATGTTACTGTCTACTGTCTACAGTCTTCATACAGTATGTTACTGTCTACTGTCTATGGTCTTCATACAGTATGTTACTGTCTACTCTCTATGGTCTTCATACAGTATGTTACTGTCTAATGTCTATGGTCTTCACACAGTATGTTACTGTCTACTGTCTATGGTCTTCACACAGTATGTTACTGTCTACTGTCTATGGTCTTCACACAGTATGTTACTGTCTACTGTCTACTGTCTTCATACAGTATGTTACTGTCTACAGGCCTTCATACAGTATGTTACTGTCTACTGTCTATGGTCTTCATACAGTATGTTACTGTCTACTGTCTATGGTCTTCACACAGTATGTTACTGTCTACTGTCTACAGTCTTCATACAGTATGTTACTGTCTACTGTCTATGGTCTTCACACAGTATGTTACTGTCTACTGTCTACGGTCTTCATACAGTATGTTACTTTCTACTGTCTACATTCTTCATACAGTATGTTACTGTCTACTGTCTACAGTCTTCATACAGTATGTTACTGTCTACTGTCTATGGTCTTCATACAGTATGTTACTGTCTACTGTCTATGGTCTTCATACAGTATGTTACTGTCTACTGTCTATGGTCTTCACACAGTATGTTACTGTCTACTGTCTATGGTCTTCATACAGTATGTTACTGTCTACTGTCTATGGTCTTCATACAGTATGTTACTGTCTACTGTCTATGGTCTTCACACAGTATGTTACTGTCTACTGTCTATGGTCTTCACACAGTATGTTACTGTCTACTGTCTACAGTCTTCACACAGTATGTTACTGTCTACAGTCTTCATACAGTATGTTACTGTCTACTGTCTATGGTCTTCACACAGTATGTTACTGTCTACTGTCTATGGTCTTCATACAGTATGTTACTGTCTACTGTCTATGGTCTTCATACAGTATGTTACTGTCTACTGTCTATGGTCTTCATACAGTATGTTACTGTCTAATGTCTATGGTCTTCACACAGTATGTTACTGTCTACAGGCTTCATACAGTATGTTACTGTCTACTGTCTACAGGCCTTCATACAGTATGTTACTGTCTACTGTCTACAGTCTTCATACAGTATGTTACTGTCTACTGTCTATGGTCTTCATACAGTATGTTACTGTCTACTGTCTATGGTCTTCATACAGTATGTTACTGTCTACTGTCTATGGTCTTCATACAGTATGTTACTGTCTACTGTCTATGGTCTTCACACAGTATGTTACTGTCTACTGTCTATGGTCTTCATACAGTATGTTACTGTCTACTGTCTATGGTCTTCATACAGTATGTTACTGTCTACTGTCTACAGTCTTCATACAGTATGTTACTGTCTACAGGCTTCATACAATATGTTACTGTCTACTGTCTACAGGTCTTCATACAGTATGTTACTGTCTACTGTCTACAGTCTTCATACAGTATGTTACTGTCTACTGTCTATGGTCTTCATACAGTATGTTACTGTCTACTGTCTATGGTCTTCATACAGTATGTTACTGTCTACTGTCTATGGTCTTCACACAGTATGTTACTGTCTACTGTCTATGGTCTTCACACAGTATGTTACTGTCTACTGTCTATGGTCTTCACACAGTATGTTACTGTCTACTGTCTATGGTCTTCATACAGTATGTTACTGTCTACTGTCTACATTCTTCATACAGTATGTTACTGTCTACTGTCTATGGTCTTCATACAGTATGTTACTGTCTACTGTCTATGGTCTTCACACAGTATGTTACTGTCTACTGTCTACAGTCTTCATACAGTATGTTACTGTCTACTGTCTACAGTCTTCATACAGTATGTTACTGTCTACTGTCTATGGTCTTCACATAGTATGTTCCTGTCTACTGTCTACAGGCTTCATACAGTATGTTACTGTCTACTGTCTACAGGCCTTCATACAGTATGTTACTGTCTACTGTCTACAGTCTTCATACAGTATGTTACTGTCTACTGTCTATGGTCTTCATACAGTATGTTACTGTCTACTGTCTATGGTCTTCATACAGTATGTTACTGTCTAATGTCTATGGTCTTCACACAGTATGTTACTGTCTACTGTCTATGGTCTTCACACAGTATGTTACTGTCTACTGTCTATGGTCTTCACACAGTATGTTACTGTCTACTGTCTACTGTCTTCATACAGTATGTTACTGTCTACAGGCCTTCATACAGTATGTTACTGTCTACTGTCTATGGTCTTCATACAGTATGTTACTGTCTACTGTCTATGGTCTTCACACAGTATGTTACTGTCTACTGTCTACAGTCTTCATACAGTATGTTACTGTCTACTGTCTACAGTCTTCATACAGTATGTTACTGTCTACTGTCTATGGTCTTCATACAGTATGTTACTGTCTACTGTCTACAGGCTTCATACAGTATGTTACTGTCTACTGTCTACAGGCCTTCATACAGTATGTTACTGTCTACTGTCTACAGTCTTCATACAGTATGTTACTGTCTACTGTCTATGGTCTTCATACAGTATGTTACTGTCTACTCTCTATGGTCTTCATACAGTATGTTACTGTCTAATGTCTATGGTCTTCACACAGTATGTTACTGTCTACTGTCTATGGTCTTCACACAGTATGTTACTGTCTACTGTCTATGGTCTTCACACAGTATGTTACTGTCTACTGTCTACTGTCTTCATACAGTATGTTACTGTCTACAGGCCTTCATACAGTATGTTACTGTCTATGGTGTCTACAGTATGGTCTTCATACAGTATGTTACTGTCTACTGTCTACAGTCTTCACACAGTATGTTACTGTCTACTGTCTACAGTCTTCATACAGTATGTTACTGTCTACTGTCTACTGTCTTCATACAGTATGTTACTGTCTACTGTCTATGGTCTTCATACAGTATGTTCCTGTCTACTGTCTACAGGTCTTCATACAGTATGTTACTGTCTACTGTCTACAGGCCTTCATACAGTATGTTACTGTCTACTGTCTACAGTCTTCATACAGTATGTTACTGTCTACTGTCTATGGTCTTCATACAGTATGTTACTGTCTACTGTCTATGGTCTTCATACAGTATGTTACTGTCTAATGTCTATGGTCTTCACACAGTATGTTACTGTCTACTGTCTATGGTCTTCACACAGTATGTTACTGTCTACTGTCTATGGTCTTCACACAGTATGTTACTGTCTACTGTCTACTGTCTTCATACAGTATGTTACTGTCTACAGGCCTTCATACAGTATGTTACTGTCTACTGTCTACAGTCTTCATACAGTATGTTACTGTCTACTGTCTATGGTCTTCATACAGTATGTTACTGTCTACTCTCTATGGTCTTCATACAGTATGTTACTGTCTACTGTCTATGGTCTTCATACAGTATGTTACTGTCTACTGTCTATGGTCTTCACACAGTATGTTACTGTCTACTGTCTATGGTCTTCATACAGTATGTTACTGTCTACTGTCTACTGTCTTCATACAGTATGTTACTGTCTACAGGCCTTCATACAGTATGTTACTGTCTACTGTCTACAGTCTTCATACAGTATGTTACTGTCTACTGTCTATGGTCTTCATACAGTATGTTACTGTCTACTGTCTACAGTCTTCATACAATATGTTACTGTCTACAGGCATTCATACAGTATGTTACTGTCTACTGTCTATGGTCTTCATACAGTATGTTACTGTCTACTGTCTATGGTCTTCATACAGTATGTTACTGTCTACTGTCTATGGTCTTCATACAGTATGTTACTGTCTACTGTCTATGGTCTTCATACAGTATGTTACTGTCTACTGTCTATGGTCTTCATACAGTATGTTACTGTCTACTGTCTATGGTCTTCACACAGTATGTTACTGTCTACTGTCTACAGTCTTCATACAGTATGTTACTGTCTACTGTCTACATTCTTCATACAGTATGTTACTGTCTACTGTCTATGGTCTTCACACAGTATGTTACTGTCTACTGTCTACAGTCTTCATACAGTATGTTACTGTCTACTGTCTATGGTCTTCATACAGTATGTTACTGTCTACTGTCTATGGCCTTCATACTGTATGTTACTGTCTACTGTCTATGGTCTTCACACAGTATGTTACTGTCTACTGTCTATGGTCTTCACACAGTATGTTACTGTCTACTGTCTATGATCTTCACACAGTATGTTACTGTCTACTGTCTATGGTCTTCCCACAGTATGTTACTGTCTACTGTCTATGGTCTTCACACAGTATGTTACTGTCTTCTGTCTATGGTCTTCACACAGTATGTTACTGTCTACTGTCTACAGTCTTCATACAGTATGTTACTGTCTACTGTCTACAGTCTTCATACAGTATGTTACTGTCTACTGTCTATGGTCTTCACATAGTATGTTCCTGTCTACTGTCTACAGGCTTCATACAGTATGTTACTGTCTACTGTCTACAGGCCTTCATACAGTATGTTACTGTCTACTGTCTACAGTCTTCATACAGTATGTTACTGTCTACTGTCTATGGTCTTCATACAGTATGTTACTGTCTACTCTCTATGGTCTTCATACAGTATGTTACTGTCTAATGTCTATGGTCTTCACACAGTATGTTACTGTCTACTGTCTACTGTCTTCATACAGTATGTTACTGTCTACTGTCTACAGTCTTCATACAGTATGTTACTGTCTACTGTCTATGGTCTTCATACAGTATGTTACTGTCTACTGTCTACAGTCTTCATACAATATGTTACTGTCTACAGGCATTCATACAGTATGTTACTGTCTACTGTCTACAGTCTTCATACAGTATGTTACTGTCTACTGTCTACAGTCTTCATACAGTATGTTACTGTCTACAGGCCTTCATACAGGATGTTACTGTCTACAGGCCTTCATACAGTATGTTACTGTCTACAGGCCTTCATACAGTATGTTACTGTCTTCAGGCCTTCATACAGTATGTTACTGTCTACAGGCCTTCATACAGGATGTTACTGTCTACAGGCCTTCATACAGTATGTTACTGTCTACAGGCCTTCATACAGTATGTTACTGTCTACAGGCCTTCATACAGTATGTTTATGTCTACTGTCTACAGGCCTTCATACAGTATGTTACTGTCTACAGGCCTTCATACAGTATGTTACTGTCTACAGGCCTTCATACAGTATGTTTCTGTCTACTGTCTATGGTATTCACACAGTATGTTACTGTCTACTGTCTACTGTCTTCATACAGTATGTTACTGTCTGTAATGTAAATGTCTACTGTCTATGGTCTTCACACAGTATGTTACTGTCTACTGTCTACAGTCTTCATACAGTATGTTACTGTCTACTGTCTACATTCTTCATACAGTATGTTACTGTCTACTGTCTATGGTCTTCACACAGTATGTTACTGTCTACTGTCTACAGTCTTCATACAGTATGTTACTGTCTACTGTCTATGGTCTTCATACAGTATGTTACTGTCTACTGTCTATGGCCTTCATACTGTATGTTACTGTCTACTGTCTATGGTCTTCACACAGTATGTTACTGTCTACTGTCTATGGTCTTCACACAGTATGTTACTGTCTACTGTCTACAGTCTTCATACAGTATGTTACTGTCTACTGTCTACAGGCCTTCATACAGTATGTTACTGTCTACTGTCTATGGTCTTCACACAGTATGTTAATGTCTACTGTCTATGGTCTTCACACAGTATGTTACTGTCTACTGTCTATGGTCTTCACACAGTATGTTACTGTCTACTGTCTACAGTCTTCATACAGTATGTTACTGTCTACTGTCTACAGGCCTTCATACAGTATGTTACTGTCTACTGTCTATGGTCTTCACACAGTATGTCACTGTCTACTGTCTACAGTCTTCACACAGTATGTTACTGTCTACAGTCTTCATACAGTATGTTACTGTCTACTGTCTATGGTCTTCATACAGTATGTTACTGTCTAATGTCTATGGTCTTCACACAGTATGTTACTGTCTACTGTCTACTGTCTTCATACAGTATGTTACTGTCTACTGTCTACAGTCTTCATACAGTATGTTACTGTCTACTGTCTATGGTCTTCATACAGTATGTTACTGTCTACTGTCTACAGTCTTCATACAATATGTTACTGTCTACAGGCATTCATACAGTATGTTACTGTCTACTGTCTACAGTCTTCATACAGTATGTTACTGTCTACTGTCTACAGTCTTCATACAGTATGTTACTGTCTACAGGCCTTCATACAGGATGTTACTGTCTACAGGCCTTCATACAGTATGTTACTGTCTACAGGCCTTCATACAGTATGTTACTGTCTACAGGCCTTCATACAGTATGTTACTGTCTACAGGCCTTCATACAGGATGTTACTGTCTACAGGCCTTCATACAGTATGTTACTGTCTACAGGCCTTCATACAGTATGTTTATGTCTACTGTCTACAGGCCTTCATACAGTATGTTACTGTCTACAGGCCTTCATACAGTATGTTACTGTCTACAGGCCTTCATACAGTATGTTACTGTCTACAGGCCTTCATACAGTATGTTTCTGTCTACTGTCTATGGTATTCACACAGTATGTTACTGTCTACTGTCTACTGTCTTCATACAGTATGTTACTGTCTGTAATGTAAATGTCTACTGTCTATGGTCTTCACACAGTATGTTACTGTCTACTGTCTACAGTCTTCATACAGTATGTTACTGTCTACTGTCTACATTCTTCATACAGTATGTTACTGTCTACTGTCTATGGTCTTCACACAGTATGTTACTGTCTACTGTCTACAGTCTTCATACAGTATGTTACTGTCTACTGTCTATGGTCTTCATACAGTATGTTACTGTCTACTGTCTATGGCCTTCATACTGTATGTTACTGTCTACTGTCTATGGTCTTCACACAGTATGTTACTGTCTACTGTCTATGGTCTTCACACAGTATGTTACTGTCTACTGTCTACAGTCTTCATACAGTATGTTACTGTCTACTGTCTACAGTCTTCATACAGTATGTTACTGTCTACTGTCTATGGTCTTCACACAGTATGTTACTGTCTACTGTCTATGGTCTTCACACAGTATGTTACTGTCTACTGTCTATGGTCTTCACACAGTATGTTACTGTCTACTGTCTACAGTCTTCATACAGTATGTTACTGTCTACTGTCTACAGGCCTTCATACAGTATGTTACTGTCTACTGTCTATGGTCTTCACACAGTATGTCACTGTCTACTGTCTACAGTCTTCACACAGTATGTTACTGTCTACAGTCTTCATACAGTATGTTACTGTCTACTGTCTATGGTCTTCACACAGTATGTTACTGTCTACTGTCTATGGTCTTCTCACAGTATGTTACTGTCTACTGTCTATGGTCTTCATACAGTATGTTACTGTCTACTGTCTATGGTCTTCATACAGTATGTTACTGTCTACTGTCTACAGTCTTCATACAGTATGTTACTGTCTACTGTCTATGGCCTTCACACAGTATGTTACTGTCTACTGTCTACAGTCTTCATACAGTATGTTACTGTCTACTGTCTATGGTCTTCACACAGTATGTTACTGTTTACTGTCTATGGTCTTCACACAGTATGTTACTGTCTACTGTCTACAGTCTTCATACAGTATGTTACTGTCTACAGGCCTTCATACAGTATGTTACTGTCTACTGTCTACAGTCTTCATACAGTATGTTACTGTCTACTGTCTACAGTCTTCATACAGTATGTTACTACTGTCTAGGCCTTCATACAGTATGGCCTGTCTACAGGCCTTCATACAGTATGTTACTGTCTACAGGCCTTCATACAGTATGTTACTGTCTACTGTCTACAGGCCTTCATACAGTATGTTACTGTCTACAGGCCTTCATACAGGATGTTACTGTCTACAGGCCTTCATACAGTATGTTACTCTCTACAGGCCTTCATACAGTATGTTACTGTCTACAGGCCTTCATACAGTATGTTACTGTCTACAGGCCTTCATACAGTATGTTACTGTCTACAGGCCTTCATACAGTCTGTCTACTGTCTATGGTCTTCACACAGTATGTTACTGTCTACTGTCCTGTCTTCATACAGTATGTTACTGTCTACTGTCTATGGTCTTACAGTATGTTGTCTACTGTCTACATGGTCTTCATACAGTATGTTACTGTCTACTGTCTATGGTCTTCATACAGTATGTTACTGTACTGTCTACTGTCTACAGGTCTTCATACAGTATGTTACTGTCTACTGTCTACAGTCTTCATACAGTATGTTACTGTCTACTGTCTATGGTCTTCATACAGTATGTTACTGTCTACTGTCTGTCTATGGTCTACTGTCTATACTTGTATGTTACTGTCTACTGTCTATGGTCTTCACACAGTATGTTACTGTCTACTGTCTATGGTCTTCACACAGTATGTTACTGTCTACTGTCTACAGTCTTCATACAGTATGTTACTGTCTACTGTCTACAGGTCTTCATACAGTATGTTACTGTCTACTGTCTATGGTCTTCACACAGTATGTTACTGTCTACTGTCTATGGTCTTCACACAGTATGTTACTGTCTACTGTCTATGGTCTTCATACAGTATGTTACTGTCTACTGTCTACAGTCTTCATACAGTATGTTACTGTCTACTGTCTATGGCCTTCACACAGTATGTTACTGTCTACTGTCTACAGTCTTCATACAGTATGTTACTGTCTACTGTCTATGGTCTTCACACAGTATGTTACTGTTTACTGTCTATGGTCTTCACACAGTATGTTACTGTCTACTGTCTACAGTCTTCATACAGTATGTTACTGTCTACAGGCCTTCATACAGTATGTTACTGTCTACTGTCTACAGTCTTCATACAGTATGTTACTGTCTACTGTCTACAGTCTTCATACAGTATGTTACTGTCTACAGGCCTTCATACAGGATGTTACTGTCTACAGGCCTTCATACAGTATGTTACTCTCTACAGGCCTTCATACAGTATGTTACTGTCTACAGGCCTTCATACAGTATGTTACTGTCTACAGGCCTTCATACAGTATGTTACTGTCTACAGGCCTTCATACAGTATGTTTATGTCTACTGTCTACAGGCCTTCATACAGTATGTTACTGTCTACAGGCCTTCATACAGTATGTTACTGTCTACAGGCCTTCATACAGTATGTTTCTGTCTACTGTCTATGGTATTCACACAGTATGTTACTGTCTACTGTCTACTGTCTTCATACAGTATGTTACTGTCTACTGTCTATGGTCTTCACACAGTATGTTACTGTCTACTGTCTACGGTCTTCATACAGTATGTTACTGTCTGTCTACTGTCAGTATGTTACTGTCTTACATTCTTCATACAGTATGTTACTGTCTACTGTCTATGGTCTTCACACAGTATGTTACTGTCTACTGTCTACAGTCTTCATACAGTATGTTACTGTCTACTGTCTACAGTCTTCATACAGTATGTTACTGTCTACTGTCTATGGTCTTCATACAGTATGTTACTGTCTACTGTCTATGGCCTTCATACTGTATGTTACTGTCTACTGTCTATGGTCTTCACACAGTATGTTACTGTCTACTGTCTATGGTCTTCACACAGTATGTTACTGTCTACTGTCTACAGTCTTCATACAGTATGTTACTGTCTACTGTCTACAGGCCTTCATACAGTATGTTACTGTCTACTGTCTATGGTCTTCACACAGTATGTTAATGTCTACTGTCTATGGTCTTCACACAGTATGTTACTGTCTACTGTCTATGGTCTTCACACAGTATGTTACTGTCTACTGTCTACAGTCTTCATACAGTATGTTACTGTCTACTGTCTACAGGCCTTCATACAGTATGTTACTGTCTACAGGCTTCATACAGTATGTTACTGTCTACTGTCTACAGGCCTTCATACAGTATGTTACTGTCTACTGTCTACAGTCTTCATACAGTATGTTACTGTCTACTGTCTATGGTCTTCATACAGTATGTTACTGTCTACTGTCTATGGTCTTCATACAGTATGTTACTGTCTAATGTCTATGGTCTTCACACAGTATGTTACTGTCTACTGTCTATGGTCTTCACACAGTATGTTACTGTCTACTGTCTATGGTCTTCACACAGTATGTTACTGTCTACTGTCTATGGTCTTCACACAGTATGTTACTGTCTACTGTCTACAGTCTTCATACAGTATGTTACTGTCTACTGTCTACAGTCTTCATACAGTATGTTACTGTCTACTGTCTATGGTCTTCACATAGTATGTTCCTGTCTACTGTCTACAGGCTTCATACAGTATGTTACTGTCTACTGTCTACAGGTCTTCATACAGTATGTTACTGTCTACTGTCTACAGTCTTCATACAGTATGTTACTGTCTACTGTCTATGGTCTTCATACAGTATGTTACTGTCTACTGTCTATGGTCTTCATACAGTATGTTACTGTCTAATGTCTATGGTCACACAGTATGTTACTGTCTACTGTCTACTGTCTTCATACAGTATGTTACTGTCTACTGTCTACAGTCTTCATACAGTATGTTACTGTCTACTGTCTATGGTCTTCACACAGTATGTTACTGTCTACTGTCTACTGTCTT
This sequence comes from Oncorhynchus nerka, assembly GCF_034236695.1. Classification (NCBI taxonomy): domain Eukaryota; kingdom Metazoa; phylum Chordata; class Actinopteri; order Salmoniformes; family Salmonidae; genus Oncorhynchus; species Oncorhynchus nerka. The sequence goes on from NC_088408.1 coordinate 79,874,380, forward strand.
CATACAGTATGTTACTGTCTACAGGCATTCATACAGTATGTTACTGTCTACTGTCTACAGTCTTCATACAGTATGTTACTGTCTACTGTCTACAGTCTTCATACAGTATGTTACTGTCTACAGGCCTTCATACAGGATGTTACTGTCTACAGGCCTTCATACAGTATGTTACTGTCTACAGGCCTTCATACAGTAGTTACTGTTACTGTTCAGGCCTTCATACAGTATGTTACTGTCTACAGGCCTTCATTACTGTCTACAGGCCTTCATACAGTATGTTATGTTACTGTCTACAGGCCTTCATACAGTATGTTACTGTCTACAGGCCTTCATTAGTATGTTACTGTCTACAGGCCTTCATACAGTATGTTTACTGTCTACTGTCTATGGTATTCACACAGTATGTTACTGTCTACTGTCTACTGTCTTCATACAGTATGTTACTGTCTGTAATGTAAATGTCTACTGTCTATGGTCTTCACACAGTATGTTACTGTCTACTGTCTACAGTCTTCATACAGTATGTTACTGTCTACTGTCTACATTCTTCATACAGTATGTTACTGTCTACTGTCTATGGTCTTCACACAGTATGTTACTGTCTACTGTCTACAGTCTTCATACAGTATGTTACTGTCTACTGTCTATGGTCTTCATACAGTATGTTACTGTCTACTGTCTATGGCCTTCATACTGTATGTTACTGTCTACTGTCTATGGTCTTCACACAGTATGTTACTGTCTACTGTCTATGGTCTTCACACAGTATGTTACTGTCTACTGTCTACAGTCTTCATACAGTATGTTACTGTCTACTGTCTACAGGCCTTCATACAGTATGTTACTGTCTACTGTCTATGGTCTTCACACAGTATGTTAATGTCTACTGTCTATGGTCTTCACACAGTATGTTACTGTCTACTGTCTATGGTCTTCACACAGTATGTTACTGTCTACTGTCTACAGTCTTCATACAGTATGTTACTGTCTACTGTCTACAGGCCTTCATACAGTATGTTACTGTCTACTGTCTATGGTCTTCACACAGTATGTTACTGTCTACTGTCTACAGTCTTCATACAGTATGTTACTGTCTACAGGCCTTCATACAGGATGTTACTGTCTACTGTCTATGGTCTTCATACAGTATGTTACTGTCTACTGTCTATGGTCTTCATACAGTATGTTACTGTCTACTGTCTATGTTACTGTCTACTGTCTATGGTCTTCATACAGTATGTTACTGTCTACTGTCTATGGTCTTCATACAGTATGTTACTGTCTACTGTCTACTGTACAGTATGTTACTGTCTTCATACAGTATGTTACTGTCTACTGTCTATGGTCTTCACACAGTATGTTACTGTCTACTGTCTATGTCTTCATACAGTATGTTACTGTCTACCGTCTACAGTCTTCATACAGTATGTTTTTGTCTACTGTCTACAGGTCTTCATACAGTATGTTACTGTCTACTGTCTACAGGCCTTCATACAGTATGTTACTGTCTACAGGTCTTCATACAGTATGTTACTGTCTACTGTCTAGGTCTTCATACAGTATGTTACTGTCTACTGTCTACAGGCCTTCATACAGTATGTTACTGTCTACTGTCTACAGGCCTTCATACAGTATGTTACTGTCTACTGTCTACTGTCTATGGCCTTCATACAGTATGTTACTGTCTACTGTCTACAGTCTTCATACAGTATGTTACTGTCTACTGTCTATGGTCTTCATACAGTATGTTACTGTCTACTGTCTACAGGCCTTCATACAGTATGTTACTGTCTACTGTCTACAGTCTTCATACAGTATGTTACTGTCTACTGTCTACACGTCTTCATACAGTATGTTACTGTCTACTGTCTACAGTCTTCATACAGTATGTTACTGTCTACTGTCTATGGTCTTCATACAGTATGTTACTGTCTACTGTCTACAGCCTTCATACAGTATGTTACTGTCTACTGTCTATGGTCTTCATACAGTATGTTACTGTCTACTGTCTATGGTCTTCACACAGTATGTTACTGTCTACTGTCTACAGTCTTCATACAGTATGTTACTGTCTACTGTCTATGGTCTTCATACAGTATGTTTATGTCTACTGTCTATGGTCTTCATACAGTATGTTTATGTCTACTGTCTATGGTCTTCATACAGTATGTTACTGTCTACAGGCCTTCATACAGTATGTTACTGTCTACAGGCCTTCATACAGTATGTTACTGTCTACTGTCTACAGGCCTTCATACAGTATGTTACTGTCTACTGTCTATGGTCTTCACACAGTATGTCACTGTCTACTGTCTACAGTCTTCACACAGTATGTTACTGTCTACTGTCTATGGTCTTCTCACAGTATGTTACTGTCTACTGTCTATGGTCTTCATACAGTATGTTACTGTCTACTGTCTATGGTCTTCATACAGTATGTTACTGTCTACATTTAACATTACATTTACATTTAAGTCATTTAGCAGACGCTCTTATCCAGAGCGACTTACAAATTGGTGCTTTCACCTTATGACATCCAGTGGAACAGCCACTTTACAATAGTGCATCTAGGTCTTTTAAGGGGAGGGGGGGGGGGTGAGAAGGATTACTTTATCCTATCCTAGGTATTCCTTAAAGAGGTGGGGTTTCAGGTGTCTCCGGAAGGTGGTGATTGACTCCGCTGTCCTGGCGTCGTGAGGTAGTTTGTTCCACCATTGGGGGGCCAGAGCAGCGAACAGTTTTGACTGGGCTGAGCGGGAACTGTACTTCCTCAGTGGTAGGGAGGCGAGCAGGCCAGAGGTGGATGAACGCAGTGCCCTTGTTTGGGTGTAGGGCCTGATCAGAGCCTGGAGGTACTGAGGTGCCGTTCCCCTCACAGCTCCGTAGGCATGCACCATGGTCTTGTAGCGGATGCGAGCTTCAACTGGAAGCCAGTGGAGAGAGCGGAGGAGCGGGGTGACGTGAGAGAACTTGGGAAGGTTGAACACCAGACGGGCTGCGGCGTTCTGGATGAGTTGTAGGGGTTTAATGGCACAGGCAGGGAGCCCAGCCAACAGCGAGTTGCAGTAATCCAGACGGGAGATGACAAGTGCCTGGATTAGACCTGTCTACAGTCTTCATACAGTATGTTACTGTCTACTGTCTATGGCCTTCACACAGTATGTTACTGTCTACTGTCTACAGTCTTCATACAGTATGTTACTGTCTACTGTCTATGGTCTCCACACAGTATGTTACTGTTTACTGTCTATGGTCTTCACACAGTATCTTACTGTCTACTGTCTACAGTCTTCATACAGTATGTTACTGTCTACAGGCCTTCATACAGTATGTTACTGTCTACTGTCTACTGTCTTCATACAGTATGTTACTGTCTACTGTCTATGGTCTTCATACAGTATGTTACTGTCTACAGGCCTTCATACAGGATGTTACTGTCTACAGGCCTTCATACAGTATGTTACTCTCTACAGGCCTTCATACAGTATGTTACTGTCTACAGGCCTTCATACAGTATGTTACTGTCTACAGGCCTTCATACAGGATGTTACTGTCTACAGGCCTTCATACAGTATGTTACTGTCTACAGGCCTTCATACAGTATGTTACTGTCTACAGGCCTTCATACAGTATGTTTATGTCTACTGTCTACAGGCCTTCATACAGTATGTTACTGTCTACAGGCCTTCATACAGTATGTTGCTGTCTACAGCTTTCATACAGTATGTTACTGTCCTCCGGCAAATCAACTGTACATTTCGGTCTTCCCCAAGGTTCTGTTTTAGGACCACTATTGTTTTCACTATATATTTTACCTCTTGGTGATGTCATTCGGAAACATAATGTTAACTTTCAGTGCTATGCGGATGACACACAGCTGTACATTTCGATACAACATGGTGAAGCCCCAAAATTGCCCTCCCTGGAAGCCTGCGTTTCAGACATAAGGAAGTGGATGGCTGCAAATGTTCTACTTTTAAACTCGGACAAAACAGAGATGCTTGTTCTAGGTCCCAAGAAACAAAGAGATCTTCTGTTGAATCTGACAATTAATATTGATGGTTGTACAGTCATCTCAAATAAAACTGTGAATGACCTCGGCATTACTCTGACCCTGATCTCTCTTCTGACGAACATATCAAGACTGTTTCAAGGACAGCTTTTTCCATCTACATAATATTGCAAAAATCAGATACTTTCTGTCCAAAAATTATGCTGAAAAATTAATCCATGCTTTTGTCACATCTAGGTTAGACTACGGCAATGCTCTACTTTCCGGCTACACACATAAAGCACTAAATAAACTTCAGTTGGTGCTAATTTTTTTAATCATATTACTCCAGTGCTAGCCTCTCTACACTGGCTTCCTGTTTTTGCAAGGGCTAATTTCAAGGTTTTACTGCTAACCTGCCTCTAACCCTATTACAGGGGCTGGCTTACTGGTGCTCTTCCATGCCGTCCCTAGGAGGTGTGCATCACTTGAGTGGGTTGAGTCACTGATGTGATCTTCCTGTCCGGGTTGGCGCCCCCCTTGGGTTGTGCCATGGCGGAGATCTTTGTGGGCTATACTCGGCTTTGTCTCAGGATGGTAAGTTGGTGGTTGAAGTATCCCTTTAGTGGTGTGGGGGCTGTGCTTTGGCAAAGTGGGTGGGGTTTATCCTGCCTGTTTGGGGGTATCGTCAGATGGGGCCACAGTGTCTCCCGACCCCTCCTGTCTCAGCCTCCAGTATTTATGCTGCAGTAGTTTATGTGTCGGGGGGCTAGGGTCTGTCTGTTATATCTGGAGTATTTCTCCTGTCTTATCCGGTGTCCTGTGTGAATTTAAGTATGATCTCTAATTCTCTCTCTCTTTCTCTTTCTTTCTTTCTCTCTCTCAGAGGACCTGAGCCCTAGGACTATGCCTCAGGACTACCTGGCCTGATGACTCCTTGCTGTCCCCAGTCCACCTGGCCGTGCTCCTGCTCCAGTGTCAACTGTTCTGTCTGCGGCTATGGAACCCTGACCTTTTCACCGGACATGCTACATGTCCCAGACCTTCTGTTTTCAACTCGCTAGAGACAGGAGGAGCGGTAGAGATACTCTGAATGATCGGCTATGAAAAGCCAACTGAAATTTACTCCTGAGGTGCTGACCTGTTGCACCCTGGACAACCAATGTGATTATTATTCTTTGACCGTGCTGGTCATCTATGAACATTTTGGCCATCTTCTGTTATAATCTGCTCCAGGCACAGCCCAGAGCCCTGGTTCCTCTCTAGGTTTCTTCCTAGGTTCTGGCCTATCAAGGGAGTTTTTTCCTAGCCACCGTGGTTCTACACCTGCATTGCTTGTTGTTTGGCGTTTTAGGCTGGGGTTCTGTACAGCACTTTGTGACATCAGCTGATGTAAGAAGAGCTTTATAAATACATTTGATTGATTGATAATATCTACAGTCTACAGACCTTCATACAGTATGTTACTGTCTACAGTCCTCATACAGTATGTTAGTGTCTACAGGCCTTCATACAGTATTTATTTTTATAACTTTTATTTTACTAGGCAAGTCAGTTAAGAACAAATTCTTATTTTCAATGACGGCCTAGGAACAGTGGGTTAACTGCCTGTTCAGGGGAAGAACGACAGATTTTGTACCTTGTCAGCTCGGGGGTTTGAACTTGCAACCTTTCGGTTACTAGTCCGATGCTCTAACCACTAGGCTACCCTGCCTGTTACTGTCTACAGGCCTTCATACAGTATGTTACTGTCTACAGGCCTTCATACAGTATGTTACTGTCTACAGGCCTTCATACAGTATGTTACTGTCTACAGGCCTTCATACAGTATGTTACTGTCTACAGACCTTCATACAGTATGTTACTGTCTACTGTCTACAGGCCTTCATACAGTATGTTATTGTCTACAGGCCTTTATACAGTTTGTTACTGTCTACTGTCTACAGTCTTCATACAGTATGTTACTGTCTACTGTCTATGGTCTTCACACAGTATGTTACTGTCTACTGTCTATGGTCTTCATACAGTATGTTACTGTCTACTGTCTACAGACCTTCATACAGTATGTTACTGTCTACCGTCTACAGACCTTCATACAGTATGTTACTGTCTACTGTCTACAGGCCTTCATACAGTATGTTACTGTCTACTGTCTACAGTCTTCATACAGTATGTTACTGTCTACTGTCTACACGCCTTCATACAGTATGTTACTGTCTACTGTCTACAGGCCTTCATACAGTATGTTACTGTCTACTGTCTACACGCCTTCATACAGTATGTTACTGTCTACTGTCTACAGTCTTCATACAGTATGTTACTGTCTACTGTCTACAGGCCTTCATACAGTATGTTACTGTCTACTGTCTACACGCCTTCATACAGTATGTTACTGTCTACTGTCTACAGGCCTTCATACAGTATGTTACTGTCTACTGTCTACACGCCTTCATACAGTATGTTACTGTCTACTGTCTACAGGCCTAATACAGTATGTTACTGTCTACTGTCTATGGTCTTCACACAGTATGTTACTGTCTACTGTCTACAGTCTTCATACAGTATGTTACTGTCTACTGTCTATGGTCTTCATACAGTATGTTTATGTCTACTGTCTATGGTCTTCACACAGTATGTTACTGTCTACTGTCTACACACCTTCATACAGTATGTTACTGTCTACTGTCTATGGTCTTCATACAGTATGTTTATGTCTACTGTCTATGGTCTTCATACAGTATGTTTATGTCTACTGTCTATGGTCTTCATACAGTATGTTACTGTCTACAGGCCTTCATACAGTATGTTACTGTCTACAGGCCTTCATACAGTATGTTACTGTCTACTGTCTACAGGCCTTCATACAGTATGTTACTGTCTACTGTCTATGGTCTTCACACAGTATGTCACTGTCTACTGTCTACAGTCTTCTACAGGCCTTCATACAGTATGTTACTGTCTACTGTCTATGGTCTTCATACAGTATGTTACTGTCTACTGTCTATGGTCTTCATACAGTATGTTACTGTCTACTGTCTATGGTCTTCATACAGTATGTTACTGTCTACTTTACACATTACATTTACATTTATGTTATTTACTGCAGACGTCTTCATACAGTATGTTACTGTCTACTGTCTACACCTTTCATCCAGTGGAATGTTACTGTTACTGTCATCTAGGTCTTTTACAGGGAGGGGGTGGGTATGAGAAGGATTACTTTACTGTCTAGGTATTCCTTAAAGTATGTTACTGTCTACTGGTGTCTTCATACAGTATGTTACTGTCTACTGTCCTGGTCTTCGTGACAGTATGTTTGTTCCACTGTCTATTGGGGGTCTTCAGCGAACAGTATTTACTGTCTACTGTCTATGGTCTTCATACAGTATGTTACTGTCTACAGTCCAGGTCTTCATACAGTATGTTACTGTCTTGTCTACAGTCTTCACAGCCTATGTTACTGAGGTGCTATGTTCTTCATACAGTATGTTTATGTCTACTGTCTATGGTCTTCATACAGGATGTTATGCTTCAACTGGAAGCCTGGAGAGAGCGGAGGATGTTACTGTCTGACTGTCTGGGAAGGTCTGAACACAGTATGTTACTGTCTACTGTCTAGGGGTCTTAATGGCACAGGCAGGGAGCCCAGCCAACACAGTTGCAGTAATCCAGTCGGGAGATGACAATGTGCCTGATTAGACAGTATGTTACTGTCTACAGTCTTCATACAGTATGTTACTGTCTACTGTCTACAGCCTTCACACAGTATGTTACTGTCTACTGTCTACAGTCTTCATACAGTATGTTACTGTCTACTGTCTATGGTCTTCATACAGTATGTTACTGTCTACTGTCTATGGTCTTCATACAGTATGTTACTGTCTACTGTCTACAGTCTTCATACAGTATGTTACTGTCTACAGGCCTTCATACAGTATGTTACTGTCTACTGTCTACAGGTCTTCATACAGTATGTTACTGTCTACTGTCTATGGTCTTCATACAGTATGTTACTGTCTACAGGCACGCCTTCATACAGTATGTTACTGTCTACTTCATACAGTAGGCCTACTGTCTACAGGCCTTCATACAGTTACTGTTACTGTCTACAGGCCTTCATACAGTATGTTACTGTCTACAGGCCTTCATACAGTATGTTACTGTCTACTGTCTATGGTCTTCACACAGTATGTTACTGTCTACTGTCTACAGGCCTTCATACAGTATGTTACTGTCTACTGTCTATGGTCTTCATACAGTATGTTTATGTCTACTGTCTATGGTCTTCACACAGTATGTTACTGTCTACTGTCTACAGGCCTTCATACAGTATGTTACTGTCTACACGCCTTCATACAGTATGTTACTGTCTACTGTCTATGGTCTTCACACAGTATGTTACTGTCTACTGTCTACAGGCCTTCATACAGTATGTTACTGTCTACTGTCTACAGGCCTTCACACAGTATGTTACTGTCTACCGTCTACATGCCTTCATACAGTATGTTACTGTCTACTGTCTATGGTCTTCACACAGTATGTTACTGTCTACTGTCTACAGGCCTTCATACAGTATGTTACTGTCTACTGTCTATGGTCTTCACACAGTATGTTACTGTCTACTGTCTACAGGCCTTCATACAGTATGTTACTCTCTACTGTCTATGGTCTTCATACAGTATGTTACTGTCTACTGTCTACACGCCTTCATACAGTATGTTACTGTCTACCGTCTACAGGCCTTCATACAGTATGTTACTGTCTACTGTCTACAGGCCTTCATACAGTATGTTACTGTCTACTGTCTACAGGCCTTCATACAGTATGTTACTGTCTACTGTCTACAGTCTTCATACAGTATGTTACTGTCTACTGTCTACACACCTTCATACAGTATGTTACTGTCTACTGTCTACAGGCCTTAATACAGTATGTTACTGTCTACTGTCTATGGTCTTCACACAGTATGTTACTGTCTACTGTCTACACGCCTTCATACAGTATGTTACTGTCTACTGTCTACAGGCCTTCATACAGTATGTTACTGTCTACTGTCTACACACCTTCATACAGTATGTTACTGTCTACTGTCTACAGGCCTTAATACAGTATGTTACTGTCTACTGTCTATGGTCTTCACACAGTATGTTACTGTCTACTGTCTACAGGCCTTCATACAGTATGTTACTGTCTACAGGCCTTAATACAGTATGTTTATGTCTACTGTCTATGGTCTTCACACAGTATGTTACTGTCTACTGTCTACAGGCCTTCATACAGTATGTTACTGTCTACAGGCCTTCATACAGTATGTTACTGTCTACTGTCTACAGGCCTTAATACAGTATGTTACTGTCTACTGTCTACAGGCCTTAATACAGTATGTTACTGTCTACTGTCTATGGTCTTCACACAGTATGTTACTGTCTACTGTCTACAGTCTTCATACAGTATGTTACTGTCTACTGTCTATGGTCTTCATACAGTATGTTTATGTCTACTGTCTATGGTCTTCACACAGTATGTTACTGTCTACTGTCTACAGGCCTTCATACAGTATGTTACTGTCTACTGTCTATGGTCTTCACACAGTATGTTACTGTCTACTGTCTACAGGCCTTCATACAGTATGTTACTGTCTACCGTCTACAGGCCTTCATACAGTATGTTACTGTCTACTGTCTACAGGCCTTCATACAGTATGTTACTGTCTACTGTCTACAGGCCTTCACACAGTATGTTACTGTCTACAGTCTTCATACAGTATGTTACTGTCTACTGTCTACAGTCTTCATACAGTATGTTACTGTCTACTGTCTACAGGCCTTAATACAGTATGTTACTGTCTACTGTCTATGGTCTTCACACAGTATGTTACTGTCTACTGTCTACAGTCTTCATACAGTATGTTACTGTCTACTGTCTATGGTCTTCATACAGTATGTTTATGTCTACTGTCTATGGTCTTCACACAGTATGTTACTGTCTACTGTCTACAGGCCTTCATACAGTATGTTACTGTCTACTGTCTATGGTCTTCACACAGTATGTTACTGTCTACTGTCTACAGGCCTTCATACAGTATGTTACTGTCTACCGTCTACAGGCCTTCATACAGTATGTTACTGTCTACTGTCTACAGGCCTTCATACAGTATGTTACTGTCTACTGTCTACAGGCCTTCACACAGTATGTTACTGTCTACAGTCTTCATACAGTATGTTACTGTCTACTGTCTACAGTCTTCATACAGTATGTTACTGTCTACTGTCTACACGCCTTCATACACTATGTTACTGTCTACTGTCTATGGTCTTCACACAGTATGTTACTGTCTACTGTCTACAGTCTTCATACAGTATGTTACTGTCTACTGTCTATGGTCTTCACACAGTATGTTACTGTCTACTGTCTACAGTCCTTCATACAGTATGTTACTGTCTACTGTCTAATACAGTATGTTACTGTCTTCATACAGTATGTTACTGTCTACAGTCTTCATACAGTATGTTACTGTCAGACCTTCACACAGTATGTTACTGTCTACTGTCTACAGGCCTTAATACAGTATGTTACTGTCTACAGGCCTTTATACAGTATGTTACTGTCTACAGGCCTTTATACAGTATGTTACTGTCTACTGTCTACAGGCCTTCATACAAGTATGCTACTGTCTACAGGCCTTCATACAAGTATGTTACTGTCTACAGGCTTCATACAGTCTGTTACTGTTCACTGTCATACAGAATTGCCATCATACAGAATTGTAATGTCTGCAGTCTAAGGTCTCCAGGTCTTCATACAGTATGTTTCTGTCTACTTTCTACAGGTACACTGTGTTACTGTCTACAGTGTGTTTACCTTGCAGTGAACATTGGCCATAGCAATGGTCTGCCCTCCTCCTCTTTGCTCAGAGCCTTTAGTCACATTTTTGTACAGCCACCTTAGCATTATCCTATACAGGAGGTTTCTCCTTTGAGATGGGACATTAGTGCTCTACTCTTAGAAAGCATTGTGTTTAAAAAAAAAGGTTTTTCCTCAGACTACCTTTTCAATCAAGTGTTTATTCAATAATGTTACTTCCTTCACCTACATTTCAGGAGCCCACATCATTTGTTCATTCTCACTCACACTGTGGAAAATACATGTGAAATCTGTGACTAATGAGCTGAGATACTCAGACAACAAAACATCCTTCTCGATCACACATTTCTAGCAACCTCCCATTTTGATTACAGTAGAAAAGGCTAAACACTTTAATGAAAATTGGGGTCGGGGGGGGTCTATGTTTGGGTCTGATTTCTCAGGTCATTAGTCCTCATTCGTACAGTGAGTTTTGAGAGGTTGCCCAGGTTGGCCCAGATTGAATGTAATGATATTTAGCACGTAGTCTTTCTCTTATAGCACTCTCATAGCTACAGAGACGTGATTACATATGATAGAACTAACAGTGACAGGTTTAAAAAAAACATTTATATTTGTTCTTTTCCTTTTTCATGTAACATAGTTAAATGAAAGGAAGCAACTGATATGGAGTTCCCTGTATGAGTAAACACCCACTGTTATTAGCACTGTAGTCAATCCACTTTGGATCTCTCATTTAGTTATAAGCAGTTTATATCTGAAAATGTTAAAGTTGTATATTTTGGTATATTTATGCAATAAGGCCCGAGGGGTGTGGTATATGGACAATATACCACGGCTAAGGGCTGTTCCTAGGCACGACGCAACGAGGAGAGCTAGGACACAGCCCTTAGCCATGGTATACTGGCCATATATCACAAACCCCCAAAGTGCCTTGTTGCTATTATAAACTGGTTACCAAAGTAATTAGAGCAGTAAAAATAAATGTTTTGTCATACCTGTGGTATACGGTCTGATATACAACGGCTTTCAGCCAATCAGCATTCAGGGCTCGAGCCACCCAGTTTATATTAAACTTTTTGGAACATCCAATGAAAACGTCCCCACCATCCTCTGTTTAGACCAAGATTGGAAGAGTTTTGTTTCCTTGAAATTGGTCTCTTGATAGTATTAAGACGATTCTCCCGGTAGTATGAATTATTTTCCGTGCAGTGTTGGTGCAGTTTCCAGAAGCTATTTAGAGTCCTCCTCTCATGCATGATGTGCATATTATTTGTGATTTGATAACATGATCTCACCCATCTTCATATTTTTGATCCCTCCAATATCAAATTTTCGGGCGAGTGACTTGCATTTTAGTTTTGACTTTCAATGCAATTTCCAAACTTGTGTTCGTTGGATAGCAGGGGAGTGCTGGACAGATTGGATTCTGTCTGTCTGTCTGTCTGTCTGTCTGTCTGTCTGTCTGTCTGTCTGTCTGTCTGTCTGTCTGTCTGTCTGTCTGTCTGTCTGTCTGTCTGTCTGTCTGTCTGTCTGTCTGTCTGTCTGTCTGTCTGTCTGTCTGTCTGTCTGTCTGTCTGTCTGTCTGTCTGTCTGTCTGTCTGTCTGTCTGTCTGTCTGTCTGTCTGTCTGCAGGAGGATTTGTAAAAAGCTGTAGCTCCCCTATGTGGTACGGGAGTGTAAGAGCACCTGGCACCTCATGATGGGTAGAGAAAGGGGAGAAAGGGGGGAGAGAGGGAGAAGAGGGGGAGATATTTGTAGGAGAAAATCCTTGCGGATTCACTGATTCCTGGCATTCACACAGTCAGTGTTTGGCCTTCAGGGTCCAAAGCCTGTATCTGTACTGAGTTACATCAGAACCAAACCAAACTGCATGAGCATAGAGGGAAACTCTGAGGGGGAGCTCCTCTCAGGAGCGATGAGTAATGCTTCACCCCAAATGGCACCCCATTCCCTACATAGTACAGCTTTTGGTCAAAAGTAGTACACTATGTAGGGAATAGGATGCCATTTGGAATGCACATACGTCTGTGTTGCTCAAGTTGCCCCCAGATACACAACTACTCACCTTGAGGTAGATCTTTCGCACACACACACACACACACACACACACACACACACACACACACACACACACACACACACACACACACACACACACACACACACACACACACACACACACACACACACACACATGTTTGCTTGGGGTTCTTTGGTTCAAGTTGGTGTTTATGGTGTGCTGTGGTGCCCTCAGCATCAAAGAGGAGTAGTGTTCCTAATGCTGTATCAGGTGTCTTCATCTACCAGATCACTAGCAGGCCTGGCTGTCTGAGTGCAGGCTTGAGATAGATGGTCACCTATCTGGGCATCAGTCCACTTCAGCTCGCCTCAAAATATTTACCTGACATGTCTCCCTGGGTGGCAGGCTATCTGACACACACACACACACACACACACACACACACACACACACACACACACACACACACACACACACACACACACACACACACACCTAACCCACACACACACACACACCTTAAGAGGTATTCCTGCATCATGCACTATTGCCCATGGGCCTTTGAGGAAGCCACTCGCCTGTTTACTGATGCAAATTAGCCAGTAGCGAGCCTTCCAGAGGATCAACAAGTATGGAATGCACGGTGGGTGGTGGTCTCTGCTCCCCCATCACTCCCCCACTGCCCCCCACCAGTCCCCCACTGCACTCCCACCACCCCCCACTGACCAGCCCCTCGACCCCCACTGCTGGAATGCTCTCAGTGGGTTTCACTCTGACAGGAGCATTGGGTCAGAGTATCAGGGTGTTAGGCCACGGGGGTCTGACACTGACACTGACACACTGTGCTCTCAGGGCTGTAGAGTGGAGAATAGTGGAGAGCAGTGGGCTGTGGAGTGGAGGGTAGTGGAGAGCAGTGGGATGTGGAGTGGAGGGTAGTGGAGAGCAGTGGGATGTAGAGTGGAGGGTAGTGGAGAGCAGTGGGATGTGGAGTGGAGAATAGTGGAGAGCAGTGGGATGTAGAGTGGAGGGTAGTGGAGAGCAGTGGGATGTAGAGTGGAGGGTAGTGGAGAGCAGTGGGATGTAGAGTGGAGGGTAGTGGAGAGCAGTGGGATGTAGAGTGGAGGGTAGTGGAGAGCAGTGTAATGTGGAGTGGAGAATAGTGGAGAGCAGTGGGATGTAGAGTGGAGGGTAGTGGAGAGCAGTGGGATGTAGAGTGGAGGGTAGTGGAGAGCAGTGGGATGTAGAGTGGAGGGTAGTGGAGAGCAGTGGGATGTAGAGTGGAGGGTAGTGGAGAGCAGTGGGATGTAGAGTGGAGGGTAGTGGAGAGCAGTGGGATGTAGAGTGGAGGGTACTGGGCTTCCGAGGTGTTGAAGCTGTTGAAGCCTATAGCCTCAGTCTAAACTTTAGCCTGGCCTGGGAGGGCTGGTGGGGCCTGAGAACCAATGAAGCAGAGCGGACATTAGTCTATTCTGTAGGAACAAAATAATTAAGATAAGGCTAGCAATAGCATAGTTTGGCAACCATTTTATGCTAATCTGGTCCTAAGTCTGAAATTGGATAATGCTATGCATTACAGTATTTGTGTATTACACTGTGTATTGTGTTTTTGACACAGTTGTCATGCTTTATATTTCCTGCTCACGAAGTAGAAAAAGTTAATTATTTTGATAGCGAACAACAAGTTGGGTTCTGCCCTCGACAAACGTGTAAATAAAGTTTTCCCAATGGGATTCCTGCTGCTGGTTGTTTAAGCTTTGAATGGTGAGAACGTCCGACTCCATCTTTTCCCACTTACTGACCCAAGGACAAAGCTGTGTTGAGCTGTGGGTGTGTGAGGTACTCACACTTTTCTGTGTGTGTGTGCTCGCAGCTGTGTTGTGATGGAAAAGCAGACTTGTGTTCAGCTGAAACAGTGGAGGGTCTGAAATGACTGATGTATGGACCCCAAACAGAGAAACCACCCCGAGACCTCTAATGAGTGTGTCTGTTGAAATGTTTCTTACTGAGGCAGTGACAGATACCAGGCTGCAAGCCTTGCAAATAGTTTTTGTGGGCAGAGCATTTGATCTCATGGGAATATACACACACACACACACACACACACACACACACACACACACACACACACACACACACACACACACACACACACACACACACACACACACACACACACACACACACACACACACACACACACACACACACACACACACACACACACACACGGATCTGTAGCCTCAACTCTTGCCTCATCTCTAACCCAAGACTCAACAATAGCCTCAACTCTAACCCTAGACTCAACTCTAACCCTAACCCTAAACAACACCCAAACTGAACCCCTGCCTCTAACAACAATACACATTCCCCACACTGTACCTTCCTTACTGATGCTCATACTCATCCCCCAGACCCTACCCTATCCCAGCCCACCACAGGGGCCTCTGTCAGGGCTAAGGACACTAATCACACCCCAGCCTGCCCAGGGCCTCAGAGGGGTGGGACCAGACCAGACACTTCTGCTCAGCCCTCCCCTCCAGCAGCCACACCCTCCGATGTTTGGCAGCCTGCAGTGGTGTGGTGGTGAAACGGTCTAGCTTGAATCACAAAGACAATCTGTCAGTGCCTTGGCTGATGTGATTCAGCTGCAGCTGGTGCAGACTCAGACACTCAGACCCATTCAGTCAGAGCCCTGTGAACTGAACAGTGTTATCAGTTAGCTGTATAGCTCCCCCTGCTGTTAGTGTCTCTGTGAGAGGGAGACATGGATCTGGGATGTGCATTGTGTATCAGTACAGCCTGATGTAGAAGCATCGTGATGTAGGAGGAGATGGATAGTGGATCCAGCAGTGACTGGGTGGTCCACTTGATTCATCCTGCCCATATCCTCTCTCCACTACAGCACATCCCCCTTGTCCCCCTCACACAGAGACAAACTGTAGACCCCCCCCCCCCTCCACACACACTGTTCCCCTGAAGCTCTTCTCTGCCCCTCTGCTCTATGATTAGCAGCCCATGACACCTGTGGGGTTTGGTGTATGTGTGTGAGCAGGGAGTTAGGGAGATGGGGGTGGAGGAGGTTACACTAGAGAGTTTGTAGTAGGGGCTGGGGAGCACTCCTGGCCTCCTGTGGAGGACCCTTCATCTTACTGTCTTCCTCAATGCCTCCCTCAGTGCTCCGAGGTGTATTTCCTGTTAATTGGCTTCCGACTTGTGTCTTGTGGCATTCTCCCCCCCACCCCCATGCCTCCAGGGCTTGGCCCTCTCGTTGCTGTGCAATATGCTTCCTTTCTTTAACTTGACACATTCCTGTGTGTAAGGCAGGCAGGCAGCAGAGTGATCTGCAAAGAGACAAAGACTTGCAAAGAGAAAGAGAAAGCGAGAGAGAGAGACAGAGAGAGAAGGAGAGTGAGAGAGAGAGAGAGAGAAAGAAAGAAAGAAGGCAAGAAAGAAAGAAAGAAAGAAAGAAAGAAAGAAGGAAAGAAAGGAAAGAAAGAAATAAAGAAAGAAAGAAGGAAAGAAAGAAAGAAAGAAAGAAGGAAAGAAAGAAAGAAAGAAAGAAGGAAAGAAAGAAAGAAAGAAGGAAGGAAAGAAAGAAAGAAAGAAAAAAAAAGCAGCACTTGCCATTACATTTTTGCTACACACAAAATATGTTGTTTTATCATTACGACTGCTCAGACATGCATTAAAGAGCAACAATCTGAAAAGTGTCCCTCCCCTCTTTTTTCTTTCCTTCTCTCCCTCTCCTCGTCTCCCTCTCCTCCTCTCTCAGTTTTGATTTATCCCCTGTTCTGTTTTCCCTGGCCCAAATGGCCCGGGAGTTTGCACTAGGCCAACTCAACCAGAACCGATGTCATTCAAATCCAGTTAAATAAATGGTCCTATAAATTCACTCCAATAATAAGCCTGGGTGCTGGAGGAATGTGTGGCGGGGAGGGACGCAGGGATTGAGGAAGAGAGGGACTGAAAGAGGGGAGAGCGAGTGTCAGACCCAGACAGCTAGGGCCTGTGCTGCAGTGTGAGGAAAGGCAGGCTGCTGCTGTTTGCTTGTTAAAGAGGGGACATCTCTCTCTCTCTCTCTCTCTCTCTCTCTCTCTCTCTCTCTCTCTCTCTCACTGGGAGCTGGGGTGGGAGACTCCAGGCGAATGGCACCTCAGGGACACTTTAACTCAGCCCACCCAGAGACAGTCTGAGGCTAGGGCCAGCAATCAGGGCCCAGCCAGCCAGGGCTACTAATCTTCAGGACCCTGTGAGAACCACAGTGTCTTAATGAGGTGTCTGTCTGGAACGCTGTTCTATGTAGGTAAAATGGATCAGGGAAATAGTGTTGGTCAGTGGGATTAATAGTATATCGTTAATGTGTTTTCATAAGCAGATGATTATTCTCTTACCTCTTCTAATTTCTGTATGATATATTATATCCTTCCATAGCGTCAGTCCTCCTCAGTGTCCTCGATTTCCCTATGTAGGCTAATAATCATAACCACAACTGTAGAGGTTACAACCAACTTTCTCTGGAAGTAACATGCCGTTGTCGATAGTTGACATACATCACAACCTGCATCAAATGACCTTTAACTCCATAAACTAACCAATGAACCCTAAACTGTTCTACATTCCACATCCAAAGGTGGATCTAAGCAGCAGACTCCTTAGTGGAGCAGGGTTTTTGGGGGGCTCGTTGGATCATTTGGTTGGTCTGTGTGTTTACCCTGAAGCTGATTTATCGGTGCTTCCGCAGTAGCCGGGTTGGCTTGCAGCGCATGAGAAAGCAAGCGCCCACCAGGCCCCCACACCATCTCGGCCAGGCAGTTAGACTCTGTGGGAAACAGGAAAGGCCAATATTAGTCCTGTTACCATACAGGGATGCGCTAACACAACTCCGCGACAGAGTGACGGATCGCCTCAAGGGCGTCATGTTGTATAAGTGTCTCATTCACACCACAATTCAATAGCGAACATGAGAGAGGAGGTCCGCTAGAGCACATTAAAGCATCAAAGCCCCCACAATGCCTTCTGGGAAACAATGACAGGTAGGGGTCACAGCCCCGCTATTGCGCGCACTGTAAACGTTGCACTCTCCACGGGCTCCACACTGCCTAAATGACATTACCTGGCACTATAAAACAAACACGCCCTGCCACACTTTGAACTGAGGGGCTTTGTTTGGACTGGCAACCCCAGGGGGCCACGAGGCAGGAGTGGGTGGGAGAGGGTGTCCATGCAGGCCAGGAGGGACTCAGCCCCCCAACCCCTCCTCCACTGAGTGACTGAGCTACTGTGTGATGCCAGTGATCCGCAACCCGCTTACTGCCTTGAATCGCTCCCACCCCCCTCGCCGCCCCTCTCCTCGGGAGAAAGAAAAATCACCCAGAGCACCTTGAAATGGGTCTGGGACAGGGTGATCTGGGGTTGTTGCTGGTTAACTCCCTGCAGCCTATCTAGCCTGGTTAGAGGACGCATTTGTCATGCAGCAGAGAGTGAGGGCGTGGAACAGGTCAGACCCAGCTCAGCCTGACCCATATATAACCACTCAGTGGACTAGAAAGTCTCTGTCTGTATATCTATTACATGTATCTAACATTGGAAAATAAACTGTGTGGAGGGCAAACGCTGACACAGTGGAAAAATGGGCTGACGATATGAAAGGCTGGGATAATTAATGGTTGCCACGGACAATGAAATAAAAAAGGAGAAAATAGAGTGTATACTGTGTGTGTGGTGTATACTATATGTGTGTTTGTGTGTAGTGTGTGTGTGTTTGTGTTTGTGTGGTCTGTGTGAAGTGTGTGTGTGGTGTGTACTGTATGTGTGTTTGTGTGGTGTGTGTGTCTGTGTGTGTGTGTGTGTGGTGTGTACTGTATGTGTGTTTGTGTGGTGTGTGTGTGTCTGTGTGTAGTGTGTGTGTGTTTGTGTGGTGTGTGCGTCTGTGTGTAGTGTGTGTGTGGTGTGTACTGTATGTGTGTTTGTGTGGTGTGTGTGTGTCTGTGTGTAGTGTGTGTGAGTGTGGTGTGTACTGTATGTGTGTTTGTGTGGTGTGTGTGTCTGTGTGTAGTGTGTGTGTGGTGTGTACTGTATGTGTGTCTGTGTGTAGTGTGAGTGTGTTTGTGTGGTCTGTGTGAAGTGTGTGTGTGGTGTGTACTGTATGTGTGTTTGTGTGGTGTGTGTGTGTGTCTGTGTGTGTGTGTGTGGTGTGTACTGTATGTGTGTTTGTGTGGTGTGTGTGTGTCTGTGTGTAGTGTGTGTGTGTTTGTGTGGTGTGTGCGTCTGTGTGTAGTGTGTGTGTGGTGTGTACTGTATGTGTGTTTGTGTGGTGTGTGTGTCTGTGTGTAGTGTGTGTGAGTGTGGTGTGTACTGTATGTGTGTTTGTGTGGTGTGTGTGTCTTTGTGTAGTGTGTGTGTGTGGTGTCTACTGTATGTGTGTTTGTGTGGTGTGTGTGTCTGTGTGTAGTGTGTGTGTGGTGTGTACTGTATGTGTGTTTGTGTGGTGTGTGTGTCTGTGTGTAGTGTGTGTGTGGTGTGTACTGTATGTGTGTTTGTGTGGTGTGTGTGTCTGTGTGTAGTGTGTGTGTGGTGTGTACTGTATGTGTGTGTGTGTGGTGTGTGTGTCTGTGTGTAGTGTGTGTGTGGTGTGTACTGTATGTGTGTGTGTGGTGTGTGTGTCTGTGTGTAGTGTGTGTGTGCAGTGGTGTAGTGGTGCCTGAAGAAGTGGGTATACTCAGATTTTGGCAACATGTTCCAAACAAGAAAAAAATGACCTTTTTTTCTTCAGGTTTTCGCTCTGTCACTGTTTTAAAAATGTTTTTACAGAAAATTGGATGTAGTAAGTCCACAACAGTGCTTAAAACACATAAGAGATCACTTTTGATGTCTGGGATTTTGTTGTTGAAATTTTGATTTTTAAGTGTTGTTACCCTTCAATTGAAGTGTGCAGGCATCTAGCACTGCTGTTCGGTTTGCCGTGTTTCTGTAGCCCATGAAGTTGAGTTTGCTAAACAAATGGCCACTGGATTGATGCAATAATCATGATATCATTCTACCAGGTTGGCATTGACTACTTTGTAGCTAGTTAACATTTAACTGAGAAGGTTTTAGGGAAAGCCTTTCCATCTACCAGAAGATGGTTAGGCCTGTCATTAGCATCACTATATTTTTTCCTGTTCCTTAATGGTTTTAAACCTGGACGTTTTACTTAAGAAGTAAGGTACAAGAGGCGGTGCTGTATCAATACACAGTATCACATACACATGGTTAGCAGATGTTAATGCGAGTGTAGCGAAATGCTTGTGCTTCTATTTCTGACAGTGCAGGAATCTCTCAAATAAATTATACATCTAATTTATTTATTGTCCTATCATGGGGAACTACATTTAAAAAATAAATTATACATCTAATTTATTTATTCATGGTACTGTATTGATGGAACGGTCCACAATCCTATACCCTAAACACCAACCTGAATGACCCAGATACTAAGGAGAAGCCCCTAACTGTTTTATGGGCCTGCTGTAAGCGGTCCGTATGCAGCCAAAATGTGGTCAGAGAACTAGAGCAGCACCGCCCCCTCAAGATTCTGAGCCTGCCTGGCAGGGTTGGTCCTGCAAAGCCAAAGCCCCCTAAAGGGAGAGCATAATATACAAGGCTAATGAGAACCTCGATGACCTTGTACCTAGCCGGTGGGGATTCTGGTGGGGTTATCTGCAGTAACCCATGGGGAGGGGGTCACACTCGGACATTCAGAGAGGGGCCATGGTGGCACAAGGTCTGACTGCAAGGAGATGCTTGGGAATATGGTCACTACGGGGGACCGTGTTGTGGGTGTTTCAGGCGAAGGGGTTATGTCTGACTTCCATCATCTAGGACGTGACAATGGATAAACAGGATTTTCTAAATATATACACTACCGTTCAAAAGTTTGGGGTCACTTAGAAATGTCCTTGTTTTTGAAAGAAAAACATTTTTTTGTCCATTAAAAGAACATCATATTGATCAGAGATACAGTGTAGACGTTGTTAATGTTTTTGTTTTGTTTTATTTTGTTCTACTGTATTATTGACTGTATGTTTTGTTTATTCCATGTGTGACTCTGTGTTGTTGTATGTGTCAATTTGCTACGCGTAATCTTGGCCAGGTCGTAGTTGCAAATGAGAACTTGTTCTCAACTAGCCTACCTGGTTAAATAAAGGTGAAATAAATCAAATTTAAAAAATAAAATAAATAAAATGTTGTAAATGACTATTGTAGCTGGAAACGGCATCATTTTTATGGAATATCTACAGTTGAAGTCAGAAGTTTACATACACCTTAGCCAAATACATTTAAACTCAGTTTTTCACAATTCCTGACATTTAATCCAAGTAAATATTCCCTTTCTTAGTTCAGTTAGGATCACCACCTTATTTTAAGAATGTGAAATGTCAGAGTAATAGTAGAGAGAATTATTTATTTCAGCTTTTATTTCTTTCATCACATTCCCAGTGGGTCAGAAGTTTACATACACTCAATTAGTATTTGGTAGCATCGCCTTTAAATTGTTTAACTTGGGTCAATTGTTTCAGGTAGCCTCCCACAAGCTTCCCACAATAAGTTGGGTGAATTTTGGCCCATTCCTCCTGACAGAGCTGGTGTAACTGAGTCAGGTTTGTAGGCCTCCTTGCTTGCACACTCTTTTTCAGTTCTGCCCACAAATTTCTATAGGATTGAGGTCGGGGCTTTGTGATGGCCACTCCAATACCTTGACTTTCTTGTCATTAAGTCATTTTGCCACAACTTTGGAAGTATGCTTGGGGTCATTGTCCATTTGGAAGACCCATTTTGCGACCAAGGTTTAACTTCCTGACTGATGTATTGAGATGTTGCTTCAATATATCCACATAATTTTCCTTCCTCATGATGCCATCTATTTTGTGAAGTGCACCAGTCCCTCCTGCAGCAAAGCACCCCCACAACATGATGCTGCCACCCTCGTGCCTCACGGTTGGGATGGTGTTCTTTTGCTTGCAAGTCTCCAATTTTCCACCAAACATAACAATGTTCATTATGACCAAACAGTTATATTTTTGTTTCCTCAGACCAGAGGACATTTCTCCAAAAAGTACAATCTTTGTCCCCACGTGCAGTTGCAAACCGTAGTCTGGCTTTTTTATGGAGGTTTTGGAGCAGTGGCTTCTTCCTTGCTGAGCGGCCTTTCAGGTTATGTCAATATAGGACTCGTTTTACTGTTGATATAGATACTTTTGTACCTGTTTCCTCCAGCATCTTCACAACGTCCTTTGCTGTTGTTCTGGGATTGATTTGCACTTTTCACACCAAAGTACGTTAATCTCTAGGAGATAGAACGCGTCTCCTTCCTGAGTGGTATGACGGCTGCGTGGTCCCATGGTGTTTATACTTGCATACTAATGTTTGTACAGATGAACGTGGTACGTTTGGAAATTGCTCCCAAGGATGAACCAGACTTGTGGAGGTCTACAATTTTTTTTCTGAGGTCTTGGCTGATTTCTTTTGATTTTCCCATGATGTCAAGCAAAGAGGCACTGAGTTTGAAGGTAGGCCTTGAAATACATCCACAGGTACACCTCCAATTGACTTAAATTATGTCAATTAGCCTATCAGAAGCTTCTGAAGCCATGATATCATTTTCTGGAATTTTCCCAGCTGTTTAAAGGCACAGTCAACTTGGTGTATGTAACTTCTGACCCACTGGAATTGTGATACAGATACAGATAAGTGAAATAATCTGTCTGTAATTAATTGTTGGAAAAATGACTTGTGTCATGCACAAAGTAGATGTCCTAACCGACTTGCCAAAACTATAGTTTGTTAACAAGCAATTTGTGGAGTGGTTGAAAAACGAGTTTTAATGACTCCAACCTAAGTGTATGTAAACTTCCGACTTCAACTATAGGTATTATTTTTTGTCCAGACGGGATATGGCAGTGTGCAGTGTGATGGCGATTGCGTCATCTGTGGACCTGTCAGTGCAATATGCAAACTGAAGTGGGTCTAGGGTGGCCGGTAAGGTGGCGGTGATATGATCCTTGACTAGCCTCTCAAAGCACTTCATGATGACAGAAGTAAGATCTACGGGGCGGTAGTCATTTAGTTCCGTTATGTTTGCCTTCTTGGGTACAGGAACAATGGTGGCCATCTTTAAGCATGTGGGGACAGCAGACTGGGATAGGGAGCGATTGAATATGTCCGTAAACACACCAGTCAGCTGGTCTGCGTGTACTCTGAGGACACGGCTACGGATGCCATCCGGGCCAGCAGAATTGCGAGGTTTAACAAGTTGAAATGTTTTACTCACATCAGCCAAGGAGAAGGAGAAGGAGAGGGGGGGGGGGCAGTCTTTGTTAGCGAGGATATGTGGGAGTGTGAGTGCATGTATGTGTGTCTGCTGCTCTGCATATTTGTCTGCATATGCAGTATGTATCAATGTGTGCATATGTGTGTCTGCGTCTGCCCGAGTGTGTGTATGGCGAGTGTAAGTGTACATACGTGTCTGGCTAACATTTATGGCTGCTCCATGTGTATCTATCATTCCCTCTATGTTTACCAGCCACTTCAGTGTCTGTACACCCAGTGTAAACAACGTTTATCACTACATGCAAATTAGTGTCTTTTACCTCCAGCCCCAACAAAGAGGACCGTTGAAGGCAGCTTGGGCATTTACAACCATGTTGAATTTTAGACTCCAGATTATAGGCTTATTTCAGACATTGTGTTGTGCTTTTCTGACACTCACACTCTGCTGATGCTCCCTGTTAGACATATCTTGGGCATCCTGGACCCATCATTAAGGTTTTGACCAATATGCAGTCAAATAAAGGGCTGCAGCAGGAGCTAAAGAGATTTATCGCTCTCTCTCTCTTACTACCCCCCTTCTCTTCCCTCCCTTTCTCTCTCTCTTTCTCTCTCTTTCTCTCCCACCCTTCTCTTCCCTCCCTTTCTCTCTCTCTCTCTCTCTCTCTCTCTCTCTCTCTTTCTCTCCCTCCCTTCTCTTCTCTCCCTTTTTTTTTCTCTCTCTCTCTCTCTCTCTTTTTCTCTCCCACCCTTCTCTTCCCTCCCTTTTTCTCGCTCTCTCCCTTACTACCCCCCCCCCTCTCTCTCTGGAAGGTGGGAGGTGATGTGTGTCTGTGTATGCTGCTGATAGTAGTAATTTCGTGAGAGGCTGAGAGGCACCTCTGGGTACAGTACATCCACCACGGCCCGCCGCTTCATTTGTGGCTGTGAAATATGACAAGAGGCTCCCAGCAGGAGAGCAGAGATTTATGTGGTACTTATAAGCACTATCTCTCCAGGAGATCACACCCACAGACAGACCCAGCACAGCAAGTGAGCGAGAGGCCAAGTCCTCTATAGCAGAGATTTTTGAACTTTTCTTGCCCAGGACCCCCGTCCAGGCAAACTGCCGACCCAGGGATCCCCATCATATGTTAGCAAAAAAATATATAATCTTGTCTTACGATCAGGTGAATGAAAATGGCATGTAGAAGTAATAAACATTTTAAAATGAATATATTTGGTAGAGAGTTATATTATATGTATTTTGCCATGGCTAATGTTCCTCTGCTCAAACATTATATCAAAATCAAGTTCTCTGAATGCCCATTATTTAACATTCTTTGATCATCCCTGACTGTCTAGCTTTTATTTGATTTTGAGTTCTCAAAGATGGTATTATTAAAAATATTGTTCAATATTTTTTCTGCATGCTTTCTGGTTTTGGTCATTCTAGTTCACACTGAAACCTAAGATGTTTTGATACAGGAAAAACCCTGTAATTAGCTCCAATGACTGTAATTTCCTCCATATTAAAGGGATAGTTTGAGATTTTGGCAATGAAGCCATTTATCTACCTCCCCAGAGTTGGATGAACAGGAATAGCTACCATGCTAACATTTCCTGTAGACTTCCAGTCTTTGCGCTAGTGTTAGTTAGCATTGGCTTGTGAAACTGCCTCTAACGTCCTTTATACTTGTAAGGGTTTTCTGGTGAAAGAGAAGCGGACCAAAAAGCAGCATGGTGGTTATTCATATTCTTTAATTTATAAAGAAACTACACATGAGATAACTAACAAAAACAACAAAGGTGAGAAAACCTAAAACAGTCCTATCTGGTGCAAACACAGAGCCAGGAACAATCACCCACAAACACACAGTGAAACCCAGGCTACCTAAGTATGATTCTCAATCAGAGACAACTAATGACACCTGCCTCTGATTGAGAACCATACTAGGCCGAAAACAAAGAAATACCCAAAACCTAGAAAAACAAACAGACTGCCCACCCAACTCACGCCCTGACCATACTAACTCAATACAAAACACAGGAAATAACAGTCAGAACGTGACAGTACCCCCCCCAAAGGTGCGGACTCCGGCCGCAAAACCTTGACCTATAGGGGAGGGTCTGGGTGGGCGTCTGTCCGCGGTGGCGGCTCTGGCGCGGGACGCGGACCCCACTTCACCATAGTCTTAGTCCGCCTTATTGTCCGCCTCCGTGGCTTTCTAACCATGGCCACCCCTCTCAATGACCCCACTGGACAGAGGGGCAGCTCGGGACAGAGAGGCAGAAGCTCTGGACAGAGGGGCAGAAGCTCTGGACAGAGGGGCAGGGGCTCTGGACAGAGGGGCAGGGGCTCTGGACAGAGGGGCAGGGGCTCTGGCGCCTCTGGGCTGAGGGGCTCTGGCGCCTCTGGGCTGAGGGGCTCTGGCGCCTCAGACTCCGGCAGCGGCGCCGGACAGGCGGGAGACTGCGGCAGCGGCGCCGGACAGGCGGGAGACTGCGGCAGCGGCGCCGGACAGGCGGGAGACTGCGGCAGCGGCGCCGGACAGACGGGACCACCTGCAGGGAGGAGACAGAGAGACAGCCTGGTGCGTGGGGCTGCCACAGGAACCACCAGGCTGGGGAGACCTTCAGGAGGCTTGGTGTTAGGAGGAGCCTGAAGAACCGGGCTGTGGGGGAGCACTGGAGCCCTGGTGTGCAACCTTGGCACCACTTCCCCAGGCTGGACAACTACTCTAGCCCGGACCCTCCAGAGTGCAGGCACAGGTTGAACCGGGCTGTGGGTAAGCACGGGAGATCTAGTGCTTACTACACGCACCTCTCCCTTAGGCTCCACTCCCACATTTGCCCGGCACGAGCGGAGCGCAGGCAGAGGACGCACTGCACCCTCCCAGCGCCCCGGAGACACAGCACGCAGAGCCGGCGCAGGATAACCTGGACCAAAACTGAGTACCGGCGACCAGACCCGCTGAGCAGGCACCATACGCCCTGGCTCAATGCCCACACTCGCATGGCACTTTCGGGGGGCTGCCCTATAGCGCACCGGGCTATGGGCACGCACTGGCGACACCGTGCGCTTAACCGCATAACACGGTGCCTGACCAGTAATGCGCTGCTTATCATAAACACGAGGAGTGAGCTCAGGTCTGCTACCTGGCTTAGTACCACACCTCGTGTGCCCCCCCCCAA
Source organism: Oncorhynchus nerka (assembly GCF_034236695.1). Taxonomy (NCBI): domain Eukaryota; kingdom Metazoa; phylum Chordata; class Actinopteri; order Salmoniformes; family Salmonidae; genus Oncorhynchus; species Oncorhynchus nerka. Next base: position 79,900,737 of record NC_088408.1, read on the forward strand.
TTTTTTTGGGGGGGCTGCCTCTCGTACCTGTCGCACTGCCGTGCTGGCTCCTCATATTGCCGCCGCTCAGCTTTCGCTGCCTCCAGCTCTGCTTTGGGGCGGCGATTTTCCCCAGCCTGTGCCCAGGGTCCCTCTCTGTTCAGTATCTCCTCCCATGTCCAGGAGTCCTGTGATGCTGGCCGCTGTTGTTGCTGCTGCTGCTGCTGTCGTCGCTGCTGTTTACCACGCCGCTTGGTCCGAGTTGGTTGGTGGGTGATTCTGTAAGGGTTTTCTGGTGAAAGAGAAGCGGACCAAAAAGCAGCATGGTGGTTATTCATGTTCTTTAATTTATAAAGAAACTACACATGAGATAACTAACAAAAACAACAAACGTGAGAAAACCTGAAACAGTCCTATCTGGTGCAAACACAGAGCCAGGAATAATCACCCACAAACACACAGTGAAACCCAGGCTACCTAAGTATGATTCTCAATCAGAGACAACTAATGACACCTGCCTCTGATTGAGAACCATACTAGGCCGAAAACAAAGAAATACCCAAAACCTAGAAAAACAAACATAGACTGCCCACCCAACTCACGCCCTGACCATACTAACTCAATACAAAACACAGGAAATAACAGTCAGAACGTGACAATACTGGACGCAGAGACTTAAAAATGGTTTCCACGATGGTATTCTGTTTCAGCTAGCGATATTCCCCAAATATTTTTTGGCACATAAAAAAGTCCCACAAAATATATACAAAATATTCTGACCCCCTGCAGTACCTCCGTGGAGGCCTATGGGGACGCAGACACCAGGTTGAAAACCCCTGCTCTATAGAAGCCAAGCTAGCTACGCTAATTCCTCTCTCTGGTTCCGTCACGCTCCCGCTCTCTCAATGGGATCTCACATGAGATGCGCAGAACAGCTGGCAAGCATATTCACGGTAATTTTCAACCTCTCCTTGTCCCAGTCTCAAGGTAAACACATTCAATCCTGTTCTCAAAACTCTAAGGCTACCTGCCACAATGACTACCGACGTGTAGCACTCACATCTGTAATCATGAAGTGCTTTGAAAGGCTGGTTATGGCACACATCAACTCCATCATCTCGGACACCCTAGACCCAGTCCAATTTGCATACCGCCACAACAGATCCATAGACAATGCAATATCAAATGCACTCTACACCGTTCTCACCCAACTAGATGAGAGGAATATCTATGTGAGAATGCTGTTCATCGACTACAGCTCAGCATTCAACACCATAGACCCTCCCTGGGACTTAACACCTCCCTCTGCAACTCAATCCTGGACTTCCTGACAGGCCGACCCCAAGTGGTGAGGGTAGGCAACATTACCTCCGCCACACTGATTCTCAATTTGGGGGCACTACAGGGGTGTGTGCTTAGTCCCTTCCATATTCCCTGTTCACCCATGACTGCATGGCCATGCACCACTGCAACAGTAGGGCGGGTCGAGAGCTTCAAGTTCCTCGGTGTCCAAATCATTAAGGACTTAAAATGGTCCACACACACACAAACAGTCGTGAAGACTTTTCAACCTCCCCCTCAGGAGGTTGAAAAGATTTGGCATTTGCCCTCAAATCCTTATTGAGAGCATCTTGACTGGCTGCACCACTGCATGGTATGGCAACTGAACCGTCCTCGATTGCATGGCGCTACAGAGGGTGGTGTGGACAACCCAGTACATTACTGGGGCCGAGCTCCCTGCCATCCAGAACCTCTATATCAGGAAGGCAGAGCCAGAAAATTGTTAAAGACTCCAGCCACCCAGGCCATAGACTGTTCTCTTTGCTACCGCATGGCAAGCATTTCCGGAGCATCACGTCTGACTCCAACAGGCTCCTGAACAGTTTCTGTCCCCAAACTATACTGCAAGACTGCTGAATGGCAAACAAAATAGCTACATGGACTATCTGCATCGACCCTTCTATTTTATTTGAGATTTTTGCACTGTCTCTATGCACACTCACATACTCACTCTATGCACATTCTACACACTCACTTACACACATACTCACACACTTAATTTGCTCACACACACACATAACATGCACGCACATTCATACTGACTCTACACACACACACTCACATACAATAATCATACACGCTGCTGCTAATCATAACCCTACCACTCCAGTATCCCTGCACATTGTAAATATGGTGTTGGCACTGACCCTGGAAATGACCCTATATATAGCGTACTTACTTTCTCGTGTTCTTCTTATATCTATTTGTTGTGTGTTTTTGTTGTACTTTTTACATTTATTTTTCATCGTACTACATTGTTGGGAAAGAGCACACAAGAAAGGCATTTCACTCTATTAGTGCACGTAACAATAAAACGTTGAAACTTGAGCACTAAAACTAAGTGGTGCTGTATTGAAGCATTCAGCGTGCCTCTTTCCCTCTTCCCCCACCCCCTAGTGTGGGGTTAAGACATGTTCCCTGCACTGTTTTAAGTACAGGAGGCTTTGGGTTTGACAAGAGCTACCTTCTATTAAGACATGTCCGTGACAAGGCAACAATACTGTCAGATCTGTGCTAATAAACGTCAGCGCTTTCACACAAAAGAGGTAAGACACTGACCTTACCTTCTCTGGGAGGGCTGGTGGTGTATATTGCAGGGTAGTGTGTGGTGTGTGTTCACCTGTGACAGTGCCAGTCGTTAAGGAGTGAGGAGAGATGAGCTCATGAGGGCTGGGCCAGGGAGGGACTGAGGAGCATGTTTAATACAGAGACTGAGACTGTGTCTCCAATCCTGCCCTAATTCTGCCCTTTGACTGGAAAAGTCAAGAACGCTGCATGATGGGAGAGAGTGAGAAAAAAAGATAGTGAGAGGAGAGAGAGAAAGAAAGTTGAAAGAAGGGAAGAGAGACAATAAAATGGGGAGAAAGAGGCCCTTTGAACAAGTATTCAATGAAAGACTCAAGACCTCTCCGCCTCGAAACGACAAGGGGGAATTAGGGAACATACAAACTGCAGGTGCCCCCCCCCCCCCCCCCACACACACACACTTACATCCAAGTATTCATACACAGAGACACACTCACATGTAGATTCATCTTCTTGGCGGCATGGGCAGCTGCAGCCGTTTCCCAGAAGCACATGTGATGTGAGGTGGGTTTAGCCATATCTCCATGGGTTTAGCAGTCTTTATGAGGGCAGATCCTCTGTGTGTGTTTCGCTTCCCGGGCACAGCTGACATGGCAATAAACACACCCTACCGCCACCATGTAGACACTGCCACATAGTAAGGGGATTATGGGAGTGAAAGTCTCATAGACACACAGTTACGTCAGACGTACATAAGCACACACACATAGACGGGAACACACACAGATACACACACTTAAAATGACCACTACAAACTCTCACTCTCTCTCTCTCTCCCGCTCTGTCTCTCTCTCTCTCCCCTGTAGCTGATTAATAGTTTTGTAGTGTTTTGTCAGTAGAGAATTCCACAGGAAACCATTGTAATTAAGAAAACTAGACGTTGGATTCATCTATTTACTTTCCCCAAAATGATCATTAGCGAGGTTCTGGTTATTTCATTTGTCTCTGACTGAGAGTTTGGCATGGGACACATATGCAGGCCCTGGGCCTATCCCACGATCCCTTAGCCTGCGTCTCAAACAGCACCGTTTTCCATATATAGTGCACTTGTTTTGACCAGAACCCTATGGGCCCTGTCGAAAGTAGTGCACCACATAGGGAACAGGGTGCCATTTGGGATTCATCCTAAGTGTGATGACTTCATTAGGACTTGATTTGTCTCTCTATAAACACGCTGGTCTCTGTGAGATATGAACTCATAATGACATAACCTGGCCTCATTTATCTCACATACTACAAGTGTTCTGAAGCTAACAAACCGAAACCCTCTGTGAGAAAAATAAACTTGCAGCAATGAAGGTCTTAGTGATTGGAGTATAGCCTGCTGAAATGTAAAGCTACTAACCAGAACTAATATGATTTTTTTTTTTACACTTAGCTAGAAGTAAGGGAGTTTAACGTGTGCGGTTGACTTTTGGACCTATTGATTTACTGTGTCTGAGGGGTGTGTGAGTTTTGAGGGGTTGTACGTTAATCGGCTGATCAGTGAAAGTGTTGGTGCTGTAATGTCCTCCGCTCTATTCCCAGTGTGTGGTGGGTCGGTGAGAGTTTAATATACACTCCTAGTTCTGTGTGTGTATGTGTGTGTGTGTGTGTGTGTGTGTGTGTGTGTGTGTCTGTGTGTGTGTGTGTGTGTGTGTATGTGTCTGTACAGTGATTCATGAGTAGGCCTCTCTCACTGGCTGCAGTGTTTAGCACTCTGCCCTGGCCTGTCATCCACACTAGGCCTCACCATAAATTAGTGATCATTTGAAGTGACGTTAGTGAGCCTGTACGTTGTCACTGTGTGTGTGTGTGTGTGTGTGCGTCTATGCTTGTGTTTGTGTGTGTGTGATGCCTGCTTGGTTTAAAGAGAGTGATTTACGACAGACCTGAAGCACATAATGTCTTCAGCGTTTAGAGCAGGGGTCCCCAAACTTTTTCCTGTGAGGGCCACATAACTTTTCCCTTCTCTGATGGGGGGCCGGTGTCAGTTTGTAACAGAAAAAGTGTGACGATCGTAGGGGAGCTTAAAAAATGTATTGTTTTCCAGAAAGCCACACATAACCAAATAACCCTTTCCAGGTTCTTTACAGAAAAAAAGTCAGGAAACAAATAATAACACTATTAATGAAATAAATAATAACTAAATAACCCTCTCTGAGTTCTTCACAGAAAAAACAGGAAATAAATAATAACTAAATAACTCTCTCTGGGTTCTTCATAGAAAAAAAAGCCATGGAACATTAACTTTCTGTCGTGCCATGCACAATCTTAACAGATAAAAGTTCAGCTCAGTTGTCAGAGCAGAATCTCTCTGACACATATGAGCAGTCTCTTAAAGTTCTTGTGTTCCTTCCTTATAATCCTTTTGTAGGTTCCAGTAGGCTTGTAGACACCGCTGTTTGCAGCTCTCTCTCATCAACTTCCCTGTGAAAACCACAAAAGAAGCAGGTTGAGAAACTGAACTAAGTGATACAGCACCTACACAGCACAATACATTTCACTACCAGTATGGTTGTAAAGATGGATTTTATCCCAGTAGATTTTATTATGATTATATTTGTTTATGCTCAGAATGACTCATTCAAGTCAGAAAAGTGAGCTTACCTATGTATGTTCATCAGTGTGAACTGTGGGCCTGCATCTGGCTGGTGAGAAGTTGAATATCAGGTTCCATTCTAGTTACAGCCAGTCTCAAGCACTGATGCAAATGTTCATCTGTCAATCTTGATCTCATCAGGGTTTTCATCAGTTTCATGCGAGAAAAGGTTTTCTCGCAGATATACGTGCTGCCAAAAACTGTGGACATTTTCATTGCGTGTTTTTTGATGTTTGGATATGTGTCGTTTGGGAGGGCGGCATAGAAGTCAATGAGACTGTTGGGCTTGAATGCGTCTTTCAGAACATCACAGTTCTGTAACTCAGCCAACTCAAACTGATATGAAGGCTGGGCTTCATCAATGTCGGCAACAAAGGGGTTCTGAAAAAGACGGATTTCTTTTGCATGAACATGTAGTTCACTGAATCTCACACCGAACTCCGCCTTCAGCATTTCCAGTGCTTCCACGCACTTTTCAGCTGGGAACGGGACCGCTGGGTTCTCTGTCGACAGGTTTTGGGTAGCAGGAAGATGGACGAAGTTGCGGTTTTTCACTTGTTCCAAAAGCAGCGCTAATTTCACCTCAAATGCTTTTATGTGTGAATACATGTCGCAAATGAGTTTCCCCTCGCCTTGTAGCTGCAAGTTAAGGCTGTTAAGTATTTCTGTCACGTCTGTTAAAAATGCGAGGTGCCATTTCCATTCTGGGTCGATCAGCTCTGGGACCGTTTTGTTTTTTAAATGAAGAAATGCGTTAATCTCGGGTAGCAGCTCGTAAAAACGCCTCAAAACTCTGCCCTGGCTCAGCCATCGGACCTCTGTGTAGTACAGCACATCTCCGTGCGTAGACTCCAGTTCAGACAGGAATTCTTGGAACTGCCTGTGTTTAAGTCCCTTTGCTCTGATGAAGTTTATGCACGACACCACAACCTTCATTACAGAATCCCACTTCAACACTTTGCAGCACAGTGCTTGCTGGTGAATTAGGCAGTGGACTCGTAGCGGGCGGTGAGACCCCTTTTTCCAACTCCCGGTTCATGCGTCCTATTAGACCGCGAGTTTCGCCCACCATGCTAGGAGCCCCGTCAGTCGTGATGCTAGCTAGCTTTGACCAGTCCAGGTCCAACTTCTCCATGGTTTGGCACACTTTGTCAAAAATATCCTCTCCCGTTGTAGTCCCTTTGAGACTTTGGAGGGCTGCCAGCTCCTCGCATATCTCAAAGTTTGCGCTAACTCCACGAATAAAAATGAGCAGTTGCGCTGTGTCTTGCACGTCCGTGCTCTCATCCAGTGCTAATGAAAAAAAGTCAAATTCTTTCGTCTTCTGCTGCAGCTGGGCATATACATTACTCCCGATTTCTTCAACGCGTCTGGTGATTGTACTCGCCGACAGACTTACGGCATTAAATGCATCTTTCTTCTCGGGACACACCTCCTCCGTGACAGCATCCATACATTTCTTAACAAACTCTCCGTCAGTGAAAGGCTTACCGCTTCTTGCTATCAGTTTAGCAACCCGAAAGCTGGCCCGAACGCATTCTGAATCAATTTTTCTCTTACCTAACCTTTTCGCCATTATTCCGTTCTCTCTTTGACAGGGCCGGGCCTAGGATTTTTTTTCTGGAGGCCAAATAGGACAAAAATTCGATAGCGTCTCTGGTATTGTTCAGAGGGCCGGGCCAAATGTGCTGACGGGCCGTATCCGGCCCGCGGGCCGTAGTTTGGTGACCACTGGTTTAGAGGATAGTTTGCTAATACCCTATGAGTCCTCCAGGTTTTCACTACGAAACATTTACATTTACATTTAAGTCATTTAGCAGACGCTCTTATCCAGAGCGACTTACAAATTGGTGCATTCACCTTATGACATCCAGTGGAACAGTAGTGCATCTAAATCTTTTAAGGGGGGGTGAGAGGGATTACTTTATCCTATCCTAGGTATTCCTTAAAGAGGTGGGGTTTCAGGTGTCTCCGGAAGGTGGTGATTGACTCCGCTGTCCTGGCGTCGTGAGGGAGTTTGTTCCACCATTGGGGGGCCAGAGCAGCGAACAGTTTTGACTGGGCTGAGCGGGAACTGTACTTCCTCAGTGGTAGGGAGGCGAGCAGGCCAGAGGTGGATGAACGCAGTGCCCTTGTTTGGGTGTAGGGCCTGATCAGAGCCTGGAGGTACTGAGGTGCCGTTCCCCTCACAGCTCCGTAGGCAAGCACCATGGTGCGACCATCGAGCGACCGTAAATCCGACAGTCACGGTAATGGTCCAGCTATCTTAAACTGTTGGATGTATTTTTAAATACTGAGAGGTGCAGGTACTGTAGAGAGGGATGTACAAATCCCAAACCAAACAATCACTCACTAACCTCACATAGGGTTTGTTACCTGGACCCAGATTATGTCCAATTCCTGGACTAAAAAGCATGCTCAAATAAGAATCTACCTCTGAAAGTTCTATGTAAGTCCAGAATTGTGCTTAATCTGTGTCTGGGAAACCAGCCCCAGAGAGAGCTGGAACAATACAGAGAGGAGTCTACTCCAGACAGTCATGTGGTTTTAATCATATCAACACCTGATGTCATTGTGTTACATATACAGTGCTATGATTATTGGGTTTTTATGCAAATATTCTTCCAAACAGTGACTCTTGACACAATGAATAAAGTATATTTTCCTAGCTGTGCTGCTGACATGCCTGGAGACATTAATCCATGCTTGATCATTTAGTAACTAACTTTACAGCATGTTCTCTTTGTGTTCTGAAATCAACTCCCTGTTTTCCCCTCGGTGAATGAATGGGATGGGTAAAAGAGAGAGCGCTTGCCTTGTCGGTGCTTGTTCAAACACGCAGAATTCAATAAAAGGAAGAGTAAATGAAAAACTGGTTTCCTGGATAAAATCCCACAGCGATGTTACAGAGTACCACCTACTGAGTCTGTGTCAGGCATGTCAACCACAACACCTGGGAGAAGTAGGATGAATAATAGACTGTGTGGAGTGTATAAGCTCTGGGTAAGATAATACTTGCCTGATCCTAGAACTGTTTGTGCTGTCTCGCCAACTCCTAATGACATTAGGAAGACAGCGCAAACAGATCTGGGACCAGGCTAAGGGAATACTGCTTGCTATTTAGACTGGTTGTCCTGCATGCCCTGTTAGCTCTACAGAACCGGCTTTAGTATCTTACATCAGTCGCTTTCAAACAGTTCTCAGTCATTGGAAATGTATCCTGTGTGGCCCCAAAGATGCTTGGAAGGATTAGGAGGGGGTCCTGAGGTTCGCTGACTCTGAGCTCTGTATCTCTCAGGGGGGATGACTAGCAGGACCAAGCCCCTGCAGCTTCTTAAAGGCTGACCAGCAGAGCCAAGCCCTGCAGCTTCTCAAAGGCTGACCAGGAGAACCAATCCCTGCAGCTTCTCAAAGGCTGACCAGCAGAACCAAGCCCTGGCAGCTTCTCAAATACTGACCAGCAGAACCATGCCCTGGCAGCTTCTCAAAGGCTGACCAGCAGAACCAAGCCCTGGCAGCTTCTCAAAGGCTGACCAGCAGGACCAAGCCCCTGCAGCTTCTCAAATGCTGACCAGCAGGACCAATCTCCTGCAGCTTCTCAAATGCTGACCAGCAGGACCAAGCCCCTGCAGCTTCTTAAAGGCCGACCAGCAGAACCAATCCCTGCAGCTTCTCAAATTCTGACCAGCAGAACCAAGCCCTGGCAGCTTCTCAAATACTGACCAGCAGAACCATGCCCTGGCAGCTTCTCAAAGGCTGACCAGCAGAACCAATCCCTGGCAGCTTCTCAAAGGCTGACCAGCAGGACCAAGCCCCTGCAGCTTCTCAAATACTGACCAGCAGGACCAAGCCCCTGCAGCTTCTCAAATGCTGACCAGCAGGACCAAGCCCCTGCAGCTTCTCAAATGCTGACCAGCAGGACCAAGCCCCTGCAGCTTCTCAAATGCTGACCAGCAGGACCAAGCCCCTGCAGCTTCTCAAAGGCTGACCAGCAGGACCAATCCCTGGCAGCTTCTCGAATGCTGACCAGCAGAACCAATCCCTGCAGCTTCTCAAATTCTGACCAGCAGAACCAAGCCCTGGCAGCTTCTCAAATACTGACCAGCAGAACCATGCCCTGGCAGCTTCTCAAAGGCTGACCAGCAGAACCAATCCCTGGCAGCTTCTCAAAGGCTGACCAGCAGGACCAAGCCCCTGCAGCTTCTCAAATACTGACCAGCAGGACCAAGCCCCTGCAGCTTCTCAAATGCTGACCAGCAGGACCAAGCCCCTGCAGCTTCTCAAATGCTGACCAGCAGAACCAAGCCCTGGCAGCTTCTCAAATGCTGACTAGCAGAACCAAGCCCTGGCAGCTTCTCAAATACTGACCAGCAGAACCATGCCCTGGCAGCTTCTCAAATGCTGACCAGCAGAACCAAGCCCTGGCAGCTTCTCAAATGCTGACTAGCAGAACCAAGCCCTGGCAGCTTCTCAAATGCTGACCAGCAGAACCATGCCCTGGCTGCTTCTCAAATGCTGACCAGCAGAACCCTCCCCAACATTTATGCAAAAGCAATACTCATGTTACAATCACATTCTTCTAAAGACAGTTAACAACTGTAGTTAATTACAATGTATAAGAGTGAGGGGGAGAAGAAAGTGAGGGAAGGAAGAAGGGAGACAAAGAGATAGACAAAGAGAGAGAGATTGAAAACACAAATCTTAAGTTACATCTCTCACACATACCGTATACACAACACCCTTTTTATAGGCAGTGGACCTCCCAGGCTAAAGCCTTCATTAATTTATATTTGTGTGGTGGGGATTTGGTTTAATTCAATTAAATTGTCAGTGTTACAGCTATTCCAATATTACACTAATATACACTGTGAAGTCAAGACGTCTGTCACGACTTCCACCGAAGGTGGCTCCTCTTCCTGTTCGGGCGGCGCTCGGAGGTCGTCGTCGCTGGCCTACTAGCTGCCACCAATCCCTTTTCTTTTTCGTTTAGTTTTGTCTGTCTTGTGTTCACCTGTGTCTAGTTTAGGCTAATCAGTGGGGTATTTAATCTCGCCCTACCTGCTAGGTTTTGTGTGGGATTGTTTGTGTGTAGTTGCTTTCTGCACTGCATGTAGCTTTATGTTCGTTTTTGTATTTTGTTGTTTTTTCAGTGTCATTTAAAATAAAGAAAAATGTATTCCTACCACGCTGCACCTTGGTCCAACCCATCTTTAAACGATCGTGACAACGTCTGTATGTTCCAATTGTGATTTTGGGCAGCTTAATGCACATCAGTCTAAAAATAAAGACAGTGCTCCAAAGTAACCAACCACGAGAGGGGATTCTGATAGCCTATAGAGGATGTAGAGGCTGCCTGACCCCTAAAGCCCTTAGGCACCTTCATAAAACCAAGTAAGATGTTTCCATTGACAACCGGATGTTAAACTCATGATACATCCATGGTTTTACATTTGTTTTTATCCTGAAATCAAGCTGAGAGGTTAGTTACGTCATCTTGTTCAATGCTGTCGAGACAAACTGACAGGTTACGTAAACTGCCAATGCCCCATAACAGATTCCACTCAACAACAAGCCCCAGCAGAGACATGTACTGTATGTGCTGCACTGGAGCTGCTGCTGGATTTATGCCATTTATGCTGAAGTGGCATCCATTGTGTCCCCTCAGTTTTCTGGGCTGGTGCTGTGCTCGCTATACCTACCCTGTTGACTGCTCCCTGTGGGGTTTGGCTCTCTAGTGACTTCCTTTGTCCTGACTCCCGTGCCCTCCAAGCTGTCTAAACACACAGCACCTTAGAGAGGATTATGGGAATCTGGTGTATGGGAGGAGCACTCCCACCCTGTCTATAAGGAGAGGCGGAGGGAAGAAGTAGAGGAGGAGAGTGTTGAGGCGGCTCCCGAGCCTTTCAGACCCACTGCCCTAAGACTGCTTTATTAAATTGACTATTGCCTTCATGGAGAGGGGTCAACAGGTGTCAGTCTCAGTACGGTAGGGTGGTAGACTTAGGATGTCCACTTTGACCCCAGCAGTAGACTGGACAGCTGTGGTGGCTGTAGAAAAACAGAGTTGAGGTGGGGCTGATTAAATGTGAAATGAAATTAAACAGAATTACAGATTATTCATGTATTCCTGTGTAAAAACAGAAATGTAATGTGTACATGTATAGATCCATACCATGATTGTAATTCCCTTATCTTACCTCATTTGCACTCACTGTATATAGACTTTTTGTTTTCTTTGTTCTACTGTATTATTGACTGTATGTTTGTTTTATTCCATGTGTAACTCTGTTGTTGTTTGTGTCGCACTACTTTGCTTTATCTTGGCCAGGTCGCAATTGTAAATGAGAACTTGTTCTCAACTAGCCTACCTGCTAAATAAAGGTGAAATAAAAAACAAAAAACAAATAATTTTTTATTCCGCAGGGTTGAAATTCTGTTGATTGGTCAAAATGATACCTGTCACTTTAAGTATGGCGTCATGTAAGTAGGTAGGGAAGAGAAAAATGGCTGCTGTGCGATAAATAGATAATTATTTAAATGTGTTTGAAAACTTTGAAACAAAATATTTCAGTTACTGTTGTAAAACCTGTTCCTTACGATTATCTGCCTGGAAATCACTGGACTATTCTCACAAAATCACTTGTTGATGGACTCTACTGTATTTCCTATGTAATTATAATTTCTATTTTGTGGATGCACATCTGTTCAGGAAGGACAGGTGATTGTTAGTAGCAATGATTATTACTGTACCTTAATTATCTAGGCTTGATGAGTGCTGATTTTTTAAATAAAAACGTAGGCCTATTTTTACAGGAACCTCCAAACCATACCAGATCTGGTGATGAGATCAGACCCCTCTCTCTGATCGTATCTGACACCAAGTCATTCTGTGTGATCCTTTGGGTCGACTCAGCCACCCTGGAGGTAGCAGCAGGGGAGTAGATGTGTTTAGGAGCCCCTGGGTAACAGCAAAGCCAATCGCTGGCTTCTGGGTCTGTCGCTGACGGCTCCTGGTTTTCCGTTTGGTTTTTCCCCCTTTCCCCATTTCCATCTCCTACCCCCTCTCCTCACCCATCTCCATCACCCCCCCCCACCCTCGCTCACTCTCCCTCCATCTCTCTTCCCCTCTATTCCAGCTGCAGACAGGAGCAGGAAAACCTCCAGCCAGACAGCCAGGTCCACAGAGGGCCTTGCCAATCAGAACTCTGGGAGAATCTCAATTGGTTTTGCTCGACTCGTTGCGTACTCCTCTCTTATGACCTCTCCTTGCCTGCTTTTGAAAAAGTTCCCTATGAGTTGAAGTGTGGAGAGGAAAGGTGAAAACAAATGGGCTAGTATGAAATGAAACTCTCCTCCACTCCTCCAAAATAAATGTGTAAAGTGATAAAAACAAATGCAAGACATTTTTGGGAAAGAAGGATGAAAATAAGTGTTTTGTTTGAAATATGTACATGCTTTTGTCCGACAAGAAACCAACAGCTGTTTCAAAGGGGCGTGACTGGTTTTAAAAAAGTAGGTACTCAAGGAGGGGAGTAAACTCCTCTGTTCACCTACTAAAGAATTGACACTCTCCTCGACCACTTATCGGCTTCTGGGTAAAGGAGAAGAGGAGTCGAGGATACGACACACTTTTGCCCAATTGAGAATTTTCCCCTGAAAGCAACAATGATGTTATCCTGGCAAGGCTAATGTCACACTCCACCCCAATGACATGATGTAACGAATTCACATGCACCGTATTAATGCAGTATATTGCGTTATATAGTATGCTTTGTATTATGTTAATCCATGAGTTATATTTCACACGATACAGATGAGGTTAGACATGGTGTATAAAACATAATGATACTTGTATAATGTAATGAATATTGGAACATGTGTTGCAATGAGCCTGCCATGCCCATAATCCATTTGATATATTTTTGTATCCAGCCAAGATCAGACCAGAAATGGGTCACTCTTCACACTCTCTTTACCTTGAGAGAATCCCTAGTGTGTTCAGCGGCATCTGTAAGTGGCCATTTTATCAAGCGGCGGTGATGTCGCCGAACAAAGACGTTCTGCAGAGTTGTTCTGCGGCACTGTTCTGCGGAGTTGTTCAGCGGAGTTGTTCAGCGGAGTTGTTCAGCTGAGTTGTTCTGCAGAGTTGTTCTGCGGCACTGTTCTGCGGAGTTGTTCAGCGGAGTTGTTCTGCGGAGTTGTTCAGCTAAGTTGTTCAGCTGAGTTGTTCTGCAGAGTTGTTCAGCGGAGTTGTTCTGTGGAGTTGTTCAGCTGAGTTGTTCTGCGGAGTTGTTCAGCTGAGTTGTTCTGCGGAGTTGTTCAGCTGAGTTGTTCAGCTGAGTTGTTCAGCTGAGTTGTTCTGCAGAGTTGTTCAGCGGAGTTGTTCTGTGGAGTTGTTCAGCTGAGTTGTTCAGTGGAGTTGTTCTGTGGAGTTGTTCTGCGGAGTTGTTTAGCAGAATTGTTCTGCAGAGGTGTTTGAGGAAGGAACGAGAGGAAGACTCCACACCACTCTCTCACTAGTTATCTTCTGATTATCTAATTTAGCTTTTTTTATAGCTTTGTCAAGTATGTGTGTGTGTTTTCTATCCCAGTTCGCTTCTCTCCCTGTAGGTTTTTCAGACGCTCCCCACCCTGTGGCTGCAACCATTGTAATATAGTGTATCCTGCACACACAACCTAGTTTCCTGGAACTGCCAATCTGCGGTCAATAAGGCTGAGTTCATATTAGCCTATATTGCCCTTCAGTCCCTACTCTTTTTGGCTCTGACAGAGACATGGATTACCCCAGAGAACACTACTATTCCAGCTGCTCTCTCGTCATCCGACTGTGTGTTCTCATAGTCTGAGAGCATCTGGTCGTCTCAGGGGTCACACAGAGCTCCTAATTTGTCCTAAATTGAGATTTTCTCGTTTCCCCCTCTCTCACCTGTCTGTCTGTGGTCACTGTCACTTTTCGACTCAATCTAAACATTGTTGTCATCTATCGCCCACCAGGAGCCCTCAGATAGTTCCTCAATGAGTTTGACACCTTGATAAGCTAATTTCCCGATGATGGCTCACCACTCATCGCACTGGGAGACTTTAACCTTCCAACGCCTGACTTCAATTCAATTCTTTACACCTCTTTCTTTCCACTCCTTTCCTCGTTTGACCTCGCCCTTTCCCAGTCACCTCTCACTCGCAAGGCAAGCAGTACACTTGACCTCATATTCACACTGTTCACCTACTAATCTCACTGCAACCCCATCCATGTCTCAGATCATTACTTTGTTTCATTTTCTCTTCATCAACCTTATCCACTCAGCCCCTACCCAAATGGTCATGCGCCGCTGCAATCTTCGCTCTCTTTCTCTCACTAATCTCTCCTCTTCTATCCTATCCTCTCTCGCTTCTGCTATATCCTTCTCCCTCCTGTCTCCTGACGGCCTCTTCGACCATACTCTCCTCCCTTTCTGCATCCTTTGACTCTCACTGTCCCGTTTCCTCATGGCCGCATTACTGCATGCTCACAGAACAGGCCTGCGGGCAGCTGAGCAAAACTGGAGGAAAACTAAACTCCTGAAGGACCTATCATCCTTCCACTCCCTCCTCTCTACCTTCTCTTCCTCTGTATCCACCGCTAAAGCCGGTTTCCATCACTCTAAATTTCAAGCTTCTGCCTTCAACCCTCTTCTCCACTTTCTCCTCCCTCCTTAATCCTCCTTCTCCCTCCCTGCAGATTACTTTGTCCAGCGCAGTCTACTGAGCACACTGGTCCCACTCACACAGAACTACCCTATGCCCCTCTGACTTCAAGATGGCTGGAGTTGCTTCCCTGCTCAAGAAACAAACACTCCCTAAGATGTCAAAAACTACAGACCGGTATCCCTTCTTTCTTTTCGTTCCTAAACAATTGAGCGTGCTGTCTCTGACCAACTCTCTTGTTATCTCTCTCAGTGAGCCGCTTCAAGGCGGCTCACTTAACTGAGTCGCTCTTTGTGTCATGGAGTCCTCTCCGCTCTGCCAAAGCTGACTCTCTCGCCTCTGTTCTCATCCTCCTAGATTTAACTGCTGCCTTCGACATCGTGAACCATCAGATCCTCTTCTGCACCTTCTCAGGTTGGGCGTCTCAGGCTTTGCACAGTCCTGGATTACATCCTACCTGGCAGGTCACTCCTACCAGGTGGCGTGGAGAGAATCTGTGTCTGCACCACGTGCTTTCCCTTCTGGTGTCCCCCAGGGGTCAGATTTAGGCCCTCTCCTCTTTTCTCTTTACACAAAGTCACTCACATGGTCTCGTCTCATTGCTATGCAGATGACACTCATCTACTTTTTTTGCATCTCCCTTCTGACACCCAGGTTGTGACACACATCTCAGAGTGCCTGACAGACATTTCACCCGCTCCTCCGCACACTCCACTGGCTTCCAGTTGAAGCATGCATCATCTTCAAGATCCTAGTGCTCGCCTATGCAGCAGCAAGGGGAAGTGCCACTCCTTATCTTCAAACTATGCTCAAACCCTTCATCCCAACCCGATCACTCTGTTCTGCCACCTCTGGTCTCTTAGCCCTCCCACCCCTACGGGAGGGCACTCAGCCCAGTCAAAGCTCTTCTCTGTCCTGGCACCCCAATGATGGAACAAGATTTCCCCAAAAGTCAGGAGAGCGGTCCCTACCCATCTTCCAAAAATGTCTGAAACCCTACCTCTTTGAAGAGTATCGTAAATAACTCTCACAACGCTGATAAATACTTTGTTGAGGGAAAATGCACTTTAAGTGATTGTGATATGTTGTTGCCTCACCTAGCTATCTTAAGATGAATGAACTAATTGTAAATTGCATCTGCTAAATGACAAAAATATGGTGCATTATTATTATTGCTAGCATTCTCAATGGTCCAAAGCATGTAAGTCCTGACTAGTCACTGTATGTTTTTAACTATTAAGAGCATGAGACGTTTGTTTGCCCAGCATTAAAAGGTGGCAATTGTAATGATCGGTGTGGCTCTGTTCTTCCAAAGGCTGTACTAACTTGAGAATGTTATAAGCAGCAGTGCATTTGTGGTGTGAAATAGACAGATGACTCTAAATCTGACGATTAGTTGAGTAAACTCAGATGTCACTTCTGCCCAGAAGAGGGTTGAAATCCTGCAGGTTCGTGCTGTGAATGTGTCATACCTGAATGCATTCTCTCACACAACAAAAGATTAGTGGTTCACTTCCTAGCAGTTCTTTACACTTCCAATAATCCAACACATACTGTGGTTGATTCAGAGGGGTTGGGTTAAATGTGGAAGACACATTTTGGTTGAATGCATTCAGTTGTGCAACTGACTAGGTATCCCCTTTCCCTTTATGAGGAAGTACTTCTGAGACATAAACAATACTACAAGAGATTTGGAAGAGTTCAGAGAATTGTTACCATATATCATACCAGATTCTCAGGATAAGTAGGCTAATGTGAATTGGGACTGTACTGTAAATGTAGATGACATATGAACCCAGGTTAGAGGATCCTTGTTTTCATTGAGGTGGTGTAGTATTCTAAACCATCCCAAGACATAAGGCATTGAGTAAACTTCCATATCTGAAGTAATTACTGTTCAGTGGAATGTCTCATGGCAGATACTTCAATGCATGATTGGCCTATCACTATTCAGACACCTGCTTGAGTGATTATAGCAAACCAATAGAATCCCTGGCCAATTTGTTTGCCGCTTGGTGAGGCTGTAAAGTTAACGACACTGGCAGAAAGTGTAACAGTGAGACTATAATTTATCCCCCCCTCCTCTCTCTCTGTTAGGTCCTACCTGGAGGTGTGCAGTAGCACGCATCGCTTGAGAAATCAGTCCTTGGCGGCCCTCCAAGCCTCTCATCAAACAAAGAATTAATGTACTGCCCTCTGGCCCTTTTTTCCCCCTCTATGCAAGCAGTATGCAAGTAATGTAGACAAGATAGATTACATGTCTCCTTATAATGTTAGTGTCTTGCCATCTGGTGTAAAACGATGGGGGGGAAAAGTCCTGATAATAAAAAGCTAAACATCATCCCCCTATAGGAACACAAACTTGTCTGGTGTAATGACACTTCGGACTGAATATTATTTTATAGCGATGAGGAATTGCAGGTATCTCTTGTGGCTTTGTGTGACCTTTCAGGGTGGCTTGCCAACTGGCTCCACGCAAGCTATGTTTGACTGATGGCTACAACTGATCATGCACAATCCTCACTGACCGCCAGTCATCAGCATGTCCCAGAGCTGACAGTGTCCCTCCAGTGAGCATGGACTTACTATGAGCATGTCCATGCCCACTCAGCCTCTCTATCCAATGAGTCAGCCTATCCAGTGAGCATGTTCCACCCCCTTACCATCAGTTGCGGGTATTCATGGTTGCCAAGGGAAGACAAAATTGCCCCCACCCCCTGAAAAAAAAAAAAACATACAAAATGATTTATAGTTTGTCTCTCTGTATTTCAGAAATGTCCTGCAATGCACATCAGGCTGAAATGTATCTCACCGAAGAAAGCATCTGAGCGAATGAAACAGCGCCCCTCTGTCTCAGTATGTGTAGCGTCTCTATCTGAACCTGTCTGGTCAGAAAGACTTTGACATTGTTAACGCCCGTAGCAAGAAAGCCATCGAGCATTTGGCCTCCCTTGATTGTTTGGGATAAAATAATAGCTAAACTGAATGAGCCCAGCTGTGAAACATCAAGGGAAGCCAGTGTCAACGGAAGCCAGTTTGGATTTGGCTTTCAGACCAATCACATCACAAGCCAAACGTTATTATTGACAGAAAAAAACTTTGTGTTGTGTTGTTGTCCTCCGGTGGCTAGCTAGCTAGCTAAAATTATCACATTCCTAAATTAGCCATGGATGGAGATAGGGATTTGGACTGGTTTGACTTAATTCTCCATACTGGCCAATGATTATAACAGTGGTTCTGATCCAACCATAGTTCATACATTGTGCCCCTGGGCTGAGAGGATGGAAGTTCAGCATGTAACTAGACGTAGTATGCTAATGTGAACTACCTAGCCTGGTGTATCATTGCCCATGAAAGAAAGTTAGGCCAGCGAGCAAATATTTTAGCCAGGTAGCTTAGGACAACAAAAACTAAAAACGTGTACTATATGACAGTGTCATGGACTATTTAGGCAACATGAAAGAGGAGGATAGCATTGGCGTTTCTCTACAAGTAGGTTGAGTCAACATGTTGTTTTCACACACACACACACACACACACACACACACACACACACACACACACACACACACACACACACACACACACACACAACACAAATCAAATAAAATCATATCAAATTGTATTTGTCACATACACATGGTTAGCAGATGTTAATGCGAGTGTAGCAAAATGCAGTAATAACCAACGAGTAATCTAACTAACAATTCCAAAACTACTACCTTATCCACACAAGTTTAAAGGGATAAAGAATATGTACATAAAGATATATGAATGAGTGATGGTACAGAGCGGCATAGGCAAGATGCAGTAGATGGTATCGAGTACAGTATATACATATGAGATGAGTATGTAAACAAAGTGGCATAGTTCAAAGTGGCTAGTGATACATGTATTACATAAAGATGCAGTAGATGATATAGAGTACAGTATATATGTAGACATATGAGATGAATAATGTAGGGTATGTAAACATTATATTAAGTAGCATTGTTTAAAGTGGCTAGTGATACATTTTACATCAATTCCCATTATTAAAGTGGCTGGAGTTGAGTCAGTGTGTTGGCAGCAGCCACTCAATGTTAGTGGTGGCTGTTTAACAGTCTGATGGCCTTGAGATAGAAGCTGTTTTTCAATCTCTCGGACCCAGCTTTGATGCACCTGTACTGACCTCGCCTTCTGGATGATAGCGGGGTGAACAGGCAGTGGCTCGGGTGGTTGTTGTCCTTGATGATCTTTATGGCCTTCCTGTGACATCGGGTGTTGTAGGTGTCCTGGAGGGCAGGTAGTTTGCCCCCGGTGATGCGTTGTGCAGACCTCACTACCTTCTGGAGAGCCTTACGGTTGTGGGCGGAGCAGTTGCCGTACCGGGCGGTGATACAACCCGACAGGATGCTCTCGATTGTGCATCTGTAGAAGTTTGTGAGTGCTTTTGGTGACAAGCCGAATTTCTTCAGCCTCCTGAGGTTGAAGAGGCGCTGCTGCGCCTTATTCACGACGCTGTCTGTGTGGGTGGACCAATTCAATTTGTCTGTGATGTGTACGCCGAGGAACTTAAAACTTACTACCCTCTCCACTACTGTTCCATCGATGTGGATAGGGGGGTGTTCCCTCTGCTGTTTCCTGAAGTCCACAATCATCTCCTTAGTTTTGTTGACGTTGAGTGTGAGGTTATTTTCCTGACACCACACTCCAAGGGCCCTCACCTCCTCCCTGTAGGCCGTCTCGTCGTTGTTGGTAATCAAGCCTACCACTGTTGTGTCGTCCGCAAACTTGATGATTGAGTTGGAGGCGTGCGTGGCCACGCAGTCGTGGGTGAACAGGGAGTACAGGAGAGGGCTCAGAACGCACCCTTGTGGGGCCCCAGTGTTGAGGATCAGCTGGGTGGAGATATTGTTACCTATCCTCACCACCTGGGGGCGGCCCGTCAGGAAATCCAGTACCCAGTTGCACAGGGCGGGGTCGAGCTTGATGACAAGTTTGGAGGGTACTATGGTGTTAAATGCTGAGCTGTAGTCGATGAACAGCATTCTCACATAGGTATTCCTCTTGTCCAGATAGGTTAGGGCAGTGTGCAGTGTGGTTGAGATTGCATCGTCTGTGGACCTATTTGGGCAGTAAGCAAATTGGAGTGGGTCTAGGGTGTCAGGTAGGGTGGAGGTGATATGGTCCTTGACTAGTCTCTCAAAGCACTTCATGATGACGGAAGTGAGTGCTCAGTTACCTTAGCTTTCTTGGGAACAGGAACAATGGTGGCCCTCTTGAAGCATGTGGGAACAGCAGACTGGGATAGGGATTGATTGAATATGTCCGTAAACACACCAGCCAGCTGGTCTGCGCATGCTCTGAGGGCGCGGCTGGGGATGCCGTCTGGGCCTGCAGCCTTGCTAGGGTTAACACGTTTAAATGTTTTACCCACCTCGGCTGCAGTGAAGGAGAGTCCGCATGTTTTGGTTGCGGGCCGTGTCAGTGGCACTGTATTGTCCTCAAAGCGGGCAAAAATGTTATTTAGTCTGCCTGGGAGCAAGACATCCTGGTCCGTGACTGGGCTGGTTTTCTTTTTGTAATCCGTGATTGACTGTAGACCCTGCCACATACCTCTTGTGTCTGAGCCGTTGAATTGCGATTCTACTTTGTCTCTATATTGACGCTTAGCTTGTTTGATTGCCTTGCGGAGGGAATAGCTACACTGTTTGTATTCGGTCATGTTTCCTGTCACCTTGCCCTGATTAAAAGCAGTGGTTTGCGCTTTTCAGTTTCACGCGAATGCTGCCATCAATCCACGGTTTCTGGTTCTAATGAACTCGCTCAGTACCATGTACAGCCACATCATATTTAGCTTACATTAATTGGACTCAATTGTTTTTAGTATCTCTTAGTTGTTACTGTATTAGACTAAGCACAGGTGGTTAGAGGATGTTGAAATGTTGAAGTTGAAATGGTGCTGGAATATTGGCGGCAGCTCCTGTTGTAACGCTCAATGAGTGAATGGGTGTGGAGTCAGGCACAGAGAGCAAAGGATTCGGGAAAAACACGCTTTAAGCGGACCCAGCTTCCGGCAGGGCAAGCGGAGGGGCAGGTTTCGGGTCAAGAGCCAGACCCTGTCCCCTGGTGCAAACACGGGGGCCTCACTGCGGTGACGGTCAGCGCTCTTCTTCTGCTGTCCACTCACCTGACGTACTGACTCCTGGACGGCCCTCCAGGTCTCCTTAGAGCGCTGCACCCACTCCTCCACCGCAGGAGCCCCGGTCTGGCTCTGATGCCATGGTGCCAGGACCGGCTGGTACCCCAACACGCACTGAAACGGTGTCATGTTGGTAGAGGAGTGGCTTAATGAATTCTGGGCCATTTCAGCCCAGGGGATGTATCTCGCCCACTCCCCTGGCCGGTCCTGGCAATACGACCGCAGAAACCTACCCACCTCCTGGTTCACTCTCTCCACTTGCCTATTACTCTCCGGGTGATACCCTGAGGTGAGGCTGACCAAGACCCCCAGACGTTCCATAAATGCCCTCCACACTCGGGAGGTAAACTGGGGACCCCGATCAGAAACAATAACCTTGGGCACCCCGTAGTGCCGGAAGACATGGGTGAAAAGAGCCTCCGCAGTCTGCAGGGCCGTAGGGAGACCGGGCAACGGGATAAGATGGCAGGACTTAGAGAACTGATCCACAACGACCAGGATCGTAGCGTTCCCCTGAGAGGGGGGAAGGTCAGTAAGAAAATCCACCTCCCATTCTACTGGTGCCACCAGCTTAGCCGCCGGAATGATGGGAGTAGGATCGATGGACCGGTCCTCAGTGGCATAGTGGCGGGACAGCGCGTCAGCCTTAGTGTTGAGGGAACCTGGTCGATACGAGATCGTAAAACGAAATCTGGTGAAATACATGGCCACCTTGCCTGACGAGGATTCAGTCTCCTAGCTGATCGGATATACTCCAGGTTACGGTGGTCAGTCCAGATGAGGAAAGGGTGCTTAGCCCCCTCAAGCCAGTGTCTCCACACCTTCAGAGCCTTAACCATAGCCAACAACTCCCTGTCCCCCACATCAAAATTCCGCTCCGCTGGCCCCGAGCTTCTTCGAAAAAAAAGCACAGGGGCGGAGCTTCGGTGGCGCACCCGAGCGCTGTGAGAGCACCGCTCCAACCCCAGCCTCGGATGCGTCGACCTCTACTATGAACGCCAAAGAAGGGTCCGGATGTGCCAACACCGGCGCCTCAGTGAACAGCGCCTTCAACCTACGGAAAGCTCCGTCTGCCTCTGCTGACCACTGCAAACTCACCGCCCCCCCCCTTCAGCAGTGCGGTAATAGGAGCTGCTACCTGACCAAAACCCCGGATAAACCTCCGGTAGTAATTGGAAAACCCTAAGAACCACTGCACCTCCTTTACCGTGGTCGGAGTCGGCCAATTACGCACGGCCTTGACGCGGTCACCCTCTATTACCACCCCCGAGCTGGAAATGCGATAACCCAGGAAGGAAACGGCTCGTTTAGAAAACTCACATTTCTCCGCCTTCACGTATAGTTCATGCTCCAGCAGTCGCCCAAGAACCTTACGCACCAGAGACACATGCGCAGTGCGTGTAGCGGAGTAGATCAAAATATCGTCAATATACACCACCACACCCTGTCCGTGCAGGTCTCTGAGAATCTCGTCAACGAAGGTTGAAAGATAGCTGGAGCATTCTTTAACCCGTACGGCATGACGAGGTACTCATAATGGCCAGATGTGGTACTAAACGCGGTTTTCCACTCATCTCTCCCTCCCGAATACGCACCAGATTATACACGCTCATGAGATCCAGTTTCGTGAAAAACTGCGCTCCGTGAAATGAATCCACTGCCGTAGCGATGAGAGATAGTGGGTAACTAAAACCCACCGTGATGGAATTGAGACCTCGATAATCAATACACGGACGCAAACCATCTTTTTTTTTCACAAAAAAGAAACTCGAGGAGACGGGTGACATGGAGGGCCGAATGTACCCCTGTCCCAGAGCCTCGGTGATATATGTTTCCATGGCCACCGTCTCCTCCTGGGACAAAGGATACACATGACTCCTGGGGAGTGCAGCGTTTACATGGAGGTTTATCACGCAATCCCCCTGTCGATGGGGTGGTAATTGGGTTGCTTTCTTTTTTACTGAAAGCGATAGCCAAATCAGCATACTCAGCGGGAATGCGCACGGGGTCTGGACTCTCCACCGTGGTCGCACCGATGGAAACTCCTACACACCTGTCTGAACTCTCATCAGACCACCCCTGGAGAGTTCCCTGTTTCCATGAAATCGTCGGATTGTGAATAGCCAGCCAGGGAATCCCCAGCACCACCGGAAACGCAGGTGAATCGATAAGGAACAGACTAATCCGCTCCTTATGATTCCCCTGCGTAATCATCTCCAAAGGAATAGTGGCCTCCTGACCAGCCCTGACCTAACGGTCGACTATCTAAAGAGTGCACGGGAAAAGGGGGGTCTACCTTAACTAACGGAATCCTCAACCTCTGAGCGAGTCCGCAATCTATAAAGTTCCCAGCTGCGCCTGAATCGACTAGCGCCTTATGCTGGAGAGAGGGAAAAATTGTAAGGAAACATATTAATAAAAACATGTGACCAACAGGAAACTCTGGGAGAGTGTGGTGCTGACTCACCTGGGGTAACCGAGGAGTGTTCTGCCTGCCCTCTCGACTTCCAGATGAACTCCTCCAGCACCGACCTGAAGTGTGTCCAACTGGTACAGGAGGAGCAATCTCCTCCGATCTCCCTAGATGCAGCCCCTCCTAGCTCCATCAGGATAGGAGCGGGAGGGTCAGGAGGTGGAACTAACAGGACCCTTTCAGAACGTCCGAGAGCAGCTAGCAGATGGTCTAACCGGATCGACAGGTCTATCAGTTCATCCAGGCTGAGCGTAGTGTCCCGACAAGCCAGCACCCTGCGGACGTCCTCTCTCAGGCTACACCTGTAATGGTCTATCAGGGCCCTGTCGTTCCACCCTGCTCTATTCGCTGAGTCGGGCCGTTCCAGACAGCATGAAAGAGGAGGATAGCATTGGCGTTTCTCTACAAGTAGGTTGAGTCAACATGTTGTTTTCTACACACACACACACACACACACACACACACACACACACACACACACACACACACACACAAATCAGTACCATGTACAGCCACATCATATTTAGCTTACGTTGATTGGACTCAATTGTTTTTAGTATCTCTTAGTTGTTGCTGTATTAGACTAAGCACAGGTGGTTAGAGGATGTTGAAATGTTGAAGTTAAAATGGTGCTGGAATATTGGCGGCAGCTCCTGTTGTAACGCTCAATGAGTGAATGGGTGTGGAGTCAGGCGCAGAGAGCAAAGGATTCGGGAAAAACACGCTTTAATGTCCAAAAATACACAGGAACAAAAATATTATACCCAACACAGGAGTAACTATAAAACAAAATAGTACCCTGATGTGAAATACTAGGATAGCGAGAAAACCCAACAAAAACACTAACACCTCTCAGACATACAGGAGAACAAGCCCGCACAAACAGAAGCGGGCTAAACGAACTTAAATAACCACACCCTAACAACCAAACAATAAACAGGTGAAACCAATTAGACAAAACCAAACGAACACGGAACAAAGGGTAATATTCGTGACACCTGTTGTCTTTGCGACTTGCGGTAACTTTGCGTAATTCTAAGCCAATAGTTGTTTAGTAGCCCGAAAATGGAGGAAACATTACCTTGCTTGACCATGCTGCAGGTCATGTAACTGTTACATGCAATATGTTTTGTGGACTTCACAGGACAGATGTTGCTCCCCGGTTTTGTAATGAAACAAACGTGTCGTTGAATTTACTCTGCCACTGTGTCTTCTTATATTATATTCTTATATTAGGTTATATAGCAAACAACGCAATTATCAAAACACACAGGTTGTAATATGGAATTTTCCCCTGGATTGGCTTCCCTGGTGATTTTACCCACCCACCGCTACTGCTTACCATGTCCCTCCAATGAGCCTTTTTAGTGAGCAGATGAAAGAGGTCCCTTATCACAACATGTCACCACCACCACCCCTCCCCTGAGTATGTAATAAATGTGAACCTGTTGCCTGCTGTTAAACATATCTGGGGTCAATACCCACCTGAGAGTATTATGATTTCTACTATACATCTCACAGTTGCTCTTTAAGCTGTTGTTGGTGGGGGAGACAAACTGCTACAGACATATATGTATTCTGGCGCACCTGAGACACAGTGCGCAGAGCTGCCACAATCCGCCCTGGCTGGATGCCCACTCTGGCATATAGCGCTCTGGGCTATGAGTGCTTCCGGTAAGCACAGGGAGTTGGCTCAGGTCTATCGCCTGACTCCGCCAATCTCCCCGTGTTCCCCCCCAACATTTTTTTGAGGCTGCCTCTCATGCTTGCCTTGCCTCATATCGCCACCTCTCAGCTTTAGCTGCCTCCAGCTCCTTTTTCGGGCAGCGATATTTCCCAGCCTGTCTCCAGGGTCCCTTTCTGTCCAATATCTCCTCCCATGTCCAGGAGTCCTGAACCCTCTGCTCCTCCATACCACACTGCTTGGTCCGTTGGTGGTGGGTAGTTTTGTAACGGGTGTCGTCGTCTGATGAGGAGGAATCGGACCAAAGTGCAGCGTGGTAAGTGTTCATGACTTTTATTTAACTGAACACTGAAACAAAAATAACAAAGTGAATAACCAAACCGAAACAGTCCTGTCAGGTGCAGAAAACACTAAACAGAAAACAACTACCCACCAAACATAGGTGTGGAAAAGCTACCTAACGATAGACAGCTGTCCCTGATTGAGAACCATACCCGGCCAAAACAAAGAAATACAAAACATAGAAAAAGGAACATAGAATACCCACTCAAATCACACCAAACCAAAATAGAGACATAAAAAGCTCTAAGGTCAGGGCGTGACAATTCTACCCTGCCTTTCTAAGGTCTTTGAAAGCCAAGTTAACAGATTACCGACCATTTCGAATCCCAACAAACCTTCTCAGCCATGCAATCTGGTTTCAGAGCTGGTCATGGGTGCACCTCAGCCACGCTCAAGGTCCTAAATGATATCATAACCGCCATCGATAACAGACATTACTGTGCAGCCATATTCATCGACCTGGCCAAGGCTTTCGACTCTATCAATCACAACATTCTTATTGGCAGACTCAACAGCCTTGGTTTCTCAAATGATTGCCTCACTTGGTTCACCAACGACTTCTCCGATAGAGTTCAGTGTGTCAAATCGGAGGGCCTGTTGTCCTCACCTCTGGCAGTCTCTATGGGGGTGCCACAGGGTTCAATTCTCGGGCCGACTCTCTTCTCTGTATACATCAATGATGTCGCTCTCGCTGCTGATGATTCTCTGATCCATCTCTACGCAGACGACACGATTCTGTATACATCTGGCCCTTCTTTGGACACTGTGTTAAAAACTTGTTATGGCAAGGAGTCCCCTAATGGGAACACCCCCTCCCAATCAGCTGAAAAGGTGGCACGGGAAATTTAAAAAACATTATTTCGAAATATTTAACTTTCACACATTAACAAGTCCAATACAGCAAACGAAAGATAAACATCTTGTTAATCTACCCATCGTGTCCGATTTTTTAAATGTTTTACAGCGAAAACACAAAATATATTTATGTTATATTTATGTCACCACCAAATTCAAAACACACACAAAGATATTTTTCACAGCCAAGGATAGAGTCACAAAAGCAGAAATATAGATAAAATGAATCACTAACCTTTGATTATCTCCATCAGATGACACTCATAGGATATCATGTTATACATGTATTGTGTGTTTTGTTCGATAATGTGCATATATATATATATATATAAAAAATCTCAGTTTACATTGGCGCGTTACGTGCAGTAATGTTTTGATTCCAAAACATCCAGTGATTTTGCAGAAATACTCACAATAAACATTGATAAAAGATGCAAGTGTTATACACAGATTTAAAGATAAACGTATCCTCTATGCAACCTCTGTGTCAGATTTTTTAAAAACTTTACGAAAAAAGAATCTGAGAACGGCGCTCAGAACCCAAAGAAATAGCCGCCATTTTGGCGTCAACAGAAGCTACAAAAAACACTATAAATATTCACTTACCTTTGAATATCTTCATCAGAAGGCAGTTCCAGGAATCCCAGTTCGACAATAAATGACTGATTTGTTCCATAAAGTTCCATAAAGCCCATCATTTAGCCACTTGTTGTTAGGTTGTTCTGCCCAGCATTCAATCCTCAAAAAGCACGAGCAATTCCTCCAGACAAAAACTCAAAAAGTTCCGTTACAGGTCGTAGAAACAAGTCAAATGATGTATGCAATCCATATTTAGGATGTTTTAAACATTAATCAGCTATAAGGTTCCAACCCGGAGAATTTCATTGTCTGAAGAAACGCATTGGAACAGAAGAACACTCTCTCGTGACCTCGCGCAATGAGACCGAGGCTTTCTGCCAGACCACCCACTCAAAGAGCTATTATGAGCCCCCCCTTTATAGTAGAATCATACAACCAGAATCTAAAGACGGTGACATCTTGTGGAAGCTGGACTTCAAATGGCAGTGTTTTCAAAATCGAGGTCTCACTTCCTGTTTGGATTTGAGTTCTGTTATACTCACAGACATAATTCAAACAGTTTTAGAAACTTCAGAGTGTTTTCTATCCACCAGTAATAATATGCATATATTCCCATATGGGAAAGAGTAGGAGGCAGTTTACTCTGGGCACGCCTTTCATCCAAAAGTGAAAATGCTGCCCCCTACCTCCAGATGAGCTTCGATGCCATTACAACTCTCCTTCCGTGGCCTCCAACTGCTCTTAAATGCAAGTAAAACTAAATGCATACTCTTCAACCATTCGCTGCCCGCACCTGCCCACCCGTCCAGCATCACTACTCTGGACGGTTCTGACTTAGAATATGTGGACAACTACAAATAGGGGACAACTACAAATACTACAAACCTAGGTGTCTGGTTAGACTGTAAACTCTCCTTCCAGACTCACATTAAACATCTCCAATCCAAAATTAAATCTAGAATTGGCTTCCTATTTCGCAACAAAGCATCCTTCACTCATGCTTCCAAACATACCCTCATAAAACTGACCATCCTACCGATTCTCGACTTCGGCGATGTAATTTGGTAAATAGCCTCCAACACTCTACTCAACAAATTGGATGCAGTCTATCACAGTGCCATCCGTTTTGTCACCAAGGCCCCATATACTACCCACCACTGCGACCTGTACACTCTCGTTGGCTGGCCCTCGCTTCATACTCTTCGCCAAACCCACTGGCTCTAGATCATCTACAAGTCTCTGCTAGGTTTAGCCCCGCCATATCTCAGCTCACTGGTCACCATAGCAGCACCCACCCGTAGCACGCGCTCCAGCAGGTATATCTCACTGGTCACCCCCAAAGCCGATTCTTCCTTTGGCCATCTCTCCTTCCAGTTCTCTGCTGCCAATGACTAGAACAAACTGCAGAAGTCTCTGAAGCTGGAGACTCTTACCTCCCTCACTAGCTTTAAGCAACAGCTGTCAGAGCAGCTCACAGATCACTGCACCAGTACATAGCTCATCCATAAATAGCCCATCCAATCTACCTCATCCCCATACTGTATTAATTTATTTATCTTGCTCCTTTGCACCCCAGTGTCTCTACTTGCACATTCATCTTCTGCACACCCTACCATTCCAGTGGTTAATTGCTATATTGTAATTACTTCGCCACCATGGCCTATTTATTGCCTTACCTCTTATTAACTTAACCTGTTCAAGCTACGGGGGCGCTATTTCATTATTGGATAAAAAAACGTGCCCGTTTTAAGCGCAATATTTTGTCACAAAAAGATGCTCGACTATGCATATAATTGACAGCTTTGGAAAGAAAACACTCTGACGTTTCCAAAACTGCAAAGATATTATCTGTGAGTGCCCCAGAACTGATGCTACAGGCGAAACCAAGATGAAACTTCAAACAGGAAATGAGCAGGACTTTTGACGCTCTGTTTTTCATTGTCTCCTTATATGGCTGTGAAAGCGCCACGAATGGCCTGCCCTTTCTATCGTTTCTCCAAGTTGTCTGCAGCATTGTGACGTATTTGTAGGCATATCATTGGAAGATTGGCCATAAGAGACTACATTTACCAGATGTCCGCCCGGTGTCCTTTGTTAAAATTGTTGCATAATCTCCAAGCTGCTCGCATTCATCCATGTGATTGAGACAGAGAGGAGACTTCCAGGAATGATATATCATGAAGAGATATGTGAAAAACACCTTGAGGATTGATTCTAAACAACGTTTACCATGTTTCAGTCGATATTATGGAGTTAATGTAGAAGAAAGTTTGGCGTTTGGATGAATGAATTTTTTTTTTTTTGGTAGACAAACATGACGCAGAAAACGGACCGATTTCTCCTGCACAAATAATCTTTCAGGAAAAACTGAACATTTGCTATCTAACTGAGAGTCTCCTCATTGAAAACATCCGAAGTTCTTCAAAGGTAATTGATTTTATTTGAATGGTTTTCTGGTTTTTGTGAAAATCTTGCCTGCTGAATGCTAACGCTAAATGCTAACGCTAAATGCTAACGCTAGCTATCAATACTGTTACACAAATGCTTGTTTTGCTATGGTTGAGAAGCATATTTTTGAAAATCTGAGATGACAGTGTTGTTAACAAAATGCTAAGCTTGAGAGCTAGCATATTGATTTCATTTCATTTGTGATTTTCATGAAAAGTTAACGTTGTGTTATACTAATGAGCTTGCGGATAGATTTACACAATCCTGGATACAGGTTTTTTTCTTAGCTAAACGTGACGCACAAAATGGAGCGATTTCTCCTAAACAAATAATCTTTCAGGAAAAACTGAACATTTGCTATCTAACTGAGAGTCTCCTCATTGAAAACATCAGAAGTTCTTCAAAGGTAAATTATTTTATTTGAATGGTTTTCTGGTTTTTGTGAAAATGTTGCCTGCTGAATGCTAACGCTAAATGCTATGCTAACTATCAATGCTGTTACACAAATGCTTGTTTTGCTATGGTTGAGAAGCATATTTTTGAAAATCTGAGATGACAGTGTTGTTAACAAAAGGCTAAGCTTGAGAGCTAGCATATTTATTTCATTTCATTTGCGATTTTCATGAATAGTTAACGTTGCGTTATGCTAATGGAATTGAGGCTGAAACTCTTCAGTCTATTCTTGTTCTGAGAAATTGTCAAGAAACTGAAGATCTTGTACAACGCGGTGTACTACTCCCTTTACAAAAGAGCGCAAATTGTCTCTAACCAGAATAAAATAAAGATTGGGAGGCCCCGGTGCACAACTGAGCAAGAGGACAAGTACATTAGAGTGTCTCGTTTGAGAAACAGACACCTCACATGTCCTGAGGTTTGTTTTGATGGTATATTCCTCCGCTGTAGTGTATGTGGTAGTGAAAGGGTTTTCTGATGATCAATTTGGCTTTTAAAATTATAAACTTGGATTAGCTAACACAACATGCCATTGGAACAAAGGAGTGATGGTTGCTGATAATGGGCCTCTGTATGCCTGTGTAGATATTCCATAAAAGATCTGCTGTTTCCAGCTACAATAGTAATTTACAACATTAATAATGTCTATACTGTAATTGCTTTTCTTTCAAAAACAAGGACTAAGTGACCCCAAACTTTTGAACGGTAGTGTACATTTTTTTTTTTCATAATAAAATTAGTGAACTAGCACTTTATTACTCCTGTACTAGTTGAGAAAATACTCCTCAGCTCCCCCAACCCAAAACATCTTCCCGCGGCCATGTGCTGAAGTGATAACACTTCTCATCATTTGACTTTAATGTCTCTCATTTGGAACAAACCACAGATCCCTTTATTTTACCCTGTTCTGACTTGCCATTCTAAATCATTTACAAAGAGCATGTGGATGTGTAATCAGACCTGAGTTAAAATAGTTTTCTGTTTTCTTCCTAATATTTTAGCTGCACTTGATTGAGCATGCCTGATGCAATGGTACCAATGGAATAATCCCAAATAATCCCCCCCATTTTGACACACCTGGTAGGCTCCATCAAACACTCTCTAACTATTTGAAAGGAAACAAATACTATTTGAAGCCAGGTCTAATGTAACCGTGTAGTCCACAGCAGGGCTCACTAGCATAGGGATCTCCTCGCACTGTTTTGTTTTTTGAGAAGCGCCTCACTAAGAATGACACTTGAGAGACGTCTCGAAGCCAGCTGTGAGTAATGGGTACAGCAGAGATGTTCAATCTGCTGCTCTTGCTAATTGCCTGTAGGGCTTCCTAGTTTCTTCTCGACGCTGCCATGGAGAGACCGCTGCATTTATCTTGATTTTGATAAAGCATATAATGACCTTCTTGTCTTATGTCTGCGTTATCTGTGTAGGACTAATACTGCTACAAGATAAATGCTGTCATTACATTTCAAATGGATTTTGATGTAATTCAATTGATGTCGCCAACTTAATTGAGTGTGCTGTACACTGGTGTGTTTTGGCATATCGTTTAGTTTGAGAGAATTAGTCTATGGATTCATAGTGGTATGTTCCTTTTTAAACATTTGACCCAGAACACTGTATTAGTTCTGGACTAGGCAGTTAGTTCCTCTGCAGGTAGAGAGAGATTTCAGAGAAACGCATGCTTAATTCTGCACAGGCAGACCTCTGTCTCCATCCCATTACAAAATCCTCTTTCGCTATGCACTCTGAGAGTCTCTCGTCCCTGCCAGCGCCTGCTGTGAGGGGTGTGAGCTAAACCAACAACTGTCTGCATGATGAAAGGGTGAGCAGTGGGGGTCTCACAATGAACCCTGGGTCAACCAACTGCCAAGATGACTATATCCCCGCTTCCCCTTTCACTACCACATGCACTACAGTACAGTAATATATATTTCACCTTCACATACATTACAGTACAGTTGAGTACAGTAAAATGCCTTTCACTACCACATGCACTACAGAACAGTAATATATATTTCACCTTCACATACATTACAGTACAGTTGAGTACAGTAAAATGCCTTTCACTACCACATGCACTACAGTACAGTAATATATATTTCACCTTCACATACATTACAGTACAGTTGAGTACAGTAAAATGCCTTTCACTACCACATGCACTACAGTACAGTAATATATATTTCACCTTCACATACATTACAGTACAGTTGAGTACAGTAAAATGCCTTTCACTACCACATGCACTACAGAACAGTAATATATATTTCACTACCACATACATTACAGTACAGTTGAGTACAGTAAAATGCCTTTCACTACCACATGCACTACAGAGCAGTAATATATATTTCACCTTCACATACATTACAGTACAGTTGAGTACAGTAAAATGCCTTTCACTACCACATGCACTACAGAACAGTAATATATATTTCACTACCACATACATTACAGTACAGTTGAGTACAGTAAAATGCCTTTCACTACCACATGCACTACAGAACAGTAATATATATTTCACTACCACATACATTACAGTACAGTTGAGTACAGTAAAATGCCTTTCACTACCACATACACTACAGAACAGTAATATATATTTCACTACCACATACATTACAGTACAGTTGAGTACAGTAAAATGCCTTTCACTACCACATACACTACAGAACAATAATATATATTTCACTACCACATACATTACAGTACAGTTGAGTACAGTAAAATGCCTTTCACTACCACATGCACTACAATACAGTACAGTAATATACCTTTCACTACCACATACACTACAGAACAGTAATATATATTTCACTACCACATACATTACAGTACAGTTGAGTACAGTAAAATGCCTTTCACTACCACATGCACTACAGTACCGTACAGTAATATACCTTTCACTACCACATAGAAGAGTACAGTAATATACCTTTCGGTACCACATACACTACAGTACAGTAATATACCTTTCACTACAACATACAGTACAGTAGAGGAATAAAAATGTCACTACCACATACACTACAGTACAGTACAGTAATATACCTTTCAATAACGCATACACTACAGTAATATACCTTTATTACCACATACGCTACAGTACAGTAATATACCTTTCACTACCACATACAGTACAATAGAGGAATATGCATTTCACAACCACAACCACATACACTACTGTACAGTACAGAAATATACCTTTCATTAACACATATACTACAGTAGAGCACAGTAATATACCTTTCATTACCACATACACTACAGTAGAGTACAGTAATAAACCTTTCACTACCACATAAACTACAGTACAGTACAATAATATACTTTTCACTACCACATACACCACAGTACAGTAGCATACCTTTCACGACCACATACACTACAGTACAGTAATGTACTTTCATTACCAAATATATTACAGTACAGTAATATACCTTAAATGACCAAATACACTACAGTACAGTAAAATACCTTTACTACCACATACACGACAGTACAGTAATATACCTTTCACTACCACATACACTACTGTACAGTAGAGTAACAGACCTTTCACTAAAACATACAGCACAGTACAGGACATTAATATTCCTTTCACTAACACATATAGTATAGTACTTTACAGTAACATACATTTCACTACTACATACACTACAGTACAGTAATATGCCTTTCAATACCAGACTGTAATATACCTTTGACTACCACATACAGTTTAGTACAGTAATAATAATTTCACTACCACATACAGTACAGTACAGTAATATACATTTCACTACCACACACACTACACTATAATAATATACCTTTCTCGACCACATACACTACCGTAGAGGAATGTACCTTTCAATACCACATACACTGCAGTACAGTACAGTACAGTAAAATACAGATCAATAACACATACACTACAGTACAGTAATATGCCTTTAACTACCACATACACTACAGCACAGTACAGAAATATACCTTTCACTAACGCATACACTACAGTAAGGTACAGTTATATACCTTTCACTACCACATACAGTACAGTACAGTGTCTTGTCTTTACTATCATTAACTGAAGACATAGTTTTTTATCAAAGATTCTCTGTAATTAGTTATTATGTGATTAGAATGATTAATCATGGAACCGTAATTACTAGGAAGACGGGGCACCAAGGAAAAATATTCAGATTAGAAAGTGATCATTTCCTAAAATAGTCTCATTCCAAACATCATAAATTGTTGGTTATCTGCACGAACCCAGTCTCCACTATGAGTCATCCATACATCAATTGTCTTAAATCATTTATTTATTACTAACTAAGTAATTCACAGAAATGCATAAACAAACAAACAAACAATGTAAATGTGGTTACAAGAAATGATAGGAGAATGTGCCCTAGTGGGCTAAACCAGCATGGCGGCTTGTTAGACAAAAGGGGAAGTGGGGGTCGACTAAGAAGTCACTACAAAGTGATAATTATAACAATTGAAATGCTAATCCTCACTCATTCGGGAACAATTGCAATCAATATATCTTGATCGCTGGTGAAAAGTTCATTTCTTTTGTAGAATTGTCCGTCTCTCTCCCTCTCTCTCTCTGTCGTGGTTATAGTGGATAGTTCAGAGTGACATTCGTTATAGAATGGATGTTTCGGCGGTTGTCGTTCTTCGCATTCAATGATACCGAATTCCTAGCTGTAGGCTAGTAATTAATATCAAAGACTTGTTCTTATTCTGTTGGTATCGATAGTCTAAGAGTTTAACCACGTGGTATGGTTAAAAGATTCAGCAATGGTCTACAACCTTTAGCCATCTCGTAATTGAGGTAAGCTCGGTCTGCTGATCGAAAACCTGATTGGGGGTTTTATTTCGGAAGGGCCTGACCCTAACTGGGCTCAGGGGCGGTCCTCTGATTTAGTTCAAATCAAAAGGGAATTGTATTTTTCTTCATTAATCAGTCCAAACTCATATTACACAATTATACAAACAGTATCATATTCACTCATTCATCTTGCACAACAATTAGATGTAAACCTCATATCTGAGGCTATTATATAAACAGCGTTATGGTAATGTGGCCACACCATCTCCCATGAGCTTCCCCAAGTTGTGACAAACGGACCAGTTCGTATATTCGGTGGTAGTCGGTGGTAGTCGTGACAACACTACAGTACAGCACAGTAACATACCTTTCACTACGACAAACACTACAGTACAGTAATATACCTTTAACTAACACATACACTACTGTACAGTAA
Source organism: Oncorhynchus nerka (assembly GCF_034236695.1). Classification (NCBI taxonomy): domain Eukaryota; kingdom Metazoa; phylum Chordata; class Actinopteri; order Salmoniformes; family Salmonidae; genus Oncorhynchus; species Oncorhynchus nerka. The sequence goes on from NC_088408.1 coordinate 79,935,900, forward strand.
CATACCTTTCATTTCATTACCTTTCACTACCACATACATAACAGCACATTACAGTAATATACTTTTCACTACCACATGTACTACAGTAATTTACCTTTACTACCACATACACTACCGTACAGTACAGTACCACCTCTTTAAGGAATACCTAGGATAGGATAAAGTAATCCTTCTCACCCCCCCCCCCCTCCCCCCCTTAAAAGACCTAGATGCACTATTGTAAAGTGGCTGTTCCACTTTAAATGTAATGTAAATGTAAATGTACCATTCACTACCACATACAGTACAGTACAGTAGTGTCATGGCCCCTCCTCTGCATTGCAGGGGCGGTTCCTCCTGCAGGCAGAGGAGGGTCGTTAGTGATTGGAGCCACCTGGGCTCAGGGTATTTAAACTGCTTCACAAACCACTCTTGTCTCTCTCTCTCTGCTCCTCCAGGTATGATCCGGTTTTGTTTGTTCCTTTGTAATTTTATGTAGTTTTCAGTCAGTCATATTCACACACACAGATTCACACATCCTTGCACTTTACATACACCTTATATTATGATACTTTCACACCTCATTCCTTTTTCTTTGTTTAAAGTTAATAGTTTTGGTTTATAATAAAGAACCTTTTTGATTGGCCTATACCTGTTGATCGTGTCCCCTCATTTTTGCCACAGGCTATGAGCCGGCTTGTGATAGTAGTATACCTTTCACTAACACATACACTACAGCACAGTACAGTAATATACTTTTCACTACCGCCTACACTACAGTGCAGTACTGTAATATACATTACAATACCACATACACAACAGCCCAGTACAATAATATGCCTTTCACTACAGCACAGTAATATACCTTTCACCACCACGTGCGTTACACTACAGTACAGTAATATGCCTTTCACTACAACATACACTACAGTACAGCAATATACCTTTCACTACCACATACACTACAGCACAGTAATATACCTTTCACCACCACGTGCGTTACACTACAGTACAGTAATATGCCTTTCACTACAACATACACTACAGCACAGTAATATACCTTTCACTACAACATACACTACAGTACAGTAATATACCTTTCACCACCACGTGCGTTACACTACAGTACAGTAATATGCCTTTCACTACAACATACACTACAGCACAGTAATATGCCTTTCACTACAACATACACTACAGTACAGTAATATACCTTTCACTACCACATACAGTACAGTAATATGCCTTTCACTACAACATACACTACAGCACAGTAATATGCCTTTCACTACAACATACACTACAGTACAGCAATATACCTTTCACTACCACATACACTACAGTACAGTAATATGCCTTTCACTACAACATACACACTACAGTAATATAACACCACGTGCGTTACACTACAGTACAGTAATATGCCTTTCACTACAACATACACTACAGTACAGTAATATGCCTTTCACTACAACATACACTACAGTACAGTAATATGCCTTTCACTACAACATACACTACAGTTCAATAATATGCCTTTCACTACAACATACACTACAGTACAGTAATATGCCTTTCACTACAACATACACTACAGTACAGCAATATACCTTTCACTACCACATACAGTACAGTAATATGCCTTTCACTACAACATACACTACAGTACAGTAATATACCTTTCACTACAACATACACTACAACATACACTACAGTACAGCAATATACCTTTCACTACCACATACACTACAGTACAGTAATATACCTTTCACTACAACATACACTACAGTACAGCAATATACCTTTCACTACCACATACACTACAGTACAGTAATATACCAATATACCTTTCACTACCACATACACTACAACAGTAATATACCTTTCACTACACATACAGTAATATATGCCTTTCACTACAGTTCAATAATTCACTACAGTACAGTAATATAACTTTCAATACAACATACACTACAGTACAGCAATATACCTTTCACTACAACATACACTACAGCACAGTAATATACCTTTCACCACCACGTACGTTACACTACAGTACAGTAATATGCCTTTCACTACAACATACACTACAGTTCAATAATATGCCTTTCACTACAACATACACTACAGTTCAATAATATGCCTTTCACTACAACATACACTACAGTACAGTAATATACCTTTCACTACAACATACACTACAGTACAGTAATATACCTTTCACTACAACATACACTACAGTTCATTAATATGCCTTTCACTACAACATACACTACAGTACAGTAATATACCTTTCACTACAACATACACTACAGTACAGTAATATACCTTTCACCACCACGTACGTTACACTACAGTACAGTAATATGCCTTTCACTACAACATACACTACAGTACAGTAATATACCTTTCACTACAACATACACTACAGTTCAATAATATGCCTTTCACTACAACATACACTACAGTACAGTAATATACCTTTCACTACAACATACACTACAGTACAGTAATATACCTTTCACTACCACATACACTACAGTTCAATAATATGCCTTTCACTACAACATACAGTACAGTACAGTAATACACCTTTCACTACAACATACAGTACAGTACAGTAATATACCTTTCACTACAACATACACTACAGTACAGTAATATACCTTTCACCACCACATACACTACAGTACAGTAATATACCTTTCACTACCACATACACTACAGTACAGTAATATACCTTTCACTACAACATACACTACAGTACAGTAATATACCTTTCACCACCACATACACTACAGTACAGTAATATACCTTTCACTACCACATACACTACAGTACAGTAATATACCTTTCACTACCACATACACTACAGTACAGTAATATACCTTTCACCACCACATACACTACAGTACAGTAATATACCTTTCACTACAACATACACTACAGTTCTATAATATGCCTTTCACTACAACATACACTACAGTACAGTAATATGCCTTTCACTACCACATACACTACAGTAATATACCTTTCACTACAACATACACTACAGTACAGTAATATACATTTCACTATCACATACAGTACAGTAATATGCCTTTCACTACAACATACACTACAGTACAGTAATATGCCTTTCACTACAACATACACTACAGTACAGTAATATACATTTCACTACCACATACAGTACAGTAATATGCCTTTCACTACAACATACACTACAGTACAGTAATATGCCTTTCACTACAACATACACTACAGTACAGTAATATACCTTTCACTACAACATACACTACAGTACAGTAATATGCCTTTCACTACAACATACACTACAGTACAGTAATATGCCTTTCACTACAACATACACTACAGTTCAATAATATGCCTTTCACTACAACATACACTACAGTACAGTAATATGCCTTTCACTACAACATACACTACAGTTCAATAATATGCCTTTCACTACAACATACACTACAGTACAGTAATATACCTGTCACTACAACATACACTACAGTACAGTAATATACCTGTCACTACAACATACACTACAGTACAGTAATATGCCTTTCACTACAACATACACTACAGTACAGCAATATACCTTTCACTACAACATACACTACAGTACAGTAATATACCTTTCACTGCCACATACACTACAGTACAGCAATATACCTTTCACTACCACATACACTACAGTACAGTAATATACCTTTCACTACCACATACACTACAGTACAGTAATATATGTTTCACTACAACATACACGACAGTTCAATAATATGCCTTTCACTACAACATACACTACAGTTCAATAATATGCCTTTCACTACCACATACGTTACACTACAGTACAGTAATATACCTTTCAATACAACATACACTACAGTACAGCAATATACCTTTCACTACAACATACACTACAGCACAGTAATATACCTTTCACCACCACGTACGTTACACTACAGTACAGTAATATGCCTTTCACTACAACATACACTACAGCACAGTAATATACCTTTCACTACAACATACACTACAGTTCAATAATATGCCTTTCACTACAACATACACTACAGTTCAATACTATGCCTTTCACTACAACATACACTACAGTACAGTAATATACCTTTCACTACAACATACACTACAGTACAGTAATATACCTTTCACCACCATGTACGTTACACTACAGTACAGTAATATGCCTTTCACTACAACATACACTACAGTACAGTAATTTACCTTTCACTACAACATACACTACAGTTCAATAATATGCCTTTCACTACAACATACACTACAGTACAGTAATATACCTTTCACTACAACATACACTACAGTACAGTAATATACCTTTCACTACCACATACACTACAGTTCAATAATATGCCTTTCACTACAACATACAGTACAGTACAGTAATACACCTTTCACTACAACATACAGTACAGTACAGTAATATACCTTTCACTACAACATACACTACAGTACAGTAATATACCTTTCACCACCACATACACTACAGTACAGTAATATACCTTTCACTACCACATACACTACAGTACAGTAATATACCTTTCACTACAACATACACTACAGTACAGTAATATACCTTTCACCACCACATACACTACAGTACAGTAATATACCTTTCACTACCACATACACTACAGTACAGTAATATACCTTTCACCACCACATACACTACAGTACAGTAATATACCTTTCACTACAACATACACTACAGTTCTATAATATGCCTTTCACTACAACATACACTACAGTACAGTAATATGCCTTTCACTACCACATACACTACAGTAATATACCTTTCACTACAACATACACTACAGTACAGTAATATACCTTTCACTACCACATACAGTACAGTAATATGCCTTTCACTACAACATACACTACAGTACAGTAATATGCCTTTCACTACAACATACACTACAGTTCAATAATATGCCTTTCACTACAACATACACTACAGTACAGTAATATACCTTTCACTACCACATACACTACAGTTCAATAATATGCCTTTCACTACAACATACACTACAGTTCAATAATATGCCTTTCACTACAACATACAGTACAGTAATATACCTGTCACTACAACATACACTACAGTACAGTAATATGCCTTTCACTACAACATACACTACAGTACAGCAATATACCTTTCACTACAACATACACTACAGTACAGTAATATATGTTTCACTACAACATACACTACAGTACAGTAATATACCTTTCATGACCACACACACTACAGAACAGTACAGTACAATACCTTTCTTTACCACATACACTACAGTACAATAATATACATTTGTGCTACCACCTACACTACAGTAATATACAGTGCCTTTGTAAAATATTCAGACGCCTTCATTTTTGTTTTGTTACATTACAGCTTTTTTCAAAAATGTATGTTGTTTTTTTCAGTCATCAATCTACACATAATGCCCCATAATGACAAAGCAAAAGCAGGTTTTTAGAGATGTTTGCTAATTTATAAAATATGAAAATACATAAAAATTGTCACATTTAGATTACTATTCAGACCCTTTACTCAGTACTTTGTTGAAGTGGCTTTGGCAGCGAATAGAGCCTCGAGTCCTCTTGGGTATGTTGCTACAAGCGTGCCACACCTGTATTTGGGAAGTTTCTCCCATTCTTCTCTGCAGATCCTCTCAAATTCTGTCAGGTTGGATTAGGAGTGTTGCTGCTATTTTCTCCAGAGGTGTTCGATCGGTTTCAAGTACCGGGCTCTGGCTGGGCCACTCAAGGATATTCAGAGACTTGTCCCGAAGCCACTCCTGTGTTGTCTTGGCTGTGTGCTTAGGGTTGTTGTCTTGTTGGAAGTTGAGCCATTGCCTCAGTTTGAGGCCCTGAGCGCTCTAGAGCAGGTTTTCATCAAGGATCCTTCTGTACTTTGCTCCGTTCATCTTTGCCTCGATCCTGACTATTCTCCCAGCTTCTGCTGCTGAAAAACATCATCACAGCACGATGCTGCCACCACCATGCTTACCCATAGGGATGGTGCCAGGTTTCCTCCTGACATGACGCTTGGCATTCAGAGAATCTTGTTTATCATGGTCTGAGAGTCTTTTAGGTGCCTTTTGGCAAACTCCAAGCGGGCTGTCATATGCCTTTTATTGAGGAGTGGCATCCGTCTAGCCACGCTACCATAAAAACCTGATTGGTGAAGTGCTGCAGAGAGGGTTATCCTTCTGGAAGGTTCTCCCATCTCCACAGAGGAACTCTAGAGCTCTGTCAGAGTGACCATCGGGTTCTTGGTCACCTCCCTGACCAAGGCCCTTCTCCCCCGATTGCTCAGTTTGGCCGGGCGGTCAGCTCTATGAAGAGTGGTTCCAAACTTCTTCCATTTAAAAATGGAGGGCACTGTGTTCTTGGGGCCCTTCAATGTTGCAGACATTTTTTGTTACCCTTTACAGATCTGTGTCTCAAAACAATTCTGATTCAGAGCTCTATGGACAATTCCTCCAGTCATGGCTTGGTTTTTTCTGTGACATGCACTGTCAACTGTGGGACCTTTTATAGACAGTTTGTGTACCTTTCCAAATGATGTCCAATCAATTGAATTTACCAAAGGTGGACAGACTCCAATCATGTTGTAGAAACAGCTCAAGGATGATCAATGGAAAAAGGATGCACCTGAGACTCATAGAAAAGGGTCTGAATACTTATGTAAATATACATTTGTATTTTTCTTTCTTAAAACCTGTTTTCGCTGGGTCATTATGGGGTATTGTCACGATCGTTGTTGGAAGCATACTCGGACCAAAGCTCAGAGTGATCTGGGTTCCACATATTTATTGAAGTGAAACTTAGCAAATCAATAAACTAACAACGAAACGTGACTACGTGGTGCACATGCACAAAACACAAAATAATATCCCACAAACACAGGTGGGAAAAACAGCTACTTAAATATGATCCCCAATTAGAGGCAACGATTACCAGCTGCCTCTAATTGGGAACTAAACCAAAACACCAATATAGAAATTATAAACTAGAACACCCCCTCGTCACGCCCTGACCTACTACGCCATAGAGAAACAAGGGCTGTCTATGGTCAGGGTGTGACAGGTATTGTGTGTAGATTGCTGACAAGTTTTTAAAAATGTAATTCATTTTTAGAAAAGGCTGAAATGTAACACAATTTGGAAAAAGTCAAGGGGTCTGAATACTTTCCGAAGGCACTGTACCTTTCACTACCACATACACTACAGTACAGTAATATACCTTTCACTACCACATACACTACAGTACAGTAATATACCTTTCACAACCACATACACTACTGTACAGTAATATACCTTTCACTACCACACACACAACAGGACAGTACAGTCATATTCACCTTACAATGACTCCCAACTGGGATATCCTTATTGGGATAGTGGTTAGGGCGTTCGTCTTTGGGTCAGGTGATCCAAGTTTGTGGCCCGCAGGAGACCTCATGCTCCTCCCTCAGTTTATTACACTGGTGTCAAAAGTGGGATAGTGCTTGTTGGTCGTTGAGACCACGTGTTTGTAGGTATTTGCTGTACTTATGTAGGCAGGCCTATTATTCACTTAGTGAGAGTTGTATTTACCAAGGTTCCACTCCAGGCATGTTTAAACTCCTATTCATAAAACTCTATACTCCCATGAACCAGCAAGTTCTGTGCTCCTCCCTCCTCCCAGATGTAAGAGGTGTCCTTGACTCCTCTTTTAGTGTAAATCTTGTTTGTCTAGTTTTTGATTGACATTTTGAAAGAGGGTAGACGAATATGTACCCAAGCGTCTTCGCTGTCAGTTCCTCTGTGACACATTGCTGACCCAGAAACGCCACTGTCAACTGTGGAAATATGGGTGGGGTTTTTGGAGATGGAAGTGGTTTTGTCTCTTCAGCTCTGTAAGAGAGTAGCAAAAGCATTCTCACCCTTGTCAACTTCCACCGTAAACCTCAGCTCCAAGCACCACTGTTGCAATATGAACACTCATTGTGACTGTAGGGATATATTTTAGACTGTTCTGCTGCCGTGGTGGAGAATCTGTTTTTTGACAGGTTTCCATTTCAAGCTGGATGACTTCCTGAAGATAAGACAGTGTTCCTGCAATGCTTCATTAGATAAATAAATTGTGAAAAAAATAGGAATCCTGTAAACGCATAGAGGGCTGAAGTGTCTGTCAGAGATGTTAGTGTCTCAGTTTGCCCTCTCTCAGAGATGTTAAACTGTCTCAGTTTGCCCTCTCTCAGAATGTTAGTGTCTCAGTTTGCCCCCTCTCAGAGATGTTAAAGTGTCTCAGTTTGCCCTCTCTCAGAGATGTTTAAGTGTCTCAGTTTGCCCTCTCTCAGAGATGTTAGTGTCTCAGTTTGCCCTCTCTCAGAGATGTTAAAGTGTCTCAGTTTGCCCTCTCTCAGAGATGTTAGTGTCTCAGTTTGCCCCCTCTCAGAGATGTTAAAGTGTCTCAGTTTGCCCCTTCTCAGAGATGTTAAAGCTAGCTGGAATCCACTGGAGTTATTCCTACAGGTATATAGTGTGCTACTTTTGACCACGGCCCTGTCAGCCCTGTCACCCCTGTCGCCCCTGTCGCCACTGTCAGTCCTGGCCAAAAGTAGTGGACTATATATGGAATAGGGTGCCAGTTGAGACTAACTGTGGTGGTCAAATAGGACACATTGTTCTTGGGACTGGAAGTAAAGTGTTATTTTCCCCCTCTTGATGCCTGTAGCAGCTGTCTCAATGAAACACACAGTACAGTTGATTTGTTAAGCAGGAAACATTAGGGGGGGAAAGTGTGTTTGTACAGGTATATGATTATTGTAGAAGTGTTGGCGTTGGGGGGAAGTACAGGGAAAGTCAAAACACTGAGCATGTGTCCAGCTGCTTCCTGGTAACATCCACCACTGACCACACCTGGGTTCAAATACTATTTGATATCATGTCAAAATACTTTAGCAGGGCTTGATTGACTGCCTGGCACAATGGAACCTCTAGAATAGTAGCAAAAGTACACACCTTGCCCAACTGGCAGCCTAGGCAGGCTAGAGCAAACACTCAAAATATTCCAAACATTTGTTGTGTTTGAACCCTGGTCTTCCATTGACTGACTGTTCAAGAAGTGCTGTGGAGGTTCTATTTAGAGCTGTTAGTTTGTGGGGACAATGGGATTGGGTAATGAAATACTCTGTTGACAGAGGATGAGTCAGAGTGTGACCTTCTGTGAATACAAAGCTCACAGACAGTGCGTTCTGTCTTGTCACACACACACACACACACACACACACACACACACACACACACACACACACACACACACACACACACACACACACACACACACACACACACACACACACACACACACACACGAGGCACGCTATTGAAAAAACATGCACATTTGAATATTCCGTTTTTTGGGAGTGAATGTCACTCAGAACTTTTCTCATCCCAAACGCTTAATCTCAGTAAAGGTTTGATTTTAGTATATTCCGGAGTAAAATGGAGGGAATCCGCTACTAGGGGAGAGCAGCTGAGTTAGGTCAGTGATTCCCAGATCATATTACACTCTACCACTCCAATACAGTAGTCATTTCCAGAGTGAGTTCGACCCAAAACAGCAGGAGACAAAGAAAACAGCCATGAATGACATTTCTCTGGCTGCTGTCACTCCATTGTCTGCAGTGCTTTGGCAAACATGGAAACACACCTAACAGGATGGCTTATTCCTCTATCATTGTGTAAAGTTTGGAAAATGTTACATTTTCTTCATTTCAAGCGGAGAGGAAATATGTTGAGAAACAGTAGGTGTAGCTGTGGGCTTTGATGTGTGGTGTGATGAGGAATCCCATTGGAGCTAAGTACTTTGCCAAATAAAACACATTACTGATAACTGACTGGAGTTCCCCTGAGTTCCCTGAGCTGTTCAGAGGGGAGGATATGGCATTTTATAATATATCAGCAGAAAGCCATTGATATTATAATCCTCGAAGCTGAATAACAGAGATTGCATTAACTTTGAAATATCACACAGTGATATTTTCCAACATGGCACTTTTGGCTGAACATATTCTGCTTTCTTGGCAAGAGGACTAGATACAGTTGTACCATTCAGAACATTTGATAGCATAAATCACCAGTGAAGGTGAGTGACAGCTCCTCCTGCAAAGGCCTATAATTAATCAGAGCCTCTGACTATTTACCCAACCCCTGCTATGCTACTGACAGCATGATGGATTGTAGAAGTTGCTCAGGCTAACAGGGACGGTTTGTCAGTCTTAAAGCTCTGGCATGGTGCTGTTATTTGGAATGCATAGAACTGTCCTGGCAATACAGCAGAGGTAATTAATGATAATCACCCAAAAATGGCAGTTTGTCATATGGTTGGTGAAGTATGAGCCTTAAATGTGGGGATCATTGCTGTCATTTGTGAGTAAAGGGTCAATTAATTTTAAGTACAGCAGTACAGCTTTACAGGCCTACTTTGGTTTATACAGCTGCACCATCGAGAGCATCCATGCATATTATCCATGAATAGTCATTTTATCCCTACCAGCATGTACAAATTACCTTGACTAACCTGTACTCCTGCATACTGACTTGGTACCGGTACCTCCTGTATATAGCCTCGTTATTGTTATTTTATTGTGTTACTTTTTATTTTATTTTTTACTTTCTTTATTTAGAAAATATTTTCTATTTCTTGAGCTGCATTGTTGGTTAAGGGCTTGTAAGTACTGTAAGCATTTCACGGTAATAACTGTTGTATTTGGCACATGTGACAAATAACATTTGATTTGATTTGAAACACGCAAGCTGTAAGGAATCAAAGCCTACACACACCTAATTGAGAAATCACCTCCACCCACCCCCCTCTCCTTCTTGTTTTCAAGGTGAAAACAAGGAGGAGAATAAAATAAAATAAACAATAAAAATATTTTTTGATACCGCAGTGTGTTTCCTGTTCACCTTTATTTACATTTCCTGTGATTTACTACCTCACACTAGAGGTGGGTATTCTGGGCTCAGGCTGGCAGAGAGAAAAAGGGAGGGATGTACCAGATCCAAAGATCCACCTTGCATCCCAAATGGCACCCTATTCCCTATATAGTTCATTACATTTGGCCAGAGTCCTGGTTAAAAGTAGAGCAACGCATTGGGAATAGGTTGCCATTTGGGATGCAGCCCCAGAGAGCTGTGCTGTGGTCCCCTGCCAAAGCTAACAAGGACTGTGGCTCTGCTGAGCTATCACACCATCTATCTGTGACTCATGCTTCTTGAGAGCTGCCAGGCCAGTGGTAGACTGCCAGCTAGCCCAGCCTTTACCTGACAGATAATGGGACGACCGACCGACATTCACAAGAATCCTCTTACCGGCAGACAACTCATGAATAGGAGGACTACTGAATGACTGCATATAGATAAATAAATCACAGGGAGGAACTGACTCAGAAGTGATAATGTGCTATAAGCCACATGTGAATAGATGTTTTTAGTGTTTATTTCCAGTGTTAGGATCACTTGACTGCACCCACAGCATGGTGATGTAGTCCTAATGTTGAATGTGAACTGATTGGCTAACAGAGTAATTAAGTGTTCTCGAGGACCAGTAGTAGAGAGGCTGGCTGAACAGCTCGCTGTGTTAATCATAAATAGATCCAGGTGGTTTGTTTTATTCTCCTCTCCTCCACCCCCTCCATTTTCCATTCAATATAACTGCCCACTCATGACCTGCAAAGCTGGCTGGGAGAGATGAACTTGGTTGTTCAGACACAAGCACTTATGTTCAGACAATTAGCATTAAGTGTAACTGACCGTTAATGTATGGGAACTTTTTCCACCATGCAAGTTCAGTCAGCCTCTACACGCCTGCTTAGCTGGTCCAACAGTATCGTCATTGCAATACTACCTACCGTACGTAATAAGTTAACCACCCCTCATCCAGATCCTCCAAACCACCATCTCCTCCTCTCCCTCCTCTCCCTCCCCGGAGAGTGATGATGCCCAACATGAAGGCTGTGGTCTGTGGACTCTGTATGACAGTACACATGCTGCTGCTGCAAGGTCCTCTTTGTTCTCTTCTACTCCTCTCCAATCCTTCACACCATTGACTATCAATGGGTCAGCGGGTGATCTCACAGCGGGTGATCTCACTGTGAAACCACAGGGTTTATAAATGGACATGTGGGCCGAGGAGACTTATCTGGGAGGACCAGGGTCGCCATGGGAACGTATGGCTGGGAGATAAACCACGTCTGAACATTCTGAGAATGATCAAGGATACTGGTGTAGATAATTCATTATTTCAATTTTTTCCACGACTGGAAAGAGCTAAGCCGCAGCTGACCAATATTCATAATAAATTCCTCATGCTTTGACAATATGTTGAGTGGACTTTCTGACTGCCTGGGCTTAGGGTAGCACTCTAGGCCCCTTATTGCCCCATAGGTTTTACATTACACTGAAGATTGGATAAGTCCCACACACACTGTCTAATTTTCCCTCTCAAGCATTCTCTAGCTCACTGTGTTAAGATACATATAGTGCTTTCAGAAAGTATTCACACCCCTTTAGTGAATCCACATTTTGTTGTGTTACAGCATGTATTCAGGTACTTGTACTGTAGTGACGCCTCTTGCACTTAGAGGCAGTGCCTTATTAGACCGCTGCACTACTCAGGAGCCCAACACTTTTGGCAGCAATTACAGCTGTGAGTCTTTCTAGGTAAGTCTCTAAGAGCATTCCACACCTGGATTGTGCAACATTTGCTCATTATTCTTTTCAATAGATTTTCACGTACATTTAAGTTAAAACTGTAACTTAGCCACTCAGGAACATTCACTGTCTTCTTTGTAAGCAACTCCAGTGTAGATTTTGCCTTGTGTTAAGTTATTGTCCTGCTGAAAGGTGAATTCATTTCCCAGTGTCTGGTGGAAAGCAAGTTCCAAGTTCAGTCTGCTTTGCCCCAAACATAACACTTTGATTTGCCCCAAACATAACACTTTTCATTCAGGACAAAAAGTGAATTACTTCTTAAGGCCTTGTTGCAAACAGGATGCATGTTTTGGAATATTTTTATTCTGTAGGGGCTTCTTTCTTTTTACTCTGTCATTTAGGTTAGTATTGTGGAGTAATTATAATGTTGTTGATCCATACTCAGTTTTCTTCTATCACAGCCATTCAACTCTGTAATTGTTTTAAAGTCACCATTTGGTTAATGGTGAAATCCCTGAGCGGTTTGCTTCCTCTCTGGCAACTGAGTTAGGAAGTACTCTTGTGTCTTTAGTGACTGGGTGTAATGATACACCATCCAATGTGTAATTAATAACTTCACCATGCTCAAAAGGATATTCAATGTCTGTTTTTTTATTTTTTATTTTTAAACCCATCTACCAATAGGGGCCCTTCTTCACAAGGCATTGGAAAACCTCTCTGGTCTTTGTGGTTGAATCTGTATTTGAAATTAGCTGCACAACTGAGGGACCTCACAGATAATTGTATGTGCGGGGTATAGAGATAAGGTAGTCATTCAAAAATCATGTTAAACACTATTATTGCACATGGAGTGAGTCCATGCAACTTATTATGTTACTTCTTAAGGATATTTTTTACTCCTGAACTTATTTAGGCTTGCCATAACCAAGGGGTTGAATACTTATTGACTCAAGACATTTCAGCTTATCATTTTGAATGAATTTGTAAAAACGTCTGAAAGCATAATTCCACTTTGACATTATGGGGTATAGTGTGTAGGCCAGTGGCCCCCAAAAATCTAAATGTAATCCATTTTAAATTCAGGCTGTAGCATAAGTAAATGTGGAAAAGTCCAGGTGTGTGAATACTTCCTGAAGGCACTGTACCTACAAATCCAACCGATTATGAGATGAAATATGAGCAATTTCCATGGATATTATGTTTGTGGTTCAAGATGTGGATGCCCGTTGTCCTCCTCTGAGTTGAGAGGTTACCTTTGCTACACACTCACAATTAGACATTATTTTGTGTCCTCTTAGAAAATAAATAGCAATATCTTTGCTTTTCTGGATGGTATAAAAGCTATAAATAGACGTGATAAATATGGCAGGCCTATGTCATTCTCCCTGATGCAATCAACATTAGCGTGAGAGGGCTTATTGGAACAGAGAGAGTTATGGGCAATAGAGAAAGCCTTGGATCAGTCGGAGTTTGGGGCGTTGGATTTTGGCACAGCGTGGATACTCAGGAAATCCCTTGCACAAGGACAGACGGCCCGGCCTTTTCTGAGAGACTCACAGGTGTCTCAACAGGTCGTGGCAGAGCTATACATCTGGCTCTGGGTTGTGGTGGTAGACAGACAGCGTTACGTATGGCACCTGGTATCTCTCCATAACAATATCACCAGCATGACCGTCACATCAAATCAAATCAAATCAAATATGAATTGTCACATGCTTTGTAAACAACAGGTGTAGACAAAAGTAGAATGCTTACTTATGGGCCCTTTCCAACAATGCAGAATACAATGCAAAATACAATGCAGAATACAATGCAGAATAATAATACAATAATAACAAAAGTAATAAAACATTTAAAAATAAGTAACAGGAATAGATACACAATGAACAAAGATAGCTTGGTTATATACATGGGATACCAGTACTGAGTGTAGGGGTACGAGGAAATTGAGGTAGATATGTACATACAGGTAGGGTTAAGTGACTAGACAACAGGATAGATTATACAGTAGCAGCAGCATATTTTATGAGTGTGTGAGTGTGTGTGAATCTAGGGATGAATCTAGTTCATTATGGTCCCAATGTGCCCTGTATGTCCTGCTTCTCTGTGACCTCTATAACTGAATTAAATCAACATGTTTCACTGGTGTCCATTGCTAGAATGTGTCATTTGTATCAATGCAGCTATTTAATTTATAGACACAACAACTAGGTAACATAGTCTGTTGGGATAAATATTTGAATTGTCCCAAAGGCATTGAGAGGATTTGAGGCCATTGCTTTTCATCTTGAAAAAGCCCCTCTCATCCTAGCCTGGCCATTTGTGGTACTTTTGCACACTCTCTCCACAGATCCAGGTGGACATTTCTGCTACAGATCCAGTGGTGCAAAAAGTACTTCATTGTCATACTTGAGTAAAAGTAAAGATACCTTAATATAAAATGACTAAAGTTAAAGTCACCCAGTAAAATACTACTTGAGTAAAAGTCTTAAAGTATTTGGTTTTAAATATACTGAAGTATCAAAAGTAAATATAATTGCAAAAATATACTTAAGTACCAAAAGTAATTTCAAAATCATTATATTAAACAAACCAGATGGCACCATTTTCTGTTTTTTATTTATTTGTGGATAGCCAGGGGCACACTCCAACACTCAGACATAATTTACAATGTGTGTTTAGTGAGTCCGCTAGATCAGAGACAGTAGGGATGACCAAGGATGTTATCTTGATAAGTGCGTGAATTGGACCATTTTCCTGTCCTTCAAAATGTAACGAGTACTTTTGGGTGTCAGGGAAAATGGAGTAAAAAGTAAGTAATATAGTGAAGTAAAAGTAAAAGTTGTCCAAAATGTAAATAGTAAAGTATAGATACCCAAAGAAACTTTTTAAATTGTACTTTAAAGTATTTTTACTGAAGTACATTACACCACTGTACAGATCCTAGTACAGTCAGTGGCGTAGCTGTGGGAATATCCCTCAATGTCTTCAGTCTGCCTCTGTCTCAGTCCTCAGACTAGGCCCAGTCTGCCATGGGGGTCCTTGGTGTGGAGGGGCTATTCTCTGCCCCTGCCCCCCAGCTAGTATATTCGGCTAGGGATCGGTGAGTGCTGCCCACTGTGTTTTGCTCATCAATGCCCTGATGACCTTGGCAGTGTCTGGCAGAGCTAAGAGGCTGCACCTGCTGTCTGTTGGAGTGGAAAGACATGATACTAAAAGAGTCTATAGTGTCAGTGTGAACCATGAACTATGTTGTGTTCAGCCATTCTGTGTACTGTAGCTCAATTGCAGTTTGATTTGTTTTATTGTTTTAATAATTTCTGCTATGCTACAGTATGTTGGCATGCATTGTGTACATTGTTTGTCAATTCAAATAACCTTTCAATTTACATTTACGTAAGAGAAAAACCTGTTAAGAAAACAAAGACACTCTTGTTTTAACACGTACATGATTTATGTCCTTGTCTGCAGGTACAGGAGGTTCCAGGGCCTGATTTGTAAATGAGCGTGCTGTCTGTCTGGTGCTATCTTACGAGCCTCCTTGTCATTAGCATGGAGGAGCAAGGTGGAAGAGTACAGATGATCTCTATCACACCTAACTAGCAGCTACTAGCTGTCTATCAACACCTGGCTGAGGAGAGGCAGGAAGTAGTGCAGCCTCCTGCAAAGGGTGGGGAGGGAGCATTCCTTCTCTCTCTCTCTCGCTCTCTCGCTCTACTGCTGTTGTTGTTATGCCAGTGTTTAACTTAGAGGTGAAAAAACTCTAGGAATCATAATGGACAAACTACAGCAGCTGTGATTGTAGCGATGGAATGATGTTGTTGGTTTTGTCCATGCAAGGATCGAATGAGATGTTCTGACGTGCATTACAGCTGTAATGCCACTGTCAAGTGGCATGATATGGGGTTGTTTTCACCTTATGGTCTAAACATAGAAATAGAAATATTGGAGTCCGAATCCCCATTCTAGTAAATGGGTTTGTGATAGGCGGACTGCCATTCAATTGATTATATTTCTATGTTTACACATTCACTTCCAGCCAGTTTTTACCTTAGAGTTTTGTCACTGTGGCTTCCCAAGTAACCTAGCCCTAGCTAGTATACTGCAGCTGTGTGGCAGACTATGTATATCTCAAACAGTGTATTTTGTTCGACCCCATAGGGGGTATATCAATATCAAATTCCTCCATTTCCCCACTCCCACATCATCATATGGGAGATTATGGTTTCTTAAATGAACCATATTGCCGATGAGTGTTATCTTTATGTACCTCAGAGTAAAATATTACAGACCATTGACTTCACTGCTGCAGTGTAAAAAAAATGTTGTTTGTGTCCTCATGTTCCATGAGTAAGTGTGAGTTATCTGGGAGCTGGACGAGGTGGGATATTTATAGGCAATGTTCCCCCTATACAGTATCAGCCCACGGAGAGAAGCATGAGATTGAAATTCACTCAATTTTCCAGAGTTTCCCTGTTAACACTATCAACGTTTCCCTTTACTCTGGAAATTGTGATCGAATCAACGTAATATTAGCCACTTTCAATACAGCAAAACAAACTATGCAAGACTTAGTATGCAAAACAAACTATGCAAGACTTAGTATGCAAAACAAACTATGCAAGAGATTTTGTTGTAGGCCGAATGTCACGCCCTGACCATAGAGAGCCCTATGATGTAGTAGGCCCGGGCGTGACTTGGGGGTGTTCTAGCTCAATATTTCTATGTTGGTGTTTTGTATGGTTGCCAATTAGAGGCAGCTGGTAATCGTTGCCTCTAATTGGGGATCATATTTAGGTAGCCATTTTTCCCACCTGTGTTTGTGGGATATTGTTTTGTCTTTATGCATGTGCACCACTACTTTCACGTTTCGGTGTTGGTTTATTGTTTTGAAGTTTCACCGAAATAAAGATGTGGAACTCTACACACGCTGCGCCTTGGTCCGTCTTTAATGATGAGCGTGACACCAAAGGCATCGGCGTAGGATTCTATTGCATTGACACTGCATGACAGCCCTTACACAGACCTTACAGACTGGTGCAGCATAACCAATCAGAGCTTCAGTAGGCCTATATGCAAACAGACCACTGCTGTATCTGGATCTGTGCAATTCACTTTGAACTGGACTGTTTACAGCATGAGAGGATGTGAGTAGATGCGCTTGTTTTTAGATCCAAGTGAGAGCTGCATGCAGCCACCTGTGCACATTTAGTTAATATCCTTTGCTAGTTAGTGAGTTATTAGCCCAGCTATAGATATTTGTAGTCAGCAATAGGGGAGTGATTGCTTCTTACAACAGCACAAAACGTGTACATTTCTAGACATCTTTAAAAAGCCAGTCAGGTAAAGAGCTTTTTTTTTTGTCTCAAAGGGGGTCAATGTTCTATTTTGAAACCGGCTTGAATAAGAGGCAGATGGTGGCATCATTTGTCTAATTCTCTGTAATAATGACATGGGAATAATAATGCAAGAAACCCTTTACAAAATAAAATGCATCATATAACACAACATTTTCAGTCACCTCCTTGTCTGAAGTTCAAGTGGATAAACAGGTTAATGTCAAGCCCTGCATTTTTTTAAATTTTACAAAAGTCTAATGGAACGTAGGTATACATTAAACACCACACATTGGCTACAACTATAGGCTGAATGATAGAACTGCTATTTCCATGTTAAATGGTATGGGATGCATTTTATCCATTGTTTTTGATGGTAGGACACTATGGTAGGCCTACATTATGATAAAATAGTAGCCTACTTGGACACTATTAACCTGTAACTTAAAGCGGGTACAGCCCCAGTGTTTACAGTAAACGTATGCTGGAAGTTGCACAGAATTTTCACAATGTTCAAGTTTGGCTCAGCAGACCTGAAACTTGCTCAGTGCCGAAAAAAATGTGAGGGAACATTGTTTATGGGTCTCTCTTTTCCACCTCAGAGATGCACTTCAGGTTAGAAAAATAACTGCTTTCAGTTTCATTTGATTGATTGCTAAAAGGAGCTTCTGCTGTTTCAGTCAAAACAGTCCTAAATCAAACTTGTCACAAATCTCCATATTTAACAAGGCATCACAAACTAGGAGAGGGGAGAAACAAAAGTCTATTCTGACGCATGGTTGCATTACGCACCAGTTTTAAAGGTTTTGGTGAAGTAAAATTCTAAGAATAATTATTGAGTTACCGGCTCCATTGGGACAAAGTAGAGCTAGAAAAATACATCTTCGTGTGTTATCATCAGAACTTACATATATCTTATCTCTATATTTTATACATATATATATATTGTCATGTGTTGCTGCTTTGCTATGTTGTTGTCTTAGGTCTCTATGTAGTGTTGTGTGGTCTCTCTTGTCGTGATGTGTTTTGTCCTATATTTATTATTATTTATTTTTTATCCCTTCCCCCGTCCCCGCAGGAGGCCTTTTGGTAGGCCGTCAATCTAAATAAGAATTTGTTCTTAACTGACTTGCCTAGTTAAATAAATCAAAATAAAATAAACATTTGTTAACTTTTATGATAATGTCTTCAAAACCAGTTTGAGATGCTTTAGAAAAATTGTTATGATTAAGAATACATCAAGTTAGAAAATCTAAATTGTATTTTTTTTAATATAAGTTCATTTTGCCAATGTTTCCAAGATATCTTGCTATATCTGCTAGTGGTAATTTATCGTTGTTAGAAGTTACAAATGTGTTGACTTTTATAAGTTCACAGGAGTCGGGTCACAGTGGTTTTATGGTCCAGATGGGGTCCAGTCCCTGCTGTCCTTGATGTGCACAGAACCATTTCAAAACAATTCCACCCACATTCATATTATTTATTATGTATATTTAAGTATTATACACCTGTATATATTGGTAAGCCATATCCCTGTATGTGCAAGTAGTCTCCTCTGTATGGGTTCCCTAAGGCTATGTCCAAAATGGCACCCTATTCCCTATATAGTGCACTACTTTTGTTCAGAGAGCTATGGGCCATGGTCAAAATTAGTGCACTATATAGGGAACAGGGTGCCATTTGGGACACAACAGGAGTGGACGGTTCCACCTGGACCCCATCCTGGCTGCTGTGCTGTGGTGTGGGGCTGCTGCAGTCTGGGTCTCTGGGACCTCGGACACCCTGTCCTGGCTGATGATGCTGATGAATCTGCCTGATCCTTGCCCTGTGGCCTCTACCAGATCCATCCTGCAGGGAAACAAGCGTGTCTCTCTCTCCGCTGTGCGTCCCAAACGGCACTCTCTTCCCTATATAGTGCACTAATTTGAACCAGATCCCAGTGGGGGTCCCTGCTAAAAAAAGTGGTATACTATAGGGAATAGGGCGCAATTTGGGAAACAGTCTCTGTCTGTGTATCCCAGACCAAATATATATGAGCTAGCTAGCCCCGGCCCAAACTGCTATATGATCACTCTGAACCATTAATACCAATTTGCCTCTCTTTATGATTTTCACATGCTTTTGGCCTCCTCAAAGATCTCTTAGAATCTCCTCACCACAATAAAAGGACAATATTCCCTGGAAAATCACATGGCACTCTGTCTCTGATCTTTCTTAACATGATTTGTGAAACGTTTTTGACCACAAGACATCTACAGGAGAGGTATGTGATGTATGCTGTATGTATGGGGGAGAGAAGTCTGATATCCCCCAACCACATTTAATGCTTAATTTATTGTGTCCTGAAACACAGCCCTCAGGGACGTCTGTTGTAGGCTGTTATATGCCAATTTGCCACACAACGAGACAGGTATTTTTTCTCCCGTTCATAGAAGTTTTCAAAATACATAAAGATTGTATTTGCACTCAACACATCAACAAATATGAATTCTGAAGGGCAGAATGTTGCCACACCCTGATCTGTTTCACCTGTCTTCGTGATTTTCTCTACCCCCCCTTCAGGTGTTGCCCATCTTCCCCATCATCCCCTGTTTTTATACCTGTGTTTTCTGTCTGTGCCGGTTCGTTTTGTTTGTTCAAGCCTACCAGCGTTTTGTCTCAGCTCCTGTTTTTCCCCAGTCTCTCTTTTTCCCACCCTCCTGCTTTTGACCCTTGCCTGTCCTGTCTCCGAGCCCGCCTGCCTGACCACTCTGCCTGACCCTGACTCCCGTCCTGTACCTTTGCCCTACCTCTGAATTACCGACCTCTGTCTGACCTGAGTCTGCCTGATGTCTTGTACCTTTTCCCCACTTCTCTGGACTATTGACCCCTGCCTGCCTTGACCTGTCTATTTGCCCCTGTGGGATTATTAAACTAATGGTTATCCGATGTGGTCTGCATCTGGGTCTTACCTTCATATCTGATCAATTAAAGCATATCCAATCATCATATAGGGCTTGTCAACTCACAACAAAAAAATCACCCTTCTCAGTTGACCCCAATAATATTACATAATTATTGTCTGACTGGTGACATGCTTACTATATGATGTTTTCTGATAAATGTATTCAGTCTCTATTTTCCTGAGGTTAAGTGTTGACAATGTCAAAGATTTGACTGAGTTACAGTTCATATGAGGAAATCAGTCAATTGAAAAATATTCATTAGGCCCTAATCTATGGATTTCACATGACTGGAAATACAGATATGCATCTGTTGATCTGATGAGTATGCAGGCCATGGAAGAAATGAGACATGTTCAGCTTCCAGGAATTGCATACAGATTCTTGCGACATGGGGCTGTACATTATCATGTTAAAACATGAGGTGATTATGGCTGATGAATGGCGTGACGATGGGCCTTAATCTTGTCACGGTGTCTTTGTGCATTCAAATTGACATCGATAAAATGCCATTGTGTTCTTGTCCGTAGCTTATGCCTGCCCACACCATAACCCCCAACAAGGGGCACTCTTCAGAACGATGACATCAGAAAACCGCTTGCCCACGCAACACCATACATGTGTTTCTCTGTTGTGAGGCCATTTGGGCATACTGCCAAATTCTCTAAAACAAAGTTGCAGGCGGTTTATGGTAGAGAAATTAACATTAAATGATCTGTTAACAGCTCTGATGGACAATCCTGCTGTCAGCATACCAATTGCACGCTCCCTCAACTTGAGACATATGTGGCATTGTGTTGTGTGACAAATCTGCAATGTTTAGAGTCCCTATTGTCCCTAGCACAAGGTGCAGCTGTGTAATGATCATGCTGTTTAATAAGCTTCTTGATATGCCACACCTGTCAGGTGGATGGATTATCTTAGCAAAGGAGAAATGCTCACTAACAGAGATGTAAACAAATTAGTGCACAACATTTGAGAGAAATAAGCTTTTTGTGCGTATGGAACATTTCTGGGATCTTTTATTTCAGGTCATTAAAACATGGGACCAACACTTCACATGTTGCGTTTGTTTTGTTCAGTGTAGGTAATCTCTAGAACGTGTAGTAGTAGTTGGTCTGGTTTTTCATCCGGTTACCATCTGTTTCATGATGAATTGTAATAGAGTCTAGTCAGGCCCATGTAGAGCAGCCACACCCTGCCTAAGTTCCTAACCGTGTCCTGTCTCCAGAGCCAGGTTGTTCTATTGAACTGGAGCCTTTGACTTGTTTTGTGACTGATGGTTTGTCAGTAGAGTAAGCGGGATGGGAAGCCCTGATGTCAACGTGTCGTGTTTACTTTTCACTCAGCATATTAGATATCTTCACTTCACTGTGCCCTGATGCTGGTATCAGCTGTGCGTGAGTGCCTGCGTAAGGTGTTTGTGTGTGTCCTTGTCCAATTCTTCATTCCATCCCTCCACAGACACACCAGTGAGACCAGACTTTGATCGGTGTATCAGTCAGGAATTTCATTCCCCCCTTCTACCCTCCTTACACCGTTCCCTCCCTTTCCCCATCCCCCCGCTACACTATGTACATATTTTTCTTTCTGTCTGGCGTAGATAGAGATCAACCGAGGACTATCTAAGACTGGGGACTTATCCCTGAATAGGAAGTCTAAATGCATAAACCAAAACAACAACACTGACAAAAATCAATGGCTCTGTGCTGTATGTATGAAAGGGGAGATAGTGACCAGTGGATATAGGGCAGGTATTCCTGGATCAAGAGGCTAAGCATGGAACCGGGGTTGGGGCTGAGGATGGGACTGAGGCTATGGTACTGGGGCTATGGTACTGGGGCTATGGTACTGGGGCTATGGGACTGGGGCTATGGGACTGGGGCTATGGGACTGGGGCTATGGTACTGGGGCTATGGTCTTGGGGCTATGGGACTGGGGCTATGGGACTGAGGCTATGGGACTGAGACTATGGGACTGAGGCTATGGGACTGAGGCTATGCGACTGAGGCTATGGGACAGAGGCCTATGGGACTGAGGCTATGCGACTGAGGCTATGCGACTGAGGCTATGGGACTGAGGCTATGCAACTGAGGCTATGGAACAGAGGCCTATGGGACTGAGCCTATAGGTCTGGGGCTCGGGATGGGTCTATGAATGAGGCTAGATATGGGACTGGGAATAAGCCAAGATATGAGGCTGGGGCTACAGCTAGATATGGGGTTTTAGGGATGGTGATAAATAGCGCTGGAGTTAGAGATGGGTCTGGTGGAAAGGTATGGTGGCTAGGCCTGCTCTAATGACAGTGTGGTGGGCAGCTGGATCCTGTTTTCCAGTCTGATTGGGGAGCCAGCATAGCGGGGCCGAGGCATGGAAAGCTCCTGCT
This sequence comes from Oncorhynchus nerka, assembly GCF_034236695.1. Classification (NCBI taxonomy): domain Eukaryota; kingdom Metazoa; phylum Chordata; class Actinopteri; order Salmoniformes; family Salmonidae; genus Oncorhynchus; species Oncorhynchus nerka. The sequence continues at coordinate 79,959,301 of NC_088408.1, forward strand.
CCGTCTCTGAGCCCTATGTTCATTAGAGGACCAGCACTGGAGCAATGTAGCTTCTTCTTAAGTATATCAAGTTAAAAAGGAGGGATTGGCCACAGTGGGATTTTCCTGATAGAACAGGGAGGAGGGGATAAGAGGACAGCATTGGTGAACTTCAATTGGAAACTACAACCGTGAGACACTTGAAAGTAATCTCTGATCACCCTGCTTTATTCCAGGCTGCATTTATTCTCTCATTCATCTCTCTCTCATTCCACAAAGCATGTTCAGGCATTTGTGTGTATTTTTTTCATCAATTTTTCTTTCTTTTTTGTCTTTTATCTGGCCCGCTCATCTTGTGATTTTTGGAGACCTGGTTTCTGTGTTCTGTGTTTATCTCTGTTTTCCCCAGGCTGTGCTGCCTTGCTCCACTCCCCTCTGCCTGCCGCCCGCTGGCCTGGCCTGTTCCAGGCAGAATGCCAGTTGATCAGGTTTCAGTCTGCTTGTGTTTGCTGTCTGTGACCGGACTAGCAGAAACCAATAAACACTACACTTCCCCCTCCGTTAAGGAACCATTCTTGCCGTGCCAAAAGGCACGAGGCATTACTTTTGACCTATAGGGAATTGGCTCTTTCTTCCGACCTTCTCCTCTTCCAACAACGTTTGCCCCCTTTTTTATTCTTTATCTAAATTCCTTAAATACCTGCCGGTATGCAGCGTGCAACCTAACAAATACAGCCAATTAGAAGCTGACCTGGGCTCTGACACTCCTGGGAGAGGATGATTGAGTTATTTAATGTATCACAGTAACTGAATCTGTTATCCATCATGTTGTGGACCCCGGGACTCCATTAATCTTCTATTCTGGGGAGGGAGACCACAGGGTACTGCTGGCGTGGTCCGGCTAGCTGCCCTGTTTCCAAATGTTTGAACCTCTCTGCCATATCTGGATTGAATTGGTCGCCCCCCTTCTTCTGTTTCATGTGGTTTGTAGTTGCAGTGGGGCTCATGTGGTTTGTATTGTCCTACAGATGGTTGGAGCACCACCGTCTTCATTTATGAACAAGATACCTACTGGGTTTGCTGATCTTTTTTTATGAGACGTAAACCTTGAGTCCGAGTCCGAGTCGAGTCCCAAGTCCCTTGTGTTTGAGTCCAAGTCAGATTTCTTTATGCTCAAGTCACGAGCAGGGGTTAAAGTAAGGCAGTACGGTCCGGTACGGCATCCTGGCAAAATAAATAGTGGGGGTATGCCATACCGGTAAAATGTGAGCCTATCACAATTAATACAACATGCCATTACTGCATGTCATCTGCATGAAAAATATGTGAATTGACTGTAAACCGGGTGGCATACGCTCCAAATTGTGTTGTGGTTTGAGGAGAACACTCACATTTTGTTAAGGCGGAGATAAGTAGCCGAGACGGTTGTGGACAATGCGGAGATGAGTGGCTGACATCAATTCAGGCAAGTGTCGGCCTAATGACAATCACAGAATGTCATTACAATACACGTAGATGTTTTGTAACAAATGTCTCTTCCTTATCATCACATTTTATTGGTCAGATGTTATTGCGGGTGTTGCGAAAGGCTTGTGTTTCTTGCTCCAACAATGCAGTAATATCTAACAATTCACTACAATACACACAATAGAAACAAACCTAAAAGTAAAACAATGGAATTACGGAGTATATAAATATTAGGATGAAGAATGTCGGAGTGGCATATACTAAAATATAGTAGAATAGAATACAGTATATACATATAAGACGAGTAAAGCAAAAATATGTAAACATTATTAAAGTGACTAGCGTTACATTATTAAAGTGGCCAGTGATTTCAAGTCTATGTATATAGGGCAGCAGCTTCTAAGGTGCAGGGTTATGTAACGGGGTGAAGCCGAATAGTGATGGCTATTTAACAGTTTGATGGCCTTAAGATAGAAGCTGTTTTTCAGTCTCTCCGTCCCAACTGCACCTGTACTAACCTGATAGCGGGGTGAACAGGCAGTGGCTCGGGTGGTTGTTGTCCTTGATTATCTTTTTGGCCTTCCAGTGACATCGGGTGCTGTAGGTGTCCTGGCGGGAAGTAGTTTGCCCCCGGCGATGCTTTGGGTAGACCACAACACTATCTGGAGAGCCCTGCGGTTGCAGGCGGTGCAGTTGCCATAACAGGTGGTGATACAGCCTGACAGGATGCTCTCAATTGTGGATCTGTAAAAGTTTGTGAGGGTTTTAGGTGCCAAGCCAAATTTATTCAGCCTCCTCCTCTGTGTGGATGGACCATTTGAGAATGTCAGTGATGTGTACGCCGGGGAACTTAAAGATTTCCACTTGCTCCACTGCGGAGCAGTCCGTCGATGTGGATAGGGGCATGCTCCCTCTGCTGGTTCTTGATGTCCAAAATCAGCTCCTTTATTTAGTTGACATTGAGTTATAGGTTATTATCCTCCCACTCACAGGGTCTCGTTATTGTTGGTAATGATTGAGTTGGAGGCGTGCGTGGCCATGTAGTCATGGGTGAACAGGGAGTACAGGAGGGGGCTGCGCACGCACCTTTGTAGGGGGCCTGTGTTGAGGATCAGCAAAGTGGAGGTGTTGTTTCCTACCTTCACCACCTGGGGGCGGCCCGTTGGGAAGTTGCAAAGGGCGGGGTTCAGACCCAGGGCCCCTAGTTTAATGATGAGCTTGGAGGGTACTATGGTGTTGAATGCTGATGGTGTTGAATAGTCAATGAACAGCACTCTTACATACAGTTTAAGTCGGAAGTTTACATAGTCATTAAAACTTGTTGGAGTCATTAAAACTTGTTTTTCAACCACTTCAGAAATTTCTTCTTAACAAACTATAGTTTTGGCAAGTCTGTTAGGACATCTACTTTGTGCATGACACAAGTAACTTTTCCAACAATTGTTTACAGACAGATTATTTCACTTATAATTCACTGTATCACAATTGCAGTGGGTCAGAAGTTTACATACACTAAGTTGACTGTGCATTTAAACAGCTTGGAATTACAGAAAATGATGTCATGCTTTAGAAGCTTATGATAGGCTAATTGACATCATTTGAGTCAATTAGAGGTGTACCTGTGGATCTATTTCAAGGCCTACCTTCAAACTCAGTGCCTCTTTGCTTGACATCATTGGAAAATCAAAAGAAATCAGCCAAGACCTCAGAAAAAAAATAGTAGACCTCCACAAGTCTGGTTCATCCTTGGGAGCAATTTACAAACGTACCACGTTCATCTGTACAAACATTAGTATGCAAGTATAAACACCATGGGAACACGCAGCTGTCATACCGCTCAGGAAGGAGACGCATTCTGTCTCCTAGAGATGAACGTACTTTGGTGCAAAAAGTGCAAATCAATCCCAGAACAACAGCAAAGAACCTTGTGAAGATGCTGGAGGAAACAGGTACAAAAGTATCTATATCCACAGTAAAACGAGTCCTATATCGACATAATCGACACATGGGGACAAAGATCATACTTTTGGAGAAATGTCCTCTCGTCTGATGAAACTAAAATAGAACTGTTCGGCCATAATGACCATCGTTATGTTTGGAGGGAAAAGGGGAAGGCTTACAAGCCGAAGAACACCATCCCAACCGTGAAGCACGAGGGTGGCAGCATCATGTTGTGGGGGTGCTTTGCTATAGGAGGGACTGGTGCACTTCACAAAATAGATGGCATCATGAGGCAGGAAAATTATGTGGATATATTGAAGCAGCATCTCAAGACATCAGTCAGGAAGTTAAAGCTTGGTCGCAAATGGGTCTTCCAAATGGACAATAACCCCAAGCATACTTCCAAAGTTGTGGCAAAATGGCTTAAGGACAACAAAGTCAAGGTATTGGAGTGGCCATCACAAAGCCCTGACCTCAATCCTATAGAAAATTTGTGGGCAGAACTGAAAACGCATGTGGGAGCAAGGAGGCCAACAAACCTGACTCAGTTACACCAGCTCTGTCAGGAGGATAGGGCCAAAATTCACCCAACTGTGGGAAGGTTGTGGGAAGCTTGTGGAAGGCTACCTGAAACGTTTGACCCAAGTTAAACAATTTAAAGGCAATGTTACCAAGTAAATTGAAGTGGGTCTAGGGTGGCAGCTAAGGTAGAAGTGATATGATACTTGACTAGTCTCTCAAAGCACTTCATGATGGCAGGAGTGAGTGCTACAGGACGATGGGCATTTTAGTTCAGTTACATCTTGAAGCATGTGGGGACAGCAGACTGGGATAGGCAGAGATTGAAAATGACCATAAACACTCCAGCCAGCTGGTCTGCGTATGCTCTGAGGACGCGGCTAGAGATGCCGTCTGGGCCGGCAGCCTTGCAAGGGTTAACACGCTTAAATGTCTTACTCACGTCGGCCACAGAGAAGGAGAGCCCACAGTCATTGGTAGCGGGTCGCGTTGGTGGCACTGTATTCTTCTCAAAGCGGGCAAAGAAAGTGTTTAGTTTGTCTGGAAGCAAGACGTCGGTGTCTGCGACGTGTCTGGTTTTCCCTCTGTAGTCCGTGATTGTCTGTAGACCCTGCCACGTACGTCACGTGTCTGAGCCGTTGAATTGTGACTCCACTTAGCCTGTTTTATTGCCTTACGGAAGGAATAACTACACTGTTTGTATTCTGCCATATTCCCAGTCACCTTGTCATGCTTAACTGCGTTGGTTAAAACTTTCAGTTTTGCGCAAATGCTGCCATCTATCCACGGTTTCTGGTTATGGTAGGTTTTAATAGTCACTGTGGGTACAACATCTCCTATACAATTCCTGATAAACTCCATCACCATATCTGTGTACTCGTCAATGTTATTCTCAGAGGCTACCCGGAACATATCCCAGTCCACGTGATCAAAACAATCTTGAAGCGTGAAGCGTGAATTCCGATTGATCAGACCAGCGTTGAATAGTCCTTAGCACGGGTACTTCCTTGTTTGAGTTTCTGGCTATAGGAAGGGAGGAAAAAATGGAATTGTGGCCAGATTTGCCAAAGAGAGGGCTGTGGAGGGTCTTGTAGGCATTTAGCAGTGGTCTAATGTTTCTTAGAGTGAGTGCTACAGTCAATGTATTGATAGAGCTTCGGTAGCGTTTTCCTCAAATTTGCTTTGTTAAAATCCTCAGCTACAATAAATGCGGCATCAGGATATATGGTTTCCAATTTGCATGAAGACTAGTAAAGTTCTTTGAGGGCCGTTGAGGGGAATATACACGGCTGTGACTATAACTGAAGAGAATTCTCTTCGGAGGTAATACGGTCGGCATTTGATTGTGAGGTTTTCTATGTCAGGTGAACAAAATGACTTGAATTTCTGTATGTTATCACAATAACACCATAAGTAGTTCATCCTAAAAAATACACCCCCACCTTTCTTCTTCCCGGAGAGTTATTTTTTCCTGTCTGCGCGATGTACTGAGAACCCAGCTGGCTGTATGGACAAAGGTAGTATATCCTGAGAGAGCCATGTTTCCCGTGAAACAGAGTAAGTTACAGTCCATGATATCTCTCTGGAAGGGGATTCCCACCCTGAGCTTATCGAGAGACTGAACATTAGCGAGTAATATACTCAAAGCGGTGGATGGTGTACTTGCCTCCTGAGTCAGACTAGAAGTCCACTCCGAATACCTCTTCTCCGCAGGCGGTGTTTTGGATCAGCCTCTGGAATCAGTTCAATTGGCCTGGGGGGTTCGAACAAACGATCCAATTCGGGAAAGTTGTATTCCCGGTCTTAATGCTGGTGAGTTACCACCGCTCTGATAATATCCGGCTGTATGTAATAACACAAAATATTTCCTACAGAAATAAATAAAAATCATTCAAAATAAGATACTACACCAGAAAGCATGATTTGGCCAGTCATTAGCTTCTTTTAAAAACAAGCTGTGGATTGTTTTATATTGGATAGCCTACAGTCAGAAGGGCCCGTAATTTGGGCAGCACGCGCTGGAAATACCAAATAGATGATTGTTGAGTTGCGACTGTCAGTGAAGAGCAGAGTGACCCAGCCTGGCACAGTGCAAAAACTGTTTGGAAAGCAAATGGCCATTGCTGTAAAGAGATGACAATGAAGACTCCAATCTGTCTTTCAGTTATCAAAATTCTTAATTTAATTGAGGGAACAGTAGCCTATTGGCACCAGCTGAGAACATCGGCCATATCCCTGGTGAGGTGCATATTGACCCTCTTTATAATTGTGCCAGTGCCACCTTTGTTTGTTTTTGGACAATAATTTCCTCCTCCAGGTTAAATGGTTGTCATATTGTATTTGTGTCTCCCCTTTTCATAGGCCGATTATATGGATCACACATCGTTTTTATTGATCTGTTTGTCAGTGTCAGCTACCCTGTAATTTTTGTAATGTAAAAAAAACATGTGCTCGCACTTGAGTCTCCCGTACCATTAAGAAATTAAATCTACTTTCACCCCTGGTCACGAGTCTCTAAAAGCTGTGGTCCAACCATTTAAAAACAAAAAAAATTCTGTTACAATGTTGTACATTGCAAGGATAACTAGATATTACAGCTCTATAACATTTGCTGTTGTAGCTAGTTTGTTAAATTATGCAAAGAGAGATTTTCTGACAACAAAGTCACTACTGGTCGAATCCGAGTCCCCACTGGGGACAGCATTTGTTACTGTCTTGAACTGAGGCATTTGTAAAAGTTCTAGGCTGCAACGATTTTCCGTTGGCTGAGAAAGGCGTGATCATAAGCTATATCTTTTCAAACAATACACCAGCATACCCCCATAAAGGCCTTTGTAGGAGATGTCAATGTTTTGAGAATATATGGACAGGAGACAAATTGTGTACATACACATGGGCACACACAGTCTGTTGTACACACACACACACACACATACACACACAGAGTGAGAACACTGAAATTCTCCTATTCCTGTTGGACTGCCTGTAATATTCTTCATAGGTCTGAGAAGAAAAACGCTGTCAGAGGAAAACAGAGGTATATCCTGAACAGTCTGGCACACAGCCTCTCTTTCTGACAGAATGTAAACCATGTTTATCTTTCTCCTACGCATTTACTGACTGGCATTCGCCTCCTCTAGACTTGTGTCACTTTCTTCAAGGTGAACATATTGATACAATTTGAGAAGTAATTCTGATGACTTGTTCTTGACTGAAATAGAAGATAACTTGGAGAAAGACAATGGACATTGCACAGTAAAGCATTACACTAAAGGTACAAGATCAACAAAACACAACATGTAAAGCTACCCTAAGTCATCTGTCAACAAAGCTCTCTGCCGATTTTAAAGTAGGCCTAATCATTTTCTATAATGGCTTTTTAAACACAAATAATTACTCTAATTATAATAAGTACTTTTTTTGTATTCCTCAAACAAATAACTTTCATTAATGATTTATAATGAACTAACATATTGTCTCAGTAGCCTGAGCTGTAGTTACCAAAAAGTGTCTGAAGTTAATTCGACCCCAAACTATTTTACGCTCCTCTTCTCCATAAAGAACCATAAATCATTTTCCTGTAAACAGTAGTGACATGGAGCCTCATGTGTATTTTGATATACATTTAGGAGACCTCAAGCACTGAAACACAAGCTCTCCTCTGTTTGGGAGACAACTGTAGAGACGTTATAATCACATCTGTTTTGGTGGAAGCTCATTCCTGTGTGTTTGTGTGTGTGTGTGTGTGTGTGTTTTTCCTTTTGGAGACGTAAGCAGTAAGCACGTTGTACACAGATGCCATTGTGCTAATTTGTTCTTATTGCTACAAATTACGTTGTCGTGCTTAAGCATGATAATGCTACCAGTAACAATAATGCAGACACAGAGTCGCGCTCTGCGTCGGCAGCTGTGTCGCAACCATAGGGTAGTCCTGGATCTCTGTAATATAAGTCCTTATGCGGGATTTAAAGGATTTTATTAAAATTGGATGCTTGCTGTTCCATTGTTAGTTTGCTGCTCCCGATATCTCTGTGTGGGTCTGTCTGTGTGAGCTGTGTCCTCCCTCCCAGCAGCTTTTCATCAGGTCATGGTCCTGCATTAGGCTCTCAACACCAGACGACAACTGGCAGCCTCAGCTCCTGAAACCCAGGAGAAGTGCTGAAAAACGCCCTTGATTATGTATGGCCCATTATTAATTGTGAGAGAGGGGACCACAGCGATAATTTTTCTGGGGCCTGGCGGCCTGCGTCCGATGTGCCTGACCTTGGTACTTCTCTTATCTCTCTAATCCCAAGCTCATCCCTTTCCTGTCCACACCGGCTCAATATTGTGGCTCTGGGACTGACCCAGTACAGAGGAGGGCAGGGAGGGACCTAACAAGAAGTGAGTTAAACAGGCTGGGGATGAGATGGGGCACACACACATACACATGCAAGCACACACATACACACTCAGCAGTACCTTGATACTCCAATCCAGAGGGCCACTCTGGGGTCCAGGTGCAGGGTCTTAATGAACCAGGGAGTGAGGGTGGTGTTGTGTTCTCCCAAGCCCATGTGAAGTCTCACTCATCACCCCGCCCCTCTTTAACCCTGGATTAGTTTCCTCTTCCAGGTTTAGTGGCAGGATGCTGCCCTCAGCCTGGGCCTTTTCCCACTACCTGAACAGTGTGAGATAGCCTTTGTTTCCCTGGGGAAGGATATTACTGTAGCGCCTGCTGCATAGAGTTGACTTAGTAAAGCCAGCTTGGAGTTCTCACAACAGAAGTGGTTGTGCCCATCTGGCGTAGCAGACAGGACTCTTTGTTCCTAGTCCTTATGAATCCATCCTGTTATGGTTGTGTTGAGATATACTCTTATGCTGCAGCGCTATTGCATAAAGGTTTTGCAGTCTTATTATTTGGATGATATGTGTAAATAACACATGACCTCTACCCTGAAGTTAGTGATCGCCACTCATTGCATGACATTCATCCAGCATTGAGAACCCTCATTTCTTAACCAGCAGCATATCCTGTCCTTTAGAGGGACTGCAACGTTGTGTGACCCTAATGCATGACAAATAGACAATGGAACAAACTGAACATATGGGTCCATTGTAAAGACCCTGTACTCATTGTACAAAGCATCATTTAAATTATAAAGGGAGGAAAGTGTAAATCATAGCATCATGGCCTCTGTTCAAATCATATCAGTGCTGATCTAGGATCAGGTCCCCCTTGTCCATATAATGTTATTCATTATGATCTAAAAACCTGAACTGATCCTAGATCAGCACTCCAGTGAATATGGGCCCAAAGCAGCACTTATAAGTCTGGTTCCGGATAAGAGCATCTGTCTTGCTGCACCCACCCCAGGTACGTAATTTTCCTGGAAGCCTGTGTGTTTGTTTTGGTAGGGAACATGACTGGTTAGATGACTGGGAAATGGAAGAGTACATGTCTCCCTGCTAATTATGATATGGCTTGGCCTTGTTTTCTTTTCAATACATCGGTTTACTTTAGATGGAGGGATAGAGGAGCGTGTGAGGTGAGAGAAACAAGTGCCTTCCTCAGGTGGAAGTGGTGAAAATGGGTTTGGAATGTCTTGTGAATGCACACGTATGCACACAAACACATGCCTTGTCTGGCCATTCATGCAGCCTGGGTTATCTGTCCTCTTTTTTTCATTGGCTTCCTCACACCTGCTGATGAAATATGTCCTCGCTGGAAACAAAACGCCTGTCAGCACTTCAGCACGTCCTGGGCCTGCTCCACAGAAGTGCCGGAAATATTTCTGCCCTCCTTTCTCTCTTCTCTTTCTCTCAATTTAATTTAAGGGGGCTTTATTGGCACGGGAAACATATGTTTACATTGTCAAAGCAAGTGAAATAGATAATAAACAAAAGTGAAATAAACAATAAAAATGAACAGTAAACATTACACTTACAAAAGTTCCAAAAGAATAAAGACATTTCAAATGTCATATTATGTCTATATACAGTGTTGTAAGGATGTGCAAATAGTTAAATATAGATTGTATTTACAATGGTGTTTGTTCTTCACTGGCTGCCCTTTTCTTGTTGCAACAGGTCACAAATCTTGCTGATGTGATTGCGCACTGTGGTATTTCACCCAATAGATATGGGAGTTTACTATAATTGGGTTTGTTTTCAAATTCCTTGTAGGTCTGTGTAATCTGAGGGAAATGTGTGTCTTTAATATGGTCATACATTTTGCAGGAGGTTAGGAAGTGCAGCTCAGTTTTCACCTCATTTTGTGGGCAGTGTGCACATAGCCTGTCTTCTCTTGAGAGCCTCTCTCTCTTTCTCTATTTCTTATACTCCCACCTCCACTTCCTTTAAAAAATGTGAAAAAAAGTTGAAAGATATAATCAAATCCCTAGATTGGCCCTTTGTTGTATTATTGTGTAGTGAGAGTAGCAGGAGGTCAGTGGTGTGTTGTAGAGATCCTCTGGGCTGCCTGGCTGTGTCTGCTGAGAGGTGCATGGACATGGCAGGGTGTTGATAACAGAGAGGCAGGGAAGTTACAATATGTGCTTATTGATTCATCACAATGCTACATTAAAGCCTGGTACGGCTCTGCTACGTATATATACAGTAACTTGACTAAATTAAGCCCACTGTGAGTCTAATTTAAACATCACATTTGAATATGTTGAAGTTGGTAAGGATATGCAGTTTTGTGATTGTATTTGCTTTAGGGCCATTTACTTCAAAGGTTAACACAATATTAACTCCTATTAAATGGCTGACACAGATCTCTGTGTTCAGACAACATGTAGGCCACTATAGCTGCACAATTTGGCAATAGATGATAGAAGATTGTATCAGTGAATAGTATCTCCTGAACTATCGTATAATATTCCTTGTGTAACCAGTTGGCAAGGATTGTTCTCTGAGTCCTGGCGAGGGTTTTTCTACGTGTGTGTGCTTGTGTGTGTTCTGTGTTCTTCATTTTCCATATTCTTCATTCATTCTTTGTGTTTGTGTAGCCAGTAACCGCTAGGTCGCTGGTTCAGATAACTGAGTCGACAAGGTGAAAAATCGGTCTATGTGCCCTTGAGCAAGGCACTTAACCCTAATTTGCTGCAGGGGTATCGTATTACTATGGCTGACCCTGTAACATGATACGTGTCTATGTAGTTGCGTGTGTAGGCTTCTGAACACTAGTATTTCTTGTTAAAGGCTGCAGGGACTGCCAACCTACCTACAGCGGTGGCCTATCTAACTGACACCCCATGCAACCTGTGGGGCCTGACAAATGGAAAAACCTGATGATGAATGAAGCACAATTACTAAGGAGGGTAACAAATGTTCCTAATGATTTATACCCAGATCGGGTTGCTTTATTTTCGCCCGGCAACCATTTTTCCAGGAGGACAGTGGTGGAGCAACCCCTGCTCCAGGCTCCATACGATGATGCTCTCATACTCTGCTGCAGACATTGACTAATGGGCTATTTGAGACCACCGCCATTGATATTTACCTCATTTTCCTTGCTCTAGATTCCATAATAATGAGGGGGCATTGTCAGGTTTGAGGTTACCTCTTTATTTAGTTATTTTGTCTGGAGGTGATGGGGGTCCCCTCTCACTAGTCCTGTAGGTCTTGGGTCGCTTTCTGCCCCAGGCGGTGTAGGGAGAGTCAGGGTAGGTCAGACTGACACCCTGGGAGCTCAGAGAAACAGAGAAATGAGCCCTTCTCCTTATGTTCATGTCTAGCTCTCTCAAGTCAACACACTCTCTCTAAAAAACAATAGAATGTTGTTCCTCTTTAGTGACAAGCTTTCTCTCGTCTGAAGTACAAGTTCAGTATAGAATCGAGTACTGTATTAAACTAACATGAAGACATAGCATAGCTCTGATGTACATCATTTTATTAGAGGCAGGATATCATTATATTTACTGTAACAGTCTCCAAACATGCTCGCTATAGACGCTAGAAGGTACTGGGTTTGTTGCACAAATCAAACGGCATATGATTGAATTCAAAGAAGCCAAAAGGTGTGCATAATTCCTATCAAAACTGTGTGCTCTTTCCACTCAACAGGCAAGGCTGCTGAAGAGACTTCTCACATTTTTATTTCTTTAACCAGGTAGGCCAGTTGAGAACAAGTTCTCATTTACAACTGCAAACTGGCCAAGATAGAGCAAAGCAGTGTGACAAAAACAACAACAGAGTTACACATGGGATAAACAAATGTACCGTCAATAACACAATAGAAAAATATATGTACAGTGTGTGCAAATGTAGTAAGAATAGGGAGGTAAGGCAATAAACAGGCCATAGAGGCGAAATAATTACAATTTAGCAATTAACACTGGAGTGATAGACGTGCAGATGATGATGAGATCCTGGCGTGCAAAATAACAACAACAACAAAAACAATATGGGGATGAGGTTGTTGGGTGTGCTATTTACAGATGGGCTGAGTACAGGTACAGTGATCGGTAAGCTGCTCTGACAGCTGATGCTTTAAGTTAGAGAGGGAGATATGTCTCCAGCTTCAGATTTTTGTAATTCCTTCCAGTCATTGGCAGCAGAGAACTGGAATGAAAGGCGGCCAAAGGGGGTGTTGGCTTTGGGGATGACCAGTGAAATATACCGGCTAGAGCGCGTGCTACGGGTGGGTGTTGCTATAGGTGACCAGTGAGCTGAGATAAGGTGGGGCTTTACTTAGCAAAGAATTATAGATGACCTGGAGCCAGTGGGTTTGGCGACGAATATGTAGCAAGGGCCAGCCGACGAGAGCATACAGGTCGCAGTGGTGGGTCGTATATGGGGCTTTGGTGACAAAACGCATGGCACTGTGATAGACTACATCCAGTTTGCTGAATAGAGTGTTGGAGGCTATTTTGTAAATGACATCGCCAAAGTCATGGATCAGTTGGATTGTCAGTTTTAAGAAGATATGTTTGGCAGCATGAGTGAAGGAGGCTTTGAAGCCAATTCTAGATTTCATTTTGGATTGGAGATGCTTGATGTGAGTCTGGAACGAGAGTTTACAGTCTAACCAGACACCTAGGTATTTGTAGTTGTCCACATATTCTAAGTCAGAACCGTTCAGAGTAGTGGTGCTAGTCGGGCCGGCGGTTGAGGGCATCGATCGGTTGAAGAGCATGCATTCAGTTTTACTTGCATTTAAGAGCAGTTGGAGGCCACGGAAGGAGTGTTGTATGGCATTGAAGCTTGTTTGGACGTTATGGTATAGGGGACGCTTGCGTCCCACTTGGCCAAAAGCTAGGGAAAACGCAGCGCGGCAAATTCAAATAAAATGATATAAAATCAAACTTTCATTAAATCACACATGTAAGATACTAAATTAAAGCTACACTCGTTGTGAATCCAGCCAACATGTCAGATTTTAAAAAGGCTTTTCGGAGAAAGCATAAGAAGCTATTATCTGATGATAGCACAACAGTAAACAAAGAGAGTAGCATATTTCAACCCTGCAGGCGCTACACAAAACGTAGAAATAAAATATAAAACATGCCGTACCTTTGACGAGCTTCTTTTGTTGGCACTCCAATATGTCCCATAAATATCACAATTGGTCCTTTTGTTTGATTAATTCTGTCCATATATATCTAAAATGTCCATTTATTTGGCGCATTTGATCCAGAAAAAAACAGCTTCCAAATTGCGCAACGTCACTACAAAATATCTCAAAAGTTGCCTATAAACTTTGCCAAAACATTTCAAACTACTTTTGTAATACAACTTTAGGTATATTTAAACGTTAATAATCGATCAAATTGAAGACGGGTCTATCTGTTTTCAATAGAGGACGAGAGGAAACTAAAGCTACTTTTCAAGTCTTGCGCAACTCTCAACAGTGTTACCCATTTCCTAGATGGCCGTACTTCTTCATTGTACAAAGGAATAACCTCAAACAAATTTCAAAGACTGGTGACATCCAGTGGAAGCGGTAGGCACTGAAAACAAGTGCCTAAGAAATATCGTTTCCCAATGAGACTTCACTGAACAGACCTAAAACAATACGGTTAGTCCTCTGGGTTTTGCCTGCTACATAAGTTCTGTTTTACTCACAGACATGATTTAAACAGTTTCAGAAACTTCAGAGAGTCGCTCTGGATAAGAGCGTCTGCTAAATGACTTAAATGTAAATGTAAATGTTCTATCCAAATCTACTAATAATATGCATATCTTATATTCTTGGCATGAGTAGCAGGAAGTTGAAATTGGGCACGCTATTTATCCAAAAGTGAAAATGCTGCCCCCTGTACCTTAAGAAGTTAACACAGTGTCCAAAGAAGGGCCAAATGTATACATAATGGTGTCATCTGCGTAGAAGCAAGAGCGACATCATTGATATATACAGAGAAAAGAGTCGGCCTGAGAATTGAACCCTGTGGCACCCCCATAGAGACTGCCAGAGGTCCGGACAACAGACCCTCCGATTTGACATACTGGTCTCTATCTGAGAAGTAGTTGGTGAACCAGGCGAGGCAGTCATTTGAGAAACCAAGGCTATTGAGTCAGCCGATAAAAATGCGGTGATTGACAGAGTCGAAAGCCTTGGCCAGGTCGATGAAGACGGCTGACAGTACTGTCTTTTATCGATGGCGGTTATTATATCGTTTAGTACCTTGAGTGTGGCTGAGGTGCACCCGTGACCGGCTCGGAAACCAGATTGCACAGCGGAGAAGGTACGGTGGGATTCGAGATGGTCGGTAATCTGTTTGTTAACTTGGCATTCAAAGAATTTAAAAAGGCAGGGCAGGACCGATATAGATCAGTTTTTGTCTAGAGTGTCTCCCTCTGGTGGTTGACCATGGCAGTTTTCCAATCTTTGGGGATCTCAGACGATACAAAAGAGAGGTTGAACAGGCTAGTAATAGGGGCTGCAACAATTTTGGCAGATAATTTTAGAAAGAGAGGGTCGAGATTGTCTACCCCAACTGATTTGTAGGGGTCCAGATTTTGCAGCTCTTTTCAGAACATCAGCTGTCTGGATTTGAGTGAAGGAGAAGCGGGGGGTGGGGGGGTCCTAGCCTCAGTGCAGTGGGCAGCTGAAAGGAGGTGCTCTTATTCTCCATGGACTTTACAGTCCCAAAACGTTTTGGAATTAGTGCTACAGGATGCAAATTTCTGTTTGAAAAAGCTAGCCTTAGCTTTCCTAACTGACTGTGTATATTGGTTCCTAACTTCCCTGAAAAGTTGCATATTGCTGGTGCTATTCGAGGCTAATATAGTACGCCTCAGGATGTTTTTGTGCTGGTCAAGGGCAGTCAATTCTGGGGTGAACCAAGGGCTATATCTTGTCTTAGTTTTACATTTTTTGAATGTGGCATGCTTATTTATGATGGTGAGGAAAGCACTTTTAAAGAGCAACCAGGTATTCTCTACGGACGGGATGAGGTCAATATCCTTCCATGATTCCCGGGCCAGGTTTTTTAGAAAGGCCTGCTCGCTGAAGTGTTTTAGGGAGCGCTTGACAGTGATGAGGGGTGGTTGTTTGACCCCGGACCCATTACGGACGCAGGCAATGAGGCAGTGATCGCTGAGTTCCGGGTTGAAGACAGCAGAGGTGTATTTAGAGGGCAAGTTGGTCAGGATGATATCTATGAGGGTGCTCATGGTTACGGATTTAGATTTGTACCTGGTAGGTTCCTTAATAATTTGTGTGAGATTGAGGGCATCTAGCTTAGATTGTAGAATGGCCGGGGTGTTAAGCATATCCCAGTTTAGGTCACCTAACAGTACGAACTCTGAAGATAGATGGGGGACAATCAATTCACATATGGTGTCCAGGGCACAGCTGTGGGCTGAGGGGGGTCTATAACTATGACTTATTTCTGGAAATGTGGATTTTGAAAGTAGAAGCTCCAATTGTTTGAGAACAGACCTGGATAGTATAACAAAACTCTGCAGGCTATCTCTACAGTAGATTGCAACTCCGTACCCTTTGGCAGTTCTGTCTTGTCTGAAAATGTTGTAGTTGGGGATGGACATTTCAAGGTGGCCTTCCAAACCAGGATTCAGAAACGGCTAGGAGTGTGCTAAAGCAGTGAATAAAACCATTTGGACCAAGCTTTAACACGCATGAAATCAAAGCTTTTAAGGTTACAGAAGTCAATAAATGAGAGAGCCTGGGGAGTAGGTGTGGTGTTGGGGGCTACACCGCCTGGGTTAACCTCTACATCAAATCAAATCAAAGTGTATTTGTCACGTGCGCTGAATACAACAGGTGAAATGCTTACTTACAGGCTCTAACCAATAGTGCAACAGAGGAGTAGGAACAGAGGAGGAGTAGGATAAGGGTAAAGGCTATAAGAACTGGACGTCTAGTGTGTTGGGAACAGAGAATAAAAGGAGCAGATTTCTTGGTGTGGTAGAATAGATTCAGGGCATAATGTACAGACAAGGGTATGGTAGGATGTGAGTGCAGTGGAGGCAAACCTAGGCATTGAGTGACGATGAGAGTGGTTGCGTCTCTGGAGGCACCAGTTAAGCCAGGTGAGGTCTCCGCATGTGTGGAGGGTGGGACAAAAGACCTCTCTAAGGCATTTAGGGTGGCGCTGGGTGCTCTACAGTGAAATAAAACAACAATAATAACTAACATTAACAGCAGTTGACAAGGAGTATTGACATTAGGGAGAGGCATGTGTAGCCGAGTGATCATAGGGTCCAATGAGCAGCAATAGGTGAGTTACGGAGCCGTTCGGTAGTTGCTACTGCGCTAGGCGAGCTGGAGACACTGCGATTCAGAAAGCTAGCGGGCCGGGGCAAGCAGATGGGTCTTCAGGCAACGTCACAACGGAAAAGCCTGCTGAAACCACCTTGGATGATTACGTCGGCAGACCAGTCGTGATGGATCGGCGGGGCTCCGTGTCGGCAATAAAGGGTCCAGAGAAATTGGAAAAAGAGGTATTGTAGCACAATAATTAGCTGGTAGACCTCTAGCCGGGGGATGGGCCTAGCTCTAGGCTAGCTAAAGGCTAACTGTTGCTTTCTTCGGGACAGAAGCATTAGCCAGGAGTGGCCAGGAGTGGCCACTCGGTTGCAGCTAGATAGCTGCGATGATTCTGTGTAATGGTCCAGAGTTTCCGGTAGGAATCCGGTGATGTGGTTAGGAAAAGCAGTCCGATATGCTCTGGGTTGATATCGCGCTCAGACTGGCAGGTATTGACCGGGCTGAAGCTGGCTGGTGTCCGAGTTAACGGTGAAGACTGCTAGCAGTGGCTAACTGACTACTAGCTAGTAGCTAGTTAGGTGGCTAGCCTCTGATGGGGGTTCCTGTTCTAAAGTATAAAAATAGCAAATCCGTACCACATTGGGTGAGGCGGATTGCAGGAAAGTATATTCAGTCCATAGATGGAAAGTGAGATTCAAATGTATTCGAAATCTATACACAAATAAAACAAGGAAAACTATTATTTAAACGGGACAAGACAAACACACGTCCGACTGCTACGCCATCTTGGATTTTTACATACTGCATTATGCTGTCTGAGGGGGTCTGACCTAGCATCATGTATTCAGTATGTACACGCCCTGAGTAGCTCTGTTGAGATAAAAGCAGACAGACAGACATAACACACACCGTTTGTTTGCAATCAATACAATTGAGAATAGTTAACCGAGGGCCCTTTGGAAAGGTTCTAACCATGCCATACTGTGTATCTACATTATGAATTACTTTGATATCTTGACACGCTATATGGAAGAGGAATGAAGTTGAAACCATTACTCTGTCTGTCTCTGTCTCTGTCTCTGTCTCTGTCTCTCTCGCTCTCTCTCTCTCTGTCTCTGTCTCTGTCTCTGTCTCTGTCTCTCTTTCTCTGTCTTTGTCTTTGTCTCTGTCTCTGTCTCTCTCACTCTCTCTCTCTCTCTCGCTCTCTCTCTCTCTCAAAATACCCTATTGTTCTGTAACGTTACATTCTCATAGAACAAACTGTATGTGCAAAAATGAAGTTTGGAACTCTCTGGTTACGGCATTCCAGTCCAACAGGTGGTCTGTCTAAGACCCCCGACACAAACCAACCATGATCATAATTAATATTCCTTCTGAATATTTACAGTGGACAATATCCCTCCCTCCCTTCTCTCTCCACTACTGGAAATGAGCTCTTAGCGTGTAAGACATCAATCAGTATAATATTTATTAAGAAATACTGTAAGCATGTTCTATGGTCTAGGGGTGCAGAGGTATAAGCATTGCAGCATGGAATCTCTTAAAAGCAAAAGCTAATTTGGGTGTCACTGTCAGTTCTATTTAGCATGATTGATCTCTTAATTGTACACTAGAGAAATAATATAATAACAAATGAGTCTGGGTTGAAACCATTAACCATCGGTAGTGTATTATCATTGTATGTATCATAAAGAGAAACCCAAACTGCAGTTACATGGGATATTGTGTCCCTGATAGTTTTTTCTGTCTCTTTAGAAATTCACTCTAGATGTGATTTTTGTAATTACACAATGTAAGCCTATAGTAGCCTGTAGATATGTAACTGCTGGATGGTTTGGCACGATCTAAGAAGCTCTGAAATGCTTAAAGGGGCAAACTGCAGTACAAATAATATTAAAGCGGACACCCCACCACTGATTTGGGATGGGGCTGGAGAAATGTAACCACTCTCAAATTCATAGACAGAGCTATGGATGCAAGGATAGTTTTAACCATGTCTTGAGGCTATAAAGTGCATGTTTACAATTATTTACAAAAATCGGAGTAAGAAAACATATCTTTTTGGTGCTGATGGGGTAAGACAGTTTAACTAAGCTCATGAGGCCTTTATAAATTATATTCTTCAAGAATCAATGGCTATATACGTGTATATCATCAATTTAAATGTCCCAAAATGGATATAGCAATCACAGATTGGCCCTTTAACATACAACTTAAGGTGGAACTGCAGTGTTTCAACTACTTTGCCAATATGAAACAAACAGACAATCATAATATCAGTAAAAAATATCAAATTCCCAGTTTATGCTACAAAACCAACTTCATGAGGTTTTTAAAATAGGTTCTATTTGACTACAAATTCCAGGTACGACTAAGGCATTGTTGGCAGAATTGATGGATGCAGTTCAATGCATGATTAATATAATTCACCAATATATTTCTTGGTATCAGGTTGTAAATCACAGCTGTCCTGGAAAATTGTTTGCTGCCTCCACACATTCAGGATGAACTGTTTCAGTTTCAATGACTCTATTTTGCACAGAAACTGATAAAGGCTGGGAATGTGAATACAATCAAACTAGTAAAGGCATTGACCATAAGTCAAGTCATAATGTGGCTAATAGGCTAGTGTATCTATTTATATAGCAAGCTAAAAACACAGCAACAACTAGCTGCTGGATGGATGTTATGTTTTTTTAACTAGGCAAGTCAGTTAAGAACAAATTCTTATTTATATTGATGTCCTACTGGGGAACAGTGAGTTAACTGCCTTATTCAGGGGCAGAATGACAGATTCTTACCTTGTCAGCTCAGGGATTTGATCCAGCAACCTTTCGGTTACTGTCCTAACGCTCTAACCACTAGGCTAACTGCCACCCCATTGGAGGAGTGAGTGGGTGAAGGACCTTTCTACCTCATACAATTTTTAGGTAGCTACAGTATAACTAGAGATGCAGGTGTCTAGCAGAAAATATGAATCGCTTTACTAGTTAGCTAGCTATGCTGAACTTGAACAACTGTTATTCAGTTAGCATATCTCTTGCATTCGTAAATTCACTCTGGCTATCTACGCCGATTTCAGAGTATCTTGTTTGAGTGTGCCAGAGTGCAGAGTAACTGATGAATTTACAAACGTGCAACACCTGCTGAATATGATCGGTGTCACTGTCAGTAAATGTAGGCCAAAAAAGTAACAGTTGGCCTCAAATGCTCTAGAAAACATGTACTGTAAGCATAACCAGCTCTGCTCGGGCAAATAACATGGTCAGAGTGAGGTGTTCTCTCATTTGTGTCTGAAAGTAGCTAGCAAGCTAGCCAACTTTAGCGGGTTAGCTTGGGTGCTTGACTACCATTGTGAGGAACGCTCAAATCAACCCTATTTGTCAATCAAATGTATTTGGCGTTGATCAAATGGGCGGGCAGGCAAGTTCCCATTCATTTGTCAAAATGTGGGTTGAGACAAGCATGTATTGGCTGGAAAGCTGCAGAAGGACAAGCAGGCTACCATTCCCTATCGTTTATCAGTGCAATTTGAAGGCCAACTAGCTGAAAAAGTTTGAGAAGGTTTATCTAATGTTCCCTAGTTAGATTTGAGCTCATCTCGCTCTGGCTAGCATTAGTTGTTGATCTTGTTGTTGATGTACATAACTGAGGGGGAGAGAGCCTACCTTTTCATGGTTATTTGATCAATAGGACTATAAAGTTCCCAAATGTAAGAGGACTCTGTGGTATTTACTTGTTTGCAGAAATCCATTCAGGTGTATTTTGTGGCTTTTGGTGAACGTAAACACACTGCCCAGTTCAAAGTGAATGAAGGCAGGCCCATGTGGCAAATTACTTATTTGCATAAAGGCCTCTGATTGGCTGTGGCACACTGGTCTGCGTAGGCTCAGGGTCCTGGACAAGACATGCTTTAATTAGGTTTTATTTGCTGCAGTGTCTATTAATTGTCCAAATGCACGTCCACTTTCCCACTATATTGCTAAAGAATTTTCACAAATATCTAACTATACGTCATTCCCCAACATTCTGAGAATTTATGAAAATGTGAAAATGACCATATCTAAGTGCTCGCTTGTAAGAATATGTTTTTAAAAATTTGTCATATTCTTCCTGGGTGTGTATATGAACAGGTTTTTACTGCGATTGTTGCTCAAATGCTGTCAGTTCCACTTTAAACATGGATCTGTTTACGGTTCAGTGCATTCCTCATCCAAACACATTGTAGAGTAAACCTATGGACTACAATAGAACCACGAGTCCATCTGATTGATCTAAATGAGCTCAGTGACAACTGAAGACCTGCCTCTTGCATTCCTCCATTCAGTGGAGGCTTCTGAGGGGAGGACGGCTTATAATAATGGCTGAAATGGAAACCATGTGTTTGATGTATTTGATACCATTCCTCCTATTCTGCCACACCATTACCATGAGCCCTTCCTCCCCAAATAAGGTGCCAGCAACCTCCTGTGCCTCCATTACTGTACCAATGCACACATCCGTACAAACAGTACACACGCACACACACACACACGCACACACGCACGCACGCACACACACACACACACACACACACACACACACACACACACACACACACACACACACACACACACACACACACACACACACAACCCAAATACTCTATACGTCATACAGATGCTAGCACTTGAAACACAAACACACACACACTCCCTGGTCTTGGTTGTGGCGTGTGTCAGCCACAGGGCCTATGAGAGTTATTAGGGTGTACTGACTGATGTGAAAACCTGGAAACAGGGGGCGGTCGAGGCTGCCTTTCATCTGATGTCCTGTTCATCCTCACTCCTCATGGCATGCTGTCGCCCGGGGAAATGCCTGTCACAAATCCCTCCCTTGCCCGTCAGAGACACCCGGTGCTACACACAGCCAAGGGCTCCTCCATAGACACAAACAGAATGTATGTGACACTCAGGTTATGTTTCAAATAGTACCCTATTCCCAACATAGTGCACTACCTTTGACCAGGGCCCATAGAGCACTATATAAGGAATAGGGTGCGATTTGTGATTCAGCCTAACTCTACCTCAGTTATTTTGGCATCTGGACAGCAGAGTCTGCTAGGAAATATGGAGAATACAGTGTATGTATCGTTATTCACCAAGACCCTAGCTTACACTAACAGACCAGTAGGTTATAACCTTAACTGCAGTCACACAGTAAGTGATTATATAGTAATAATCTCTCTCTCTCTCTCTGGGTTAAATGGTCCATAAAATTGTTCAAGGCACAGTGTGGGGAGTCTTGTCCCTGTTCAGCCACGTGGCAGGCATCAGGGTGAATTCCTAAGACATGGCTTATTTACTTATTATGTTGGTATCATTTTTGGGGGGTTCGTTTTGCCATGTGTTCTGAAAATAACTATCATTGATATTTCCTTTCCCTCTACTATAAGACCAGAGACACTCAACGCCAAAAACAGCTCTTTGCCCGAAGGAAAATGTCTCAGTTCCTGTGCAAATAAAAAACAGAACACAGCTAGGCAAGACAAAACAGCAATTATCCACCCTGGGGAGAAAGACAGGTTACTCCAGTTCACACCAATATTTTCTCTTTTCTGTCTGTTCAGCACCAAGTTCCTCCATAACATAATTTGTATTGTCATCTCCTTTCTTGTGGGACAAATGTGGTCTCCTACAATAAATGCTTTTTGGGTCAAATAGTTATTATGGATACTCTTTAAATATTGACACATACTTTGTCAATGAGATACAGTGATACTTGGCCTTGCAGTTCCTGTATGATTCCTTATTATTCAAACTGGAACTGCCATCAATTCTGAGCTCTATTCTACATACTCATCTTTGCTCTGTTCTACATACTCACAGTGCAGGCATGTATGCCTACAAATACGAGTCTCTGTATGAACTGCTCCCTAAGCCTGGCTGACAGGCGATATAGATTTTTTAAGACATCTCGCATGGAAGCTTCTCCACACGTTCTTAAGTAAGAAGAGATTAAAGGTAATCTCCAGGTAATAGCAGGCAGGAATTCCTCCGCACTGAGGGGTTCGAGGGCATGGGGGACATGTTGGTTTTGACCTAAAAGGTTTATAATCACCAAGGGGTTCGAGGGTATGGGGGACATCTTGGTTTTGACCTAAAATGTTTATAATTCTGTCTCCACATATTCATTTGTTTACAGATCTACATGAAATGAGGGCAGGTTCCAGGGGAAAGGAACCTCAGTCAATTAATTGTGGTTCACCTTTATCAATGGGTTCAAGTAGCGCATGGATATATTTTCCCATTTTCAGTGATCAGTTTTTCCTGTGCTTTTCGATGTAAATGCCGTTCTGGTAAAGCCACAGCAGTGATTTAACCAGTTTTATAAACGTCTGAGTGTTTTCTATCCACACAGACTAAGCAAATGCATATACTATATTCCTGGCATGAGTAGCAGGGCGCTGAAATGTTGCGCGATTTTTAACAGAATGTTCAAAAAAGTAGAGGGTCGACTTAAGAGGTTAAAGGCATAGTCAACCTAGTATTTGTAAACTTCTCACCCACTGGAATTGTTATACAGTGAAGTGAAATAATCTGTCTGTAAACAATTGTTGGAAAAATTACTTACTCATGCATAGAGTTGATGTCCTAACCGACTTGCCAAAACTACAATTTGTTATCAAGAAATTTGTGAAGTGGTTGAAAAATGAGTTTTAATGACTCCAACCTAAGTGTATGTAAACTTCAGACTTCAACTGTATTTGTGTTTGACAGTGGAGGCTGGTGGGAGGAGCTATAGAAGGACGGGCTTATTGTAATGGTTGGAATGGAATTAATGGAATGGAGTCAAATGGCTTGGTTAATCTTGAGATAACCTCATAGCCAAGTGTAAAGCCACTAATGGTGTGATATATTAGCTTTTTTGTATACATCTAAATATGTGCACATTGTGTATGATTGAATGTATGGCACAGAGTGCCCATGTAAATGATTTTGCCCTGCAGCCACTTGCCAATAGAGGACCACAATGGAAACAAGTCTGACTTTTTTTCTGTGTGTGCGTATGTGTGCCAATCCCAGCACATCAAGAGGATTGAGAACTGCCTGTTTTCCACCTCTGCCATCTTTCACCACAGAGGCTGCCTTACCTCTCACATGGAAATACATAGAAAACAATACAAATCCTATTAAAAGTTTTAGGCTTTCAAAGAAACTCTGTTGAATGGACCTGTACCATATCTAATAGTCTTTAGAAAGGGTATCAGAAGGAAAGCTGAGGTAACTACCTGAATTCTATGTGCTCTGCATGATCTATGTGATGCGTGTGTTTTCCCTGCGTGCTGTGAGCCAGCTCATGAGTGCCTGCTCCATAAGGGCACAGGGTGAGACCCAGATGCAGACATGGGAGGCAGAGGATTTGAGTCTCTGATATTTATTATGATCCAAGGGGCAGGCAAGAGAAGGGTCGCAGACAGGCAAAAGATCATAACAAGGTCAGAGTCCATGAGGAACTGGGTGGCAGGCAGGCTTGAGGTCAGGGCAGGCAGAATGATCAGGCAGGCGGGTTCAGAGTCCAGACAGGCAAGGGTCACAACCGGGAGGACTCGCAAAACAGAGCGAAGGAAAAAGCAGGAGAGCGGAAAACACGCTGGTTGACTTGATAAACAAGACGAACTGACAACAGATAAACAGGGAACACAGGAATAAGTACCCAGGGACTAATGAGGAAAACAGGTGACACCTGGAGGTGGGTGGAGACAATCACAAAGACAGGTGAAACAGATCAGGGTGTGACATGCTCTCCTCGGCAGATGTGAGGGATTTGCTGTGAGCCAGCTCATGAGCGCCTGCTCTTCTCGGCAGATGTGAGGGATTTGCTGTGAGCCAGCTCATGAGCGCCTGCTCTTCTCGGCAGATGTGAGGGATTTGCTGTGAGCCAGCTCATGAGCGCCTGCTCTCCTCGGCAGATGTGAGGGATTTGCTGTGTCCTGCTGCCAGAATCAGAGATGCCTGTTTAAGGTCACTGACACTGAGATAGATGGCCATTTAGAGGAAAGGTATCCCCTTAAATTGATTGAACCTGCTGCATCACACAGTCTATCTTTAAATAAACACACACACCTGATGCACACACCCAAGCTCACACGCGCACACACCCTCACGCATGCAAGCACGCACACACTAACACACACACACACACATACGCACTCGCACACACACAGTAGATGAATTGAATCGTTGTCTGGGTTATCTGCTAGCATGTCTGGTCTGTTGGCATGAAGACCTGTTGGCCTGGAATATGTGATGAATGACACCAGTTCAGTCTCGTTTAAGGATAATGATGAGCCTAATGACATTGGAGCAGCACATTAACAACAACAAGGTTGGGATTCAATCCACTGGACAGCCGACTATATGCATCTTTTAAATGTAATTTACACTTGAACCGAAATTCCCTGTGTTTACTATGAATACAATCACCACAAATGTTGGGAAATATACCTTTGAAAGGCAATTGTCTGCATTGTGTGAACTGCTCTATAACGCACCTTGGGTTGATTTCCGGCTAAACTTATTGTAGCATCAGATTGTATTTATTTTATTTCAGCAATTATCACAGTTAAGGTCAGGGCTCCCTGTTGTTTCATTAACCTGAGAACTCATCAAACAGCATATTCAATCATCGCTAAGGCTGTTGCCTATTGACTCTGTTCCGACCCCATTGTTGGAGGCTGCTCTGTGCAGCTTCAGTGGGTTGATTCGCTGTTTGGAGAGGATTTAGAGCTGTCATATGCGTGTCACACGCCTGGCGCTGTGCAGAGCATGGCGGTGAGGGCGGAGAGGGGGCCGGGATTAGAGAGGAGACAAAGTGATTCCTGCAGGGGAGGGTCGTGCTTAGGTTTCCACACCACACGTCACCCTCACCGTGGTGGAAAAGTTTCAGGGTGGGAGAGAGAGTCGTAGGTTGCATCCCAAATGGCATCAGGAACTAGATTCCATTTCTTTCTTGAGAGGATGGTCAGTGAGCCGGGACATAAATACAAATCATTTGTAAACTGCAAATTCACCACAAGAAGCCCAAACAGATATAATATTTGACAAAACTATAATTATTTCAAACCTTACTTACATTTACACGATCACGTGTCTCTCTATTATATGTGGGAATACTTGGGAACAGATTTCCAAAATGATGGGCACTGGTCATAATGTATGTAGTGCACTAAATAGGGACACACCACATGTCCTGGTTTTATCTGGCACAGGTTGTCTTTTTGATTGCCTCACTCTGAGGTACAAAACAATGCCCACCTTACTTACCTTAGTCATTCCATATCGTTTCTCTTTACATATACAACAGCCAGAAACAATAAGCAGGGAATTTTCCATTTCTTTGCACAAAAGAAAAGACACAGAGCATAATGTAGGTTGGTTATTACACTGCTGTTGTCCTACTTTTCAAGTGTTGCAGTGCATTACAGTATCTCCTCTTTCCTGCAGCACAGCTTATGTGTGTGGAGAGCTCCAGCTAAAATGGAACATGTATTACAAAGCGCGACCACTTGACTGACTAAGCTCGCTGTCATCGTCTGAGAGAGTCCAGGGGCTTGTAACAACAGACAGCCAGGTATAACCCAGCCTCACTTTACCAGGGTGTTCCAGTGATTGTCAGCTGGAGAACCATCTGAAATGGCTGTGTGTGTCAACACCTCCAACTAGACTCACTGTTAGACTCACTCCGGAACATAGAGGTACAGCAGTGTTGGTACATGCACGTTTTTATCCCGTCATCACCCTGTTATGTACTACAGCTGGTAGTGTGTCAGTGATCTGCGGAACATACACTGATATGGTTGATGTTGCTTTCAGTTGTCTTAAAGGTGGGAACATTTGGGATCACTTTGGCAGGTAGCTTTGTGAAGCTGTGAATCATGGAATGGACTCAGAGACGTATTGTGTAGAATACTTTCTTGCACTGCTCATTGCCCCCCAATGGTGGAACAAACTCCCTCACGACGCCAGGGCAGCGGAGTCAATCACCACCTTCCGGAGACACCTGAAACCCCACCTCTTTAAGGAATACCTAGGATAGGATAAAGTAATCCTTCTCACCCCCCCCCTTAAAAGATTTAGATGCACTATTGTAAAGTGGCTGCTCCACTGGATGTCATAAGGTGAATGCACCAATTTGTAAGTCGCTCTGGATAAGAGCGTCTGCTAAATGACTTAAATGTAAATGTAATGTAAATTACTGACATTGAGAGAGAGAGAGAGAGAGAGAGAGAGAGAGAGAGAGACAGAGAGAGAGAGAGAGTGATGATAACTCAATGGTATTTTGAATATAATACTTTCTTGCACTACTCCTTCAAATCTTAGAGATGATCTAATGTTAAATTAAAGCTGAAAAAAATATATATACTGTTGAAGTAATATGGCTAACAGCTCCTCTGCCTCACCTAAAGCCCATTCTGGTGGGAAGCTGCTATAGACCACCAAGTGCTAACAGTCAGTATCTGGATAATATGTGTGAAATGCTTGATAATGTATGTGATATCAACAGAGAAGTATATTTTCTGGGTGATTTAAATATTGACTGGCTTTCATCAAGCTGCCCACTCAAGAAAAAGCTTCAAACTGTAACCAGTGCCTGCAACCTGGTTCAGGTTATCAGTCAACCTACCAGGGTAGTTATAAACAGCACAGGAATTAAATCATCAACATGTATTGATCACATCTTTACTAACTCTGCAGATATTTACTTTAAAGCAGTATCCAAATCCATAGGATGTAGTGATCACAATATAATAGCCATGCCTAGGAAAACCACATTTCCAAAGGCTGGGCCTAATATGGTGTATAATAGTTCATACAATACGTTTTGTGGTGATTCATATGTTGATGATGTAAAGAATATTTGCTGGTCTATGGTGTGTAATGAGGAGCAACCAGATACCACGCTCGACGCATTTATGAAGCTACTTATTCCAGTTACTAATAAACATGCACCCATTAAGAAAATGACTGTAAAAACTGTTGAATCCCCTTAGATTGATGAGGAATTGAAAAAGTGTATGGTTGAGAGGGATGAGGCAAAAGGCATGGCAATTACATCTGAAATCATGTGATTAAACTAAATAATAAGAAAAAGAAACTACACTATGAAACAAAGATACATTATATAAAGAATGATAGTAAAAAGCTTTGGGGCACATTAAATTACATTTAATTCACATTCATTGAATCAAATGGCTTATTCATCACAAAGCCCACTGATATTGCAAACTACTTTAATGACTTTTTCATTGGCAAGATAAGCAAACTTAGGGATGACATGCCAGCAACAAACGCTGACGCTACACATCCAAGTATATCAGACCAAACTATGAAACACAAGAATTGTACTTTTGAATTCTGTAAAGTCAGTGTGGAAGAGGTGAAAAGATTATTGTTGTCTATCAACAATGACAAGCCATCGGGGTCTGACAATCTGGATAGAAAATTACTGAGGATAATAGCAGACAATATTACCACTCCTATTTGCCACATCTTCAAGCCTACTAGAGAGCATGTGCCCTCAGGCCTGGAAGGAAGCTAAAGTCATTCTGCTACCCAAGAATAGTAACGCCCCTTCACTGGCTCAAATAGCCAACCAATCAGCCTGTTACCAATCCTTAGTAAACTTCTGGAAAAAATGGTGTTTAACCGGATACAATGGTATTTCACAGTAAACAAATTGGCACAGAATTTCAGCATGCTTATAGGGAAGGACATTAAATAAGCACAGCATAGCAATTACACAAATGACTGATGATTGGCTGAGAGAAATTGATGATAAAATGGTTGTGGGGGCTGTCTTGTTAGACTTCAGTGCAGCTTTTGACATTATTGATCATAGTCTGCTGCTGGAAAAATGTATGTGAATAAAGATTTACTTGTCTAACAGAGCACAGAGGGTGTTCTTTAATGGAAGCCTCTCAAATATAATCCAGTTAGAATCAGGAATTCCCCAGGGTAGCTGTTTAGGCCCCTTGCTTTTTCAATTTTTACTAAAGAGATGCCACTGACTTTGAGTAAAGCCAGAGTGTCTATGTATGCGGATGACTCAACAAAATAATGTAATTGTATAAACTGCCTTAATTTTGCTGGACCCCAGGAAGAGTAGCTGCTGCCAAAGCAGCAGCTAATGGAGATCCATAATAAATACAAAATACAAAAATACTCCCTCACTCTACCATACCACACAGTGAGCCAGCCAGGCCCATTCACTCTTGTAGTTTATGCCAGCATCGTTGTCAGCATGTGTGACAGGATAGTTAAAAACCTGCGTCAGCTAAATCTAGGGTGCCATTCAGCTTTCTCTCAGTAGAATCCTGACCGTTGGAGTCTGCCAATGCAAAGCAGGAACTCACTCAAAATGACTAATGTGGCACAGCAAGCATATGCCCCTGCTGCCCAGCCTTGTATTGGGCCCTCGTGACATGATGCAAAATAAACTTTCACAAGGCAAACCTGACACTTCACAAGATCGGGTTTTTCAGAAACCCCATGCGTGGAGAATTGAACATAAAGCCCATTTTAACACTGCTGGGGGATAAAAAGCCCAATGGCTCATGAGAATATCAGATTCTGTAGTGCTAGCTAGCTGGCTGGGTAGGAGAGGTACAACTGACCTCAGTCTTTGGCATGCTGCTGTGCCACTCCAGTTCGTCAAGAGATTAGCCAAGACATCGGACCCAGTGACAGATAAGATTGGATAGAATTGGTCCAACCCCCCATTCTGAGTTTTCCAGTTGGGGGCATAGCAGTTTTGCGCAGTGTTATCAACAATTTTTTTCAGGTAGGGTAGTCGTCTTGAAGAATTCCCTCTTTCTTCGCCCTGTGGAAGGGTTGTCAGGATAGGAGGAGGGAGGGGAGGGAGGCTGGGTCACTGGGATCTCTGTCACTAGTGTGGATATGAATATGAGGTCATGCTAAGTCGCTAGCTAACTCTGCGCCCCTGCTCTGGGCTGAGCTGCGGCTCCCTAGCTCACATCTGTGTGGTTGCGTTCAGGACCAGGCCAGCCAGCCGGCCAGGCCAGAGGCAGCCAACTGCTCTCTGTCATTACTTCCCTAATGGAGGGATCCATTTCCCTCTGACCTCATCCCTCCGCCTTTACTCCACATCCATCCCTCCATTCAGCAATGATCCCTCTCTCTATTTGTCTCACCCCCCCCCCCTCTCTCTCTCTATCTCCTCTCCCTCTCTCTCTCACTCTATTAAATGTATCTCCCCCCACAATCTACATTCTCTCTCTTTTTCTTATTAGCTCACTCTCTCCCATAGATCTCAGGCTCTGTGGCATGGCAGAACAAGTACTCAATATTTTCACTTCATCAAAGCTGATACTCACTGAAGAAATAGACATTGTCCACTCAGAAATGTTTCCACTGATCAATACATTCAGTTTTGCTTGAGGCTATGTCTCTGTAGCAGTCAACCAAAATAATTTATGTATGAAAATAGCAGGGAAGTGGAGAACTAGTTTTCTGTGGGACTCTACACCTTTGTTTGTGACAGAGTAAACAGGCTGTTGTCATGCTGACTGCAAGGAAGGCTTGTGGTTAAAAGGCCTGGAGCCCTGGAGTGGCATTTCAAGTTCTCTTTTCTTTTGATTCTGCCGCCGCAGAAAGAGGACGAGAGAGAGCGAGCAGAGACCCACACAGCCATCAACGCGCCGAGCCATCTTATAGCGGTGTCTCCCAAGATGTGATGGATAGAATCAATAAAGCCTTGCTCTACCCCATCTTTATCATTAGTCCGCCTGAGCCGTTTGAAGAAGCAGCGTTTGAAAAGCAGGCTGTGCCTGAGTCTCAAATGGCATTCTATTCCCTAGGGCCCATAGGGCTCTGGTCAAAAGTAGTGCACTATATAAGGAATAGGGTGCCCTTTGGGACGTACCCTCTCACTATTTATAGGCCCAGCAGGGCTGGAGGGATCTTTCAGTAAGCTCATCTCATCTGGTCTGGTCTCAACTCATCTCCAGCTCTGAGACGAGAGAGAACCTCGCTGAGATGCAGAGTGAGGGATTAGCCTTTTATCACACATCTCCATGTATAATAACTCTGGTCGCTCCACAGCTCCGATTCATCATTCCTATTGGTTAGACACAGCTCTCTCTTCGACCAGTCCACACAGGACTGGCTATGGCCAAGGCTCAGTCCGCCCCAGTGATCGATGGCTCTAGGCTGGGACAGAGAGGGAAAGAGTGAAAAAGAGGTATAGAAAAACAATAAGGCAGAGGGGAGGGGAAAAGAAAGACACAGAGGGGATTCTGAGAGGCTACAGTGCGGATGAGGAGGGTTGTCAGAGAGGGAGCAAGAGACTAACCTTGCGGTGGGCCATGGGGGATGATTCTGAGTGCATTTCAGTGATGCAATTGTTGGACCACTCTGGGAGAAGAAAAAAGGGAAATTAAAAAAGTGCTGGAGCAAACATTTGGTCGTCTGGCAACAGGGGTTACAAGCATCGGTTGTACAGAGTTATGAGGAACGGTGGCGCATGATGTTTAGCCCCAGATATGGTTTCAGAATTGTGTGGGGGCGGAGAGGGGCACAGAGGGGTCCACCTGTCCTGAGATGTCAGTGTCTGTGAGGGGTGACAGCCAGGGGCCACTAGAG
Organism: Oncorhynchus nerka; assembly: GCF_034236695.1. Classification (NCBI taxonomy): domain Eukaryota; kingdom Metazoa; phylum Chordata; class Actinopteri; order Salmoniformes; family Salmonidae; genus Oncorhynchus; species Oncorhynchus nerka. The sequence continues at coordinate 79,990,507 of NC_088408.1, forward strand.
TCTCTGCAGACTATGGCCCCTGGGGGCCTCTAGGGTCTGGGTCTGGGGGTTAGTGGAGGTGTGTTATTTGGGGTGTCCAGCCAACCAGAAGAAGCATTCACGCAGCATATAAGGAAAATAGTAGCTCATTACATGTTACTAAGCCATGTGGCTTAGATTAGAGGGTTGGTGTTTGGGAGGGTTTTGAGAGGGATAAAGAGAGGGGGAGGGAGGGAAAGAGAAAGAGAGGAATAGGAGGGAAGAGGGGAATAGAAGGGTAGAGGGTAAACAGGGTTAGAGTGAAGGAGAGAGGGATGGAGGGAGAGAGAGGGATGTAATAGAATCCTAATTTATTCCCTGAGGGGAGTCTGGTCCTTGGCTGTGAAACCATGGGCTGTGAAACCCTGGGCTGTGGCTGGGACTGGGGCCTACCCATGACACCTGTTGTTGGGCTGAGCAATACAGCATCCCTCAGAGAGAGTGTGTGTGTGTGTGTCTGTCTGTCTGTCCGTCTCTCTCTCTCTCTCTCGCTCTGTCTATCTCTCTGTTAATCCACATTTACTAATCTTCTCCCCTGAAGTCCCCTGCTTTCCCCCCTGAAGTCCCCTGCTGAAGTTCCCTGCTTTTTTCCCCTGCTTTTCCCCCTGAAGTCCCCCTGAAGTCCCCTTTTCCCCGAAGTCCCCTGCTTTTCCCCCTGAAGTCCCCTGCTTTTCCCCCTGAAGTCCCATGCTGAAGTCCCCTTTTTTCCCCCTGAAGTCCCCTGCTTTTCCCCTGAAGTCCCCTGCTTTTCCCCCTGAAGTCCCATGCTTTTCCCCTGAAGTCCCATGCTTTTTCCCGAAGTCCACTGCTTTCCCCCCTGAAGTCCACTCCCCCTGAAGTCCCCTGAAGTCCCCTGCTTTCCCTGAAGTCCCTGCTGAAGTCTCCTGCTTTCCCCTGAAATCCCCCTGCTTTTCCCCCTGAAGTCCCATGCTTTCCCCCTGAAGTCCCCTGCTTTCCCCCCTGAAGTCCCCTGAAGTCCCCTTTTCCCCTGAAGTCCCCCTGAAGTCCCTTTCCCCCTGAAGTCCCTGCTTTCCCCCTGAAGTCCCCTGCTTTCCCCCTGAAGTCCCTGCTTTTGAAGTCTCCTGCTTTCCCCCTGAAATCCCTGCTTTTCCCCTGAAGTCCCCTGCTTTTCCCCCTGAAGTCCCCTGCTTTCCCCCTGAAGTCCCATATTTTCCCCCTGAAGTCCCCTGCTTTCCCCCTGAAGTCCCATGCTTTCCCACCTGAAGTCCCATGCTTTCCCACCTGAAGTCCCCTGTCCCCCTCTGAAGTCCCCCTGAAGTCCCCCCCTGAAGTCCCCCTGAAGTCCCCTGCTTTTTCCCCTGCTTTCCCCCTGATGCTTTTCCCCTGAAGTCCACTGCTTTCCCCCCTGAAGTCCCATGCTTTCCCACCTGAAGTCCCATGCTTTCCCACCTGAAGTCCCCTGCTGAAGTCCCCTGAAGTCCCCCTGAAGTCCCCTGCTGAAGTCCCCTGCTTTTCCCCCTGAAGTCCCCTGCTTTCCCTGAAGTCCCCTGCTTTCCCCCTGAAGTCCCCCTGAAGTCCCCTGCTTTCCCCTGAAGTCCCATGCTTTTTCCCCTGAAGTCCACTGTCCCCCTGAAGTCCCATGCTTTCCCCCTGAAGTCCCCTGCTGAAGTCCCCTGCTTTCCCCCTGAAGTCCCCTGCTGAAGCTTTCCTGAAGTCCCCTGCTTTCCCCCTGAAGTCCCCTGCTTTTCCCCCTGAAGTCCCCTGCTTTTCCCCCCCTGAAGTCCCCTGCTTTCCCCCTGAAGTCCCCCCTGAAGTCCCCCTGCTTTCCCCTGAAGTCCCATATTTTCCCCAAGTCCCCCTGAAGTCCCTGCTTTTCCCCCTGAAGTCCCATGCTTTCCCACCTGAAGTCCCATGCTTTCCCACCTGAAGTCCCCTGCTGAAGTCCCCCTGAAGTCCCCCTGAAGTCCCCCTGAAGTCCCCTGCTTTTCCCCCTGAAGTCCCATGCTTTTCCCCCGAAGTCCACTGCTTTCCCCCTGAAGTCCCATGCTTTCCCCCTGAAGTCCCATGCTTTCCCACCTGAAGTCCCCTGCTGAAGTCCCCTGAAGTCCCCCTGAAGTCCCCTGCTGAAGTCCCCTGCTTTTCCCCCTGAAGTCCCATGCTTTCCCCCTGAAGTCCCATGCTTTCCCCCTGAAGTCCCCTGCTGAAGTCCCCTGCTTTCCCCCTGAAGTCCCCTGGTGAAGTCCCCTGCTTTCCCCCTGAAGTCCCCTGCTTTTCCCCCTGAAGTCCCCTGCTTTTCCCCTGAAGTCCCATGCTTTCCCCTGAAGTCCCCTGGTGAAGTCCCCTGCTTTCCCCCTGAAGTCCCATGCTTTTCCCCCTGAAGTCCCATGCTTTCCCCCTGAAGTCCCCCGGTGAAGTCCCCTGCTTTCCCCCTGAAGTCCCATGCTTTTCCCCCTGAAGTCCCATGCGTTCCCCCCTGAAGTCCCCTAGTTTTTCAGCATGTCTTACACAGTGTTCTGTCTGTCAGTAGACTTATTCTAGTTCATTTGTGTAACATGTTCACTCTGGCAGCACCAAGCTAAATCCTGATTGAATGACAGTTTTATGCCCTCTAAACCTGTCACACTGGGTGCACCTCAACCTGCTCTGGCTAAATGCTGCCCATAGGCTCTGATCTAGAATGAGCTTTACCTACTCCAATCCTAGGCCTAAGAATTTGTAGTAACAGGCTGAATTCCTACCATGTAGAGGTTCAAATACCATCCCAACATACAGTACAGGACAAGCATGTGTGCAGCACATCTGGTATGTATGCTCACTGTAATCAGTGTGGGAGCTCGGCTGTGGTTGGAGGATAGAACCTCTTATTTGGGTTGACATCTGAGGAAGTGATTTCAGCTGTCTCTTTGTCCCCTCCTGGTCTGCTAGCACTCTCCAGACAGCAGCCTCTGTCCCTGCCCAACACATTACAGCCCTGTTAAACAAGATGGCCCCAGGCCACAACACAACACAACATGGCATGGTCTCATCTAGGCCAGAACAAACCACAACTTGATGGGATAGTCTGACTCATACAGACATGATCTACTCAGTCGGAATATGATGAAACTCACACCGAAAAGTTTATGATTCTTGTCACGATTCTTGGCAAAGTTATGCAGGTAACGTTAGAAGTTGTCTCTAACTTTTGGCAGCGGACTGCCTGGGTGGATAGAACCCCCTTCATCCCTCTGCCTGGCCGAGGTCAGTCTCTGAAGCCGACTCAACACTCTGTGTGTGTGTGATATGAGAGGCCTGCTGCTCGCCTGGCCAGCCAACCCCAGAGAGACCTGCCGGGGCCAGGGAAAAGCCCCACCCTGCTCCCATGACACCTGCTGCAGCTTTCAGCCTGTAATGTGTCAAAATCCTCACAGCAGACTCTGACCTAGCAAGTTATCCCTTGTAATGCACCAAGTTAGGACGTTATGAATGTCTGTATCTCATGTCTCAGAGCTTTTGTGTTTTTGGTGGCCAGGAACTGAAAGATAATTATGTATAAATGTAAAGAATCAGAACAAGTTCTGCCATTGGGGAAAAATGTCATGAATAATATTGGTTTACTTTATCTGTGTGATACATCTACAGAAGCTCTTCCTGCCACAGTGAATAATATATTCTCCTCTTGATGAGTCCTGTCAGTGGATCCAAAGTAAATATCTGTCAGTCTTCGATTTCACCCTCGGCTGACTGGGCTGTCAGAGTGCATTCGAGAGTTATGGATTATTTAATACATTTTTTAAAACCTTTTCCAGAAGAGCAATATGTCTTTATTAAAATTGAGATTTAGTTTTGATCCTCTGAGCTGTCACATACCTTTAGTGTCACAGTGACAATCATCAGATGCCTTACTGCACGCGCCTAATTGACGTCACATTTCTTAATTTCCTCTTCCTTTCCCCTCCAGTGTGGTTTGATGTTTCATTTGCTAAAATACCTCAAAGACAGAGGTAGAGAGTGAGAGAGAGAGAGAGAGGAAGAGAGAGGATGACGGAGAGAGAGAGTGAAAGGGAGATAGAGAGAACTCTATGACATGTCTTTAGGGATAGCCAGCTCCTGTTTTGACAAACTGAGTTCCATTGCCAATGCTAACACTGTGGAGGATTCCATGGCTACAGGCTAACACTATGTTAGTTAACCCTGGGCCAGCCGGCCAGCCAGCCTCAGCCTTGCTCCGGGCCCTCGGCCCTAGGCCCAGGAGCCAGACAGTGGCTCTTCTCGGGGGCCTATCACTTTGAGGACTCATTAAATAGCCAAAGCCATTCAAAGCACAGTGTTTGGCTGTAAGCTGTTTTGACATTGCCTAATACCTCTCCTAGACTTGGCCACAGTCTGGGTTCAGGGCCCTATTCATGACAGGTGAAACGTCCTAAATGGCACCCTACTCCCTATGGGCCCTCGTCAAAAGTAGTGCCAGGGATACAGGGGTCACGGTGCAGTGGTAGGTACATGGCTCATGTAACGTTCTGGATGTCGTGAGTGGGAAGTCAGGCGCAGGAGAGTTCAATATAGTGCTCTTTTAATGCACACACGGTGTACAACGGCCATCCCACGAAACACTGGGTGCTCAAAACAAATGCCCCAGACACAGGGGACGAAAACTGTCCAGCAAACTCCACGAACATAAACCAACACGTTCGTCTACACCAAACACAAAGGTTACAATAATTAATCCCGCACAAAGAAACGGGCTGACTAATAAAGCCCAACTAATTACAAAAAGCTCAAAACAGGTGTAACCAATAAACACATAAGGAGGGGGAGGAAAGAATCAGTGGCAGCTAGTAGGCCGGCGACGACGACCGCCGAGCGCCACCCGAACAGGAAGGGGAGCCACCTTCGGTCGGAGTCGTGACAGCTCAAGCCTGGCCTGTGGAGACAAGAGTGGCCTTTTTCTGCTCTTGTGAGTAGGAACATGGGAATGTTTCTGGCATGTGTCTCAGAAAGCTGGACTGCTGGTGATGTGAGTGATGTCAAGACTTAGCCTGACATCACTCACTCCTGTCAATCTCCCGTCAGTCTGACTAGTGTTAAAAGGCCTTCATTATGTCGACACTTTAGTCTGTGAGCTATTCTGAGGGGATTTCTAGATTTCGCATGCACAAATGCACACACACACAAAAGTTGACATTGGCATAATGTTGAATTCGGTCAAAGCCGAAAGAAAGCTCTGGGTAAAACTGTGAATGACGTGTGGAGAGATCTGGTTCCAACCCCTTCGCAGCACTCCAGTGTTGTGCAAGACACAGACTTAGGCAGCAAGGTATTCTAAGCATGAGTTGAATGTACATGTATATATTTTGGGGGGGAGAATACAGTATATAAATAGCTTATTACTGACTAAAGAAGAACAACATGTTTGAAAAAATATGTGACACTACAACATTACAACATACACAGTTTGGCTTTGGAAAGGCTGGTGCAACTTTGTTGTGATGAGCAGAACTGTGATTACGAAACAGCAGGAAAGAGTGCCAATTATTTTACAAGGAAACCAAAATATGGCTGAGCAGTTGAAGATAAGATTCACCATGGTCTGTTGTCATGCATGCAGTCAGACCAAAGGGCTGTGGCTATTTGAAGCCGCCTTTCTTTGTGTGTTCTGCTTCAGTGAAAGGGAGCCAGTAAACTCCAGTAACCCACAGAAGACAAGACTGAGTTACTCTCAGTGTGCTTTGTTCAAACATTTCTCTCTTTCCTCTCTCTTCTTGTCTTGTCACATTGAGATAAAATCGGACTGGCCGGTCCCACCCATCCCCATTTGAACTTGGCCCAGGTTGTCATTTGTCTAAGGGGGCAACCTGGTCTCATAGACTAGATGTAATATAGTAAATGAAGATCGGGGACAGTCAAATTAGTATGATATGTTACATTTGGTATGGTTACTTAAGACAGAAGCTTACTTAAGGCAAAAACGAAAGGAGGGTGGTTGGCCCGGGTGGATGGGTTTGCGTTTTATTAATGCGAACTTCTAGCAACCCAAAGGTTGCGTGTTCGGATCTCATCACGGACAACTTTAGTATTTGAGCTAATTATCACCTTTGCAACTACTTACTACTTTTTTAGCTACTTAGCAACTACTTAAGCCTTTAACATAACTCCTACCTTAAAGCTGCAATATGTAACTTTTTTGGCATCCCAACCAAATTCACATAGAAATGCATATAGATCTGTCACTCATTGAAAGCAAGTCTAAGAAGCGGTAGATCTGTTCTCTGTGTGCTACTACTATGCTTCCTATTCTTAAGTTTCGTTTTTGCGTCTTTTACTTTCTGTTTTGTACACTAGCTTCAAACATCTGAAAATACAATATTTTTGGTTGTGGAAAATATATATCACAGCGGTTTAGATGTTACAATGCTTCTCTACACTATACGTTCTTGTTTTGTCACATAAACTGAAATTAGGCAAACTATTAGAATTTTAGCAACCAGGAAATGGCAGAGCGATCTCTGCATAGTGCTTCTTTAACCTAAATCCTTACCTTAACCCTAACCCTAACCTTAATTAAGCCCTAACCCCAACCCCTAGCCTAGCCAACATTAGCCACCTAGCCAACGTTAGTGTCACATAGCTAACGTTAGCCATAACAAATTGATGATATGTTAACATGATATGTTATGTATTGCAAATCCCCACGAATTGTTCTACGAATTGACTACGAATTGCAATTCGTAACATATCATATGAATTATAATTCGTAACATATCACATGAATTGTTATTCGTTACATATCATTCAAATTGTCGTTAGTAGCATATCATACGAAATGAATGATGGACATCCACAAATTAATACATACCATACCAAATGTAACATATCATACCAATTTGAGTGTCCCGGATTTTTGTTTACTATGTTACATCTACCCTTGAGTCCAGGTTGGAGGGGGTGACAGGTCTTGTTGTAATTTGACTTCTAATCCTCTGGACAAACCCCATGACGTGTCTCAATCCAAAGCACCTTGGCCTTGTCCTTTAACGTGTTTGAGGGACAAATGGTGGAGAGCAGTTGGCTTTTATGGGAGGGTTATGGCTACAGCTGGTTATGCATTAGTGCCATCTATTGGTCAGTGAAAAAACACTGAGCTGTCTTTAGTGTTACGGAGGGAACTTTCCCCTGAACGTTCCACAGACTATGACTGCATTGTCAATCTGTTTGCTAAAAATGTATACAGTAAAGAGTTGTTATGTTACGAACATACAAATAATAAATCTGTCAATTCAAACTGCTGATCAGTTCTCATTGTAGGAAAAGTTAACAATGAAGTGAATAACGGACAGCATTCTCAAACCTGCTGTATAACCACAGCTCCACTGTATCTGAGAGACATTTTGTGTTAGTGAGTGTTTATCTTTTTTTCTAAGCAGACACCTGTCCAGCTAATGTTTAGTGAGGCCTAAAATCACAAAGTGATTCAATTGTAGGTAGTCTATTGTGCCCATGTATAAAGTGCTTAAATGTCTTTGTTTTTTAATTACATGTATCAAACATCAAATAACGGCAGCAGCTGGCTTATAGGTAGTGTGTACAGCGCAATAACTTATAAACATTGAATAATTACAAAAGCAACAACACAATAGGGATACAAAAAGAGTATTAGTTTTTATGGCGCATTGTCAAATAGCAGGCTAAATGTAAGAAAACCGCGGGCAGAGCAGCGAGATAAAGACTTTAAAGGAGTATGTTGATACACTGTATCCGCCAATGAACAATCCACCTGCCGCCATCTCTCAGCGCTGCCATTTACAACCCAGAATCTCTTCCTGTGGTGCGCAAATTGACATGTCATCGCTTGACTATATTGATCAAACCTCAGGTGCACCAGTGGACACCTTTTTTTCATAAACCTCAAATACTTTAAACTCTGCCAGCCAGTGACGTGACTCTCTCCACCACCGCGGGGCTCAAAGTAAGTAAACAAGGTCTGAAAGCCTGCAATCGGTTGCCTTTAGAAAACACCACAAAACAACCTTTAACTGTAGCCTTTAGCTTTCAGGGCCATACAAACAGGAGTTAATGTTATCCTGCAGGACCAGCCCCAGTACCCATACTCCTCCATGCTTTAGTGTCGTCTGCTGACAGCTCCTGTTAAGGCTCTATTGTGTTAACATGGACTCAGAGGACAAGGGCTAGTCATTTCAAAGCACAAAGAATGGAGCATGGTGTGTACACTCCTCCTCTTATCCACCTGCTTCTCTCCTCTTCTCCATGCTCTCCTCCTCACAGCTGATTTCCTCTTACCAGAAGGCATGGCTCTCTCCCTCTCCTTTTTCTGCTCTCAATCATATCTGGTGATGAACGTCAATCCCCAGGCATCTCCTGTGTGGTTTTGCAGGGAAGGGGACAGGAGAGGAGTTTGGGTAGAGATCACTGGAACCTCTGAAGACAGGTGCAGGCCTAGATATGATTGTTAAAAAATGGAGATGACAGATTAGTTGCTCTCAGCCATATTTATGTAGTTAGAGGTTTTCCTTTTAGTCACTTAAAACCCATTTCCTTACTCTTGCATCTTGTCATTTTACAGTTTGAAGTGCAACAGGCAGAGAGATGTCCAAGTGATCTCAAAAGTAAACAGCAATTTACAGTAGGAAACAAATGGAAAAATAATTTCACTCTAATAATTTGAGGTTTCAGATACTAACTGATACTAATTACTCACTAAATCATAAACAATTTAGTTTTTTGTCATCTATAATTAGAGCCTTTATTCAGTCCGCATCAAGGGCAGTATTGCAGAAGATCCGAGTCAAAATTGAAAGGTAATTTCCAATTGAGCCGACATTTGCTGCATTTACAGTGAATGCATTCTCCGCGGGAACATTGCCTTTATTTTTTAATCGAGCTATAGTGTGGATCTTCCGTGATACTTCGGCGATTCGGATTGAATCCAGCCCTTAATATTATTTTTCAAGCTAAATGTGTATGCTTCCCTTTCATTTTCACTCTTGGATCACTTTAGACGAAAATTACTTTATGTTCACCAAATGTTTCTATTTCTGAGGATATTATGTAAGAGCAAGCAATGTTTATTTCCATATAAAAAAAATACAGAGGTCACCAAGGTTACAGACAAAGGGCTCTATGGGAGTGGAAGCCTAGTGTGCCAGGGATGACAGACGCTACCAGCTGATTGGCCGGTTCCTGCTCGGATGGGATTCGCTGTCAACAGGTCCCAATTAGCCAAATCAGAATAGGAGGAAGTGGTACAGAAAGGATACTTTGTTATAGTGCCACTGTTCTGTTTGTGAAGCTGGTGCAAAAACTAAACACAATCACTCCTTCTTTATATCCTCTCCCATTGACCCGTTCCAGATTCTATGGGGGTGAATTAACATGGGCTTTGTTCTTGTTGTGGTGTTGCTTTGTTGATTCCCCGTCCCAAATGAACCTATGGGACAATTGTTGTGGCCCTTAATGTTACCGATGATATAAATATTGCCTGTTATTGCTGCCTCTGTGAATCTGAATAGGATTCAATGGGCCAACCTGCTTCCTGACATAAATACATCATCAAGAGGACATTGTGATAACAGACAAACACAGGCACAAATTCAAACCATAAGTCTGGGGTTCATTGGAAATAATAGACCTTTAAAAAAGTTGTTAATGTGAAAATAGTGGAATAGAAACAGCAGACAAGCTTTGTGTCCTAGCGGAGGATGTTGAGTCATTCTAGGAACAAAAATACCAGACCCACATACATCACAGTAGTCAGTCTGTGAAACAGAGTCTGTGAGTATTATGCAAAGCAGAGGGGAACACTACAAAGCAGAATCAATGAGTTAACCAGCTAACTTTTATCAACAGCCAGAAATAACTATTGAGTTTCCGGTTTCATTTGTTGAGTCAAGTAGACCATATCCATTTCAAGCTTATCTTTCAAAAAAAAAATCTATATTTTCGAATAACCCTCTGATCTAATCAACACTTTTGCGTGGTGCTTTGTAAACAAACAGGGAATAGTTCGACGACAGGAAAGTGGGCAATAAAATGTCAAATCTTTTCCAAATCAGAACTGAGTTCATTTGCATGGCTGACTGTGGTACCAGCCAGCATTAACTCTCAGATTATATTTAACATGTTTTGGGGTGTTGAATCTTTATAGTAAAGTCCATATCATGAAAGAGATGGACAGTACAACATAAATCATTTAGAATCATGAATTATATTCCTCCTACAGATTATGGTGTAACGTTAACCTTTTTCACTACATGGACTGACTGTCTTGCCAGGGCAGGGGTCAATGAGTGATTGGGCTTCGACCTCTGACCTGAGGAAGTAATTTAGGTGGCAAGTCACGGAATGCCAGATTCATTTAGGCTGTTGATCAGGTATCAGTGAAGGCTTCAATACCTGTAGTGGCAGAGAGTGAGGATAGACAAGTAACAAGAGGTCTCTCTCTCTCTCTCTCTCTCTCTCTCTCTCTCTCTCTCTCTATATATATATATATATATATATATATATATATATATATATTCAGTTTAAGGTATTTATTGGCATGGGAATCATATGTTTACATTGCCAAAGCAAGTGAAATAGATAATAAACAAAAGTGGAATAAACAACCAAAATTAACAGTAAACATTACACTCACAAAAGTTCCAAAAGAATAAATACATTTCAAATGTGACGTTATGTATATATACAGTGTTGTAATGACGTGCAAATAGTTCAAGTACAAAATTGAAAATAAATAAACAGAAATATGGGTTGTAATTGCAATGGTGTTTGTTCTTCAGTGGTTGCCCTTTTCTTGTGGCAACAAGTCACAAATCTTGATGATGTGATGGCACACTGTGGTATTTCATCCAATAGATATGGGAGTTTATTAAAAATGAGTTTGTTTTAAAACAAATTGTGGGTCAGTGTAATCTGAGGGAAATATGTGTCTCAAATATGGTCATACATTTGGTCCCAGTGGTCAGGTATTCTGCCACTGTGTACTCTTTGTTTAGGGCCAAATAGCATTCTAGTTCTGTTCATTCTTTCCAATGTGTCAAGTAATTATCTTTTAGTTTTCTCATGATTTGCTCTAATTGTATTGCTGCTCTGGGGTTCTGTTTGTGTTTGTGAACACAGCCCCAGGACCAGCTTGCTTAGGGGACTCTTCTCCAGGTTCATCTCTCTGTAAATGATGGCTTTGTCGACTTTTCTGTTATTTTTGTTTGCATAGAAGGCCCTTCTTGACTTGTCTCTCAGATCGTTCACAGCTTTGTGGTAGTTACCTGTGGCGGTGATCTTTAGGCTGAGGTGTTTATCGTTTTTTGTGTGCTCTAGGGCAACGGTGTCTAAATATCATTTTTAATTGTGGTCCTGGCAACTGGCCCTTTTTTGGAACACTATTATTTTTTTGGAACACTTTTTTGGAACACTATTATAACACTATTATTAAAGAGTAGACATTTGCCTTTTAGATTCTAGTAGGGTGAGGCCGGGCTCTGCAGACAGTTCTAGTACCCTCTCCAATTCAGTGATATATATATATATATATATAAATAGGGGGGGGGCTTAAGCTGCATCCCTGTCTCACTCAATGGCCCTGTGGAAAGATATGTGGGTGTTTTTTGCCCATTTTTAAATGCACACTTGTTGTTAGTGTACATTGATTTCTTAATGTTGTATGTTTTTCCCCAACACCACTTTCCATCAATTTGTATAGCAGACCCTCCTGCCAAATTGAGTCAAAAGCTTTAAGGTGAGCAAGGCTAATACGTGGTTTGTCGTACGGTAATTTCAAATCAAATTAAATCAAATGTATTTGTCACATACACATGGTTAGCAGATGTTAATGCGAGTGTAGCAAAATGCTTGTGCTTCTAGTTCCGACAATGCAGTAATAACCAACGAGTAATCTAACCTAACAATTCCAAAACTACTACCTTACAAGTGTAAAGGGATAAAGAATATGTACATAAAGATATATGAATGAGTGATGGTACAGAACGGCATAGGCAAGATGGAGTAGATGGTATAGCGTACAGTATATACATATGAGATGAGTAATGTAGGGTATGTATACATTATATTAAGTAGCATTGTTTAGAGTGAGTGATATATTTTTACGTCAATTTCCATCAATTTTCATTATTAAAGTGGCTGGAGTTGAGTCAGTGTGTTGGCAGCAGCCACTCAATGTTAGTGGTGGCTGTTCAACAGTCTGATGGCCTTGAGATTGAAAAACAGCTTCTATATCTCTGTCCCAGGTTTGATGCACCTGTACTGACCTCGCTGATAGCGGGGTGAACAGGCAGTGGCTCGGGTGGTTGTTGTCCTTGATGGCCTTCCTGTGACATTGGGTGGTGTAGGTGTCCTGGAGGGCAGGTAGTTTGCCCCCGGTGATGTGTTGTGCAGACCTCACTACCCTCTGGAGAGCCTTATGGTTGTGGGCGGAGCAGTTGCCGTACCAGTGCTTTTGGTGACAAGCCAAATTTCTTCAGCCTACTGAGGTTGAAGAGGCGCTGCTGTGCCTTCTTCACGACGCTGTCTGTGTGGGTGGACCAATTCACTTTGTCCGTGATGTGTACGCCGAAAAACTTAAAACTTACTACCCTCTCCACTCCTGTCCCGTCGATGTGGATAGGGGGGTGCTCCCTCTGCTGTTTCCTGAAGTCCACAATCAGCTCCTTTGTTTTGTTGACGTTGAGGGTGAGGTTATTTTCCTGACACCACACTCCGAGGGCCCTCACCTCCTCCCTGTAGGCCGTCTCGTTGTTGTTGGTAATCAATCCTACCACTGTAGTGTCATCCGCAAACTTGATGATTGAGTTGGAGGCGTACATGGCCACGCAGTCGTGGGTGAACAGGGAGTACAGGAGAGGGCTCAGAACGCACCCTTGTGGGGCCCCAGTGTTGAGGATCAGCGGGGTGGAGATGTTGTTACCTACCCTCACCTACCCTCACCACCTGGTACAAAACCAATTTGACATTTGCTCAATGCATAGTAGGCTGCTAAAGATAATGCGGAAGATTTTCCCAAGGTTGCTGTTGACGCATATCCCACGATAGTTATTGGGGTCAAATTTGTCACCACTTTTGTGGATTGGGGTGATCAGCCCTTGGCTCCAAATATTGGAGAAGATGACAGAGCTAAGGATGTTAAAGAGTTTAATTATAGCCAATTGGAATTTGTGAAATGTACAGTTGAAGTCGGAAGTTTACATACATTTGTTTTTACGCTACTGCTACTCTCTGTTCATCATATATACATAGTCATTTTAACCATATCCACATGTACATACCACCTCAATCAGCCCGGCTAACCGGTGACCGTATGTAGCCTCGCTGTTTTTATAACCTCGCTAATGTATGTAGCCTCACTACTGTTATTTTTCACTGTCTTTTTATTTCTTTACTTACCTGTTCACCTAATACCTTTTTTGCACTATTGATTAGAGCCTGTAAGTAAGCATTTCACTGTAAGGTCTACTGTTGTTTTGGGCACACGTGACAAATACACTTTGATTTGATTTGATTTACACTTATTGGAGTCATTAAAACTAATTTTTCAACCCCTCCACAAAATTCTTGTTAACAAACTATAGTTTTGGCAAGTCGGTTAGGACATCTACTTTGTGCATGACGCAAGTCATTTTTCCAAAAATAGTTTACAGACAGATTATTTCACTTATAATTCATTGTATCACAATTCCAGTGGGTCAGAAGTTTACATACACTAAGTTGACTGTGTCTTTATTAAACAGCTTGGAAAATTCCCCAAAATTATGTCATGGCTTTAGAAGCTTCTGATAGGCTAATTGACATCATTTGAGTCAATTGGAGGTGTACCTGTGAATGTATTTCAAAGCCTACCTTCAAACTCAGTGCCTCTTTACTTGACATCATGGGAAAATCAAAATAAATCAGTCAAGACCTCAGAAAAATGTTGTAGACCTCCAGAAGTCTCGTTTATCCTTGGGAGCAATTTCCAAATGTCTGAAGGTACCACGTTCATCTGTACAAACAATAGAACGCAGGTATAAACACCATGGGACCACGCAGCCGTCATACCGCTCAGGAAGGAGACGCATTCTGTCTCCTAGAGATGAATTTACATTGGTGTGAAAAGTGCAAATCAATCCCAAAACAACAGCAAAGGACCTTAATAAGATGCTGGATGAAACAGGTACAAAAGTATCTATATCCACAGTAAAAACGGGTCCAATATAGATATAACCTGAAAGGCCGCTCAAAAAGGAAGAAGCCACTGCTCCAAAACCGCCATAAAAAAGACAGACTACGGTTTGCAAATGCACATGGTGAGAAAGATGGTACTTTTTGGAGAAATGTACTCTGGTCTGATGAAACAAAAATAGAACTGTTTGACCATAATGACCATCGTTATGTTTGGAGAAAAATGGGGGAGGCTTGCAAGCCAAAAAACACCATCCCAACCGTGAAGCACGGGGGTGGCAGCATTATGTTGTGGGGGTGCTTTGCTGCAGGAGGGACTGGTGCACTTCACAAAATAAATGGCTTCATGAGGAAGGAAAATTGTGGATATATTGAAGTAACATCTCAAGTTAAAGCTTGGTCGCAAATGGGTCTTCCAGATGGACAATGACCCCAAGCATACTTCCAAAATTGTGGCAAAATGGCTTAAGGACAACAAAGTCAAGGTATTGGAGTGGCCATCACAAAGCCCTGACCTCAATCCTATAGAACATTTGTGAGCAGAACTGAAAAAAGTGTGTGCGAGCAAGGTCTACAAACTTGACTCAGTTACACCAGCTCTGTCAGGAGGAATGGGCCAAAATTCACCCAACCTATTGTGGGAAGGTGGTGGAAGGCTTCCCGGAACATTTGACCCAAGTTAAACAATTTAAAGGCAATGCTGCCAAATACTAATTGAGTGTATGTAAAGTTCTGACACACTGGGAATGTGATGAAAGAAATAAAAGCTGAAATGAATCATTCTCTCCACTATTATTCTGACATTTCACATTCTTAAAATAAGGTGGTGATCTTATCTGAGCTAAGACAGGACATTTTTATTAAGATTAAATGTCATGAATTGGGAAAAACTGAGTTGAAATGTATTTGGCTAAGGTGTATGTAAACTTCTGAATTCAACTGTATATTAAATATCTCGCCCTCTCCCCCCTCTCTCTCTCTGTCACTCTCCCTCCCTCCCCCTCTCTCTTTCACTCTCACTCTCTCCCCTCCTTTCTCTCCCTCTCTCTCGCCCCCTTATCTCAGTCTTAAAGTCAAAAGTACTCACAGGATAATGGACCACTTGTGCTCAAAGACACAGTAAAATTATCTCTAGAATGAAATGACAACCCCTTTGCTGTATCACAGTGAAACGATCAAAAATAGTTTTGGTAGTATTTATATTATTAGTTATACTAACACATAGTATCTATAGAAATATATCTCTTCCAAAAATGATAGATATTATAAATGTTGTATCTTTATTTGCGAGACTTTAATATTTATGACAAAAACACTGTTGCCATGTAAACTCATGTTTTTTTGTTGTAGAAGAGCTAGTCAGAGAGATGGTTGGGTCACACCCAAACCCAAAGCCTTTGATGGGGTAAATTATTTTGGGCCTGTCTGGCCTTTTAGAAGGTTCCCACTAATATTATTGTAGAGCTCCTATTTGGAGCATGTTATGAATGGCCAGGGGAGCAGACTGATGCCAGCCTCCCATAGCGTGGTCCTGGAGTCCTGGAGTTGAGTCCCAAATGTAGTGCACTATGTAGGGAATAGGGTTCCATTTGGGATGCAGGCCTGGAGTACTAGCTCCGAGTCCTCTGTCACAATCACAGACACTTCCATCACTCTACTGCCCTCACCCTGTCTGATGTCTGATGTATGATGGGGGTTCTACTGTTTGATCTGAAGAGAAAGGATTTCAGAGTGTGAATCAGACAGAGAGAGCTAAAGAGAAAGCCACTCAATAGAGTAATTTGTACTTTATTGGTCTTGGGGTAAATTTAGCGACTGAACAGTGTGAAGGTAGCGATATTGTTCCTCTCATATCTGTGAGATCTAGAACCTAAAAGGGTTCTTTGGCTGTCCCTATCGGAGAAACCTTTGAAGAACCATTTTTGGTTCTGGGTAGAACCTATTTGGTTCCAGGTAGAACCCTTTTGGGTGCCATGTGGAACTCTTTCCACAGAGGGTTCTACATGGATTCCAAAAGGGTTCTACCTGGAACCAAAACTGATTATCCTATGGGGACAGCTGAAGAACCCTTCTGGAACATTTTTTTCTCAGAGTGTAAGGTCTGAATCTTTGTATTATGAGAAGTTAGTTGAGGACACAATGGAGGTGGTTGACTGATAGAATGTATTGGATCATTAACAGTTGTCTCCTGCTGCTCCAGCAGGAGACAACATTACATACAGAAAATAATATCCAGAATAAAAACACAAGAAAGCTTTGGGGCTTATTTTCATTATGGTCCTCATTTTGCAGCGAGATGACAGGGGGGCAAGACTGACACTTCACATTCACTCAATGCAATTTAAAACAACAACAACAATAGCAATTCTTAACAAATTAGTTGAGGTAGACTCTCTCTTCTCACAGCCACTAGTTTAGCTATGTGAGGAGAAGACTAGTTGGGGTGGCAACCATATTTAGGGCCAGTCTGGCCAGGCCAGACAGACTCTCTCCTGCATTACCCCTCAGACCTGGGGCCGTATTTATCAAAGCATCTCAGAGTAGGACTGTTCATCTAGGATCAGTTTAGCCTTTTATGTCATAATGAACAAGATTACAGTGGTGGATACGGCCCCTGGCCTGCATTTCCGAGGCTCTTGCTGGTGTTTTCCTCAGCAGGTCTGAGTGACAGTTATAGGTGGCTGTTCTCTGTGGCCCCCGGAGGCCCCGTCCCTGCTCCCTCTGTTCCCATGCCCATTAATCACCAGCCCTGTGGGGGCCAATCACATGCCGCACTGCTCCACTGGGGCCCCTGTCATGCCCACTTCCTGTGTCTACACAGGACCCAACCGGGTCGACCGTGGACACTGCCATAGGAAAAGACTCCGGGACAACAGAATGAAGTGTACGAAGGGTCAGTGCCATAAAGATTTTTTCCAACTTTTTCCAAAACATTAAGCCCAAGGCTTCTTTTGTTATGAGCATAACACAGCTAGTGTTACACAACCAAAGAGAAACATTTAAGGGCCCTCTGAGATCTGCCTTAAACTAGCATTCTGAGAAAGCTACAGGGCTATACGTGATTTTATATGGAATGTTAAGAGAGACTACTCTATCTCCGCTAAAAAAACTGGGTTTCAGTGATAAACCTGGGACTACTCAGTCAGAAACTTTGCCACTTGGTCATCTCCTGTACTCTCCTACTCTATCAGTCCTTTTCAAATGTTCCAGTCCAGAATGGGCTTTTTGTTTTCCCATAGCTTGCTGTATGTAACCTCCTACATTTACAGTGCTGTGGTGGTTAAAGTCTTTAAGAATCAGATGTAAAAGTTTCCTGTCCTGAAGCTAAATTCCACAGATTACAGTGATGGATTGATCTCTAGTAAAGAGACCTTAGATGATGAGGATGATGTGTTAAACGGAGTGCTCCCCTTAACTGTATTGGAATAGTCCAAACGCATCCACCCGCCAATCAAACCCCATTTAAGTTAGAGGCAGCGGAGGGTCCAATAGCCTTGAGCAGGGGGAGCTCCCTATAGATCACTAGACCTGTCCAGTGTGATTGAAATAGATTGAATGTAGAATGAAGTTTGGCCCTTGCAGAGCTTTTAACACTTGGGATTGGGGGCAGTATTTTGACGTCCGGATGGAAAGCGTGCCCAAAGTAAACTGCCTGTTACTCAGGCCCAGAAGTTAGGATATGCATATAGTTGGTAGATTTGGATAGAAAACATGCTAAAGTTTCTAAAACTGTTAAAATAATGTTGTCTGTGAGTATAACAGAACTGATATGGCAGGTGAAACACCGAGGTCAAACCATCCCCCAACAAAAAATTTCAGCCTACTACTGTTTTCAATGGCTGTCACTTTTATTATAAGGCGAAGTCCTCCCAGATTGCAGTTCCTAGGGCTTCCACGAGATGTCAACCGTCTTTAGAAAACGTTTCGGGCTGGTTTTTGGAAAAATTAGCCAGAAATTGTAGTTTTTCTAGGTGGCTCCCATTTTGGCTTTAGTGTTTCCAAGTGCGTGATTGAGAGCGCGTTCTTTGGTATTTTTGCTGGTAGACAATAACGATTCTCCGTCTTAAATTTAATTGTTTATTTACGTATTAGGGTACCTAAGGTTTGATTATAAACGTTGTTTGACTTGTTTGGAAAAGTTTATTAGTAACGTTTGGGATTCATTTTGTATGCATTTTGATGGAGGGAAACTGGGTGGATTATTGACTGGAGCGCGCCAGCTAAACTGAGTTTTTATGGATATAAAGAAGGACATTATCAAACAAAAGGACCATTTGTGATGTATCTGGGACCTTTTGGAGTGCCAACAGAAGAAGATCATCAAAGGTAAGGCATTTATTATATCGACATTTCTGACTTTTGTGTCGCACCTGCCTGGTTGAAAGATCTTTCATGGTTTTGTATGCGGGGCGTTGTCTTCAGATAATTGAATGGTGTGCTTTTGCCATAATGCCTTTTTGAAATCTGACACAACGGCTGGATTAACAAGAAGGTAAGCTTTATTCTGATGTATTACACTTGTGATTGTATGAAAGTTAAATATTTATAATACTATAGTTTGAATTTCGCGCTCTGCAATTTCACCGGATGTTGTCGAGGTGTCCCGCTAGCGGCACGTCTTTCCCAAAGAGGTTTTAAACAGCAGGGTAGAGCAACACATACACACACAGAAACACACACACGGTACACACACACAGACACACATACAAACACACACTTACGCTACTCATGCTGTGTTAGCAATGTCGAGGACTTGCCCCCAAGGTAGGCCCTGCGTGCTAAGACAAGCTTGCTTGGCTGTAGTGTGTGAGTGTTTGTGTGCGTGTACACTCCTAGAAAAAAGGTGCACTCCTAGACCTTAAAGTATTCTACGGCTTTCCTGTCCCCATAGGAGAACACTTTGAATAACTATTTTGGGTTCCAGGTAGAATCCTTTTCAGTTCCATGTAGAACCCTTTCCACAGAGGGTTGTACATTAAATCCATAGGGTTCTACCGGGAACCAAAAAGGGTTCTAACTGGAACCAAAAAGGGTTATCTTATGGGGACAGCTGAAGAACCCTTTTGGAACCTTTTTTTCTAAGAGTGTAGGTTTGATGTGGCCCATAAAGAAGTCAGGGCTGTGAGTGACACATGGTTAGGTCTTAATGACCCCCAGCGCTCGGCTAAAGCTGCAGGCCCTGTGTTTACCCTCCAGCGCCATTCAACCTGCACAGGCCACTCTTTATGGTTCAAGACCAGGTCACAGCACACTGATGCTGAGTAACAATCCCAACACACACACACACACACACACACACACACACACACACACACACACACACACAAGAATACATACATACACGCACGCACGCACATACACACACACAACATGCATATCTGCACGTACACACACTCATGCAGACATGCACAAACATACACTGTACACACACACACTCTCTCTCTTTCCCACAGATTGCCCCTCGCATACACACATACCCTCTCACACAGAAAACATACACACAAATGCTCCCTGTGTCTCCGTGAGCAATAATCCTAGCAGCTAAATGAATAAGATCCCCTGGGCACTCTATCCCAGTAATTTATGGTCAAACAAAAACCGTTGAGACAAGGAGTTATGGCCTGTGAATTGCTTGTGTTGGCTGCTCCATAAAAGACATCACCTTGTCAGGCACAGTAGTGTACGGGATTCAGGAGTAGAGGAAGGGGTCGGGGGGTAGAGGGGTGTGTGTGTGTGTGTGGGGGGGGGGGTTCTGTGCTCGGAAAATCAGCTGCTCTCCATATGGGTGGCCTTTCTGCTCAACTCTCCCCCACTACAGATACCCCTCATCACCCCATCTCTCGCCCCCTCCATAGAGATCCGACATTCAAATCGCTCCGTTTGAAGAACAGCGAAATGCCACTGACTCCGATAATAGCTCACCCAATCCACTGAAGTGTCAAATCTATGATCAGGAAATGTCAACAAGGCTTTTTTCTCCGCTGCTGTAGACTTTATTTTAGATAAGACATTTTATTCAAACACGACAGAAGAAAGTAGAAAAGCGTACCGAAATTATAGATAACGTAACATTGTGTGATGTACGTTTATACTGAACTATATTCTTCCTCTATCCTACTGAATGGGAGACTGAATATAATAATTGACATATACTGTAGATACATAATAATATTTAATTCAGTACATACACTAATATTTCACTTATTTTACAAAGTACCTTATTCTAAGTTTACTCCATGTGTGGCGGGCTGGCAGAGACATTCCCCGTTTCGTTCCCAGGGTTTTATTTAGCCTGTTTAGGTTTGGAGCATCAGTCTAGATGGCTTTTCCACTAATTGGAGGCCTCATTACAGCTAATTATGCTTCAGCTGTTGGTCTTCTCATCCCACTCCTCCTCTACTCCACTCTCCACACCAAATAACTCTTCACTGAGTGTCTCTGCGGAACACACACGCGCGCACGCACGCACGCACGCACGAACACACACACACACACACACACACACACACACACACACACACACACACACACACACACACACACACACACACACACACACACACACACACACACACACACACACACGTATTTGTAGAGTGGAGCAACTAGCTATGCTGTGAGATGGCAAAAAGCAGGTGGTTCTGGGTAGGTCCCAGTGGGCACATTCTCACAAAGAGCAGAGAGCTAGATGCTCGGGATCATCTGGAAAACAAGTTAATCAACACAGCTCCAGACAAAAGAGAGAGAGAGCTCCTGATGCTGGGATGCAAGTCCCCTGACAACAGAGAGAGAGAGAGAGAGAGAGAGAGAGAGAGCTCCTGGTACCGAGATGCAGGGCTCCTGGGCTGCAGGCTGAGTGAATGGGGGGCCATTATTAGACACTAGTATAGCCCTCGCTCCCCCTATCAGGGCTGAGCTGTCATTATTGGGCTATTCTTGGGGGAAGCTGCTATAGACCACAAAGTGTTAACATTCAGTATCTGAAGAAAGTGTGAAATGCTTGATAATGTACAGTATGTGGTATTAACAGAGAGGTATATTTTCTGGGTGCTTTAAATATTGACTGACTTTCATCAAGCCAGTCAATATTTACTAACCAGGTAGGTTACCAGTCAGCAGCACAGGAATGAAATCATCAACATTTATTGATCACATATTTTCTAATTCTGCAGAAATGTGCTTTTAAGCAGTATCCAAATCCATCAGATGTAGCGATCACAATATAGGAGCCATACCTAGGAAAACCCCAGTTCCAAAGGCTGGGCCTAATATAGTGTATAACAGGTCATACAATACGTTCTGTAGTGATTCCTATGTTGTGGATGTAAAGAATTGTTGTTGGTCTGTGGTGTGTAATGAGTAGCAACCAGGCGCTACACTTGACAAATTTATGAAATTGCTTATTCCAGATACTAATAAGCACGCACCATTAAGAAAACGACTGTAAAAACGGTTAAATCCCCATGGATTGTTGAAGAATTGAAAAATGGTATGGTTGAGAAGGATGAGGTAAAAGGAATGGCAAATAAGTCTGTCTGCACAACCGATTGGCAAACGTATTGTAAATTGAGAAAAACATGTGACTAAACTGAATAAAAAGATACATTATATAAAGAATGATAGTAAAAAGCTTTGAAGCACTTTAAATGACATTTTGGACAAAAAGACAAACTCATTTTGGACAAAAAGGCCCACTGATATTGCCAATTACTTTAATACTTTTTTCATTGGCAAGATTAGCAAACGTAGGCATGACATGCCAGCACAAACACTTACACTACACATCCAAGTATAACTTATCAAATTATGAAAGACAAGCATTGTAATTTTGAATTCAGTAAAGTGAGTGTGGAAGAGGTGAAAAAAATTGCACACCAGGGTCTGACAACTTGGATGGAAAATTTCCGAGGATAATAGCGAACAATATTGCCACTCCTATTTGCCATATCTTTAATCTAAGCCTACTAGAAAGTTTGTGCCCTCAGGCCTTGAGGGGTGCAAAAGTAACTCCGTTACCCAAGAATAGTAAAGCCCCCTTTACTGGCTCAAATTAACCAACCAATCAGCCTGTTAACAAGCATTAGTAATTTTCTGGAAAAAAATGGTGTTTGACCAGGTACAAAGCTATTTTACTGTAAACAAATTTAGAACAGACTTTCAGCATTGTTATAGGGAAGGATATTCAACAAGCACAGCACTTACACAAATGACTGATGATTGGTTGAGAGAAATTTATGATAAAAAGATTGTGGGAGCTGTTTTGTTAGACTTCAATGCAGCTTTTGACATTATCAATCATAGTCCGCTGCTGGAAAAAACGTATGTGTTATGGTTTTACACCCCCTGCTATATTGTGGATAAGAGTTACAGTGAGGAGAACAAGTATTTGATACACTGCTGATTTTGCAGGTTTGCCTACTTACAAAGCATGTAGAGGTCTGTCATTTTTTATCATAGGTACACTTCAACTGTGAGAGACAGTAGAAGGGTGTGTGTGCGTTAAAAATCACATTGTATGATTTTTAAGTAATTCATTTGCATTTTATTGCATGACATAAGTATTTGATCACCTACCAACCAGTAAGAATTCCGGCTCTCACAGACCTGTTAGTTTTAGAGCTACTACCCCCCTACTTTTTCAATTTCCGCCTGAAGACATACCCAAATCTAACTGCCTGTAGCTCTGGCCCAGAAGCAAGAATATGCTTATTCTTGGTACCATTTCAAAGAAAACACTCTGAAGTTTGTGTAAATGTGAATTGAATGTAAGAGAATATAACACAATAGATCTGGTTTAGATAATACAATGAAAAAAAAATCATCATCATCTTTAAAATGAACAAAATGAACAAGATAAAACAAACATTCAGATAGGATGATTTCAGAGAAAAATATAAGAGGGCAACAGTACTTGTGCAAAGTTTCAGAATGATAACTTCCAAAATGAGTGTGCTACATGACATTTATCATGAAGTCACCCAGGTGTCCCACACAAGTAGCCCAAATGTACCCAAGTGGCCAAATTGGTGAAGGTATACATTTTGAAACAAATAACTATATACAAAATACCAAAATGGTATTCTAACACACACACCCAAAAAATGGAGAAAAAAATATACACATTTACAAAATAACATGGGTAACTATTTACACACTTTCAATATTTGGAAGACCCTCAGTCCTCTATCAAATCAAATGTATTTATATAGCCCTTCGTACATCAGCTAATATCTCAAAGTGCTGTACAGAAACCCAGCCTAAAACCTCAAACAGCAAGCAATGCAGGTGTAGAAGCACGGTGGCTAGGAAAAATTCCCTAGAAAGGCCAAAACCTAGGAAGAAACCTAGAGAGGAATGAGGCTATGAGGGGTGGCCAGTCCTCTTCTGGCTGTGCCGGGTGGAGATTATAACAGCACATGGCCGAGATTTTCAAACGTTCATAGAAGACCAGCAGGGTCAAATATTAATAATCACAGTAGTTGTAGAGGATGCAACAGGACAGCACCTCAAGAGTAAATATGAACAGTTTAGGGTTCCATAGCCGCAGGCAGAACAGTTGAAACTGGAACAGCAGCAAGGCCAGGTGGACTGGGGACAGCAAGGAGTCATCATGCCAGGTAGTCCTGACGCATGGTCCTAGGGCTCAGGTCCTCCGAGAGAGAGAAAGAGAGAATTAGAGAGAGCATACTTAAATTCACACAGGACACCGGATAAGACAGAAGAAGTACTCCAGATATAACAAACTGACCCTAGCCCCCCGACACATAAACTACTGCAGCATAAATACTGGAGGCTGAGACAGGAGGGGTTAGGAGACACTGTGGCCCCATCCAATGAGACCCCTGGACAGGGCCAAACAGGAAGGATATAACATCACCCACTTTGCCAAAGTTCTACACAATATTGTGCTGCTGAGGTATAACAAACAGATATATTTATATATATATATAGTACAGGGAACATAAGGTTGAATCTATTATTATAGACCTGCTACATCTACTGTCTCTTTTATATTATGACATTTCAGCTAGATCTACTGTCTCTATTATAATATGACAGACCAGCTAGATCTACTGTCTTTATTATATTACAACAGACCAGCTGTATCTACTGTCTCCATTTCACTTTGGCCATTGTTGTGGGCCTGCCCTCCCCTCAACAGCCTCAAATAGGCTTTTTCATGTGGGTTGGGGTGGGGCAGCAGACACACACATCTCACATTTCATGACATTACATGTTTATATATTGCTTCTAAAATGTAAAAAAATAAAAATACGATGTTATATTATTAATTTCAAACAAGGGCATTAGCATGAGAAGAACTTACCAGTCCAAAACGGTGACATTGCTCCTCTTCTGCAGGCACGTTAGAGATTATACACAGTGGCTACAATCTCCGTTCAAAAAATATTCCTCCACTTGGGAATCGCAAAATGAATCGTCCTACAACAATCTCTGTCTCACTTTTCTGATCAATTTCTTCTAAAATTGTGTGTACATCTGTAATGAATTTCCTCCTCCTCCTCCGAAGAGGAGAGGCGAAACGGATCTGAGGACCAATATGCGTCGTGGTGTCCATGGTTCTTTTTAATGCGTTAAGGTACACATGAACAACTGACTACAAAAAACAAGAAATGTGAAAACTCAAAACAGTCCTATCTGGTGCAAACACAGAGACAGGAACAATCACCCACAAACACACAGTGAAACCCAGGCTACCTAAGTATGATTCTCAATCAGAGACAACTAATGACACCTGCCTCTGATTGAGAACCATACTAGGCCGAAACATAGAAATACTCAAATCATAGAAAAACAAACATAGACTGCCCACCCAACTCACGCCCTGACCATACTAACTAATTACAAAACACAGGAAATAAAGGTCAGAACGTGACAGTACCCCCAAAGGTGCGGACTCCGGCTGCAAAACCTTGACCTATAGGGGAGGGTCTGGGTGGGCGTCTGTCCGCGGCGGCGGTTCTGGCGCGGGACGCGGACCCCACTTCACCATTGTCTTAGTCCGCCTTATTGTCCGCCTCCGTGGCTTTCTCACCATGGCAACCCCTCTCAATGACCCCACTGGACAGAGGGGCAGGAGCTCGGGACAGAGGGGCAGGAGCTCGGGACAGAGGGGCAGGAGCTCGGGACAGAGGGGCAGGAGCTCGGGACAGAGGGGCAGGGGCTCGGGACAGAGGGGCAGGGGCTCGGGACAGAGGGGCAGGGGCTCTGGCGCCTCTGGGCTGAGGGGCTCTGGCGCCTCTGGGCTGAGGGGCTCTGGGCTGAGGGGCTCCGGCAGCGGCGCCGGACAGGCGGGAGGCTCCGGCAGCGGCGCCGGACAGGCGGGACGCTCCGGCGGGACCACCTGCAGGGAGGAGACAGAGAGACAGCCTGGTGCGTGGGGCTGCCACAGGAACCACCAGGCTGGGGAGACCTTCAGGAGGCTTGGTGTTAGGAGGAGCCTGAAGGACCGGGCTGTGGGGGAGCACTGGAGCTCTGGTGCGCAACCTTGGCACCACTTCCCCAGGCTGGACAACTACTCTAGCCCGGACCCTCCAGAGTGCAGGCACAGGTTGAACCGGGCTGTGGGTAAGCACGGGAGATCTAGTGCTTACTACACGCACCTCTCCCTTTGGCTCCACTCCCACATTTGCCCGGCACGAGCGGAGCGCAGGCAGAGGACGCACTGCACCCTCCCAGCGCCCCGGAGACACAGCACGCAGAGCTGGCGCAGGATAACCTGGACCAAAACTGCGTACCGGCGACCAGACCCGCTGAGCAGGCACCATACGCCCTGGCTCAATGCCCACACTCGCATGGCACTTTCGGGGGGCTGCCCTATAGCGCACCGGGCTATGGGCACGCACTGGCGACACCGTGCGCTTAACCGCATAACACGGTGCCTGACCAGTAATGCGCTGCTTATCATAAGCACGAGGAGTGAGCTCAGGTCTGCTACCTGGCTTAGTACCACACCTCGTGTGCCCCCGCCCACATTTTTTGGGGGGCTGCCTCTCGTACCTGTCGCACTGCCGTGCTGGCTTCGCCAACCTCATTCTCCTGTAACCTTCCTTGCACTGCTCCATCGAATCCCAGGCGGGCTCCGGCACTCTCCCTGGGTCGACCGCCCACCTGTCTATCTCCTCCCAAGTTGTGTAGTCCAGATTCTGCTCTGATGCTGGCCGCTGTTGTTGCTGCTGCTGCTGTCGTCGCTGCTGTTTACCACGCCGCTTGGTCCGAGTTGGTTGGTGGCTGATTCTGTAATGAATTTCCTCCTCTTCCTCCGAAGAGGAGAGGCGAAACGGATCTGAGGACCAATATGCGTCGTGGTAAGTGTCCATGGTTCTTTTTAATGCGTTAAGGTACACATGAACAACTGACTACAAAAAACAAGAAATGTGAAAACTCAAAACAGTCCTATCTGGTGCAAACACAGAGACAGGAACAATCACCCACAAACACACAGTGAAACCCAGGCTACCTAAGTATGATTCTCAATCAGAGACAACTAATGACACCTGCCTCTGATTGAGAACCATACTAGGCCGAAACATAGAAATACTCAAATCATAGAAAAACAAACATAGACTGCCCACCCAACTCACGCCCTGACCATACTAACTAATTACAAAACACAGGAAATAAAGGTCAGAACGTGACAACATCTGTATATCTTGACTTAGATTTAGCTTTCCCTGACTTAGTCGCCATACTGATTGATATATAAACAGCTGAATCTGCTCGTTTACCAAAACAACACTGCGTAAAATGCGTAGCTCCTTCCGGAATAAAACTTCAATAGCGAATGACTCTCTTTACGCTGGAGTTTAGACATGGGTTGGTCTTCCAACACACAACCATTGCATACTGCCGTTTACCTCAGCTCATTGGCTATCTACCCAGCTAGATTTCAAGACGATCAGTGGTCATTGGGTTAAAATACAGTCAATCAACGAAACAGTGGTCATATCATTGGTGCACAGTGATGTCATTACTTGTTGTCTTCAAATCGGTTTCTGTCAGTCAATACGTCCCGCAAAATGGCCCATCAGGTTTGGTTGTGTTACAAACAATTTAGTGTTTTAAGACTTTGGCTTGTAGTGTGATTTTGCTGAATGATTGTTGTGTTACAAACAAACCAGTTGATTGCAATGAAACCAAACGTAACTGGAAAAGTCAAGTTCTGTGTGGGTTATTTACCTGGAATGTGTCGTCGAAAATGGAATGAGACGGAATTCACGACACAAGCAGTTCACAAAATGTTTCGTGTTAGGCTATAAAAAAGGATTTTATTAAAAAAAAGATAATTCATTGTGTAACAATGAGCATTGGGATTGCAAACAGAAGAAGATCGTCAAAGGTAAACTATTTATTTTAATGCAGTTTGTGATTTTGTTACGCCTGTGCTGGTTGAAATTCTTGTTTTTTATGGGGCTCTATACTCAGATAATCTCATCGTATTATTTCGCAGTAAATCCTTTTTTAAATCTGACAATGCAGTTGGATTTGCAAGATTCTAGGCTTTCGATACCTGTGAGACACTTGTATTTTCATGAATGTTTAATATGACTATTTATGTAGCGATCACCGTATGTTGTGGAATTTCAGCCCCCTACCGGGTTCCGTGCTCAGAGAGGTTAAGAAGCCCTCCTGTTCTCCACTCATTACCTGTATTAACTGCACCTGTTTGAACTCGTTACCTGTATAAAAGACACCTGTCCACACACTCAAACAGACTCCAACCTCTCCACAATGGCCAAGAACAGAGAGATGTGTAAGGAGATCGGGGATAAAATTGTAGACCTGCACAAGGCTGGGATGGGCTACAGGACGATAGGCAAACAGCTTGGTGAGAAGGCAACAACTGTTAGCGCAATTATTAGAAAATGGAAGAAGTTCAAGATGACGGTCAATCACCCTTGTTCTGGGGCTCCATGCAAGATCTCACCTCGTGGGTTATCAATGATCATGCGGAAGGTGAGGGATCAGCCCAGAACTACACGGCAGGACCTGGTCAATGACCTGAAGAGAGCTGGGACCACAGTCTCAAAGAAAACCATTAGTAACACACTAGTACGCCGTCATTGATTAAAATCCTGCAGCGCACGCGTTCCCCTGCTCAAGCCAGCGCATGTCCAGGCCCGTCTGAAGTTTGCCAATGACCATCTGGATGATCCAGAGGAGGAATGGGAGAAGGCCATGTGGTCTGATGAGACAAAAATAGAGCTTTTTGGTCTAAACTCCACTCGCCGTGTTTGGAGGAAGAAGAAGGATGAGTACAACCCCAAGAACACCATCCCAACATGAAGCATGGAGGTAGAAGCATCATTCTTTGGGGATGCTTTTCTGAAAAGGGGACAGGACGACTGCACCGTATTGAGGGTAGGATGGATGGGGCCATGTATCGTGAGATCTTGGCCAACAACCTCCTTCCCTCAGTAAGAGTATTGAAGATGGGTCGTGGCTGGATCTTCCAGCATGACAAAGACCCGAAACACACAGCCAGGGAAACTAAGGAGTGGCTCCGTAAGAAGCATCTCAAGGTCCTGGAGTGGCCTAGCCAGTCTCCAGACCTGACCCCAATAGAAAATCTTTGGAGGGAGCTGAAAGTCCGTATTGCCCAGCGACAGCCCCGAAACTGGAAGGATCTGGAGAAGGTCTGTATGGAGGAGTGGGCCAAAATCCCTGCAGTGTGTGCAAAACTGGTCAAGATCTACAGGAAACGTATGATCTCTGTAATTGCAAACAAAGTTTTTTTTCTGATGTAGCAAATACTTATGTCATGCAATAAAATGTTAATTAATTACTTAAAAATCATACAATGTGATTTTCTGGATTTTTGTTTTAGAGCCAGTCTCTCAGAGTTGAAGTGTACCTATGATAAAAATGACAGACCTCTACATGCTTTGTAAGTAGGCAAGTGTATCAAATACGTGTTCTCCCCACTGTACCTCCAACATAATCCAAGTAGAATCAGGAATTCTCCAGGGCAGCTGTCTAGGCCCCCTTCTTTTTTCAGACTTTACTAATGACATGCCACTGGCTTTAACTTCTTGGTGACAGGGGGGCAGTATTGAGTAGCTTGGATGAATAAGGTGCCCAGAGTAAACTGCCTGCTACTCTGTCCCAGATGTGAATATATGCATATTATTAGTAGTATTGGATAGAAAAAACTCTGAAGTTTCTAAAAATGTTTGAATGATGTCTGTGAGTATAACAGAACTCATATGGCAGGCGATAACCTGAAAAAAATCCAACCAGGAAGTGGGAAATCTGAGGTTTGTAGTTTTTCAACTCTTTGCCATTCCAATATACAGTGTAAATGGGGTGATCTTGCACTTCATACGGCTTCCACTAGATGTCAACAGTCTTTAGAACTTTGTTTGAGGCTTCTAGTGTGAAGTGGGGGCAAATGAGAGCTGATCGAGCCAGGTGTCTGGCTGAGTGCCACAGGCCCTGAGGCACGGTCATGAGAGAGTTAGCCCTCATTCCATTGCTTTTCTACAGACATAAGAACTCTCTGGTTGGAACATTATTGAACATTTATGATAAAAACATCCTAAAGATTGATTCTATACTTAGTTTGACAAGTTTCTACAGGCTGTAACGGAACTTTTTTAACTTTTCGTCCGACTTTCGGCTGGACCTGAACGAGCGTTTGGATTTGTTTACCAAACGCCCTAACAAAATAAGCTTTTTGGACATAAATGATGGACATTATCAAACAAATCAAACATTTATCGTGGAACTGGGATTCATGGCAGTGCATTCTGATGAAGATCATCAAAGGTAAGTGAATATTTATAATGCTATTTCTGACTAATGTTGACTACACAATATGGCGGATATCTTTTTGGCTGGTTTGTTGTCTGAACACTGTACTCAGATTATTGCATGGTTTGATTTTTCCGTAACGTTTTTTAAAAATCTGACACAGCGGTTGCATTAAGGAGAAGTATATCTCTATTTCCATGTATAACCCTTGTAATGTCATCAACATTTATGATGAGTATTTCGGTAAATTAATGTGGCTCTTTGCACAATCACCGCATGTTTTAGAACTACTGAATGTAACGCGCCAATGTAAAATGAGATTTTTTTATTTGAATATGCACTTTATCGAACAAAACATACATGTATTGTGTAACATGAAGTCCTATGAGTGTCATCTGATGAAGATCATCAAAGGTTACTGATTAATTTTATCTCTATTTGTGCTTTTTGTGACTCCTCTCTTTGGCTGGAAAAATGGCTGTGTTTTTCTGTGAGTTGGTGGTGACCTAACATAATTGTTTGTGGTGCTTTCGCTGTAAAGTCTTTTTGAAATCAGACACTGTGGCTGGGTTAATGAGAATTTAGTCCTTAAAATGGTGTCAAATACTTGTATGCTTGAGGAATTATAATTATGAGATTTTTGTTGTTTTGAATTTGGCGCCCTGCACTTTCACTGCCTGTTGGCGAGGTGGGACGCTACCGTTATGTAGATGACTCAACACTATACACGTCATCTACTATAGTGAGTGAAATCACTGCAACACTTAACAAAGAGCTGCAGTTAGTTTCAGAATGCGTGGCAAGGAATACATTAGTCCTAAATATTTCAAAAACTAAAAGCATTGTACTTGGGACAAATCTTTCACCAAACCCTAAACCTAAACTAAATCTTGTAATAAGTAATGTGGAAATGAAGCAAGTTCAAGTGACTAAACTGCTTGGAGTAACCCTGGACTGTAAACTGTAATGGTCAAAACATGTTGATTCAACAGTAGCTAAGACAGGGAGAAGTCTGTCCATAATAAAGTGCTGGCTCTGCCTTTTTAACAATACTATCAACAAGGCAGGTCTAAAAGGCCCTAGTTTTGTCAAACCTGGACTACTATTCAGTGGTGTTGTCGAGTGCCACAAAGAGGGACCTCAGAAAATTACAATTGGCTCAGAACAGGGCAGCACGGCTGGCTCTTAAATCTACATGGAGAACTAACATTAATAATATGCATGTAAATCTATAATGGCTCAAAGTGGAGGAGATTGACTTCATCACTACTTGTTTTTGTAAGAAGTGTTGACAAGCTGAATGCACTGAGCTGTCTGTTTAAACTACAAGCACACAGCTCAGACACCCATGCATATCCCACAAGACATGTCACCAGAGGTCTCTTCACAGTCCCCAAGTCCAGAACAGACTATGGGAGGCGCACAGTACTAAATAGAGCCATGGTTGCATGAAACTCTATTCCATATCAGGTAACTGATGCAAGCAGTAGAATCAGATTTAAAAAACAGATAAAAATACACCTTATGGATAAGCGGAGACTTAAGAGATACACATACACACAGGTACAGACACACATACACACAGGTACAGATACACATACACACAGGTACAGACACACATACACACAGCTACAGATACACATACACACAGGTACAGATACACATACACACAGGTACAGATACACATACACACAGGTACAGACACACATACACACAGGTACAGATACACATACACACAGGTACAGACACACATACACACAGGTACAGACACACATACACACAGGTACAGATACACATACACACAGGTACAGATACACATACACACAGGTACAGACACACATACACACAGGTACAGACACACATACACACAGGTACAGACACACATACACACAGGTACAGACACACATACACACAGGTACAGACACACATACACACAGGTACAGACACACATACACACAGGTACAGACACACATACACACAGGTACAGACACACATACACACAGGTACAGACACACATACACACATACACACAGGTACAGACACACATACACACAGGTACAGATACACATACACACAGGTACAGACACACATACACACAGGTACAGATACACATACACACAGGTACAGACACACATACACACAGGTACAGACACACATACACACAGGTACAGACACACATACACACAGGTACAGACACACATACACACAGGTACAGATACACATACACACAGGTACAGATACACATACACACAGGTACAGACACACATACACACAGGTACAGACACACATACACACAGGTACAGACACACATACACACAGGTACATACACACAGGTACAGATACACATACACACAGGTACAGACACACATACACACAGGTACAGATACACATACACACAGGTACAGACACACATACACACAGGTACAGACACACATACACACAGGTACAGATACACATACACACAGGTACAGACACACATACACACAGGTACAGACACACATACACACAGGTACAGATACACATACACACAGGTACAGACACACATACACACAGGTACAGACACACATACACACAGGTACAGATACACATACACACAGGTACAGACACACATACACACAGGTACAGACACACATACACACAGGTACAGATACACATACACACAGGTACAGACACACATACACACAGGTACAGACACACATACACACAGGTACAGACACACATACACACAGGTACAGATACACATACACACAGGTACAGACACACATACACACAGGTACAGACACACATACACACAGGTACAGACACACATACACACAGGTACAGATACACATACACACAGGTACAGACACACATACACACAGGTACAGACACACATACACACAGGTACAGACACACATACACACAGGTACAGACACACATACACACAGGTACAGATACACATACACACAGGTACAGATACACATACACACAGGTACAGACACACATACACACAGGTACAGATACACATACACACAGGTACAGACACACATACACACAGGTACAGATACACATACACACAGGTACAGACACACATACACACAGGTACAGACACACATACACACAGATACACATACACACAGTACAGACACACATACACACAGGTACAGACACACATACACACAGGTACAGACACACATACACACAGGTACAGATACACATACACACAGGTACAGACACACATACACACAGGTACAGACACACATACACACAGGTACAGATACACATACACACAGGTACAGACACACATACACACAGGTACAGACACACATACACACAGGTACAGACACACATACACACAGGTACAGACACACATACACACAGGTACAGACACACATACACACAGGTACAGACACACATACACACAGGTACAGATACACATACACACAGGTACAGACACACATACACACAGGTACAGACACACATACACACAGGTACAGACACACATACACACAGGTACAGACACACATACACACAGGTACAGATACACATACACACAGGTACAGACACACATACACACAGGTACAGACACACATACACACAGGTACAGACACACATACACACAGGTACAGATACACATACACACAGGTACAGATACACATACACACAGGTACAGACACACATACACACAGGTACAGATACACATACACACAGGTACAGACACACATACACACAGGTACAGATACACATACACACAGGTACAGACACACATACACACAGGTACAGATACACATACACACAGGTACAGATACACATACACACAGGTACAGACACACATACACACAGGTACAGATACACATACACACAGGTACAGATACACATACACACAGGTACAGACACACATACACACAGGTACAGACACACATACACACAGGTACAGACACACATACACACAGGTACAGATACACATACACACAGGTACAGATACACATACACACAGGTACAGACACACATACACACAGGTACAGATACACATACACACAGGTACAGATACACATACACACAGGTACAGACACACATACACACAGGTACAGATACACATACACACAGGTACAGACACACATACACACAGGTACAGATACACATACACACAGGTACAGATACACATACACACAGGTACAGACACACATACACACAGGTACAGACACACATACACACAGGTACAGATACACATACACACAGGTACAGACACACATACACACAGGTACAGATACACATACACACAGGTACAGACACACATACACACAGGTACAGACACACATACACACAGGTACAGACACACATACACACAGGTACAGATACACATACACACAGGTACAGATACACATACACACAGGTACAGACACACATACACACAGGTACAGATACACATACACACAGGTACAGACACACATACACACAGGTACAGACACACATACACACAGGTACAGACACACATACACACAGGTACAGATACACATACACACAGGTACAGACACACATACACACAGGTACAGATACACATACACACAGGTACAGACACACATACACACAGGTACAGACACACATACACACAGGTACAGACACACATACACACAGGTACATATACACATACACACAGGTACAGATACACATACACACAGGTACAGACACACATACACACAGGTACAGATACACATACACACAGGTACAGACACACATACACACAGGTACAGACACACATACACACAGGTACAGACACACATACACACAGGTACAGACACACATACACACAGGTACAGATACACATACACACAGGTACAGATACACATACACACAGGTACAGACACACATACACACAGGTACAGACACACATACACACAGGTACAGATACACATACACACAGGTACAGATACACATACACACAGGTACAGATACACATACACACAGGTACAGATACACATACACACAGGTACAGACACACATACACACAGGTACAGATACACATACACACAGGTACAGATACACATACACACAGGTACAGATACACATACACACAGGTACAGATACACATACACACAGGTACAGACACACATACACACAGGTACAGATACACATACACACAGGTACAGATACACATACACACAGGTACAGATACACATACACACAGGTACAGATACACATACACACAGGTACAGACACACATACACACAGGTACAGATACACATACACACAGGTACAGATACACATACACACAGGTACAGATACACATACACACAGGTACAGATACACATACACACAGGTACAGACACACATACACACAGGTACAGATACACATACACATGATAAGACATGTATAAGACTGTAACGTCTTCTTCCAACTCACCCTCTCAAACAAATAGATTCCCCGAACGCAGCTCACTCTCCAGATCCCAATCACCTGAATTCTGATCACCTGTTCACACACCTGTATGTCATTATTACACACTATTTAGTTCAGTTCTTTGCATCCCATCATTGTGAGGTATTGTTTGTTTTGTGACACACTTCTATTTTACCTTCCTTTAACTAGGCATGTCAGTTAAGAACAAATTCTTATTTCGATGACGGCCTAGGAACAGTGGGTTAACTGCCTTGTTCAGGGCAGATCGAAAGATTTTTGCCTTTGGAGCGCTGTGTTTCCCGTAATTTAATCCTCCTGTGTATGATAGTTTTTGCCTGCATCACTAATGATGCCCTTTGCCTATTCCCTGCCTGTACCTTAGCCTACCCGATTTCCTGTTATCAACCTATTGCCTGATCTCCCGGACTACGTTACTAGCCTTTTTCCTGCCTTTACTGTTGCCTTTTTGGACCCCCTGTGTATAACCTTCTGCCTGACCCTGGACCCAACTACCTGCCTCCTCCTGGGGTCCTTTAAAAATAAACACCTGCTGCGCTTGAAACCAGCTCTCTGTCTCCCATCGTGTTCATTACAAAGACACACACATACTCATGGATTTTGTATTTTAGATATGTGATAGTAGAGCAGGGCTGACCTTTCACTATGGGGCTGTACAGCCCTCGCTCCCTCTACCAGGGCTGACCCGTCACTATGGGCTACACAGCCCTCGCTCCCTCTACCAGGGCTGACCTGTCACTATGGGCTACACAGCCCTCGCTCCCTCTACCAGGGCTGACCCGTCACTATGGGGCTGACCCTTCACTATGGGGCTGACCCTTCACTATGAGGCTACACAGCCCTCGCTCCCTCTACCAGGGCTGACCCGTCACTATGGGGCTACACAGCCCTCGCTCCCTCTACCAGGGCTGACCTTTCACTATGGGGCTGTACAGCCCTCGCTCCCTCTACCAGGGCTGACCCATCACTATGGGCTACACAGCCCTCGCTCCCTCTACCAGGGCTGACCCGTCACTATGGGCTACACAGCCCTCGCTCCCTCTACCAGGGCTGACCCGTCACTATGGGGCTGACCCTTCACTATGGGGCTGACCCTTCACTATGAGGCTACACAGCCCTCGCTCCCTCTACCAGGGCTGACCCTTCACTATGGGGCTACACAGCCCTCGCTCCCTCTACCAGGGCTGACCCGTCACTATGGGGCTACACAGCCCTCGCTCCCTCTACCAGGGCTGACCCATCACTATGGGGCTACAGAGCCCTCGCTCCCTCTACCAGGGCTGACCCTTCACTATGGGGCTACACAGCCCTCGCTCCCTCTACCAGGGCTGACCCGTCACTATGGGGCTACACAGCCCTCGCTCCCTCTACCAGGGCTGACCCGTCACTATGGGGCTGACCCTTCACTATGGGGCTGACCCTTCACTATGGGGCTACACAGCCCTCGCTCCCTCTACCAGGGCTGACCCGTCACTATGGGCTACACAGCCCTCGCTCCCTCTACCAGGGCTGACCCGTCACTATGGGGCTGACCCTTCACTATGGGGCTGACCCTTCACTATGAGGCTACACAGCCCTCGCTCCCTCTACCAGGGCTGACCCTTCACTATGGGGCTACACAGCCCTCGCTCCCTCTACCAGGGCTGACCCGTCACTATGGGGCTACACAGCCCTCGCTCCCTCTACCAGGGCTGACCTTTCACTATGGGGCTGTACAGCCCTCGCTCCCTCTACCAGGGCTGACCCATCACTATGGGCTACACAGCCCTCGCTCCCTCTAC
Source organism: Oncorhynchus nerka (assembly GCF_034236695.1). Taxonomy (NCBI): domain Eukaryota; kingdom Metazoa; phylum Chordata; class Actinopteri; order Salmoniformes; family Salmonidae; genus Oncorhynchus; species Oncorhynchus nerka. The sequence continues at coordinate 80,027,602 of NC_088408.1, forward strand.
CAGGGCTGACCCGTCACTATGGGCTACACAGCCCTCGCTCCCTCTACCAGGGCTGACCCGTCACTATGGGGCTGACCCTTCACTATGGGGCTGACCCTTCACTATGAGGCTACACAGCCCTCGCTCCCTCTACCAGGGCTGACCGTTCACTATGGGGCTACACAGCCCTCGCTCCCTCTACCAGGGCTGACCCGTCACTATGGGGCTACACAGCCCTCGCTCCCTCTACCAGGGCTGACCCATCACTATGGGGCTACAGAGCCCTCACTCCCTCTACCAGGGCTGACCCATCACTATGGGGCTACAGAGCCCTCACTCCCTCTACCAGGGCTGACCCGTCACTATGGGGCTACACAGCCCTCGCTCCCTCTACCAGGGCTGACCCGTCACTATGGGGCTGACCCTTCACTATGGGGCTGACCCTTCACTATGGGGCTACACAGCCCTCGCTCCCTCTACCAGGGCTGACCCGTCACTATGGGGCTACACAGCCCTCGCTCCCTCTACCAGGGCTGACCCATCACTATGGGGCTACAGAGCCCTCACTCCCTCTACCAGGGCTGACCCGTCACTATGGGGCTACACAGCCCTCGCTCCCTCTACCAGGGCTGACCCGTCACTATGGGGCTACACAGCCCTCGCTCCCTCTACCAGGGCTGACCCGTCACTATGGGGCTACAGAGCCCTCACTCCCTCTAACAGGGCTGACCCGTCACTATGGGGCTACACAGCCCAGGCCACTCATTACGTTACTCCAGTGCTGTTGTATGTACTGGACCTTGATTGATTAGCTTAATCAAATGTGTGTTAATGCTGGGCTGTAACCTTCTCTGTAGGTTCAAGCCCTGTGAGTTCCAGCCGAGTGAGTGAGTGACAGATGTGCTGGCTTAAACAAATTCACATATATGTACCCTACATGTATTACATCAAGGGCCAGGCCTCTGAAAGCGGGTCTCAGAATCCAGACCGCACTGTGTATAGGTAGAGTAGAGTAACTTTAGGGGGTCTCCTGACAGGTTCACAGGTCAGTTGCTGTACAAGGCTGCTGTGGAGGAGCTGGAAGTCCTACCTGCTGTGAGCTATGTGCTGGGGTGAATCAGACAGGAACGAGCCGCTGAGAGCAGGGGAAAGGCCACAGCATGCTGCCTGCTGCAGGTTTCACTAGCTGCAGAGCAGGCCTGCAGGTCTGACAGAGATAAGAGCAGCTACCTAGAGAGAAGGTCTGACTGAGAGAGAAGAGCAGCTAGCTACAGAGTAGGTCTGACTGAGAGAAGAGCACCTACCTACAGAGCAGGTCTGGCAGAGAGAAGAGTAGCTACCTACAGAGAAGGTCTGACTGAGAGATGAGCACCTACCTACAGAGAAGGTCTGAATGAGAGAAGAGCAGCTAGCTACAGAGTAGGTCTGACAGAGAGAAGAGTAGCTACCTACAGAGAAGGTCTGGCAGAGAGAAGAGTAGCTACCTACAGAGAAGGTCTGACAGAGAGAAAAGCAGCTACCTACAGAGAAGGTCTGACTGAGAGAGAAGAGCAGCTAGCTACAGAGTAGGTCTGACAGAGAGAAAAGCAACTACCTACAGAGAAGGTCTGACTGAGAGAGAAGAGCAGCTACCTACAGAGAAGGTCTGACTGAGAGAGAAGAGCAGCTAGCTACAGAGCAGGTCTGACTGAGAGAGAAGAGCAGCTACCTACAGAGAAGGTCTGACTGAGAGAGAAGGGCAGCTAGCTACAGAGCAGGTCTGACTGAGAGAGAAGAGCAGCTACCTACAGAGAAGGTCTGACTGAGAGAGAAGGGCAGCTAGCTACAGAGCAGGTCTGACTGAGAGAGAAGGGCAGCTAGCTACAGAGTAGGTCTGACAGAGAGAAGAGCAGCTAGCTACAGAGTAGGTCTGACTGAGAGAGAAGAGCAGCTACCTACAGAGTAGGTCTGACAGAGAGAAGAGCAGCTACCTGCAGAGTAGGTCTGACTGAGAGAAGAGCAGCTACCTACAGAGTAGGTCTGACTGAGAGAAGAGCAGCTAGCTGCAGAGTAGGTCTAACTGAGAGAGAAGAGCAGCTACCTACAGAGCAGGTCTGACTGAGAGAGAAGAGCAGCTACCTACAGTGTAGGTCTGACTAAGAGAGAAGAGCAGCTAGCTACCGAGAATGTCTGACTGAGAGAGAAGAGCAGCTATCTACCGAGAAGGTCTGAGTGAGAGAGAAGAGCAGCTAGCTACCGAGAAGGTCAGAGTGAGAGAGAAGAGCAGCTACCTACCGAGAAGGTCTGACTGAGAGAGAAGGGCAGCTAGCTACAGAGAAAATCTGACTAAGAGAGAAGGGCAGCTAGCTACAGAGAAAATCTGACTAAGAGAGAAAGGCAGCTAGCTACAGAGCAGATCCGACAGAGAGAGATGGGCAGCTAGCTACAGAGCAGATCCGACAGAGAGAGAAGGGCAGCTAACTACAGAGCAGATCCGACAGAGAGAGAAGGGCAGCTAGCTACAGAGAAAGTCTGACTAAGAGAGAAAGGCAGCTAGCTACAGAGCAGATCCGACAGAGAGAGATGGGCAGCTAGCTACAGAGCAGATCCGACAGAGAGAGAAGGGCAGCTAACTACAGAGCAGATCCGACAGAGAGAGATGGGCAGCTAACTACAGAGCAGATCCGACAGAGATCCGACAGAGAGAGATGGGCAGCTAGCTACAGAGCAGATCCGACAGAGAGAGATGGGCAGCTAGCTACAGAGCAGATCCGACAGAGAGAGATGGGCAGCTAGCTACAGAGCAGAGCAGAACTATACTATGCTGCTGTAGAATAAGCAGCCTTACACTAGAGCACATAGGGAGGAGCGTTTGGCTTCTCTAATGGGCATGGTTAGCACAGTATAGACCCCTTCATTGATTAGGATAGCTTCCCTTGGAGAGTATGTCAGAGAGTCCTTATCCCTCACACCACACACATCTACACATGCATCATCATCATCACAATTCAGAGGGATTATTTGTGTGAGGAACCTCATCAGATTAATGTGCAATACAGACAGAGCCAACTGTATTTGCTGTGTTCTGCGTGGTCTCTGTTCACATTCACCAGCACCCTCTCAGTGATGATTTGTTCCTGACCGCCACTTCTACATACAGCCTCATTCTCTCGGCAGCCAGCAGACAAGTTCTTTTTTTCCCCCTGTGTCTGTGTGGGGTACAGTGAGGTTGTCCTCCAGGCGCCACCATCCTTCCCTCCCAGACAGTTGAACTCATACAATAGAATGTTAAAGGGTTATTTAGAGCTCTCAGAACCTTCTCTGTGTTCCCTGTGGAGTTGCTTACCTGTTCTAGAACATGTGATTGGAAACAGGAGCCCATTAGATCAGGTTAAGATGAGATGTCTCATACTCTTCCCTTTGTGAATGGCACAGCGAGAGAAGAGTAAGAGAGCTATAGGGAAAAGGAGTAGAAAATAGGAATTCATTTCCTTCATTTAAACACACACACACACACACACACACACACACACACACACACACACACACACACACAAAAGTGCTGTCCCAGTGGAGTAAGGTTTTACCTGTGGCTGGCCAGGCTTTGCTGTCCCAGTGGAGTAAGGTTTTACCTGTGGCTGGCCAGGCTTTGCTGTCCCAGTGGAGTAAGGTTTTACCTGTGGCTGGCCAGGCTTTGCTGTCCCAGTGGAGTAAGGTTTTACCTGTGACTGGCCAGGCTTTGCTGTCCCAGTGGAGTAAGGTTTTACCTGTGGCTGGCCAGGCTTTGTTGTCCCAGTGGAGTAAGGTTTTACCTGTGGCTGGCCAGGCTTTGCTGTCCCAGTGGAGTAAGGTTTTACCTGTGACTGGCCAGGCTTTGCTGTCCCAGTGGAGTAAGGTTTTACCTGTGGCTGGCCAGGCTTTGCTGTCCCAGTGGAGTAAGGTTTTACCTGTGGCTGGCCAGGCTTTGCTGTCCCAGTGGAGTAAGGTTTTACCTGTGGCTGGCCAGGCTTTGCTGTCCCAGTGGAGTAAGGTTTTACCTGTGGCTGGTCAGGCTTTGCTGTCCCAGTGGAGTAAGGTTTTACCTGTGGCTGGCCAGGCTTTGCTGTCCCAGTGGAGTAAGGTTTTACCTGTGGCTGGCCAGGCTTTGCTGTCCCAGTGGAGTAAGGTTTTACCTGTGGCTGGCCAGGCTTTGCTGTCCCAGTGGAGTAAGGTTTTACCTGTGGCTGGCCAGGCTTTGCTGTCCCAGTGGAGTAAGGTTTTACCTGTGGCTGGCCAGGCTTTGCTGTCCCAGTGCAGTAAGGTTTTACCTGTGGCTGGCCAGGCTTTGCTGTCCCAGTGGAGTAAGGTTTTACCTGTGACTGGCCAGGCTTTGCTGTCCCAGTGCAGTAAGGTTTTACCTGTGGCTGGCCAGGCTTTGCTGTCCCAGTGGAGTAAGGTTTTACCTGTGACTGGCCAGGCTTTGTTGACCCTCTGTAAAGCACATGTTCTGGTGTGTGTCCCAAATGGCACCCTATTCCTTACTTTTGACCAGGGCACATAGGATTCTGGTCCAAAGTACTGTATAGGGAGTAGGGTGCCATTTGGGACAAACCTTTTTCACCCAGCCTAGTAATGTCTACTGGAGGACCAGATAATCAGGTCTCCAGGCAACACTATCCGGCCCATAAATCAACTTATAATGAATCTTTTCTTTTTAATCAATTACTCTACATTTCTTAGGGGTCCTATTAAATTGACATTGAGTTTCTCATTGAATTTCTTTGATCGTTTTCGTTAGGGGGCTAATCAAAACTTTGCATATGCATGTGATTACTTATGGATAACTTCAAGGGACAAGAACTGATATTCATACCCGAAATCTAACTTCAAGATTCAGAAAAAGAAAGCCTTAGAGATGGTCGGACACAGTGATGGTTCAGAAGTGCTCATCCAAAAGGCCCCGGACACATGCCGGAAATGACCCTCCACTGTGTGACTCCACCATAGTATCATACAATATATACATGTATCATAGGACTGACTTTATGCTCAGGGGAATGTTTCTACACAATGTCAGACACGCTGCAGTGATTTCTCTCTGTGAATTAGCCCCAGGTTAACAGCGTATCAAATGTGGACAGTTCTACGGAAAAAAACAATGCCTCAGAACGCCCAGTCCTGTCAGCAGATATGCCCATCAGATAAAGAATGGGAACTTCTAGAAGAATGAATCACCTGCAAGCACACACAATGACCCTCTCCTGTACTTTACACACTGCTACACTGCATCATGTAAAACATCTATCTATAGAACGGCTGCAGGTGAGGAAAGCCTGACTGTTGGAAAGTCATGCTCGGCCCACACGTTAGCTTTGAGGATGGCTGGGGTGCTGCTAATGTTTGACTACTGCACTATTTGTTGGGACAAGACCATGGACAGGTTGTTGAGTGTGTAGCTTCTTTGGAGTGTGTGTTTGGTGACAACAAGATAGCGTGGTAACACCTCTGACACACCTCATCAGTGATATTTCTTATCTGGTAAGGGGCCACGTTGAAAGAGGCCTGTCTACCTGTGGCGTCAGTACACAACTCTGAAGAAACGGTTTCAATTCATGAAAACTTTATATAAACCACTCACATTAACGACTGCAGTGGGATATACTGCCCTTTCATGTAATTGCCATGTAGGTCAATTTATCCACTGATAGAATGGCTTAGTCATTAATGGGAACGTTCATTTCCCATTAGCTCCTTTTAGTGTGTGTGTGTGTGTGTTCGTGCACGTGTGTGTGTGTGAACACTTGTGTGTCTGTGTTTGTGCATGTGTGTAGCAGTGGGCTGTGAGATTGCTATCTGAGGGTGATACATCAGCCCTGGTGTGGCAGTGTGTCTCTGTAATTATCAGGCCTCAATAGGATGCTATGTTATTTCTGCCGAGGGTGAGATGCTTATCTGGCTCTGTAGGCACCTGAATGGATGAGCTCTGTTTCTCAGAGCTCCAGCTCACCTTCCGCGCAAAACAAACACAAGACAAACTAGCTCTCCTCTCTCAGAACCCAAGCGCAACCAAGAGACACTAGAGCCCTATTGGCTCCTCTTCCGCACCACAAGACAACAGAACTCTACTGTCAGAGCTGTGGCTTATCTTCTGCACCACAAGACAACATAACTCTACTGTCAGAGCTGTGGCTTATCATCTACACCACAAGACAACAGAACTCTACTGTCAGAGCTGTGGCTTATCTTCTACACCACAAGACAACATAACTCTACTGTCAGAGCTGTGGCTTATCTTCTACACCACAAGACAACATAATTCTACTGTCAGAGCTGTGGCTTATCTTCTATACCACAAGACAACATAACTCTACTGTCAGAGCTGTGGCTTATCATCTACACCACAAGACAACATAACTCTACTGTCAGAGCTGTGGCTTATCTTCTACACCACAAGACAACATAACTCTACTGTCAGAGCTGTGGCTTATCTTCTACACCACAAGACAACATAACTCTACTGTCAGAGCTGTGGCTTATCTTCTACACCACAAGACAACATAACTCTACTGTCAGAGCTGTGGCTTATCTTCTACACCACAAGACAACATAACTCTACTGTCAGAGCTGTGGCTTATCATCTACACCACAAGACAACATAACTCTACTGTCAGAGCTGTGGCTCATCATCTACACCACAAGACAACATAACTCTACTGTCAGAGCTGTGGCTTATCATCTACACCACAAGACAACATAGCTCTACTGTCAGAGCTGTGGCTTATCATCTACACCACAAGACAACATAACTCTACTGTCAGAGCTGTGGCTTATCATCTACACCACAAGACAACATAACTCTACTGTCAGAGCTGTGGCTTATCATCTACACCACAAGACAACATAACTCTACTGTCAGAGCTGTGGCTTATCATCTACACCACAAGACAACATAACTCTACTGTCAGAGCTGTGGCTTATCATCTACACCACAAGACAACATAACTCTACTGTCAGAGCTGTGGCTTATCTTCTACACCACAAGACAACATAACTCTACTGTCAGAGCTGTGGCTTATCATCTACACCACAAGACAACATAACTCTACTGTCAGAGCTGTGGCTTATCTTCTACACCACAAGACAACAGAACTCTACTGTCAGAGCTGTGGTTTATCTTCTACACCACAAGACAACATAACTCTACTGTCAGAGCTGTGGCTTATCATCTACACCACAAGACAACATAACTCTACTGTCAGAGCTGTGGCTTATCATCTACACCACAAGACAACATAACTCTACTGTCAGAGCTGTGGCTTATCATCTACACCACAAGACAACATAACTCTACTGTCAGAGCTGTGGCTTATCTTCTACACCACAAGACAACATAACTCTACTGTCAGAGCTGTGGCTTATCTTCTACACCACAAGACAACATAACTCTACTGTCAGAGCTGTGGCTTATCTTCTACACCACAAGACAACAGAACTCTACTGTCAGAGCTGTGGCTTATATTCTACACCACAGCTCCATTAGTAGAATGTGTGCAACATTCACTCTATGAGGAGTGACCTTACACACTGGTCTGTGAGCTGTGAGGAGTGACCTTACACACTGGTCTGTGAGCTATGAGGAGTGACCTTACACACTGGTCTGTGAGCTGTGAGGAGTGACCTTACACACTGGTCTGTGAGCTATGAGGGACCTTACACACTGGTCTGTGAGCTATGAGGAGTGACCTTACACACTGGTCTGTGAGCTATGAGGAGGGACCTTACACACTGGTCTGTGAGCTATGAGGAGTGACCTTACACACTGGTCTGTGAGCTGTGAGGAATGACCTTACACACTGGTCTGTGAGCTATGAGGAGTGACCTTACACACTGGTCTGTGAGCTGTGAGGAGTGACCATACACACTGGTCTGTGAGCTGTGAGGAGTGACCTTACACACTGGTCTGTGAGCTATGAGGGACCTTACACACTGGTCTGTGAGCTATGAGGAGTGACCTTACACACTGGTCTGTGAGCTACTGGTCTGAGGAGGGACACTGGTCTGTGAGCTGTGAGGAGTACACACTGGTCTGTGAGCTGTGAGGAGTGACCTTACACACTGGTCTGTGAGCTATGAGGAGTGACCTTACACACTGGTCTGTGAGCTGTGAGGAGTGACCTTACACACTGGTCTGTGAGCTGTGAGGAGTGACCTTACACACTGGTCTGTGAGCTGTGAGGAGTGACCTTACACACTGGTCTGTGAGCTATGAGGGACCTTACACACTGGTCTGTGAGCTATGAGGGACCTTACACACTGGTCTGTGAGCTATGAGGAGTGACCTTACACACTGGTCTGTGAGCTATGAGGAGTGACCTTACACATTGGTCTGTGAGCTGTGAGGAGTGACCATACACACTGGTCTGTGAGCTGTGAGGAGTGACCTTACACACTGGTCTGTGAGCTATGAGGGACCTTACACACTGGTCTGTGAGCTATGAGGAGTGACCTTACACACTGGTCCTTGACCTTACACACTGGTCTGTGACCTTACACAGCTGTGAGCTGTGAGTGACCATACACACTGGTCTGTGAGCTGTGAGGAGTGACCTTACACACTGGTCTGTGAGCTATGAGGGACCTTACACACTGGTCTGTGAGCTATGAGGAGTGACCTTACACACTGGTCTGTGAGCTATGAGGAGGGACCTTACACACTGGTCTGTGAGCTGTGAGGAGTGACCTTACACACTGGTCTGTGAGCTATGAGGAGTGACCTTACACACTGGTCTGTGACTATGAGGAGTGACCTTACACACTGGTCTGTGAGCTGTGAGGAGTGACCTTACACACTGGTCTGTGAGAGTGACCTTACACACTGGTCTGTGAGCTGTGAGGAGTGACCTTACACACTGGTCTGTGAGCTGTGAGGAGTGACCTTACACACTGGTCTGTGAGCTGTGAGGAGTGACCTTACACACTGGTCTGTGAGCTATGAGGGACCTTACACACTGGTCTGTGAGCTATGAGGAGACCTTACACACTGGTCTGTGAGCCTTACACACTGGTCTGTGAGCTACACATGAGGAGGGACCTTACACACTGGTCTGTGAGCTATGAGGAGTGACCTTACACACTGGTCTGTGAGCTGTGACTGGTCTGTGAGCTGTGTGACCTTACACACTGGTCTGTGAGCTATGAGGAGTGACCTTACACACTGGTCTGTGAGCTGTGAGGAGTGACCTTACACACTGGTCTGTGAGCTGTGAGGATACACACTGGTCTGTGAGCTGTGAGGAGTGACCTTACACACTGGTCTGTGAGCTATGAGGAGGGACCTTACACACTGGTCTGTGAGCTATGAGGGACCTTCACACTGGTCTGTGAGCTGTGAGGAGTGACCTTACACACTGGTCTGTGAGCTATGAGGAGTGACCTTACACACTGGTCTGTGAGCTGTGAGGAGTGACCTTACACACTGGTCTGTGAGCTATGAGGAGTGACCTACACACTGGTCACTGGTCTGGTGAGCTATGAGGAGTGACCTTACACACTGGTCTGTGAGCTATGAGGAGTGACCTTACACACTGGTCTGTGAGCTGTGAGGAGTGACCTTACACACTGGTCTGTGAGCTATGAGGGGACCTTACACACTGGTCTGTGAGCTGTGAGGAGTGACCATTCACACTGGTCTGTGAGCTGTGAGGAGTGACACTGGTCTGTGAGCTGTGAGGAGTGACCTTACACACTGGTCTGTGAGCTATGAGGGACCTTACACACTGGTCTGTGAGCTATGAGGGACCTTACACACTGGTCTGTGAGCTATGAGGAGTGACCTTACACACTGGTCTGTGAGCTATGAGGAGTGACCTTACACACTGGTCTGTGAGCTGTGAGGAGTGACCTTACACACTGGTCTGTGAGCTGTGAGGAGTGACCTTACACACTGGTCTGAGCTGTGAGGAGTGACTGGTCTGAGTGAGGAGTGACCTTACACACTGGTCTGTGAGCTTGAGCTGAGTGAGGAGTGACCTTACACACTGGTCTGTGAGCTGTGAGCTATGAGGGGACCTTACACACTGGTCTGTGAGCTATGAGGAGTGACCTTACACACTGGTCTGTGAGCTGTGAGGAGTGACCTTACACACTGGTCTGTGAGCTATGAGGAGTGACCTTACACACTGGTCTGTGAGCTGTGAGGAGTGACCTTACACACTGGTCTGTGAGCTATGAGGAGTGACCTTACACACTGGTCTGTGAGCTGTGAGGAGTGACCTTACACACTGGTCTGTGAGCTGTGAGGGGACCTTACACACTGGTCTGTGAGCTATGAGGGACACTGGTCTGTGAGCTATGAGGAGGACCTTACACACTGGTCTGTGAGCTGAGGAGGACTGGTCTGTGAGCCTTACACACTGGTCTGTGAGCTGTGAGGAGTGACCTTACACACTGGTCTGAGTGAGTCTGTGAGCTCTGGAGTGACCTTACACACTGGTCTGTGAGCTGTGAGGAGTGACCTACACACTGGTCTGTGAGCTGAGGTGAGGAGCTATGAGGACCTTACACACTGGTCTGTGAGCTATGAGGGGACCTTACACACTGGTCTGTGAGCTATGAGGAGTGACCTTACACACTGGTCTGTGAGCTGTGAGACCTTACACACTGGTCTGTATGAGGAGTGACCTTACACACTGGTCTGTGAGCTATGAGGAGTGACCTTACACACTGGTCTGTGAGCTGTGAGCTATGAGTGACCTTACACACTGGTCTGTGAGCTATGAGGAGGACCTTACACACTGGTCTGAGTGACTGGTCTGTGAGAGGAGTGACCATTCACACTGGTCTGTGAGCTATGAGGAGTGACCTTACACACTGGTCTGTGAGCTGTGAGGAGTGACCTTACACACTGGTCTGTGAGTGACCTTACACACTGGTCTGTGAGCTATGAGGAGGACCTTACACACTGGTCTGTGAGCTGTGAGGAGTGACCTTACACACTGGTCTGAGTGAGCTGAGTGAGGAGGACTGGTCCTTACACACTGGTCTGTGAGCTATGAGGGACCTTACACACTGGTCTGTGAGCTATGAGGGACCTTACACACTGGTCTGTGAGCTATGAGGAGTGACCTTACACACTGGTCTGTGAGCTATGAGGAGTGACCTTACACACTGGTCTGTGAGCTGTGAGGAGTGACCTTACACACTGGTCTGTGAGCTGTGAGGGTGACCTTACACACTGGTCTGAGTGAGCTGAGTGAGGAGTGACCTTACACACTGGTCTGTGAGCTATGAGGAGTGACCTTACACACTGGTCTGTGAGCTGTGAGGAGTGACCTTACACACTGGTCTGTGAGCTGTGAGGAGTGACCTTACACACTGGTCTGTGAGCTATGAGGAGTGACCTTACACACTGGTCTGTGAGCTATGAGGGACCTTACACACTGGTCTGTGAGCTATGAGGAGTGACCTTACACACTGGTCTGTGAGCTGTGAGGAGTGACCATACACACTGGTCTGTGAGCTATGAGGAGTGACCTTACACACTGGTCTGTGAGCTGTGAGGAGTGACCATACACACTGGTCTGTGAGCTGTGAGGAGTGACCATACACACTGGTCTGTGAGCTGTGAGGAGTGACCATACACACTGGTCTGTGAGCTGTGAGGAGTGACCTTACACACTGGTCTGTGAGCTATGAGGGGACCTTACACACTGGTCTGTGAGCTACTGGTCTGAGGAGGAACCTTACACACTGGTCTGTGAGCTGTGAGGAGTGACCATACACACTGGTCTGTGAGCTGTGAGGAGTGACCATACACACTGGTCTGTGAGCTGTGAGGAGTGACCATACACAGTGGTCTGTGAGCTGTGAGGAGTGACCTTACACACTGGTCTATGAGCTATGAGGGACCTTACACACTGGTCTGTGAGCTATGAGGAGGAACCTTATACACTGGTCTGTGAGCTCTGAGGAGGGACCTTACACACTGGTCTGTGAGCTGTGAGGAGTGACCATACACAGTGGTCTGTGAGTGAGGAGTGACCTTACACACTGGTCTATGAGCTGAGGGAGCTGTGAGCTATGAGGAGGACTGTGAGCTTGAGGAGGGACACACTGGTCTGTGAGCTGTGAGGAGGGACCTTACACACTGGTCTGAGCTGTGAGGAGGGACCTTACACACTGGTCTGAGCTGTGAGGAGGGACCTTACACACTGGTCTGAACTGTGAGGAGGGACCTTACACACTGGTCTGTGAGCTGTGAGGAGGGACCTTATACACTGGTCTGAGCTGTGAGGAGGGACCTTTTACACTGGTCTGTGAGCTCTGAGGAGGGACCTTATACACTGGTCTGTGAGCTCTGAGGCGGGACCTTATACACTGGTCTGTGAGCTCTGAGGAGGGACCTTATACACTGGTCTGTGAGCTCTGAGGAGGGACCTTATACACTGGTCTGTGAGCTCTGAGGAGGGACCTTATACACTGGTCTGTGAGCTCTGAGGAGGGACCTTATACACTGGTCTGTGAGCTCTGAGGAGGGACCTTACACACTGGTCTGAGCTGTGAGGAGGGACCTTATACACTGGTCTGTGAGCTCTGAGGAGGGACCTTATACACTGGTCTGTGAGCTCTGAGGAGGGACCTTATACACTGGTCTGTGAGCTCTGAGGAGGGACCTTATACACTGGTCTGAGCTCTGAGGAGGGACCTTATACACTGGTCTGAGCTCTGAGGAGGGACCTTATACACTGGTCTGTGAGCTCTGAGGAGGGACCTTATACACTGGTCTGAGCTCTGAGGAGGGACCTTGCACACTGGTCTGAGCTGTGAGGAGGGACCTTATACACTGGTCTGTGAGCTCTGAGGAGGACCTGAGCTCTGAGGAGGGACCACACTGGTCTGTGAGCTCTGAGGAGGGACCTTATACACTGGTCTGTGAGCTCTGAGGAGGGACCTTATACACTGGTCTGTGAGCTCTGAGGAGGGACCTTATACACTGGTCTGTGAGCTCTGAGGAGGGACCTTATACACTGGTCTGTGAGCTATGAGGAGGGACCTTATACACTGGTCTGAGCTGTGAGGAGGGACCTTATACACTGGTCTGTGAGCTCTGAGGAGGGACCTTATACACTGGTCTGAGCTGTGAGGAGGGACCTTATACACTGGTCTGTGAGCTCTGAGGAGGGACCTTATACACTGGTCTGTGAGCTCTGAGGAGGGACCTTATACACTGGTCTGTGAGCTGTGAGGAGGGACCTTATACACTGGTCTGTGAGCTGTGAGGAGGGACCTTATACACTGGTCTGTGAGCTCTGAGGAGGGACCTTATACACTGGTCTGAGCTGTGAGGAGGGACCTTATACACTGGTCTGTGAGATCTGAGGAGGGACCTTATACACTGGTCTGTGAGCTCTGAGGAGGGACCTTATACACTGGTCTGAGCTGTGAGGAGGGACCTTATACACTGGTCTGTGAGCTCTGAGGAGGGACCTTATACACTGGTCTGTGAGTTCTGAGGAGGGACCTTATACACTGGTCTGTGAGCTCTGAGGAGGGACCTTATACACTGGTCTGAGCTGTGAGGAGGGACCTTATACACTGGTCTGGGGGCTCTGAGGAGGGACCTTATACACTGGTCTATGAGCTCTGAGGAGGGACCTTATACACTGGTCTGTGAGCTCTGAGGAGGGACCTTATACACTGGTCTGTGAGCTCTGAGGAGGGACCTTATACTCTGGTCTGTGAGCTGTGAGGAGGGACCTTATACACTGGTCTGTGAGCTGTGAGGAGGGACCTTATACACTGGTCTGTGAGCTGTGAGGAGGGACCTTATACACTGGTCTGTGAGCTGTGAGGAGGGAGCTTATACACTGGTCTGTGAGCTGTGAGGAGGGACCTTATACACTGCGCTCGGGGCCGTTTCCTATTATTCTTTACCATAATGTCTAGCAGCAGAGAACATGGATTTATTTGGCTCATTGATCAAAAGATTAAAGTGACGGCTGGGCTCCACGCGGGCGACTGTTTGGGTTGCTATGTCAGAGTCTGAAGCGTGGGGTGGAAATACTTCTGGAAACCGCAGGGACATTTTATTTTCACTCAAATGAAACATTGTTTGATATCCAGGTTGCCACACAAATGGCACCCTATTCCCTATGTGGTGAACTACTGTAGGTCAAGGGCCTTGGTCAACAGTAGTGCACCATATATATACGGTGCCATTTGGGATACAGACCAGTCTTGCTGGTGGCACAGGGATTTGATAGTTCTCTCAGAAAAGACTCACACACACAGGGAAAACTAGCCTTTCATGTACTGAGGTTTATCCTCAATCAAGAGGCCTTTCCTGTACTGTACACTTCTCCTCTGATTGGCGACACAGCGGTGCTTTCGTGTGCCCTACAAGATTTGTTGTCTCTTTCTGCTGCTTACTTAACTGATTGAAATGGCTCTAATAGCATAACAGTGTGTTTAATTATAGACATGAAATCAAAGGCAGGTTTCTTTGAGTCTCACATTACATGTAATATCCAGTATGTACTGTATGTGACGGTTCCAAAGTCAAAGTTTGTATGTTATGTTATGTTGTACTGCACCGTATGGTTGAAACCTATATATGGTTGAAGCCTTTTATCTTTGGGCAAGATGGAACGGAATGGCTATTTTTCTTTTTATTTCACCATCATCCAATAAATGAAAAACAGATACAATTGCTGTAGATTTAGTAGGATGACCCACATACCATTTTGTACATTCTCTAAATGTGAGCTTGTTTTAGAGATCAACCAGTTACATTCAGCCTGACACATTGTTTTCCCCTAACAGCTAATTCCCCAGTGTGCTCTGTACCTGAGAGAATCACCACAGTAACACTGCTGTTTAATTGAACTATTTCACCAACTCCATTAGGACCATGATAACCTCTGTCTACCAGGGCCAGGCAGCTTAAATCCTAGTGACCTCTGCCTTTGACCTCTGACCTCTGAGTCCTAGACTTGGGCCCTGGCAGGGTAGGGTGGGGTGGCCAGGGGCCTGGGAGGGGGGCTGGGAGGGGGGCTTGAGTTACCAAAGCATGTGGATTCATTAACACATATCTGTCTGCTTTCCCCAGTTATAAGGGGCATTTAAAGTGGACTGAGCAGCTCCTCTGGAACATCAACAACGAGACAGGCTGTCCATGTCACTCAAACACAGGTTTGCCAGCAGGACAGGCCACCTATTTATTTATTTATACCTACCTGCTATCAGAGATGGCTGATGATATTATATATAGCCTGGGAAGAGAATATGAGACGGGGACGCCATGTTCTTCACAGGCCATGGTTGTGTCTAAAATTGCATCCTGTAGTGCACTACTTTTTACCAGGGCCCACTGGCATCATATTCCCTATATATGCAACTACTGCTCAAACTTAGTGCACAGTATAGGGAATAAGGTTTTGGTCACACACAATGTGTGGCCTGATGAGCCATGAGAGAAGAATGGTTGACTTGTGAAGATAAGAGGCTGCTGGTAATGAAGACAAAAGGAGATGAAACGTAGGGCTCTTACTCCCCCTCATGGACATGGACAGTAATGTGGAAAAGGTGTAAGGCACTCCACTCCACCTCACTCCCTTCTGTGGTGTAGAGTTGTGGAAATGTGTAGCAAGGTTGGTAATTAACTCAGCAAATTAAAGAAACGTCCTCTCACTGTCATCTGCGTTTATTTTCAGCAAAATTAACATGTGTAAATATTTGTATGAACATAACAAGATTCAACAACTGAGACATGAACTGAACAAGTTCCACAAACATGTGACTAACAGAAATTGAATAACGTGTCCCTGAACAAAGGGGTAACAGTCAGTATCTGGTGTGGCCACCAGCTGCATTAAGTACTGCAGTGCATCTCCTCCTCATGGACTGCACCAGATTTGCCAGTTCTTGCTGTGAGATGTTACCCCACTCTTCCACCAAGGAACCTGCAAGGTTCCTGAGATTTCTGGGGGGAATGGCCCTAGCCCTCACCCTCCGATCCAACAGGTCCCAGACGTGCTCAATGGGATTGAGATCCGGGCTCTACGCTGGCCATGGCAGAACACTGACATTCCTGTCAGGAAATCACACACAGAACGAGCACTATGGCTGGTGGCATTGTCATACTGGAGAGTCACGTCAGGATGAGCCTGCAGGAAGGGTACCACATGAGGGAGGAGGATGTCTTCCCTGTAACACACAGCGTTGAGATTGCCTGCAATGACAACAAGCTCAGTCCGATGTTGCTGTGACACATCGCCCCAGACCATGACGGACCCTCCACCTCCAAATCGATCCCGCTTCAGAGTACAGGTCTCGGTGTAACGCTCATTCCTTCGACGTTAAACGCAAATCAGACGATCACCCCTGGTGAGACAAAACCACGACTCGTCAGTGAAGAGCACTTTTTGCCAGTCCTGTCTTGTCCAGCGACATTGGGTTTGTGCCCATAGGCGACGTTGTTGCCGGTGATGTCTGATGAGGACCTGCCTTATACAACAGGCCTACAAGCCCTCAGTCCATCCTCTCTCAGCCTATTGTGGACAGTCTGAGCGTTGATGAAAGAATTGTGCGTTCCTAGTGTAACTCGGGCAGTTGTTGTTGCCATCCTGTACCTGTCCCGCAGGTGTGATATTCGGATGTACCGATCCGTTGTTACATGTGGTCTGCCACTGTGAGGACGATCCTGTCTCCCTGTAGCGCTGTCTTTGGCGTCTCACAGTACAGACATTACAATTTATTGCCCTGGCCACATCTGCAGTTCTCATGCCTCCTTGCAGCATGCCTAAGGCATGTTCACGCAGATGAGCAGGGACACTGGGCATCTTTGGTGTTTTTCAGAGTCAGTAGAAAGGCCTCTTTAGTGTCCTAAGTTTTCATAACTGTGACCTTAATTGCCTTCCCTCTGTAAGATGTTAGTGTCTTTTTTTTGTGTGTCTGTGATTTTTTTATCTCCCCAATTTTGTGGTATCCAATTGTTAGTAGCTACTATCTGTCTCATAGCTACAACTTCCGTACGGGCTCAGGAGAGACGAAGGTTGAAAGTCATGCGTCCTCCGATACACAACCCAACCAGGCCGCACTGCTTCTTAAAACACAGCGCGCATCCAACCCGGAAGCCAGCCGCACCAATGTCTCGGAGGATACACCGTGCACCTTGGTTAGCGTGCACTGCGCCCGGCCCGCAGTGCACGTCTTAATGACTGTTCCACAGGTGCATGTTTATTAATTGTTTATGGTTCATTGAACAAGCATGGGAAACAGTGTTTAAACCCTTTCAATGAAGATCTGTGAAGTTATTTGGATTTTTACGAATTATCTTTGAAAGACAGGGTTCTGAAAAAGGGACATTTCTTTTCTTGCTGAGTTTATATCAGTAAAAAAACTATAACTCATTTATAGGTCTACCTTTACTTGTTACGTCTGTGAACTTTCATTATTTTCCCTCTTCCTGAAGGAGAAAATTTAGAAAATATATTTTGGTAATGGAATTTCAAGGCACAAGGCAATGTTTCTTAAACTTACATAAGGCAGATTTTTTTTTCCTAAACTAAATATAAGTATTGATATTAGTTGGCAGGGGGCTTTACTTCAACATTATTGGGTTTTGATGTATTTCTAATACCTTGTAAGACTTTTTCTTGTAGATGTTTTCCCCTTTCCTTATTCCTAATTGGAAATATGCCTTAATTTCTCAGAAATATAGACTCTTAGCTTTCATTTGACACCAACTTTGACATGCACCTATTATATTTTTTATTTTTTTTATTTCACCTTTATTTAACCAGGTAGGCCAGTTGAAAACAAGTTCTCATTTACAACTGCGACCTGTCCAAGATAAAGCAAAGCAGTGTGACACAAACAACAACACAGAGTTACACATGAACAAACGTACAGTCAATAACACAATAGAAAAGAAAAATAGAATACAGTGTGTGCAAATGTACTTCACAATTTGGTGCTCATGGGTCCTTTACATGGAAATGACCTTACCTCAAACTCCTAATCCTTACTCAGCACTAAAGCACAGAGAAGCACACACACTGTGTCTTTGTGCTTGTGTAAACCTAACTAACTCAGACAGATCTGTCCTTCAGTCCAACCGTGGCTGGGACCTGGGTGCAGACAGCCAACAGGCCAAACCCCAGGCCTCTACCCCTTTTCCACATCACCATAACCTCCACGTCTGCACTGTCCGACCACCCGACCCACTGCCCAGCCGAGCGCAGCCAGCTCCCATTGAGCCCTGCTTTAAAAGTGTACCGGTCCGTGTTTATGTTGATCTGGACCCTCTAGCTAGCTAGTGTGTGTGTGTGTGTGTGTGTGTGTGTGTGTGTGTGTGTGTGTGTGTGTGTGTGTGTGTGTGTGTGTGTGTGTGTGTGTGTGTGTGGTGGTCAGACCAGGATCTCTGTGTGTTTGCTCAGGGCTGTGAGGGGGAACGAGATGGGCCGCTATCTGATCAAGGGCCTCAGGGGCCGACAGCTTGTCAGGACAGACACCGACCTTGCAGAGTAGAAAAGGTGTGTGTGTGTGCTTGGACATGTGTGTGTTGAATGTGTGTGTTAAGTGTGTGTGTCAGGCCAGACATAGACCCTGCAGAGTAGAATGTGAAAACATGTAACCGTGATGGAGCTCCGATCAGGCCTCTAGATACGAGGCCCTGTAACAAGGATCTGCTGGTGGTGATTGTTTGATTACCACCCATCTGATAGCCCTGGAGATGAAGAATAAAGTGTTAAGGAAGCCCTGTGATTTCCAGTTAGTGTCCGGGATGGATTGTTAATGTCACACTGTGAATGTGTCTAGCCTGAGTCACTGGTTCTGGGTCTGGGCCCGGCCAAACGAAACAAAATATTTCATGTAAAATGTAAAACACGCCTTCTGCCATAAACATGTTTCGAAACATGGCCGTCAGGCACTGAAAAATGAATTGAACCATAACTGTAAGCGTTCTGTGCGAGCTGGGTTTATTTATGTAGATTGGATAGAGTGGCATATAATTATTCCAGCCCTGCCAAGGTCTTCTTTGTTTATCATTCATTTCCTCTCCTCTCTCGTGCTGAATTTTGTCCTGGGATAAGTTAACTAAGGCTCCACACATCTATCTTTAGATACTTTGACTTGACCACACACCTGCTGCGTATGTGATTACCATGGCTTTAATTATTTGAAAATGTTGGAATTTCTCTGGGGAGAAGTCTGGTGGGCTGCTTGTGTTTTTGGAATAGTATTGCCTATACTGTGACTATTAATTACAGCTGTAGGATCAAACTACATTCCCTGAAAGTTTTTTGGAGAAGAGGCTGTGTGTGTGTGTGTGTGTGTGTGTGTGTGTGTGTGTTTTTTCCATCTCCCCTCTTGCCACACCATACTAAAGAGCGCTTTTTTTCAAACATGACCCAGCAGCAGATACTGTAGCCTTGTGGTTCCCAAACTTTTTCACTCAACCCCCCTTCCAGCATTGGGGAACACCCTCGCCTGTGTGTGTGTGCCACGTCCATTTCTATAGGCACAACTGTTCATGACGCAAATGTTCACACTCCTCTTGTTGGTGGAGAGAACATTTTTCAGGTTTAAAGCTTATTTCCTGCAGTTCTACACATTTTGTCATGCGATGCAGAGAACATTTAGCGTTTTTAAAGCACATTTTCTTGCAATTCTATATGTTTTGCCATGCTTATTGTTTAGTCATGTGATATTTGAGTGACTCAAAAATTACAACAGAATCTATGGGCTAAAAATCCTAGATAAAAAATGTTAGCTGACATTGGCTCATTGATCTGGAAAAAGAAATGACTGACATGGCAAGAGGAAGATGTATGATGCACTACCCAATTTCGAAATTGCACCTCAACAGTAGGTAGGTGTACCAGTGGTTCCCAAACGGAAACCCCACTGCCGAGCGAGCCCCACAATTTGGGACCACTGGTATAGCCTACCTACCATTTGACTTTGTTTTGGGGCCATTTGTGCTTGGAGAGGGGAAATGGCCTGTGATGTTGTGGAACACACAGGTGTGTGTTAGTTGAAAGGGGGGCGGCCCTGTCTCCGTGGCGTGGCCTGATACTGTGCTGAAAGCTGGGCTCATTTAGCACGGCTAGGGGTCTACATTAGAGAGGGTGATGACAGTAACAGTTAGGAGGCCACTGGACACATGACTAGGTTTCACCTGAGAGGAGGGAGGGGACGCCAAGAAGCCCTGACCCTAATGTACTGGTGATAATAGTAGGAAAAGCACCTTTCCTTAGTTAACCTCTAACCCTTGGCTGTTCCCACACACAGAGAAACGGAGGGAGGGAGGGAGGGAGGGAGGGAGGGAGGGAGGGAGGGGGAGGGAGGGAGGGAGGGAGCAGAGACAAACAGAGGGAAGGAGAGAGAAAGAGAGATTTTGTTTATTTCACTTCTGTTTATTATCTACTTCACGAGAGAGAAAGCGAGACACACCAACAGACAGACACAGACAGACAGACAGACAGACAGACAGATAAAGACAGACAGACACAGACAGACACAAAGATGGACACAAACAGACATGCACAGATACAGACAGACAGACAGACAGACAGACAGACAGACAGACAGACAGACAGACAGACAGACAGACAGACAGACAGACAGACAGACACAAAAACAGACACAAAAACAGACACAAAAACAGACACACAGAAAGACAGAAAGACAGACAGACAGGCAGGCAGACACACAGACACACAGACACACAGACAGACAGACAGACAGACAGACAGACAGACAGACAGACAGACAGACAGACAGACAGACAGGCAGGCAGGCAGGCAGGCAGACACACAGACAGGCAGGCAGACAGGCAGGCAGACAGACAGACAGACAGACAGACAGACAGACAGACAGACAGACAGACAGACACAGACAAACATACATAGACAGTCAGACACACAGACAGACAGACAGACAGACACAGACAGACAGACACAGACAGACAGAAAAACAGACAGACAGGCAGACACAGACAGACACAGACAAACATACATAGACAGTCAGACACAGACACAGACAGACAGACAGACAGACAGACAGACAGACAGACAGACAGACAGACAGACAGACAGACAGACAGACAGACAGACAGACAGACAGACAGACAGACAGACAGACAGACAGACAGACAGACAGACAGAGACACAGACAAGACACACGCAGACAGACACAGACAGATAGACAGATTGGACAACATTGTCCAAAATATATATATATAGTAAAGTACAGATACCCAAAACAACTACTTACTGTAAGTACTATTTTAAAATATGTTTACTTAGTTACTTTACACCACTGGGTAGAACCCTTTTGGGTTCCATGTACAACTGTTCCCACAAAGGATTCTACATGAACTGAAAACAAAAGGGTTCTACCTAGTACCAAAAAGCGTTCTAAAAAGGGTTCTCCTATGGGGACAGCCGAAGGACCCTTTTAGGTTCAATAGCAACTTTATTTCTAATAGTGTATGACCTGACACACACACACACACACACACACACACACACACACACACACACGTATCAATGGATACACTCACTCACCTCACTCACACAGGTGCTCTTTCTTTCTTTCTCTCTCAGTCAGCCTGCAATTAACCTTCATGCCTGAAGCTATGAATCACCTGAGGAGAGGGGTCTGTAAGATTAACAGGGGCAGCGGTCAGACCCCCTTTCTCTGGACAGATTTATTGACCTGGCTCTATGAATGCCATTCAATGGGCCGGCTGGTCCTAACCTAACTATTCCACGCATGAGTGGCCCAGGTGAAGGGAGTGGTGACACCCAGGGGTCAGTGACCTAGTGGGGGAGACCTGGCTGACCAGGAGGGATCACGGTAGGGTCACAGGGAGCCGCCACTCTCGCTCAGAAATTACATTTTTTTCTACTGGATTGACCGACTGACTCTGTGACACATAATTGAATTGCGGTTTCATCCATCAAAGAGGTTTTTCCTCTGTCTCTGGTTATGCGCTCATGCGTGGACTATTTTTGGTTTGACAGCCAAATTGATTCCGTAGTTAGAGAAGGGGGTAATACTAGGCTGTACATGCATTTGATTAAGTTGGGGACATTTCAGAGTCAGTCAAATGGAATCTGAGGTATAGATTTAAATCAGCTAATAAGGTCCGGACTTAGACCACAGACCACTTCAATGAGTGGTTGAATGTGAAGGCATAGCTCCCTGGTAATGAACTGATCTCCAGATCTTTCTGAGCCCAGTCCCATAAGCATTTCTCTTTAAGGTCTACACGTATTCGGTGCATGTCACAAATATAATTTGATTTGATTTGACACCTTAATTGCCCTGAATGGTCTATTGACTATCCAAACCTATCAAAACGGAATAAATTCGCCTCACCTCCAACCCCCTTAAACCCATGCTGTAGTTTGCAATATTTGCTATAGTTCGCTTCTCAATATCTAAAGTTTGCTTCCTTTTTGGGCCTTGGACAAATAGGGTGCCATATGGGACACAGATATGAAAAGCACATGGAGACATAACATACAGTTACATACAGTCCTGTTCTACGTCCACGGCCCTCGTCAGCTGGCTGTAGACTAGGGCTGTCTGTCTACGACTGCCTCAGAGCTTCTTGTCTGGTCGTCTGGGGCCTAGAGACGGCATGGTTCCCATTTCACCATGACTACTGTTCCAGCCGCTGGCCTCATACCGTAGCGCTAGGCTAATGCTTATTTACTGCATCTCAGGGACAGCCTGCTTGTCTAACTAGCAGACCCAGGGCCTATAAATTCTGGACTCATGTTGCTTTTCCGTTCCTTGGGGTCAAATGGGTTTGGCGTAGAGGATGGTAGAATGACTGCAGCTAGCCAGCCTTCCCTCTCCTCTCCTGTCATATTGTCCATCATCATACTTGGCTCTGATACCATATGTCACATATACAGTAGCGCTGCTCTTCTATGATTTGTGCAATGAAGCTTCTTTGATTTGTTTAAGAAGAAATAATATGAAGACGTTTTTCTGCAAGAGTATGTGTGACATGCATCATCTAATTGTAATTATTTCTGGGTGCTAACATATGCTACAACTGTTCATTTAGAAAATTATACTATTCTCTCTTTGTTGGTGGAATCAGGATAAATTAGATCAACTCTCCATGGGTGTTCCCTCAACGACACAGTAGAATCTGTTCTCCCAGCTCCAGATCAGCCAGATCGGGGTGAGTGGATTGTAACTCTGCATCCCTGGACCCAGCCAGCCAGCCATCCCATCCCGCCAGCCAGTCAGCCATCCCATCCCACCAGCCAGTCAGCCATCCGCAGCGCTAGGGAGCAGGCCTGATTTATGCCCCTCCGTTTGGAGAAAGGGAACGGCCAGTGAGATACCAGTTGTCAGAGCTTTCTCTCAAGCGCTGCTGTGGCGGAATTTATGGAGGCAGCGGCGTTCCCCTCCACAGCTAATCATTTTTCCATGTGGGATGAACCTCCGTCTGAGGGCTCTATGCTGCCCCACTGACAGGGACAGGAAAGTGGGACAGGGACATGGACAGGGACATGGACAGGGAAAGGGGACAGGGATAAACAGGGAGGGAGGAAAAGGAGGACAGGGACAGGGAAGGGGGACAGGGAAGGGGGACAGGGATAAACAGGGAGGGAGGAAAGGGGGACAGGGACAGGGAATGGGGACAGGGAAGGGGGACAGGGAAGGGGGACAGGGACATGGACAGGGAAGGGGGACAGGGATAAACAGGGAGGGAGGAAAAGGGGGACAGGGACAGGGAAGGGGAACAGGGAAGGGGGACAGGGAAGGGGGACAGGGACATGGACAGGGAAGGGGGACAGGGATAAACAGGGAGGGAGGAAAAGGGGGACAGGGACAGGGAAGGGGGACAGGGATAAACAGGGAGGGAGGAAAGGGGGTCAGGGATAGGGAAGGGGGACAGGGACATGGACAGGGAAGGGGGACATGGACATGGACAGGGAAGGGGGACAGGGACATGGCCAGGGGAAGGGGGGGGACAGGGATAAACAGGGAGGGAGGAAAGGGGGACAGGGACATGGACAGGGAAGGGGGACAGGGATAAACAGGGAGGGAGGAAAGGGGGACAGGGACATGAACAGGGAAGGGGACAGGGATAAACAGGGACAGGAAAGGGGGACAGGGACATGGACAGGGAAGGGGGACAGGGATAAACAGGGAGGGAGGAAAGGGGACAGGGACATGGACAGGGATAAACAGGGACAGGAAAGGGGGACAGGGATAAACAGGGAGGGAGGAAAGGGGGGGACAGGGACAGGGAAGGGGGACAGGGATAAACAGAGAGGGAGGAAAGGGGGGGTCAGGGATAGGGAAGGGGACAGGGACATGGACAGTGAAGGGGGACATGGACATGGGGAAGGGGGACAGGGACATGGCCAGGGAAGGGGGACAGGGATAAACAGGGAGGGAGGAAAGGGGGACAGGGACATGGACAGGGAAGGGGGACAGGGATAAACAGGGACAGGGAAGGGGACAGGGACATGGCCAGGGAAGGGGGACAGGGATAAACAGGGAGGGAGGAAAGGGGGTCAGGGATAGGGAAGGGGGACAGGGACATGGACAGGGAAGGGGGACATGGACATGGACAGGGAAGGGGGACAGGGACATGGACAGGGAAGGGGGACAGGGATAAACAGGGACAGGGAAGGGGGACAGGGACATGGACAGGGAAGGGGGACAGGGATAAACTGCCTACGGAGCTGTGAGGGGAACGGCCCCCTTAAAAGATTTAGATGCACTATTGTAAAGTGGCTGTTCCACTGGATGTCATAAGGTGAATGCACCAATTTGTAAGTCGCTCTGGATAAGAGCGTCTGCTAAATGACTTAAATGTAAATGTAATAAACAGGGAGGGAGGAAAGGGGGACAGGGACATGGACAGGGAAGGGGGACAGGGATAAACAGGGACAGGAAAGGGGGACAGGGATAAACAGGGACAGGAAAGGAGGACAGGGATAAACAGGGACAAGAAAGGGGGACAGGGATAAACAGGGACAGGAAAGGGGGACAGGGACATGGACAGGGAAGGGGACAGGGATAAACAGGGACAGGAAAGGGGGACAGGGATAAACAGGGACAGGAAAGGGGGACAGGGATGAACAGGGACAGGAAAGGGGGACAGGGATAAACAGGGACAGGAAAGGGGGACAGGGATAAACAGGGACAGGAAAGGGGGACAGGGACATGGACAGGGAAGGGGGACAGGGATAAACTGCCTACGGAGCTGTGAGGGGAACGGCCCCCTTAAAAGATTTAGATGCACTATTGTAAAGTGGCTGTTCCACTGGATGTCATAAGGTGAATGCACCAATTTGTAAGTCGCTCTGGATAAGAGCGTCTGCTAAATGACTTAAATGTAAATGTAATAAACAGGGAGGGAGGAAAGGGGGACAGGGACATGGACAGGGAAGGGGGACAGGGATAAACAGGGACAGGAAAGGGGGACAGGGATAAACAGGGACAGGAAAGGAGGACAGGGATAAACAGGGACAAGAAAGGGGGACAGGGATAAACAGGGACAGGAAAGGGGGACAGGGACATGGACAGGGAAGGGGGACAGGGATAAACAGGGACAGGAAAGGGGGACAGGGATAAACAGGGACAGGAAAGGGGGACAGGGATGAACAGGGACAGGAAAGGGGGACAGGGATAAACAGGGACAGGAAAGGGGGACAGGGATAAACAGGGACAGGAAAGGGGACAGGGATAAACAGGGACAGGAAAGGGGGACAGGGATAAACAGGGACAGGAAAGGGGGACAGGGATAAACAGGGACAGGAAAGGGGGACAGGGATAAACAGGGACAGGAAAGGGGGACAGGGATAAACAGGGACAGGAAAGGGGGACAGGGATGAACAGGGACAGGAAAGGGGGACAGGGATAAACAGGGACAGGAAAGGGGGACAGGGATAAACAGGGACAGGAAAGGGGGACAGGGATGAACAGGGACAGGAAAGGGGGACAGGGATAAACAGGGACAGGAAAGGGGGACAGGGATAAACAGGGACAGGAAAGGGGGACAGGGATAAACAGGGACAGGAAAGGGGGACAGGGATAAACAGGGACAGGAAAGGGGACAGGGATAAACAGGGACAGGAAAGGGGGACAGGGATAAACAGGGACAGGAAAGGGGGACAGGGATAAACAGGGACAGGAAAGGGGGACAGGGACAGGGAAGCCTTGCAATGGGGCATATGCCAATTGCATGAAGAATATGCCAGCTCAATTAAATCCAATTGAATTCCACTTTCCATGCAGTTATTTATCACAGTAAATGTAGTAACACGTCATTCATTCACTTCCATTCCCTCTCAACTATGTGAGGTATACTTTATGAATGATTACTTGTGTTTCAACTTGTCATATGTTGTGTCTGTCAATGCTCAGTACTGTGGATGTACTGAGTGCGGGTAGAGTAATGAAAAGCACAGTGCTCCTTGATTGATATGATTATGTTAAGAGGCTGCGGTATGAGTCAGACAGCCCAGTGTTTGGTGTTAGGTATGTGGACCGTTTCAGTGAGATGTGGTCAGACGAGGAGGCCAAGTGGACATTACTGCAGCTCAGGCCAAAAGCTTTGTTTCAGGGTCCACAGTCCACTCCCCCAGCCTCGGCCGTCCAGCCCCGATGACAGTCCAGTGATATGCCTGATAGTGTGCTGAAGTGTGCTGTTATCTTAATAACAAGCCTATAGAGACTTGTTCTGTTCTAACCTCCTCTTCCCTCCTCTCTTCCCTCCTCTCTTCCCTCCTCTTCCTTCCTGTTCCCTCTCTCTTCCCTCATCTCTTCCCTCCTCTCTTCCCCTCCCCTCTTCCCTCCTCTCTTCCCCTCCCCTCTTCCCTCATCTCTTCCCTCCTCTCTTCCCCTCCCATCTTCCCTCGTCTCTTCCCTCCTCTTCCTTCCTGTTCCCTTTCTCTCTTCCCTTTCTCTCTTCCCCTCCCCCTTCCTTCCTTCCCTCCTCTCTTCCCTTTCTCTCTTCCCCTCCCCTTCCTTCCTTCCCTCCTCTCTTCCCTTTCTCTCTTCCCCTCCCCCTTCCTTCCTTCCCTCCCCTCTTCCCTTTCTCTCTTCCCCTCCCTCTTCCCTCGTCTCTTCCCTCCTCTTCCTTCCTGTTCCCTCTCTCTTCTTCCCCCTCTTCTCTTCCTTCCTTCCCTCTCTTCCCCTGTTCCCCTCCCCTTCCCTTCTCTTCCCTCCTCTCTTCCCTTTCTCTCTTCCCTCGTTTCTTCCCTCCTCTCTTCCCTCCTCTTCCTTCCTGTTCCCTCTCTCTACCCTCATCTCTTCCCTCCTCTCTTCCCTCCTCTCTTCCCTCGTCTCTTCCCTCCTCTTCCTTCCTGTTCCCTCTCTCTTCCCTCATCTCTTCCCTCCTCTGTTCCCTCGTCTCTTCCCTCCTCTTCCTTCCTGTTCCCTCTTTCTTCCCTCATCTCTTCCCTCATCTCTTCCCTCCTCTCTTCCCTCGTCTCTTCCCTCGTCTCTTCCCTCCTCTTCCTTCCTGTTCCCTCTCTCTTCCCCTCCCCTCTTCCCTCGTCTCTTCCCTCAACTCTTCCCTCCTCTCTTCCCTCGTCTCTTCCCTCCTCTTCCTTCCTGTTCCCTCTCTCTTCCCTCATCTCTTCCCTCCTCTCTTCCCTCGTCTCTTCCCTCGTCTCTTCCCACCTCTTCCTTCCTGTTCCCTCTCTCTTCCCCTCCCCTCTTCCCTCGTCTCTTCCCTCATCTCTTCCCTCGTCTCTTCCCTCCTCTTCCTTCCTGTTCCCTCTCTCTTCCCCTCCCCTCTTCCCTCGTCTCTTCCCTCATCTTCCTTCCTGTTCCCTCTCTCTTCCCTCATCTCTTCCCTTTCTCTCTTCCCCTCCCCCTTCCTCTCTTCCCTCCTCTCTTCCCTTTCTCTCTTCCCATCCCCTCTTCCCTCATCTCTTCCCACCTCTCTTAACTCTCTTCCTTCCTCTTTCCCCTCCTCTCTACCCTCTTCTTCCCTCCTCTCATCCCTCCTTTTCCCCCCTCCTCTCTTCACTCCTTCATACCTCCTCTCTTCCCATCCTCTCATCCCTCCAATCTTCTCTCCATTTCTCCTCAGATCCAAGGTCTCCAAACCATGTTGATCAGTGCCAGCTAATGGGGTTAAGTTAACCAAACAGGTTCAAAACCATGTCAGTCTCCTATGAATGGTTGGACTGACAGCAAAGTAAGCAGTCAAAGGCCCAGCTAAATGTTTTTCCCCACACCCAATAAAAATAATAACATGGAAATATGGAATGGGAGTCCAAGGGCATGTAACCAAGAAGTGCCAACTAAAAAATATTCAGAGTGTTGAAGTGAGCTCTGACGTTAAAATGATGTGGCACGTTGATCTCAAATCATTTCTCGCTTTGCATTTATGCACGTTTTTATTAGCTCACCACTGGTCAATTTTAGTTTTACTATGTTTTTTAAAAAGGTTTCTGAAATCCTTACAGCTCTCTGTGAAAATATCAGTTCTGTCAGGCTTTTCAGTCTCATCAAGGCCGACCATGGGGTTAGGTGCACTGCCACTGCCCAGTACATTGACCCCCTCCCCCAATTGCCCCACCCCCAACACACCCACACACAAACCCATACATACACATTATCTGTTATGTTAGGCCTGAGAATCAACCTCAAAATTGTACTGTGCTGCTCTATATTTTCTGTTGTACCTCAGGACACACAGTCAGAAACTAGTGTGCTCAGACTACCATGGCCACAACTCTTCTCCTTTCGTCTCCTCTCGTCTCCTTGTCTCGTCTCCTCTCATCTCCTCTCGTCTCATCATCTCTCCTCTTGTCTCTTCTCCTCTAGTCTTCTCTTGTCTCCTCTTGTCTCCTCTCATCTCATGTCCTCTTCTTCTCTTCTCTCGTCTCCTCTCCTCTCCTCTTGTCTTCTCTCGTCTCCTCTCGTTTCATCTCCTCTTGCCTCCTCTCGTCTCCCCCCGTATCGTCTCCTCCCCTCCCCTAATCTCTGTCCTCTCTCCTCGGCAGCCAATGTTATAAATAAAATGTGATCTCAGTCAACATACCTGGTACGATAACGGTAAAAGAAAACTTGAGCTTACAGTTCAATCCTCCCTCTATTTTCCGCTAGCTTAGAGGTTCATTGCAAGCTAAGCTCTATCATACCCATTCTGTACTGTATGCCAGTGAGCTGGGAAGCTTTTCTTCTGTATGTCATGTTAGCTGACTGACTGCTTATTTAGAGAGATAGCATGAGGTACAGGAGGGTAGCTGCTCCGCCCTATTAATCATATAATAGACTGGACTTCCCCAGACAGAGAGAGTGTGTGTGTGTGTGTGTGTGTGTGTGTGTGTGTGTGTGTGTGTGTGTGTGTGTGTGTGTGTGTGTGTGTGTGTGTGTGTGTGTGTGTGTGTGTGTGTGTGTTTGCATGAGTGAGTGTGCATGTACACGTCTGTAGATGTGTGTATACGCTACACTCTTAGAAAAAAGCAGGGATGCTGGGCAAGGCCAGGGGAGACTGTGAGAGGCTGGGAGCGGCTGGGGAAGGTTGGGGGAGGCTGGGAGAGGATGGGGAAGGCCAGAGGAGACTGGGGAAGGCCAGGGGAGACTGGGAGAGGCTGGGGGAGGTTGAGAGAGGCTGGGGGATACTGGGGAAAACTAGGGGAGGCTGGGGGACACTGGGAGAGGCCAGGGCAGGCTGGGAGAGGCTGGGGGAGGCTTGGGGATGCTGGGAGAGCCTGGGTTGTGCTGGGAGAGGCTGAGGGAGACCAGGAGACCAGGAGAGGTTGGTTACTTGAATCAGCTGTGTAGTGCCAGGGCAACAAACTAAACATGCACCCAGCAGGGGATCCAGGACCAAGTTTGGGAAACCCTGCTCTGAGGGGTTCCAGTCCATATAGGAGCAGACACAAAGCATTCCTTAGCACAATGCTACTGACAGCGTTAATATACCCACTCTTAGACAGACCACTAGGCTTTTATCTACCTAGGGAAGGGCTGCACAGTAAGCCCAATCAGTACCCATAGCTGTATTGCCCCCTGTGTAGTGAACACCCCCCCCACACACACACACACAACCAGAGCTATTTCCCCCTCTCTCTCTGAGACTAGCTTCCTAGGTTGAGTGACACGTTCTGTTATGAGGTAGCCTGTGAATATGAATAGGGGATTGGAGAGTTGAGTGGGGAGGGATCGGAAAGTGCAGCTAGTCCACAGTCTCAATGTCACAGAGTAGCATCTTCCTCTAGCGGAGAGGGACTGGAGAGTCCTCTACTCTGTCAACAGCCTGTGTCTCATCACAAGCAGGCAGGAACAAGGCCCCTCTCTCTGGGAAGAGAAGAGCCAACCTCCAGGTCCCTTTGGTCAACTGGATCCTACTGCTGAGTGACATGGGCTAGGCCTGGGCTGAGGACCGAGCCGGTTGATAACGGGCCAAGGAGGGGCTCCCCTACCCCTTCCCACCTATTCCCACCCCATCTCCACTCCCATCTTCCCCGCCAAATCACTGTCCCTGACCATGTATCAGATCAGGAGATGTTCCCATACCATTGGTATCCAATGAGCCCCAAACCTCACAAAAAATGTTTTCCATTTTAACACTCACGGAAATATTGTGTTGTGTCCACTTTAAAATCCTACTGCTGTGTATTGTATATCTATGGTGAAGCAACAAGTGATCAAAGCTGAAAATATAAACTTATGTGTCTTCTGTATTCAACCTGGGGTCCCTAATTACCCCTCAGCTAGTGGGACTTATACAGAGTGAGCACAGTGACAATGTCAGGGGGGACATGGGAAGAAACAGCAGAGTGGCTAAATAGACAGGGCCCATCTATGATAATAGATGCTAGATTTTACAATAGATTGGGAGGGGAAATGAGGCTCTAATGAACATCTGTCTGTGTTGGCTGATGGACGGACAGCAGAATGGCAGCTCTGTCTGTCCTACCAGGGGACAGGAGAAGGGCCGGGGTAATGAGCCCAGCTGGTGGTGACAGATTGCTGGGCAGGGCGACTCACTGCAGACCTAGGCCTGGTGTGTGAAGGAGGCACACCACACCACACCACTGGACAGACTGACAGGAAGACATTAACCTGACACTATCTGAACACTCAGGTAATGATTGGCTGATGCCAAAATGAAACAATTAGCTAGAATTACCTACCATCTTCAGATCCATACTGGATTTTTCGGTAATAAAATAAAATAAGGATAAAACATTCACCCCAAAAAAATCAGATGAAGCTGTTTTTGGTGTAGAACAATGTTGTTGTTGAACAATGTTGTTGTCGGTGTAGAACAATGTCGGTGTAGAACAATGTCGGTGTAGAACAATGTCGGTGTAGAACAATGTTGTTGTTGATGTAGAACAATGTGGTGAATAGACTGTGTCCTTTGGAATGTGTTGATGTAGAACAATGTGGTGAATAGACTGTGTCCTTTGGAATGTGTGGTGATGTAGAACAATGTGGTGAATAGTGAATGTGTGTGATGTGTAGAACAATGTGGTGAATAGACTGTGTCCTTTGGAATGTGTGGTGATGTAGAACAATGTGGTGAATAGACTGTGTCCTTTGGAATGTGTGGTGATGTAGAACAATGTGGTGAATAGACTGTGTCCTTTGGAATGTGTGGTGATGTAGAACAATGTGGTGAATAGACTGTGTCCTTTGGAATGTGTGGTGATGTAGAACAATGTGGTGAATAGACTGTGTCCTTTGGAATGTGTGGTGATGTAGAACAATGTGGTGAATAGACTGTGTCCTTTGGAATGTGTGGTGATGTAGAACAATGTGGTGAATAGACTGTGTCCTTTGGAATGTGTGGTGATGTAGAACAATGTGGTGAATAGACTGTGTCCTTTGGAATGTGTGGTGATGTAGAACAATGTGGTGAATAGACTGTGTCCTTTGGAATGTGTGGTGATGTAGAACAATTGTGAATAGACTGTGTCCTTTGGAATGTGTGGTGATGTAGAACAATGTGGTGAATAGACTGTGTCCTTTGGAATGTGTGGTGATGTAGAACAATGTGGTGAATAGACTGTGTCCTTTGGAATGTGTGGTGATGTAGAACAATGTGGTGAATAGACTGTGTCCTTTGGAATGTGTGGTGATGTGTGGATAATCAGATGTAGTTTTTGTGATGTGCTTGTCCTCTGGTCCATCTGTTTCAAATGCTTGTCTCAGCTTGTGAAACACTGTTGCTATGGGTTACTGGTGGGGTGTTTATTTTAGCAAAGGAGCTGTTGACAATAACTTGATCCTTTTCTCACATTAGAGAGAGAGAGAGAGAGCAGTATAGAAGACAAATATAAAAAGGAACGCTGGTTGGTTCAAACACAATAGGGGTGAAAATATGTCTGGCAGTTTCAAACAATCTGTGATTCAAAGGTGTTTGTAAGTTAAGTTCTATCGAGTACATAAATATACATCAAGATGGGTCATTTGAATGATACAACGGATCTGTACGGTTCAATACCCAGACAGCTCAATAACAGTTACCTCTCCTTTAAACACGAAGTGAGGCAGTAGCTATACTGAACAAAAATATAAATGCAACATGTAAAATGTTGCTACCATGTTTCGTAAATTGAAACAAAAGATCCCAGAAATGTTCCCATACGCACAAAAAGCTTATTTCTCGCAAATATTGTGCAAAAATGTGTTTACATCCCTGTTAGTGAGCATTGCTCCTTTGCCAAGACAATCCATTCACATGACAGTTGTGGCATATCAAGAAGCTGCTTAAACAGCATAATCATTACACAGGTGAACCTTGTGCTGGGGACAATAAAAGGTAATAAATGTGCAGTTTTGTCACACAACACAGTGCCACAGATGTTTTGAGGGAGTGTGCAATTGGCATGCTGACTGCAGGAATTGTCCACCAGAGCTGTTGCCAGATTATTTCATGTTAATTTCTCTACCATAAGCCTCCAACGTCATTTTTGCAGTATGAATTTGGCAATATGTCCAACCGGCCTCACAACCGCAGACCACGTTTAACCATGCCAGCACAGGACCTCCACATCCGGCTTCTTCACCTGTGGGACCGTCTGAAACCACTCGGACAGCAGATTAAACTGTGGGTTTGCAGAGCCGAAGAATTTCTGCACAAACTGTCAGAAACTGTCTCAGGGAAGCTGATCTGCATGCTCATCATCCTCACCAGGGTCTTGACCTGACTGCAGTTCAGTGTCGTAACTGACTTCAGTAGGCAAATGCTCACCTTCGATGGCCACTGGCACGCTGGAGAAGTGTGCTCTTCAAAGATGAATCCCAGTTTCAAGTGTACCGAGCAGATGGCAGACAGTGTTTATGGCGTTGTGTGGGCGAGCGTTTTGCTGATGTCAACGTTGTGAGCAGAGTGCCCCATGGTGGTGTTGGGGTTATGGTATGGGCAGGCATAACCTACGGACAACAAACACAATTACATTTTGGCAATTTGGCAATTTGGCAATTTGAATGAGATCCTGAGGCCCATTGTCGTGCCATTCATCCGCCCCATCACCTCATGTTTTAGCATGATAATGCACGGCCCCATGTCGCAAGGATCGGTACACAATTCCTGGGAGCTGAACATTTCCCATTTCCCTAACCAGACATGTCACCCGTTGAGCATGTTTGGGATCAATGTGTACGATAGTGCTTTCAGTTCCTGCCAATATCCAGCAAATTTGCACAGCCATTGAAGAGTAGTGAGGCAACATTCCACAGGCCACAATCAACAGCCTGATCAACACTATGCAAAGGAGATGTGTTGCATAAAGTCATGCTGCTTGACTAAAATGACAGCCTTCATAAATTTGTCAAAGATGGACCTGTGGTCCCAATATTGGGCAAAGTTTGTTTAAAAAAATGAGTGTTAGACTATAATTGACAAATGTGTCCATTTGAATTAAAATTCTGAAAATGTATAACATTTATTGATGAAAGGAACTTTGATCAACTCCCCTACTGCTAACTGCTGCCAAGAACTAATAAGTAGTAGTGCACTATCGCCATCTACTGTATATATGGGCAACTGCATCATATTTCAGATGCAGTTCTAAACATAACCACATGAAGGCAGTGATGTGCTGTGTGAGACCTCACATGACCAGCCTCACAGCCAGAGCCTCCCTCAGCCTGCAAGCCAGCCAACCAGCCAGTCAGCCCGCCATCACTCCATCCATCAGCACTCTCTCAGGAAGGAGCAACATAAACTCCCTCTATGATAGTCATCTATGTCCTCTTGTCCAAACATAAACATTAACTAACAAACAGTAGGGCCCTGCCTGCCAACTCTGACTCAGTATTTTCTGTTTAAGCTCAATTCAATAAATAGGGCTGGCCTGGCTGTTTCTGTCTCTCCCTCAGTACTGCCCATGGCCCCACCGTCCACTATCTGCTCCAATCATCTGACTGACTGGTCGTGGGGGATGCGCAGTGTTGTGACTGTCCGTGACTCACTTCTCTCTCCATCACACACACACACACACACATGAGATCATGTATGCAGAGCACACATTGGCCCGCTCGCACACAGGTCATGATTCACGCATGCGACCAGACGCTACTCCCCCTCCTCTCCTCTGTCTCCCAACGGCCCAAAGCGGCCCTGGGCGGGAGATCTGCTGATACAAGGAGGTAGGGGCGGAGGGGTATGAGTAGGGGGTATGAGGAGGGGAGGAGGAGAAAGGGTAGAGAACAACAAAGTTGTCCTCAGTGCATCAGACCCAAACACCCACACAGACTTGTAATTCGCCTTAACATCTCTGCATATGATATGACAAGTTTGTTTGTTTATATGTGCAGTGCTCTACATGTGACTTGTGTAATGAGCAACATATGTATGCGTACCATACTTATCTTTTCCTATGATATATTTTTATTCCTACAGCTTTATATCAAACTTGATTGTCATTTTCTTGCAGTCAAATGCCATCTCTTAGTCATCTCCTCTCCATAGCTTTCTTCCTTTCATCTGAAGTGCCATTGACTGCATCCACTGCCCTCCCCCCTCCTCCCCAAACACACACACACATACTCCCCCCTCACGTGTCATAGTGTCTGTCACACACACCAAACCGAATACCATTTATTATTCTTCAGAAATATAATAGAAGAAACCTTTATCTCTGTGCTCATGTATTCAAACACAGGGGCCCGACCATGAACCTGGTATCTGCCTTGCGTCATGTGTGCAGTGTAAATGAGAGGAGGACTTAACTGATTGGTGTCCCTTCCACGGGGCGGTTGAGCTAACATAGGCTAATGCGATTAGCATGAGGTTGTAAGTAACAAGAACATTTCCCAGGACATAGACATGTCTGATATTGGCAGAAAGTTTAAATTCTTGTTAATCTAACTGCACTGTCCAATTTGCAGTAGTTACAGTAGTTATTACTGTAAGTGTAAGTAACAAGAACATTTCCCAGGACATAGACATGTCTGATATTGGCAGAAAGTTTAAATTCTTGTTAATCTAACTGCACTGTCCAATTTACAGTAGTTATTACAGTGAAAGAATACCATGCTATTGTTTGAAGAGAGTGCACTTACACTGCTGCCATCTAGTGGCCAAAAGTTATCTTGCATTTCAAAGGTGATGGTACCAAAAAACATACAAAATAATGTTTTGTTTTTTCTTTGTATTGTGTTATTTTCTCCTACATTGCTTTCACATCTTCACAAACTTCAAAGTGTTATATTTCAAATGGTACCAAGAATATGCATATCCTTGCTTCATGGCCTGAGCTACAGGCAGTTAGATTTGGGTATGTCATTTTAGGCGAAAAATGAAAAAAAGGGGCGGATCCTTAAGAGGTTTAATGAATGACTCCATGCCAGAATCAAATTTCCAACAAATATATCACCTCGGATTTAAACAAACAGTGTTTATGAGCACCAACATGATTGATGATAATGCCAAACCAAGACTGAGAGTGAAATAACCTTTGGTTACAATACTGTTCTCCGGAAATGCTGTCCATGATATAGTTATCATTGGCATTATTAGAGGAGATTAAATCAGGACCACTCTCATCGTAAAAGGAATCACAGCTAGAGAAATATCATTGGAAATTGGAGAAGGAGAATACATCTGCCCTACTTTTCTTCTTTTACATCCTCCTCTGAGTTTACTCCCAGTCAGACCAAAGTAGAGCATTGATTTTCTGCTGAAAAGTTAAAAGCCCTACGTTCATGTTCGACAGATGGGGAGAAGAAGAGGAGAAGAGAAGAGGAGGGATAAGAGGAAGAATGGGGATGAGTGAAGATTCACCCAAAATGATGTCGGAACAGGGCATCGTGTTCATATCGACAGGCAGGAAGAAGAGAATAAAAAAGAGAAGGGGGAGGGGATTTCTCCTGAAAAGGGAGGAGCCAACAGGCAGGAAGAAACGAGAGGAGAGAGAGGAGAGGAATATGGACCATGGATGAGTGCGGACTCACCCAAAGTGGAGGGGAGGGAGGGTTGGGGGAGGGATGAAAGCCTGTTTCTGTTTGTCAGACGTAGCTCTAATTATGGCCTGGGTAATTAGTGTATCTCCATGCTGACTCGCTTGGAAGCATGCTGCTTAGTTTTTTTCTCATCCCTCCTTCCCTCCCTCCCTCCTCCCTCCCTCCCTCCCTCCCTCCCCCTCCATCCCTCCTCACCTAGGCACTCCCATCTGATTCCTGCTCTGTGTCTTGACAGTTCATAAGGCAGACAGCATATCAAACAGGGGTTCTGCCACTGTAGCCCTGGAGCAAGCATCTTTTCTCACATTGCTTCTGTAGGAGAAAAAAGACAGGAAGCCAGAAATGAAACCGTGTTCAGAATAGAAGTAGATGTCTTATATCTGTTACTCACCAGGATGGGAAGCGGGACGGATGGAGGGAGGGGGGAGGAATTGAGAGAGGGGTTGTGTGGTAGGAGGGAGGGAGCAAGTAGGGCGAGGGGGATGGAGGGAGAGGGGGCAAAGGGGAGAGGAAGGATGGTAGGGAGTGGGGAGTGGGGGAGAATGGCAAAAGAGGACAGAGGGAGATAGGGAGGGGGAGGGAGGGGTGGGAAGGGGAATCTCCTTGGGTGTCAGGTTGAGCCTATGAAAGCCAAGGTGAGAGATGTGAGGGGCGCCACGACTCCCCAGAGGAATTAGAGAGGAGCACAGAGAGAAATCAGCACATAGACACATCACACCATCCAGGAATTGGTATCGCTGTCTGTATTTACTGTAGAGATGCCTCGGTACACACACACACACACACACACACACACACACACACACACACAAACACACACACACACACACACACACACACACACACACACACACACACACACACACACACACAGAGCCCTTCCCTGCCTCAGAACAGAACAGAAAAGAATGCTGTGACTTCAAACTTCTCGAACTCCCTTCAATTCCAGTTCCATCCGCGCCTGCTATTCAGCTCAGAAGCACTGCAAGATGCTGCATAAATTACGCAGCTCGGGGATGAAAAGTCAGAGGGTATGCCTCCGCCTGCTCCCAGCTCCCTGTTACCACACCGACTATTAGTGGCACAAAAGGAGCCCTTCTGACTGACAACCAGAGCTTCTCTGAACCCTCAATAAAGTCCACACAGACCTTCTCTGCTAGTCCTCTTCACCCCCCTGTTTGTTTGCCACTGTTTGGGCAGGGTGTGAACACCAGCTGTGAATAAACTCGGTGAGGTGAATAACAGCATTGGGCTCTCTGCTGTTTTGGCGGGTGTGGATGTAGTTCATTCTGGTGGTAGAGAAGTGACTGAAGTTGTTCTTGATCTGAGGGACTGTGTGTGTCAATTACAGCTTCACTGAATACAGCACTGACCCTCTCACCCTCATGGTGTCATTATACCACCACTACCCTACCGCTTCGCTCACCTTCCCTTCCGGACAGAGAGAGAATGGCTGATACTACCGCTTCGCTCGCCTTCCCTTCCGGACAGAGAGAGAATGGCTGACAACACTACCGCTTCGCTCGCCTTCCCTTCCGGACAGAGAGAGAATGGAGAATGGCTGATACTAACGCTTCGCTCGCCTTCCCTTCCGGACAGAGAGAGAATGGCTGATACTACCGCTTCGCTCGCCTTCCCTTCCGGACAGAGACAATGGCTGATACTGACGCTTTGAAATTGAAATTGGTTTTGTTTGTCCTTCTCTTCCTTCAACCTGTTATTTTCCGACTGTCCTCTCTCACATTCAGAAGTCTCCAACACATACAAACACAATACGGCTCAATGCAGCCACAGTTTGGATCACAGCACAGAATAACAGAGGAGGGGGAAGAGAGAGGTGTGAGAAGGGGTCCCGAGTGCGGAGTGGGGTGGGACAGGTCGTGTGCTACTATTTCAGGACATTGTGGTTTCACTGTTCTCCGCCGAGTGGTTCAGTCCAAACTGTGTCCTCATTGTTCTATTGATGACATCATCGCCAGTAGCCACTGCTTTGTCACACAACCCTCATTCCTTCTTCTCAGGAAGTGATGCAACAGCTGAGAAGTGTTTGGTGGCTGGCTCCGGACCAAATGAGTGGGGACATTTTTCTCGTGGGAAAGGCCAAGCAGGCTATCTCCCTGACTCCCTCCAAGATGCCTCAACAGTGTCAAAAACTCAGAGCACTTTGGAACGCAAACACACGTCAGTACATGACAATGAATCCAGCAACCATGAAATGGAACATTGTCATTGTCACTTTGCCAGCTTGACCTTTTATAGCTGTGGTAGTGGTATTTGGTATTTGGTATTTGGTATTTTATTTAAGATCCCCATTAGCTGTTGCGAAAGCAGCAGATATTCTTTCTGTGGTCCACACAAAACATGAAACATAATACAGAACATTAATAGACAAGCTCAAGGACAGAACTACATCAATTTAAAAAAGGCACACATAGCCTACATATCAATACATACACGCACAATATCTAGGTCAAATAGGGAAGAGGCGTTGTGCCATGAGATGTTGCTTTGTCTATTTCTTGAAACCTGTTCATTTGAGCAATATGAGATGGAAGGGAGTTCAATGCAATAATGGCTCTTTATAATACTGTACCCTTTCTTGAATATGTTCTGGATTTGGGGACTGTGAAAAGACCCCTGGTGGCATGTCTGGTGGGGTAAGTGTGTGTGTCAGATCTGTGTGTAAATTGACTATGCAAATAATTTGGAATTTTCAACACATTGTTTCTTATAACAATGAATCTCTTCTCAACTGGCATGCATAGTATTTATATTAGCCCTCTGATTACAATGAAAAGGATTACGTGCCGCTCTGTTCTGGGCCATTTGCAGCTTAACTAGGAATTTCGTTGAAGCACTTGACCACATGGCTGGACAATAATTAAGATAAGACAAAACTAGAGCCTGCAGGATTTTGTGGAGTGTGGTGTCAAAAAAGCAGAGAATCTCTTCATTATGGACAGACCTCTCTCCAATCTTTACAATCATTGAATCTACAGTTGAAGTCAGAAGTTTATGTACACCTTAACCAAATACATTTAAACTCAGTTTTTCACAATTCCTGACATTTAATCCAAGTAAAAATGCCATGTCTTTGGTCAGTTAGGATCACCACTTTATTTTAAGAATGTGAAATGTCAGGATAATAGTAGAGAGAATGATTTATTTCAGTTTTCATTTCTTTCATCACATTCCCAGTGGGTCAGTGTAACGCTCAATGAGTGAATAGGGGTGGAGTCAGGCGCAGAGAGCAAAGGATGCGGGAAAAACACGCTTTAATGTCCAAAATAATCACAGGAACAAAATAGTATACCCAAACCCGGTATAACTACAAAACAAAAATGTACCCTGTCGTGAAATACAAGGACAGCGAGAAACCCGACGAAAACACTAACCACTCTAACACATACAGATGAACAAGCCCGCACAAACAGAAGCTGAACAAACCTAAATAACCCTACCCCAACAACCAAACAAGGAACAGGTGAAACCAATTAGACAAAACCAAACGAACACAGAACAAAGGATCGGTGGCAGCTAGTAGACCGGCGACGACGACCGCCGAGCGCCACCCGAACAAGAAGGGGAGTCACCTTCGGTAATATTCGTGACAGTCAGAAGTTTACATACACTCAATTAGTATTTGGTAGCATTGCCTTTAAATTGTTGAACTTGGGTCAAACGTTACGGGTAGCCTTCCACAAGCTTCCCACAATAAATTGGGTGAATTTTGGCCCATTCCTCCTGACAGAGCTGGTGTAACTGAGTCAGGTTTGTAGGCCTCCTTGCTCGTACATGCTTTTTCAGTTCTGCCCACAAATGTTCTATAGGATTGAGTTCAGGGCTTTGTGATGGCCACTCCAATACATTGACTTTTTTGCCACAACTTTGGAAGTATGCTTGGGGTCATTGTCCATTTGGAAGACCCATTTGCGCCCAAGCTTTAACATCCTGACTGATGTCTTGAGATTTTGCTTCAATATATCCACATCATTTTCCTGCCTCATGATGCCATCTATTTTGAGAAGTGCACCAGTCCCTCTTGCAGCAAAGCACCCCAACAACATGATGCTGCCACCCCCATGCTTCACGGTTGGGATGGTGTTTTCCGGCTTGCCAGCCTCCCCCTTTTTCCTCCAAACATAACGACGGTCATTTTGACCAAACAGTTCTATTTTTGTTTCATCAGACCAGAGGACATTTCTCCAAAAAGTATGATCTTTGTCCCCATGTGCAGTTGCAAACCGTAGTCTGTTTTTTTTTAGGCGCTTTTGGAGCAGTGGCTTCATCATTGCTGAGCGGCCTTTCAGGATATATCGATATAGGACTCGTTTTACTGTGGATATAGATACCTTTGTACCCGTTTCCTCCAGCATCTTCACAAGGTCCTTTACTGTTGTTCTGGGATAGATTTGCACTTTTCGCACCAAAGTACGTTCATCTCTAGGAGACAGAATGCGTCTCCTTCCTGAGCGGTGTTTATACCATGGTGTTTATACTATTGTTTGTACATATGAACGTGGTACCTTCAGGGGTTTGGAAATTGTTCCCAAGAATGAACCAGACTTGTAGAGGTCCACATTTTTTTCTGAGGTCTTGGCTGATTTCTTTTGATTTTCCCATGATGTCAAGCAAAGAGGTACTGTGTTTGAAGGTAGGCCTTGAAATACACCCACAGGTACACCTCCAATTTACTCAAATTATGTAAATTAATCTATCAGAAGCTTCTAAAGCCATGACATCATTTTATGGAGTTTTCCAAGCTGTTTAAAGGCACAGTCAACTTAGTGTATGTAAACTTCTGACCCACTGGAATTGTGATACAGTGAAATAATCTGTAAACAATTGTTGAAAAATGACTTGTGTCATGCACAAAGTAGATGTTCTAACCGACTTGCCAAAATTAGTTTGTTAACAAGAGATTTGTCGTGTGATTGAAAAACGAGTTTTAATGACTCCATCCTAAGTGTATGTAAACTTCCTACTTCAACTGTATGTGTTTTGACCATGACAGTTTACAATCTAAGGTAACACCAAGTAATTTAGTCTCCTCAATCTGTTCTACAATAACACTATTCCTTATCAAATTGACCCGGTAAAAAGTAGAGCACTTTAAAGGGAATATCGTACCGTTTGGGACACAACCATGGAGTTGAGCCTCTATACAGCCTGGAGATTCAAACTGAGGTAAACGTCACTTTCTGTTCTTAAACTGAATTAATAGTACCAGTACTGCCATTGCCAGACCCTTTGTTCTAAATCAAGGGATCATATTACGTCGTGTCATTAGTCTTTGTTTTTAGCACTGCAACACTAGCGGTCTACCTCTGCCAAAGCCTGTCAGGGCAGCAGGGGATACAATGAGGCTTGAAGAAAGGACACTATAATTCAAGATGGCCACCCTCCTCTCTGCCCTTGACTGAATGATGATGATGATGATGCAGTGATAGTGGTTCAGTTCTAGTTCACTGAAGGACTTTGAGGAGATCTTGTAATGATAGTATTTTGTAGGTAACAATGCTGTGAGCTATGATTGAAGCCAGGAAATGATGTTTTAGTTATAGTGCGTCTGTCATGATGTTGAACTGTGTGATGGTGATGGTTGTTCTGAACTTTGAAGTTTTGAAGTATTAGTTATTTTGTGTTGAGGTGGTATTGTATCAAAGGTGTTTTGTATTTAGTTGGTATACATTGTTGTTGTTTTGAGTTCAGGTGGTTGGTTGTCTTGTTGTTCAATGGTGTTGTATTGATGTTGAGGCATTTTGTGGAGTAATTTTGTATCGAGGTGTTGAGGTGGTGTGTTGCTTAGTATCTAGTAGGTGGTGGTGTTAATGTTATAGTGTCTGTATACCTAGGTGGTAATGTTTCTATCTGTATAGTTGGTGGTGTTAATGTTATAGTGTCTGTATAGCTAGGTGGTGATGTTACTATCTGTATAGCTAGGTGGGGATGTTACTATCTGTATAGTTGGTGGTGTTAATGTTATAGTGTCTGTATAGCTAGGTGGTGATGTTACTATCTGTATGGTTGGTGGTGTTAATGTTATAGTGTCTGTATAGCTAGGTGGTGATGTTACTATCTGTATAGTTGGTGTTGTTAGTGTTATAGTGCATGTATACCTAGGTGGTAATGTTTCTATCTGTATAGTTGGTGGTGTTAATGTTATAGTGTCTGTATAGCTAGGTGGTGATGTTACTATCTGTATAGCTAGGTGGTGATGTTACTATCTGTATAGCTAGGTGGGGATGTTACTATCTGTATAGGTGGTGGTGTTAATGTTATAGTGTCTGTATAGCTAGGTGGTGATGTTACTATCTGTATAGGTGGTGGTGTTAATGTTATAGTGTCTGTATAGCTAGGTGGTGATGTTACTATCTGTATAGCTAGGTGGTAATGTTTATATCTGTATAGTTGGTGGTGTTAATGTTATAGTGTCTGTATAGCTAGGTGGTGATGTTACTATCTGTATAGTTGGTGGTGTTAATGTTATAGTGTCTGTATAGCTAGGTGGTGATGGTACTATCTGTATAGTTGGTGTTGGTGGTGATGTTACTATCTGTATAGTTTGGTGTTGTTAGTGTTATAGTGTGATGTTACTACCTAGGTGGTAATGTTTATATCTGTATAGTTGGTGGTGTTAATGTTATAGTGTCTGTATAGCTAGGTGGTGATGTTACTATCTGTATAGCTAGGTGGTGATGTTACTATCTGTATAGTTGGTGGTGTTAATGTTATAGTGTCTGTATAGCTAGGTGGTGATGTTACTATCTGTATAGCTAGGTGGTGATGTTACTATCTGTATAGTTGGTGGTGTTAATGTTATAGTGTCTGTATAGCTAGGTGGTGATGTTACTATCTGTATAGCTAGGTGGTAATGTTACTATCTGTATAGTTGGTGGTGTTAATGTTATAGTGTCTGTATAGCTAGGTGGTGATGTTACTATCTGTATAGCTAGGTGGTAATGTTACTATCTGTATAGTTGGTGGTGTTAATGTTATAGTGTCTGTATAGCTAGGTGGTGATGGTACTATCTGTATAGCTAGGTGGTGATGT
Source organism: Oncorhynchus nerka (assembly GCF_034236695.1). Classification (NCBI taxonomy): domain Eukaryota; kingdom Metazoa; phylum Chordata; class Actinopteri; order Salmoniformes; family Salmonidae; genus Oncorhynchus; species Oncorhynchus nerka. The sequence continues at coordinate 80,071,022 of NC_088408.1, forward strand.
TACTATCTGTATAGTTGGTGTTGTTAGTGTTATAGTGCATGTATACCTAGGTGGTAATGTTTATATCTGTATAGTTGGTGGTGTTAATGTTATAGTGTCTGTATAGCTAGGTGGTGATGTTACTATCTGTATAGCTAGGTGGTGATGTTACTATCTGTATAGTTGGTGGTGTTAATGTTATAGTGTCTGTATAGCTAGGTTGGGATGTTACTATCTGTATAGTTGGTGTTGTTAGTGTCATAGTGTCTTTATAGCTAGGTGGTGATGGTACTATCTGTATAGTTGGTGGTGTTAATGTTATAGTGCATGGATAGCTAGGTGGTGATGTTACTATCTGTATAGTTGGTGTTGTTAGTGTTATAGTGTCTTTATAGCTAGGTGGTGATGTTACTATCTGTATAGTTGGTGGTGGTGTTACTATCTGTATAGCTAGGTGGGGATGTTACTATCTGTATAGTTGGTGGTGTTAATGTTATAGTGCATGTATAGCTAGGTGGTGATGTTACTATCTGTATACCTAGGTGGTGATGTTAGTATCTGTATAGTTGGTGGTGGTGGTGTCATAGTCTCTGTATAGCTAGGTGGTGATGTTACTATCTGTATAGTTGGTGTTAGTGTTATAGTGCATGTATAGCTAGGTGGTGATGTTACTATCTGTATAGTTGGTGGTGGTGTTACTATCTGTATAGCTAGGTGGTAATGTTACTATCTGTATAGTTGGTGTTGTTAGTGTTATAGTGCATGTATAGCTAGGTGATGACGCTACTATCTGTATAGTTGGTGGTGGTGTTATAGCATCTGTATAGATAGGTGCCACTATCTGTATATCTGGTGGTATAGTTGGTGGTGTTAATGTATAGTGTCTGTACAGCTAGGTGGTTTTGCTACTATCTGTATATTTGGTGGTGGTGGTGTTATAGCGTCTGCATAGGACAGTGCAGCTGTTGTTTCAGGGCGAGGTTGGGGGATTATGAGGTGAATCTGCTGACAGACTATCGGCACAGGGCTCAGGAGTCCAGATAATTAAGGTGTGTGCACGTGTGTGTGCGAGTGAGTGTTCGTGTGTATGTCTCTGTGTGTGAATGTCTGTGTAGGGGATGCACCGTATGCACGTGTAAACTGATTACGAGCTGTAGCTCAAACACATACACAAACAAATAAACTAACACATACACCAACAAACAAGTGCACACACAAATTCACTTTATCTCCCTCCCTCTCTTTCATTTTCTTTTTTATTATTTAATTTTTTAACCTTTATTTAACTAGGCAAGTCAGTTAAGAACAAATTCTTATTTACAATGACGGCCTACCCCGGCCAACGCTATCCCACCCTCCCTCCCTCTCTCTCTCTGTCCTTCTCTCCCTCCCTCACTCCCTCTCTTTCTCTTTCTCTCTCTCTCCCCTCCCACCAACACACTCTTCTCCCTCTCCCAGACAGACAAAGATGTTGCCCTTGCTCACCAACATCTCCTTGGTGTTTTGAAAGTGTCCTCACACTCTTCCTCAGCCTTGAAATCCCAGCACACATGAAACAGAAAAGGGCAGGGGTGTCATAATTGGAGAGAATGAGAAAGGAGATACAATCTAACTGAGAGAAAAATTAGCTCTTAATTAGATACTCTTCCTCTATTTATATATAGGAGGCTCTTTAAAGCATCCTTGGGTCTAACATATCTCTGAATTCTAATTACGCAGGGCTGATGAGACTGCACTGTGGCCTAGATACACTTCATCTGTATTAGCCCATGCACCAGGCAACTAGGCAGGCAGGCACACTGCTGTTCACTGTTGCAGTCAGTCCAAGCACCATCAAACAGTCAGAGCACAGTGCCGGCCTGCCTGAGAGTGAGTGTACACAGAAGAAACCTCTGCAGACGCAGGACAAAGAGGAAGGCCACTGCCTGAGGTGCTGAGAGGAGAGAGACAACTTAGGCTGGATCTGAGAGCAAGGAAGGAAGGAAGGAAGGGAGGGGTGAGGGAGGGAGGTGTGTAGAGTATGGGAAGGGTTGTGTGATGGAAGTGTATGTGTGTGTGTGTGTGTGTGCGTGCGTGCGTGCGTGCGTGCGTGCGTGCGTGCGTGCGTTCGTGCGTGCGTGCGTGTGTGTGTCCATCCTGGGTTTTCAGTCCAGTCAGAATTAAACCCTCTGATCTCCTGGGTTTCATCAGAGCCCAGACTTGAGCCTGGTCCCTGAGGGCTATTAAGGTTTGGGCTAATGAGAACTGCCGGACAGTCTGCTGCGTGTGTTTCTGATGATTGTGTGTGTGTGTGTGGCATAGGGCAAGGGGAGGAGGGAGAGTAGTAGGTCACAACAAGAAATGTCCTCCGCTGGGGCTACAACAATTACCTTGCACAAAGCTGTAGTGACAATAATAATCCTGACCATAGTCTGAGTAATAATCAAAGCACCCATTTAGCAGGTGAACACAATGAGCTCCAAAAAGTGATGGAGCCCTGCCATGTTGCTGAACTCTACAACACTACCACTCACATTTCCCCTTTCTCTATCTCTCTCCACTTCTCTCTCTTTCTCTCTTGCATATTCTCTCTCTTCATCTGTTTCACACAAATGACGTTTGAATGTTGTGCACACACACAGACACACATAGACACACACAGAAACATATAGACACACACACACACACACACACACACACACACACACACACACACACACACACACACACATTTACGTTCTTCCTCCCTTACCCCTGTCACCCTCCCCCACAAGCTACCCCTCTTTCCCCCCTTCACCCATGGGAGCATCTTGCTGTTGGCATGGGCCTGTGCATGGCCCTGTGGCATGCTGTGTTCAGGTTGAACCATCCCCAGGTCAGCCCCAGCTGTAATATCCAGGACCCTGTGCTGCAGTGCTGCGGTGCTGCGGTGCTGCCTGCGTCCCCAGTGGGAGAGAGGGTGTAGTGGGGGAATGAGAGTGATAAATTAGGCCGTGCTAGATGGGAAGCACAGGCTACTTCATCTTCCTCAGCTGACCTTGAGCTGTAATAAAACAGTGGCAAAGCACTTTTGAAATTGGTCCACTCCGGGTAATGCACAGCCCCTCTGTTACATTAGATGCTACCTGGCCCAGCCCACACTATTGATTTAAACATGAACCATGATGGTGGTGATGATGATGATGATGAACATTTAGATTCTTTAGCTACTGCTTTTGCTGCTGATGATAATGACGAGGATGATGAAGATGAACATTATGAAGGTTATGATCTTGTTATTGATAATGCTGCAGTGCTCAAAATGTTTTTGTGAATGTCCATAATTGTGTGGTCGATGAATTTTTATTTTGTATTATTTCGTTTCCATGGAGGTAATAACAGTGAAGAGGAGCTGTATCCTGTACAGAGGCAACAGAGAGAGAGGGAAAAGCATGCCCTTCTCACTGTGGACAAAAGCTTTATAGACGGACAGCTTTTCTGAGACAGCCCCATAACAACACGGCTGTACAACATTCTACGGGGACTGTTAAATATCTGAACACAATGAAGTAATACACGCACACATACACTCAATTACACGCTCGCTTACACATACGGATGCACACACACTTGATCTCTTTCTCTTCTCTCACTCTCTTTCTCTCTCCATTGTCAAGAACTTTTTTATAATTTAAGATGTTTTTTGTTTGTGTATCTTTTGTATGTCTTTGTCTACATGTTTATCTATGTAACAACAAGAAAGAGGAAGATATCAGAACAGGAACGTTGTCTTTGTCTACATGTTTATCTATGTTACAACAAGAAAGGGGAGATATCAGAACAGGAACGTTGTCTTTGTCTACATGTTTATCTATGTTACAACAAGAAAGGGGGAGATATCAGAACAGGAACGTTGTCTTTGTCTACATGTTTATCTATGTTACAACAAGAAAGGAGAAGATATCAGAACATGAACGTTGTCTTTGTCTACATGTTTATCTATATTACAACAAGAAAGAGGAAGATATCAGAACAGGAACGTTGTCTTTGTCTACATGTTTATCTATATTACAACAAGAAAGAGGAAAATATCAGAACAGGAACGTTGTCTTTGTCTACATGTTTATCTATGTTACAACAAGAAAGGGGGAGATATCAGAACAGGAACGTTGTCTTTGTCTACATGTTTATCTATGTTACAACAAGAAAGGGGGAGATATCAGAACAGGAACGTTGTCTTTGTCTACATGTTTATCTATGTTACAACAAGAAAGAGGAAGATATCAGAACAGGAACGTTGTCTTTGTCTACATGTTTATCTATGTTACAACAAGAAAGGAGAAGATATCAGAACAGGAACGTTGTCTTTGTCTACATGTTTATCTATGTTACAACAAGAAAGAGGAAGATATCAGAACAGGAACGTTGTCTTTGTCTACATGTTTATCTATGTTACAACAAGAAAGGGGGAGATATCAGAACAGGAATGTTGTCTTTGTGTACATGTTTATCTATGTAACAACAAGAAAGAGGAAGATATCAGAACAGGAACGTTGTCTTTGTCTACATGTTTATCTATGTTACAACAAGAAAGGGGGAGATATCAGAACAGGAACGTTGTCTTTGTCTACATGTTTATCTATGTTACAACAAGAAAGGGGGAGATATCAGAACAGGAACGTTGTCTTTGTCTACATGTTTATCTATGTTACAACAAGAAAGGGGGAGATATCAGAACAGGAACGTTGTCTTTGTCTACATGTTTATCTATGTTACAACAAGAAAGGGGGAGATATCAGAACAGGAACGTTGTCTTTGTCTACATGTTTATCTATGTTACAACAAGAAAGAAGAAGATATCAGAACAGGAACGTTGGGGAGTAACAACATATTGTACGGGGTACATTAGTACTGTCATGAAGCCGTCTCTATAGTAATGCAATGTCTCATTCATAATCATGTGAAACGTCAGTTACTATGGAAATGCTGGGATGTGTTTTTCTATGAAAGTGATGTTTAATGTCATTTTGATGCAACTATGATGGTGATACAATATGAATTACAATGATCATGAATATACTCACTTTATGTTACACACATAGACACTCAACCATGCACATTGGCTGGGTTATTGTTTATTTAGGCATCACACAATATAGTCTTACTCTTATCCAGACATCATACACACTCTCACTAAACCTACCTAGATCTACTACACACATAATATTCTGACTCAATGTTCTAACATCTGTTGCATTGACTCACTGCCAATCAGGCAAGGGAATCAACAAAAAGCGCTCAAAAATAACATGAAACCACCAGTTGCTTTGTGCATATTGCTAGAATCTGTTTTTTAATATTCTAAACATCAGACATTTGAAATCTCTATTTTGACTGTCATAATAGCTCTTATGGCACTAACTTTACATGCACTCATTATGGTCAATTTAGACTGAGAATAGTATCTAGTTATGGTAAGAGATTAAATAAGTATAGCTAGTTATAATTGTAATGGCTCAGCAGATTATCAGAAAAGACAATTGGTCTTTATGTGGCTAAAAGACAAGGAATACATATACTGTTGACAGGAAGCTCACTCTTCATCCTTAGATGAAGTTGCGTGGAAAAAGGAGTCGGGTGGTGAAACAATTTTCTGTCATCGACAAAAGAACTCAAAAGGTATGACGATATTAATGAACAAAAATGTCAATCCGAATGTGCAAATAGTCAGGAATGATTCGCAAGGAACGTGGATCCTTTTCAATATAAAAGTGGATGAAAAACAGATTTGGCTCATTAATCTACATGGTTACAAATCAGGATGATACATACTTCTTTGAAAATATTTATACCAATACTGAACTTACAGGCAAAAAGCGATCAAATCATTATGGTGGGGGACCGCAAAGGAAATCACTCTACATACTATCATCACCATGCCCTTAAGGAGATCACAAATATTATGGACACATTAGAAATAGTGGATATTTGGAGACCTAGTGAAATACACAGGGAGTATACTTGATCATGCTGGTTGTCTTGACTACTTTCTTATCTCTTTCTCTCTTGGATCAAATATTTTAAAAGTATTGATAGGAGACAGAATGCGATCATCTAATTGGCCTTTTTTAAATTTAACTAGGCAAGTCAGTTAAGAACAAATTCTTATTTACAATGACGGCCTACACCGGCCAAACCCAGACGACACCCAGACGACGCTGGGCCAATTGTGCACTGCCCTATGGGACTCCCAATCACGGCCGGTCTGATACAGACTGGACTCAAATCAGGGTGTCTGTAGTGATGCCTCAAGCACTGAGATGCAGTGCCTTAGACCACTGTGCCACTCGGAAGCCCAACTTACAGAATTACCACGTGGTGAATTTTTTCCAGTACAGCTCAGCGTTGATTGATAAATGTTGTATGCTTTTTTTGTCAAGGGAGTCCAAATGCTCTCTGGCTTCCCTTGCATTCAATGTGACTGGCAGCAACAATGTCATACTTGTTTGGATCAGACAGCATAAGACGTTGCCCATGAATAGAAGTCATTCTAGAGAGCAAGCATTTTAGCCAAGTAGCCTAGGACAACAAAAACTAAAAGCCTGTTCTGTTTGATGGAGTGATAGACCATTTCATCAAGATGAAAGAGAGGGATGGCTTTGGTGTTTCTATACAAGTAGGGGGAGTCAGCATGTTTTTGTACTTGCACAAACGCGCGCACACACACACACGCTAACAGAAATCAGAACCATGGACAGCCACATCATATTTAGCTTGTGTTGATTGGACTATATTGCTTCCCCAGTGATTTTACCCACACACCATTACATATTGTTTTTTTACAACAGTCTGCCGCCTGTCTCCATTCGGGACCCGTGGCGAGGGTCCCCAGTCCGAGGTCGGCGGCGAGGGTCGCCGCTCATAAGAGGCCAAGGGGGCGGTTTAGGAGGCGGACAAAAACTATGGTGAAGTGGGGTCCATGTCCCGCGCCAGAGCCGCCACCGCGGACAGACGCCCAACCAGACCCTCCCCTATAGGTTCAGGTTTTGCGGCTGGAGTCCGCACATTTGGGGGGGGGGGGTACTGTCACGTTCTGACCATAGTTCTGTTATTTTATTATTTGTTTTAGTATGGTCAGGGCGTGAGTTGGGGTGGGCAGTCTATGTTTGTTTTTCTAGGTTGATTTTTGTGTTCGGCCTAGTATGGTTCTCAATTAGAGGCAGGTGTCGTTAGTTGTCTCTGATTGAGAATCATATTTAGGTAGCCTGGGTTTCGCTTTTGGTTTGGGGGTGTTTGTTTCCGTGTGAGTGTTTTGGCCACACGGTACTGTTTCGGTTTTGTAAATTCACGTTGTTATTTTCTGTTTAGTGTTCTGAGTTTGAATTAAAAATCATCATGAACACTTACCACGCTGTGCTTTGGTCCGATCCTTACTCCTCCTCAGACGAAGAGGAGGAAATCTGTTACACTTTGATAAAGTAAGACTGGATTTTATATATAAATGCCATGATTATTTTGAACTGTCACCATATCTATTTGTTATGGACATTGAAATGCTAGATATTAAAATCAGATAAAATAACAACATTTCAGGATTAGAAATCCAAGGCTGAAAAACAAAGGTTTCCATGTATGCTGATGACTCAAGTTTTATATAAAGTATGTAAGCTAGATCCCTGCAATGTCTCTTTTCTGGCCTCTTTGAACTAAAACCTCATTTATGATAAGTGTACCCCATACGTTTTGGATCTTTAAAAAAACACAACCTTTATAAAATGGCTTGATGGTGAAGTAGACATACTTAGTATTCATATAACAAAATATATAAATGAGCTCTTCACCACACATTGTAATAGAAAACTAGTAAAAATAGACAAGATCCTGCAACCAGGGAGAGGTAAATTATTTATTTATGGAAAAAATTACACTAAGTAACTCCTTAGTCATATATCAGTTTTCTCACTTATGGTCCTGCCTACTCCTGATGATTCATTTTTCAAATCATATGAGCAATTGTTTTCTTCATTTTCTGGGATGCTAAACCAGACAATATAAAGCATGCCTATTTACCTGTAATGAATATGATCAGGTATCAAGGTAAGACCCAGATGCAGACCGTGTCGAAGTAGCAATGTTTATTACAGCAACAGAGGCAAAGGTACAGGACGGCAGGCAAGCTCAGAGTCAGGTCAAGCAGAGGTCGGTAATCCAGATGTGGGGCAAAGGTACAGGACGGCAGGCAGGCTCAGGGTTAGGGGCAGGCAGAGTGGTCAGGCAGGTGGGCACAGGGTCTGGACAGGCAAGGGTCAAAAACCAGGAGGATGAGAAAAGAGAAGCTGGGGGAAAGCAGGAGCTGACACAAAAATGCTGGTTGGCTTGACAAACAAGACGAACTGGCAACAGACAAACAGAGAACACGGGTATAAATGCACAGGGGATAATGGGGAAGATGGGTGACACCTGGAGGGGGGTGGAGACAATCACAAAGACAGGTGAAACAGATCAGGGTGTCACAGAATATGAACTGGGTCGGTTGAGATAATTAAATAAAAAAGCACTTAACCTCTCTCTAAAAGCTTCACTTATACCAACGTTTTTCTTGAACCCAAAATGGTTCTCAAGTAGATTACTAAGAAAAGCTCCTCCATTGTTTAAAAATGGCCTTTTTTGCCTTTGTGCAGATTGAATTGTCTAATTTTTTGTTAATTGAAAATGAAACCTTGTTCAAAGTATCTCTTTTTTTTCAAATAAGCAATGCAGAGGTGGTTACAATAAAAATGTCAATTTCATCCCCCAGAAAATAACAAATATTATGGTTGAACTCAAATGTGCTAGTTGATAAAATGGAGGGAGAGGTGAGGGAGGGGGGGTCTCGGATGTTTGAGGTGCAGCTCTCAGGGAACTGTGGGGGATCTTGGACAGTTGGTGGCATTGAGGCCGGTGGCCAATAGGTCGCTGATTCAGGTCCCCATTTTTTACACTTGGTGGGACATCTGTCGGTGTGCCCTTGGGTGGGGCGCTTGGACCTGGTTGCTCCTGTGGATCCCTCTGGATGGGAGACGGTAAGATGGCTGAATGTTATGTAAATGCTTTACTGCAGGTAGATTGTATGTTATAATATTCTATATTTTTTTATGTAAAGAAAAACTGAAGATGATGATGGTGATGATCAAATCAAATCAAACAAATTGTAGACCTTACCGAGAAATGCTTACTTACAAGCCCTTGACCAACAGTGCAGTTCAAGAAAAGTTAAGCAAATATTTAGCAAATAAACTCAGTAAAAAATATTTAAATATAATAATAATAAAAAACTAAAAAGTAACACAATAACACAACAATAACGAGGCTATATACAGGGGGTACAGGTACCGAGTCAGTGTGCGGGGGTACAGTTTCGTTGAGAAAATGTGTACATGTAGGTAGGGGTGAATTAACTATGCACAGATAATAAACAGCAAGTAGCAGCAGTGTACAAACAATCCCCCTGGGGGGAGGAGGGGGGGGTCAATGTAATAGTCCAGTGGCCATTTGATTAATTGTTCAGCAGTCTTATGGCTTGGGGGTAGAAGCTGTTATGGAGCCTTTTGGTCCTAGACTTGGCGCTCCGGTACCGCTTGCCGTGCTGTAGCAGAGAAAACAGTCTATGACTTGGGTGACAGTGAGGCAGGCGTTCCTCTCCAGTGGAGAAAGTTCATTTCATATTTGGGGTAATAACTCTGGAACGAACAGCAGCAGTGCTCTCAGAGGGCCTCGGTAGTACGTACCGTATTATTTTAAGGCATTATTTTATAGCTTCTAGGCCTGACGAGAGAGAGAGGCTGTAATGGAGCCGTACAGAACAGAACACTTCTCCTAGCAGTTCCAGCCTGCCTACCTTAAATTAATTTCTCAATTTGTATGTTTAATCAAATAATCAATTAATTCTGGTTGTATGAATTATCTTAAGTATAGAGGGAGTTGGACGTGGGGAAGAGAGAGGGGGAGGAGTTTGTGCAGAAAACAGATGAGGAAAGAAAGAAATACCTGGGGCACTCAGGAGATTGGTGGCACCTTAATTGGGGAGGATGGGCTCATGGTAATGACTAGAGTGGAATAAGTGGAAAGATATCAACAACATCAAGCACATGGTGTCCATGTGTTTGATGCAATTCCATTCGCGCCATTCCAGCCATTATTATGAGCTGTCCTCCCCTCAGCAGCCTCCACTGCTGGAGCACAGAAAGATGCATTATTTTAGTGGCAGTGTTGTGCCAGGACAACAACATCTCCCTCAACATCAGAAAAACAAAAGAGCTTGACTACAGGAAACAGAGGGCTGAGCACGCCCCCCATCCACATTGACGGGGCTGTAGTGGAGCAGGTCAAGAGCTTCCTCAGTGTCCACAAGTTCCTCAGTGTCCACATCACTAAGAAAGTGTCATGGTCCACACACACCAACACAGTCGTGAAGAGGTATCCTCAGATCCTCAAAGAGTTATACTGATGCACCATTGAGAGCATCTTGACTGACTGCATCACCACTTGGAATGGCAACTGCTTGGCATCCGATTGCAAGGCGCTCCAGATGGTAGTGCATATGGCCCAGTACATCACTGGGGCCGAGCTCCATGCTGTCCAACTCATTGCCATCCAGGACCTCTATACCAGGCGGTGCCAGAGGAACGCCCAAAAAATTGTCAAAGACTCCAGCCACCAAAGTCAAAGACGGTTCTCTCTGTTACCACATGACAATTGGTACCGATGCTACCCCCAAGCCATAAGACTGGTAAATAGTTAGTCCGGATAGCTATTGGTTAAATATTTAACTATCTGCATTGACCCCTTGTCACGATCGTCATAGGGAATGGACCAAGGCTCAGCGTGGTATGCTACATTCTCTTTTAATGAATGAACACCGAACAAACCAACAAAATGAACAAACGAAACGTGAAGCTATACAAAATAGTGCTGACAGGCAACTACACATAATCAAGATCCCACAAACACAAATGAGGAAATGGCTACCTAAATATGATCCCCAATCAGAGACAACGATAAACAGCTGCCTCTGATTGGGAACCATATCAGGCCACCATAGAAATACAAAAACACCTCCGGACTGCGGACCGTCGCTGGAGGCTCCGGACTGGGGATGGTCGATGGAAACTTTGGACTGCGGACCGTCGTTGGAGGTTCCGGACTGTGGCCCGTCGTTGGAGGTTACGGACTGTGAAACGTCGCCGGAAGCTCTGGACTGGGAACTGTCGCCGGAAGCTCTGGACTGGGAACTGTCGCCGGGAGCTCTGGACTGGGAACTGTCGCCGGAAGTTCTGGACTGTGGAGGCGCACTGGAGGCCTGATACGTGTGACCGGTACCGGTGGCACCGGGCTGATGACATGCACCTCAGGGCGAGTGCGGGGAAGAGGCACAGGACGCACTGGACTGTGGAGGTGCACTGGAGAGCTGATGCGTGGGACCGGTACAGGTGGCACCGGGCTGATGACACTCACCTCAGGGCGAGTGCGGAGAGAAGGCACAGGACGCACTGGACTGTGGAGGCGCACTGGAGGTCTAGAGCGCAGAGCTGGCACAACCCTTCCTGACTGGATGCTCACTCCAGCCCGGCATGTGCGGGAAGCTAGCACAGGATGCACTGGGCTGTGAAGGCGCACTGGAGACCTGGTGCGTGGGACCGGTGCTTCTTACGAAGCCACTCCTTTGTTGCCCGGGCGTTGTGTTTGGGATCATTGTCATACTGAAAGACCCAGTCACGTTTCATTTTCAATGCCCTTGCTGATGGAAGGAGGTTTTCACTCAAAATCTCACGATACATGGCCCCATTCATTCTTTCCTTTACACGGATCAGTCGTCCTGGTCCCTTTGCAGAAAAACAGCCCCAAAGCATGATGTTTCCACCCCCATATTTCACAGTGGTGTTCTTTGGCTGCAACTCAACATTCTTTGTCCTCCAAACACGACGAGTTGAGTTTTTACCAAAAAGTTATATTTTGCTTTCATCTGACCATATGACATTCTCCCAATGTTCTTCTGGATCATCCAAATGCTCTCTAGCAAACTTCAGATGGGCCTGGACATGTACTGGCTTAAGCAGGGGGACACGTCTGGCACTGCAGGATTTGAGTCCCTGGCGGTGTAGTGTGTCACTGATGGTAGGCTTTGTTACTTTGGTCCCAGCTCTCTGCAGGTCATTCACTAGGTCCCCCAGTGTGGTCCTAGGATTTTTGCTCACCGTTCTTGTGATCATTTTGACCCCACGGGGTGAGATCTTGCGTGGAGCCCCAGATCGAGGGAGATTATCAGTGGTCTTGTATGTCTTCCATTTCCTAGTAATTGCTCCCGCAGTTGATTTCTTCAAACCAAGCTGCTTACCTATTGCAGATTCAGTCTTCCCAGCCTGGTGCAGGTCTACCATTTTGTTTCTGATGTCCTTTGACAGCTCTTTGGTCTTGGCCGTAGTGGAGTTTGGAGTGTGACTGTTTGAGGTTGTGGACAGGTGTCTTTTATACTGATAACAAGTTCAAACAGGTGCCATTAATACAGGTAACGAGTGGAGGACAGAGGAGCCTCTTAAAGAAGAAGTTACAGGTCTGTGAGAGCCAGAAATCTTGCTTGTTTGTAGGTGACCAAATACTTGTTTTCCACCATAATTTGCAAATAAATTCATAAAAAATCCTACAATGTGATTTTCTGGAGAAAAAAAATTCTAATTTTGTCTGTCATAGTTAAAGTGTACCTATGATGAAAATTACAGGCCTCTCTCATTTGTTTAAGTTGGAGAACTTGCACAATTGGTGGCTGACTAAATACTTTTTTGCCCCACTGTATATAGCCAAGCTGTCGTTACTCATTGTGTATTTATTCCTCATGTTATTATTTTTCTATGGTTTATATTTGTCTTCTTTCTGCATTGTTGGGAAAGGCCAGCAAGTAAGCATTTCACTGGCCCAGCAAAAAAACGTTTTATTTAAACGTGAACCATGATGGTGGTGATGATGATGATGAGGATGATGATGAACATTTAGATTCTTTAGCTTTTGCTTTTGCTGCTGATGATAATGAAGAGGATGATGAAGATGAAAATGATTAAGGTGTTAATGATAATGCTGCAGTGCTCAAAATGTTTTTGTGAATGTCCACAATTGTGTGGTCGATAAAGTTGTATTTTCTATTATTTTGTATTCCTTTGGAGATAATAACACTGAAGACATAGATGACTAAGAGGATGCTGCTTTTGTAAGTGTTATTTCCAGCTTTCTTTTTCTGAAGATGAAGATGACGATAATGATGATGACAAGAACTATAATGTTGAACGTTTTATTTCCAGCTTTCTCTTTCGGTTGTAGTAATTCTCCCAAACCCGTCAGTGGACCCTGTCAGCATCACAGCCAGATATATTAGTGAGGCAGGCGTTCCTCTCCAGTGGAGAAAGTTCATTTCATATTTGGGGTAATAACTCTGGAACAAACAGCAGCAGTGCTCTCAGAGGGCCTCGGTAGTACGTACCGTATTATTTTAAGCCATTATTTTATAGCTTCTAAGCCTGACGACTTGGAGTGTTCTCCTACTAGAGAGGCTCTAATGGAGCCGTACAGAACAGAACACTTCTCCTAGCAGTTCCAGCCTGCCTACCTTAGATTAATTTCTCAATTTGTAATCAAATAATCAGTTCATTCTGGTTGTAGGAATTCTCTTGAGTATAGAGGGAGTTGGACGTGGGGAAGAGAGAGGGGGAGGAGTTTGTGCAGAAAACAGATGAGGAAAGAAAGAAATACCTGGGGCACTCAGGAGATTGGTGGCACCTTAATTGGGGAGGACGGGCTCATGGTAATGACTAGAGTGGAATAAGTGGAAAGATATCAACAACATCAAGCACATGGTTTCCATGTGTTTGATGCAATTCCATTCGCTCCGTTCCAGCCATTATTATGAGCTGTCCTCCCCTCAGCAGCCTCCACTGCACAGAGAGATGCATTGTATTAGTGGCAGTGTTGTGCCAGGACAACAACCTCTCCCTTAATGTCAGAAAAACAAAGGAGCTTGACTACAGGAAACAGAGGGCTGAGCACACCCCCCATCTACATTGACGGGGCGGTAGTGGAGCAGGTCAAGAGCTTCAAGTGCCTCAGTGTCCACATCAGTAAGAAAGTATCATGGTTAACACACACCAACACAGCCTCCTGAGAGGGCACGACAACGCCTCTTCCCCCTCAGGAGGCTGAAAAGATTTGGGATGGGCCCTCAGATCCTCAAAAAGTTATACTACTGCACCATTGAGAGCATCTTGACTGACTGCATCACCGCTTGGAATGGCAAATGCTTGGCATCCGATTGCAAGGCGCTACAGATGGTAGTGCTTATGGCCCAGTACATCCCTGGGGCCGAGCTCCATGCTATCCATCTCGTTGCCATCCAGGACCTCTATACCAGGCGGTGTCAGAGGAAGGCCCTAAAAATTGTCAAAGACTCCAGCCACCAAAGTCATAGACTGTTCTCTCTACTACCACACGGCAATTGATACCGATGCTACCCTCAAGCCATAAGACTGGTAAATAGGTAGTTATATAGTTAACCAATAACTATCCGGACTATCTGCATTGACCCTTTTTGCATATGCTGCTTTTGCTCTTTATTGTCTACCCTGTTGCCTAGTCACTTTATCTCTACCTATTTGATATTATTTTGTATTTCATGGAGATAATAACACTGAAGACAAAGAAGATGAAGAGGATGTTTCTTTTGTATGTATTTTTTCCAGCTTCCTTTTTCTGAAGATGAAGATAACGGTATTTAAAATAAAAAATGTTTTCACCTTTATTTAACCAGGTAGGCTAGTTGAGAAGAAGTATAAAGCATAGCAGTGTGAACAAACACAGAGTTACACATGGAGTAAACAATTAACAAGTCAATAACACAGTAGAAAAAAAGAGAGTCTATATACATTGTGTGCAAAAGGCATGAGGAGGTAGGCGAATAATTACAATTTTGCAGATTAACACTGGAGTGATAAATGATCAGATGGTCATATACAGGTAGAGATATTGGTGTGCAAAAGAGCAGAAAAGTAAATAAATATAAACAGTATGATGAGGATGAGGTAGGTAAAATTGGGTGGGCTATTTACCGATAGACTATGTACAGCTGCAGCGATCGGTTAGCTGCTCAGATAGCAGATGTTTGAAGTTGGTGAGGGAGATAAAAGTCTCCAACTTCAGCGATTTTTGCAATTCATTCCAGTCACGGGCAGCAGAGAACTGGAACGAAAGGCGGCCAAATGAGGTGTTGGCTTTAGGGATGACCAGTGAGATACACCTGCTGGAGCGCGTGCTACGGGTGGGTGTTGCCATCGTGACCAGTGAACTGAGATAAGGCGGAGCTTTACCTAGCATGGACTTGTAGATGACCTGGAGCCAGTGGGTCTGGCGACGAATATGTAGCGAGGGCCAGCCGACTAGAGCATACAGGTCGCAGTGGTGGGTGGTATAAGGTGCTTTAGTAACAAAACGGATGGCACTGTGATAAACTGCATCCAGTTTGCTGAGTAGAGTATTGGAAGCTATTTTGTAGATGACATCGCCGAGGTCGAGGATCGGTTTTACTAGGGTAAGTTTGGCGGCGTGAGTGAAGGAGGCTTTGTTGCGGAATAGAAAGCCGACTCTAGATTTGATTTTAGATTGGAGATGTTTGATATGAGTCTGGAAGGAGAGTTTACAGTCTAGCCAGACACCTAGGTACTTATAGATGTCCACATATTCTAGGTCGGAACCATCCAGGGTGGTGATGCTAGTCGGGCGTGCGGGTGCAGGCAGCGAACGGTTGAAAAGCATGCATTTGGTTTTACTAGCGTTTAAGAGCAGTTGGAGGCCACGGAAGGAGTGTTGTATGGCATTGAAGCTCGTTTGGAGGTTAGATAGCACAGTGTCCAAGGAAGGACCAGAAGTATACAGAATGGTGTCGTCTGCGTAGAGGTGGGTCAGGGAATCGCCCGCAGCAAGAGCAACATCAATTGATATATACAGAGAAAAGAGTCGGCCCGAGAATTGAACCCTGTGGCACCCCCATAGAGACTGCCAGAGGACCGGACAACATGCCCTCCGATTTGACACACTGAACTCTGTCTGCAAAGTAGTTGGTGAACCAGGCAAGGCAGTCATTAGAAAAACCGAGGCTACTGAGTCTGCCGATAAGAATATGGTGATTGACAGAGTCGAAAGCCTTGGCCAGGTCGATGAAGACGGCTGACAGTACTGTCTTTTATCGATGGCGGTTATGATATCGTTTAGTACCTTGAGTGTGGCTGAGGTGCACCCGTGACCGGCTCGGAAACCAGATTGCACAGCGGAGAAGGTACGGTGGGATTCGAGATGGTCAGTGACCTGTTTGTTGACTTGGCTTTCGAAGACCTTAGATAGGCAGGGCAGGATGGATATAGGTCTGTAACAGTTTGGGTCCAGGGTGTCTCCCCCTTTGAAGAGGTTAGTTTCAGAAATAGAGGGTCCAGATTGTCAAGCCCAGCTGATGGATTTATCGGTGGTGACCGTGTTACCTAGCCTCAGTGCAGTGGGCAGCTGGGAGGAGGTGCTCTTGTTCTCCATGGACTTTACAGTGTCCCAGAACTTTTTGGAGTTACAGGATGCAAATTTCTGCCTGAAGAAGCTGGCCTTTGCTTTCCTGACTGACTGCGTGTATTGGTTCCTGACTTCCCTGAACAGTTGCATATCGCGGGGACTATTCGATGCTATTGCAGTCCGCCACAGGATGTTTTTGTGCTGGTCGAGGGCAGTCAGGTCTGGAGTGAACCAAGGGCTATATCTGTTCTTGGTTCTGCATTTTTTTGAACGGAGCATGCTTATCTAAAATGGTGAGGAAGTTAATTTTAAAGAATGACCAGTCATCCTCAACTGACGGGAGGATGCGCAGATACAGGCAATGAGATCCTGTTTGAAGACAGCGGAGGTGTATTTGGAGGGCCAGTTGGTCAGGATGACGTCTATGAGGGTGCCCTTGTTTACAGATTTAGGGTTGTACCTGGTGGGTTTCTTGATGATTTGTGTGAGATTGAGGGCATCTAGCTTAGATTGTAGGACTGCCGGGGTGTTAAGCATATCCCAGTTTAGGTCACCTAACAGAACAAACTCTGAAGCTAGATGGGGGACGATCAATTCACAAATGGTTTCCAGGGCACAGCTGGGAGCTGAGGGTAGCAGGCGGCAACAGTGAGAGACTTATTTCTGGAGAGAGTAATTTTTAAAATTAGTAGTTCGAACTGTTTGGGTATGGACCTGGAAAGTATGACATTACTTTGCAGGCTATCTCTGCAGTAGACTGCAACTCCTCCCCCTTTGGCAGTTCTATCTTGACGGAAAATGTTATAGTTGGGTATGGAAATCTCAGAATTTTTGGTGGCCATATATTCAGACACGGCAAGGACATCAGGGTTAGCAGAGTGTGCTAAAGCAGTGACTAAAACAAACTTAGGGAGGAGGCTTCTGATGTTGACATGCATGAAACCACAGCTTTTTCGATCACAGAAGTCAACAAATGAGGGTGCCTGGGGACATGCAGGGCCTGGGTTTACCTCCACATCACCCGCGGAACAGAGGAGGAGTAGTATGAGGGTGCGGCTAAAGGCTATCAAAACTGGTCGCCTAGAGCGTTGGGGACAAAGAATAAAAGGAGCAGATTTCTGGGCATGGTAGAATATATTCAGGGCATAATGCGCAGACAGGGGTATCGTGGGGTGCGGGTACAGCGGAGGTAAGCCCGGGCACTGGGTGATGATAAGAGAGGTTGTATCTCTGGACATGCTGGTTGTAATGGGTGAGGTCACCGCATGTGTGGGAGGTGGGACAAAGGAGGTATCAGAAGTACGAAGAGTGGAACTAGGGGCTCCATTGTAAACTAAAACAATGATAACTAATCTGAACAACAGTATACAAGGCATATTGACATTTGAGAGAGATATACAGCGAGGCATACAGTAATCGCAGGTGTTATTTGGGAGAGCTAGCTAGCAGGTGAGACAACAACAGCTAATCAGCTAGCACAACAACAGCAGGTAAAATGGTGTTGACGAGGTAGAGAGGGTCGGATTAACTACACACAGAGCCTGAGTGCGGCTGGGGCCGACAGATAAAAACATAAACAAACAGAATGGAGCACAGTTACCAGCCCTTTCAAGCTTAACATCCTTATCATTTATCGCCCTCCAGGAGAGTTCATCAATGAGCTTGATGCCTTGATAAGCTCCTTTCCTGAGGACGGCTCACCTCTCACAGTTCTGGGCGACTTTAACCTCCCCACGTCTACCTTTGACTCATTCCTCTCTGCCTCCTTCTTTCCACTCCTCTCCTCTTTTGACCTCACCCTCTCACCTTCCCCCCCTACTCACAAGGCAGGAAATACGCTCGACTTCATCTTTACTAGATGCTGTTCTTCCACTAACCTCATTGCAACTCCCCTCCAAGTCTCCGACCACTACCTTGTATCCTTTTCCCTCTCGCTCTCATCCAACACTTCCCACACTGCCCCTACTCGGATGGTATCGCGCCGTCCCAACCTTCGCTCTCTCTCCCCCGCTACTCTCTCCTCTTCCATCCTATCATCTCTTCCCTCTGCTCAAACCTTCTCCAACCTATCTCCTGATTCTGCCTCCTCAACCCTCCTCTCCTCCCTTTCTGCATCCTTTGACTCTCTATGTCCCCTATCCTCCAGGCCGGCTCGGTCCTCCCCTCCCGCTCCGTGGCTCGACGACTCATTGCGAGCTCACAGTACAGGGCTCCGGGCAGCCGAGCGGAAATGGAGGAAAACTCGCCTCCCTGCGGACCTGACATCCTTTCACTCCCTCCTCTCTACATTTTCCTCTTCTCTCTCTGCTGCTAAAGCCACTTTCTACCACTCTAAATTCCAAGCATCTGCCTCTAACCCTAGGAAGCTCTTTGCAACCTTCTCCTCCCTCCTGAATCCTCCTCCCCCTCCCCCTCCTCCCTCTCTGCAGATGACTTCGTCAACCATTTTGAAAAGAAGGTCGACGACATCCGATCCTCGTTTGCTAAGTCAAACGACACCGCTGGTTCTGCTCACACTGCCCTACCCTGTGCTCTGACCTCTTTCTCCCCTCTCTCTCCAGATGAAATCTCGCGTCTTGTGACGGCCGGCCGCCCAACAACCTGCCCGCTTGACCCTATCCCCTCCTCTCTTCTCCAGACCATTTCCGGAGACCTTCTCCCTTACCTCACCTCGCTCATCAACTCATCCCTGACCGCTGGCTACGTCCCTTCCGTCTTCAAGAGAGCGAGAGTTGCACCCTTCTGAAAAAACCTACACTCGATCCCTCCGATGTCAACAACTACAGACCAGTATCCCTTCTTTCTTTTCTCTCCAAAACTCTTGAACGTGCCGTCCTTGGCCAGCTCTCCCGCTATCTCTCTCAGAATGACCTTCTTGATCCAAATCAGTCAGGTTTCAAGACTAGTCATTCAACTGAGACTGCTCTTCTCTGTATCACGGAGGCGCTCCGCACTGCTAAAGCTAACTCTCTCTCCTCTGCTCTCATCCTTCTAGACCTATCGGCTGCCTTCGATACTGTGAACCATCAGATCCTCCTCTCCACCCTCTCCGAGTTGGGCATCTCCGGCGCGGCCCACGCTTGGATTGCGTCCTACCTGACAGGTCGCTCCTACCAGGTGGCGTGGCGAGAATCCGTCTCCACACCACGTGCTCTCACCACTGGTGTCCCCCAGGGCTCTGTTCTAGGCCCTCTCCTATTCTCGCTATACACCAAGTCACTTGGCTCTGTCATAACCTCACATGGTCTCTCCTATCATTGCTATGCAGACGACACACAATTAATCTTCTCCTTTCCCCCTTCTGATGACCAGGTGGCGAATCGCATCTCTGCATGTCTGGCAGACATATCAGTGTGGATGACGGATCACCACCTCAAGCTGAACCTCGGCAAGACGGAGCTGCTCTTCCTCCCGGGGAAGGACTGCCCGTTCCATGATCTCGCCATCACGGTTGACAACTCCATTGTGTCCTCCTCCCAGAGCGCTAAGAACCTTGGCGTGATCCTGGACAACACCCTGTCGTTCTCAACTAACATCAAGGCGGTGGCCCGTTCCTGTAGGTTCATACTCTACAACATCCGCAGAGTACGACCCTGCCTCACACAGGAAGCGGCGCAGGTCCTAATCCAGGCACTTGTCATCTCCCCCGTCTGGATTACTGCAACTCGCTGTTGGCTGGGCTCCCTGCCTGTGCCATTAAACCCCTACAACTCATCCAGAACGCCGCAGCCCGTCTGGTGTTCAACCTTCCCAAGTTCTCTCACGTCACCCCGCTCCTCCGCTCTCTCCACTGGCTTCCAGTTGAAGCTCGCATCCGCTACAAGACCATGGTGCTTGCCTACGGAGCTGTGAGGGGAACGGCACCTCAGTACCTCCAGGCTCTGATCAGGCCCTACACCCAAACAAGGGCACTGCGTTCATCCACCTCTGGCCTGCTCGCCTCCCTACCACTGAGGAAGTACAGTTCCCGCTCAGGCCAGTCAAAACTGTTCGCTGCTCTGGCCCCCCAATGGTGGAACAAACTCCCTCACGACGCCAGGACAGCGGAGTCAATCACCACCTTCCGGAGACACCTGAAACCCCACCTCTTTAAGGAATACCTAGGATAGGATAAAGTAATCCTCTTACCCCCCTTAAAAGATTTAGATGCACTACTGTTCCACTGGATGTCATAAGGTGAATGCACCAATTTGTAAGTCGCTCTGGATAAGAGCGTCTGCTAAATGACTTAAATGTAAATGTAAATGTACCGTGATTAATGGACAGTCCAGCAGGCATCAGCTATGTAGCCAAGTGGTCACAGTGTCCAGCAGGCATAAGCTATGTAGCCAAGTGATCACAGTGTCCAGGGGGCAGCAGTAGATGGGACAGGGAAGCCGCCACTACGCTAGCGACACAGCGTTTAAAGTTAGTAGCCCGGGGGTGGTAGGGGGGGTTGGCAGGGAGATGTGCCTGGCTCCGTGGCAGTGGCGTCAGCCAAGGTCCAGAGTTTACAGCAAGGATCCGGTGGAGTATTGGGCTCTAGCCGTGTATGAGTGTGGTTCGGGTGAACAGCTGAGTAGGCCGGGAAGTGGGCCTCAGGGATAGCTTCGGTACTGCATGCAAGCTAGCTGTGAAGATCAGAAGTAGTGGTCCAGGGATTACGGCAGGAATCCGGCGTTGTTGTGGAGAGACAGTTCGATACTGGTAGACTGGCGAGTATTATCCAGGCTAAAAAATATATATATATATTTTTTAACTGGCTGGCTGTGCAGAAGGTAAAAGCCACTAGCAAGTGGCTAACAATGACTAAATAGCTTGTAGCTAGTTAGCTGGTTAGCTTCTGGATGTTCTTGAATGTGTTCTAAAAATAAAAAATAATAGCGATTCCGTATCACATTGGGTGAGGCAGGTTACCGGAAGGTATAATCAAATCAAAAATCGAAAAGAGATATATAAAAGAAATATGGGTCCAGTGAGTGGTTGGGCTGGCTGGGGACACGGCAATTCAGACAGTTAGCAGGCCTGTGCTAACAAGCTAACAGTTAGTAGGCCGGGGCTAAACAAGCTAGCAGTTAGCAGACCAGGGCTAAACAAGCTAGCAGTTAGTAGACCGGGGCAGGCTAGCAGTTAGCAGGCCGAATTAGCAAGCAAGCAGATAGCAAGGGCTAGAAAGTTAGCCGTTGGGGGACGTCGCGATGGGGTTAAGTCTGTTTATGCCTCTTCATGCGGTGACATCGATAGACCGGTCGTGGGTCCGGATATTGTAGCCCAGGAGTATGCTTCGGTGGTAGCACAGGAGCTCTGGCCGGGCTAGCTTCAAGCTAAGTGGATGGAAAAGCTAGCCAGGAGTAGTCATCCGAGGTTGCGGTTAGCTAGTTGTGAAGATCCAGATGAAAATGTTCCGTTTTCGGTGGGAATCCGGGGATAAAAATAATAGGTCCGTTATGCTGTGGTTAGAGTCACGTTGTTCGAACTGGCGAGAGCTTTCCGAGCTAAAGGTTAGCTGATGACCTCTAGCAATGGTTTGCTGACTGATAGCTGGTAGTTAGCTGGCTAGCTTCAGTTGAGGGGTTCCAGATCCGAAGTAAATATAAATACTTTAGAAAAAAAGCAGATCCACGCTACATTGGGTGAGGCGGGTTGCAGGAGAGTATTTAGATGTTGAGGTTTAGCAAAATATTTGAAAAGATATGCGAAGAAAAATATGTAAAAAACGATATATACAAGGGACACGACAGGACAAGACGTCTGACTGCTACGCCATCTTGGATTCATGATGATGACAAGAACTATACTGTTGTAAGTTTTATTCCACTGTTAGTTGTTTTGATTTGATTTGAAGACACCGTGGAGGCTATAACAGTCAATTGGGCTTGGAGTTACAGTGTAGACCTTGACTAATTGAATAATGAGCAGCATGCATGTTAGGGGTACAAACATCAGATTTAAGGCAAGATACTGTTGGTAAGTCTAATTGGTTAAATTGGTACAGTCTGGGACTTGTAAAGGCTGCCTGTGTGTCTCTGATATCTGTTATATAATGTACACTATCAGGTTTACCATCGAGCAGGGTTGTTTAACCAGCCTAGAGCACTGGTGCATGTCTATATGGGTGGGGGCATAATTTCTGTGTGTGCATACGTGCGTCCCTGTGTGCGTACGTTGTGTTGAGCGAGCATGCGTGGACAGTGCAGGAGGTGTATGGTGGGTGCTTGGTGAGGCAGCGTAGCCTGAATGGACAGGAGGCAGACAGTCACACATGTCTGCCTGAGGGTCTGTAATAGTCTGCCAGAAAATGTGTAACCATCACACTCTCTGCGCTGTTGTCACGGTGTGCCAAAACACACACACACACACACACACACACACACACACACACACACACACACACACACACACACACACACACACACACACACACACATTCTCTATACAAATACTCACAAATACCCAACTAGACTATAAACTTCCTCACAAATATTCACATATCCACCTTCACGCGGTCACACATACAGACACACACACACACCAAATGTCACCCCACCACCACCCACACACATTAATTCATACACATGTCAGTTCATCTCTCAGGGAGTGATGACGGTGGAGTGTGCCACAGAATGTCAGAAGTGACTGTCACACCCGGAGGAACAATGAAAGACAGAAGGAGAGAGAAAGAAAGGGGTGGGCTCACATAAATAATGCACTTGATGATGCATACCTAAGAGTGAGAGCGCGTTACATCATTATTTACATTGTTACAACACTGTATATAGACATATTATGACTTTTAAAATGTCTTTATTCTTTTGGAACTTCTGTGGTGTTATCTGTTCATTTTTATTGTTTATTTCACTTTTATTTATTATCTACTTCACTTGTTTTGGCAATAATAACATGTTTCCCATGCCAATAGAGCCATTAAATGTAATTGAATTGAGAGCAGACCGACAGAGAGAGAGAGAGAGAGAGAGAGAGAGAGGTAGAAGGAGACAGAGAGAGAAAGAGAGAAGATAAATAATAACAGTATGTAGAATGAAGACTTTGAGAGCAGGAAGAGGTAGAGAGAATGAAAACAAGACAGAGGGGAAAAAAGCAAAAGGTTTAAATAACCTTTATTGGGTCTGGGAACCCACAACACAATAAACACATACAAAACCATGGTTACACATCAATTAAAAACACAACACCAAATCTTCCTCCACAGTAACTAAACACAACAGCCTCTGAATACCCCATATACTCATAAACAGATTAATATTGTTAACCATTTTGTAATAGGTCAACTCAACCTTCAGTCTCGCTGCCAACATCCTCTCCAGCATTCCCACCACATCCACAGACCCCTGTCCCCGAATACTGTTCTTTCAGATCTTCCATATTGCTAATTTAGCTGCCCCTGACACAAAATTAAGCAAAAGAACTGCACCCCTTCGACAAACCTGTACTTTAGGGAAGAGAAAAACTCTCTCAGAGCTGAGAACCAGCTAGTGATCAGGTCAATCATTCCGACCAACCTGGGACACTGTAAGAACAGATGTGCCAGAGTTTCAGACTCAGCAAAGAACAGTAGCATCCAGATGTACCAGATGCATATTGGTGGCTATGGCTCCATGTATTATCCTCCATTGGAGGTCAGCTGTCCTCTTTTCAATAGACAGTTTGTATAAAGACCGCCAACAGCCTTTTGGGGAGGCACCTGTGCCAAGCACACCCGCCCACCTTGTCGATTTTACCCCTTCCAGGGAAGAAGCATGGGACATGGGATTTTGTACATGGCCTTCTTTCCAAACGCCTTGAACTCCCCCAGCTCCCGGGTTTGGAAGGAAAGCAGCATCCTCACATCCTCCTCGAATGCCCCCGCCGCAGCACTAACATTCAGCGCAGGGGACACCTAATCCAGACCCTCCGTCCACCAATCAGAATTGGAAGTGTCAATCACATACTGAAGTACTAGCAAGGAATTACAGACCTCAGCTACGACCTTCCTCAGTAGGCGAGATGATCGGATCCCCGCTCTTTCTCCCAGCTCCTCCAAAGATCTGTTCCTACTCCACATCAGAGGACCCAGCTTGGTACACCCCACACCTAACAGACAAGAACATAGGCTGGCTAAACCCATAACATGGGAGTCGATGGCAGTGTTGTAAAAAGAGGCTCTTCAAAAAGCCACATCCCTAGTGATATGCTGGCCTTACGGGACATGACAAAAACTCTTCAAGCCTGCAAAACAGACTCATAAAATGGAGTCAAGCCAGACAAATCACCCCCTCATCAGCTTTAACAGGAAAAGATGCTTGTCTAAGCCCAAACAGCCCGCTCTCCTTGTCAATGTACAGGCTGTGTCGACCCAGTTAGAACCGTCACAGTATAACAGTCTCTGGGCTGCTTGAACCCGGAAAGCCATGATCCTGGAAGAAATGTCCACCAGACCTTGTCCACCCTCGTGCAGTGGTAGGTACAGGGCTGCAGCTTTAATCCAGTGTTGTCCAGACCAAAATAAATTGACAAGAGTCCTCTGAACCTCTTGTATCAGACCCCCCGGTGTCTGTAAAATCATTAGTCTGTGCCACAGGGTAGAGGCAGCTAGATTATTGGCTACCAGCACCCTTCCCCTATAAGACAGCTGGGGTAGCACCCATTTCCACCATGACAATCTGGCACACACTTTCTCCACTACACCCTCCCAATTATTTTTCTGAAAGACATCAGAGCCTAGAAAAAAAAATTAAGTCTTCATCCTATCTCTGCCCCACTGAATAACCCTGGTAAGCGTGGAGTGGACCCTATCTGAAGCTGACCTGCCTACAGCGATTCGCTCTTTTCCCAATTGACTCTAGCTGCAGAGGCCCCCTCATACACCTTTAAAGTGTTGAGAAACCATTAACATCCTCACCCCCTGTAATAAAAACTTTCACGTCATCTGCATACGCAGACAGTGCTATCGCGGGACTCTTTATTACCCCTGGCACAGAGAAACCAGTAAGCCTCGCTCTTAAAAAAACAAAACATTGGTTCAATCGCCAGACAATATAACTACCCTGAAATTGGGCATCCCTGCATGATATCCCTTTGGACGGGGATGGATCAACTCAAACCACCCCCTACCGTCACCATACATGAGGCCACAGCACACAGTAAACTCGACAAAAAACACCCCCAAACCCAAAGGCTATCATTGTTTTGAACAAGTACTGGTGGTCCACATGGTCAAAGGCCTTCTCCTGATCCAAAGAAAGTAAAGCCACATTCACATCAGACAGTTTACAAATGTCTAAAACATCTCATTAGAAACACGTTATCAACAATAGAGCAGTCAGGTACACAGTAAGACTGGTTCTTGTACTCTTTCAGCTCCAGATACTCTTTCAACCTGTTTGAGAGACATTTACATACCATTTTGTTTTCTGCACATAGCAATGCAACAGGTCGCCAATTTTTTAGAAGAGCCAAATCCCCCTTTTTTTGGCAACAATGAAAGCACTGCACGTTGACAGGATACAGGAAGAGAACCCTCATGAAAAGATTCACACATAATTTCATAAAAACCCCCCCCAATAGACACCCAAAAGTGCTTATAGAACTCAGATGATAAACCATTGATGCCAGGGGCTCGGCCTGATGAGAGGTACATAACTGCTGTGGGCAGCTCCTGCAGAGTAATGTCAGAGTCCAAAGCAACTCTCTGCTCATGGCCCTATTTATTTATTTATTTTTATTTAACCAGGCAAGTCAGTTAAGAACAAATTCTTATTTACAATGAAGGCCTACCGGGGAGCAGTGAGTTAACTGCCTTGTTCAGGGGCAGAACGACAGATTTTTACCTTGTCAGCTCGGGGATTCAATCCAGCAACCTTTCAGATAACTGGCACAACGCTCTAACCACTAGGCTACCTGCCGCCCCAAATTGAGGAAGTCCATGTAACAACTGTTCAGTACACAGAGAATCACAATCCTCCGCCTTATAGAGGGCAGAGTAGAAATCCACAGCATGTTGGCACATTTCACTGTCATCCGTGGTCACCTTCCCATCAGGGAGACGAAGGCAGACCATCTGTTTATGTTGCAATGTCGAATGCCCTAGGTTTTAAAAAAGCACTAGGAGCATCAATATCCTTGAGGGTAGCAAAGCCAGACCTAATCAAGGCACCCTTCACTCTTTTATGTTGAAACGACCTCAGTTCATGTCTCTTGTCCTGTAAGTTCATAACTAGTCCGGGGTCAATCTGAGTGAGCAACTTCAATCGATTTGATGTCCTGTTCAAGGGCTCTGATAGTCTATTTAACTTCAATACGAGACAGAGCAGTATACTGTTGACAAAACAATCGTATTTTGGCATTCCCAACCTCCCACCATTGTCTCAAGGACTCAAAATTTCCTTTTGTAACCCTCCATTTTTCCCAAAACAACAAAAACCTTTCACAGGACATGACATAATGTAACAATGTAACATTAAAATACCAATAAAGTGATGACCTTCGTGGACAGGACAAGTGAATCTCAACAGACACATTATGGTGATTAGAAAAACCCACAGGAGTAATATCACACCTTCCAACCCTACTACAGTAGTGCTCAGATATACACAACCTGTCTAACCTGGCTGCACTGACACCACCTTCATTAACTACTACAGTAGTGCTCAGATATACACAACCTGTCTAACCTGGCTGCACTGACACCACCTTCATTAACTACTACAGTAGTGCTCAGATATACACAACCTGTCTAACCTGGCTGCACTGACACCACCTT
Source organism: Oncorhynchus nerka (assembly GCF_034236695.1). Taxonomy (NCBI): domain Eukaryota; kingdom Metazoa; phylum Chordata; class Actinopteri; order Salmoniformes; family Salmonidae; genus Oncorhynchus; species Oncorhynchus nerka. Next base: position 80,098,266 of record NC_088408.1, read on the forward strand.
CATTAACTACTACAGTAGTGATCAGACACATACAACCTGTCTAACCTGGCTGTACTGACACCACCTTCATTAACTACTACAGTAGTGATCAGATACATACAACCTGTCTAACCTGGCTGCACTGACACCACCTTCATTAACTACTACAGTAGTGCTCAGATATACACAACCTGTCTAACCTGGCTGCACTGACACCACCTTCATTAACTACTACAGTAGTGCTCAGATATACACAACCTGTCTAACCTGGCTGCACTGACACCACCTTCATTAACTACTACAGTAGTGATCAGATATACACAACCTGTCTAACCTGGCTGCACTGACACCACCTTCATTAACTACTACAGTAGTGCTCAGATATACACAACCTGTCTAACCTGGCTGCACTGACACCACCTTCATTAACTACTACAGTAGTGATCAGATATACACAACCTGTCTAACCTGGCTGCACTGACACCACCTTCATTAACTACTACAGTAGTGATCAGATACATACAACCTGTCTAACCTGGCTGTACTGACACCACCTTCATTAACTACTACAGTAGTGATCAGATACATACAACCTGTCTAACCTGGCTGTACTGACACCACCTTCATTAACTACTACAGTAGTGATCAGATACATACAACCTGTCTAACCTGGCTGTACTGACACCACCTTCATTAACTACTACAGTAGTGATCAGATACATACAACCTGTCTAACCTGGCTGCACTGACACCACCTTCATTAACTACTACAGTAGTGATCAGACACATACAACCTGTCTAACCTGGCTGCACTGACACCACCTTCATTAACTACTACAGTAGTGATCAGATACATACAACCTGTCTAACCTGGCTGTACTGACACCACCTTCATTAACTACTACAGTAGTGATCAGACACATACAACCTGTCTAACCTGGCTGCACTGACACCACCTTCATTAACTACTACAGTAGTGATCAGATACATACAACCTGTCTAACCTGGCTGCACTGACACCACCTTCATTAACTACTACAGTAGTGATCAGACACATACAACCTGTCTAACCTGGCTGCACTGACAGCACCTTCATTAACTACTACAGTAGTGATCAGATATACACAACCTGTCTAACCTGGCTGCACTGACAGCACCTTCATTAACTACTACAGTAGTGATCAGATACATACAACCTGTCTAACCTGGCTGCACTGACACCACCTTCATTAACGTTTAACCATGTGTACTGCCTAACTTTTGCATTCCTTACTCTCCACACATCAGAAAGCTCAAACTCAGTTAATAGGCCAGACAGGCAAGTAGCTGACCGCAGGCGAGGTTCTTCAGCAGTGCAGTGTCATGATGTTGGCCTGTGGGTAAGGTTTATGACCCCCCCATAAATACCTTTCTCCCTTCCATCTCTCTCTAGCTATACTGAAGGACTCTTGAATAGCCTTTGTTAAACATAGAGTCTGGGAACATCAAACAAGTGAGGGAAAGGAACCATATTTCGGTAATAGAACCAGTTGAAAATATGCGTTGGTACTTAATGAATATTATGTCAGTTCGGTTGTCATCTGAGACATTATGACTGATGACAGGATGACATAAATTGTATCTGGGAAAGTTTACACATTCTAGTTATCAGATTCACATGGAATTGTTGTGCAATTTAAATGTTTAAATATAACACTATTTGTGAAAATATTAAATGTAATTTTAGCTTCCAAATGAGATTTGGCTTTTCATAAAGTTAGAGCACTGCTCAGTCAGTGGCCCGCCCCTGTGAAGAGACATGGGTTATAAACTATGAAACACACCCTTCTCTCCCTCCACTATATAAGCCCTTGACGAAAATGTAACTCTCTGTTCCGAGGACGATAGGATGACGGTCCATACGTTAAAAGGACTAACATGTCAACTACAGAACTAAGCCAACCTCAGCGTGAGCTTTGGTTGTGAATGGTATAAACTTTGAACTCTTATTCATTAAAGAAGTGAGACATCCTAGCCGTTGGGTTAGCAACAGCAGCTGTAAACGGGGCTAGGAAAGGATGGACGACGTATCCAGTCTAACATACAACGACGATACTACAACGTATCCAATTTACCACCAGTGACATTCTTCCGAGGACAGGAAGATCTCGGTTAGCCAACACGGCCAGCATCTACGACCAACCTACCGAAGAGCAGGTCAGAGTAAATATTTATTGCATTTTCCTTTTCCAAATGGGCGGTAATTTAGAATGCATAAGATACTGTACTTATGATAGCAGAGCTTCTCCCTTTGTTCCTCAGTCTTTCCGCTCTTTCACTCAAACCCAACCGCTTTTCTTTGTGTAACCAGCTGTCATATCTGTTCCGTCAGCTAGGGAAGTTTTCCTTGATGACATCATTTGTAATCAAGGTATGATTCATTCTGTGTACATGTAATTCTGTGTGATTAGCTAGGCCTTTAGTAAATAAATAATTAAACCCAATTTTGTATTGCTGATTCAACTCGTTAGCCAGGGTTCGTGAAGAATTTACAACTTTCAGATGTAAAATATTGCTAGGTCTTTCAGAGTTTATTCGGAAGATAACAGCTCTATAAACACTCTTTCGTGGTACCCCGACTTTCTAGTTAATTACATTTACATGATTAGCTCAATCAGGTAATATTAATTGCAGAGAAAGGATTTTATAGAATAGCATGTCATATCACTTAATCCAGCAGAGCCAAAGACACGACAGCGGTCAACAGTAAAATCCAGTGTACAGTTCCAGTCCCACCCTAAAACCATACGCCCCTCTTGGTTGCACAATCTTAAGGTTTTATTTTATCAAATACAGCAATACGCTGCATAATCATTCAAAACAACAAACAAAAAACCCATAACATCCGCCTTGACCAATAAAACCCGACCCTTGACAATCTCTGTTGTAGATACCACATTAGTACCATGTGGTATCACAGTCACCATATACCACAGTCTCATTAGCCTACACTAGACTCATTAGCCTCATCACTATGTGTCTCCTGTAGAAAAACTACATTAAGTCTTTTCTGTTTTATTACCTTTTTTTTTACCCCTTTTTGTGGTATCCAATTGTTAGTAATTACTATCTTGTCTCATCGCTACAACTCCCCTACGAGCTCGGGAGAGACAAAAGTCGAAAGTCATGCGTCCTCCAAAACACAATCCACAGCACTGCTTCTTAACACAGCACGCATCCAACCCGGAAGCCAACCATACCAATGTGTCGGAGGAAACACCGTGCACCTGGCGACCTTGGTTAGCTTGCACTGCACCCAGCCCGCCACAGGGGTCGCTGGTGCACGATGAGACAAGAAAACCGGGTGTTTGCAACCCAACTGGACAATCTTAATTTAACTTGCAAACTTCCCAAACCGCAATAACTCGCTCTCCAATAGCTCATTGGGAATAAACGGCGGTACATTCGAAATCGTTACCCTTGTGATGGGGGAAAAATGCTCAACCATACGAACAACAAGACGCTTTCATCCACGACGCATAAGCAACATTCTCATACCCTACCTTCTCTCCTACGGCGACCAGAAACTTCTCAACAATGACAGTAGCTTCAGTAGCACACCTTAAGCCGTGCCAACAAGCCAAAGCCAGGGCAATTTCGACAAGAAAAACCATATACTTAATTCTACCACAACAAATAAATAATCACCTTAGTCATGCATCAAAAAAGGAAAACCACCAAGAAATGTAAAATAAGAAGGAAAAAACAGGCAATTTAACTCCAGACAACACTCGCTCATACAATTCCCAGCATGCGCCAAACACTCCAGGCATACAGACAGAGAGAGAGAGAGAGAGAGAGAGAGAGAGCCTAGCAGTTAAGAGCATTGGGCCAGTAACCAAAAAGTCGCTGGTTTGAATCCCAGAGCCAACTAGGTGAAACATCTTCCGATGTGCCCTTGAGCAAGGCATTTAACCCTAATTGCTCGTGTAAGAGCGTCTGCTAAATGACAAAAATGTAATGGACCCACCAATGTCCCTGACCTCTTTATTATACCTTCACCCATAGAGGCCCTGAACTGAGCCTTATACAGTATGAATAGATACAGTAGACGGCTAGAGATAAGAAGCTTTGGATCCAGCTTGCCCAGGGTGTTTTCATAATTTCTATTCCACGGGATAGATACTTTATTCTTCGGTGGTTGAGTGCAGCAGGGGGGTTATTAAGAGGACTAGCTCCCCATCTTCCTTCCTCTCCTTCTCATTCCACTACTGGGGCTCTGAAATATTGATGGTATAAATATTTCATCCACATTTAATAAAAGCGGTGGTCGTTATTAACGAGGTGACTGAGGGATCCATTGATCAAGCTTTCTGTTTTATGTCATGCAGATTTCCCCCTGCTCTGTTTCTCCAGACACTGGCTGCTTTACTGTAGCTTTCCTCTCTCGTTCGTTCCGAGGCAGATGTGGCAGTGACGTCGGCGGGTAGTGGCAGCCTCGTTTAACCGACCTGCCCAATTAGCTGCTGTGAGAATGTACAAGAGAGCGCTGGAATTTTTGATTCCCGTAAATGGATTATGTTTAAGTCTAAATGAGGGCCTAGCTACACTGCAGTGCTCATTTGGAGAGAAAGATCAATTTGGTAGAAAATAGGCCTGTACTGTCTAACCTTCCTTCTGTCTGTCTTTCTTTCTTTAATTTCCTTCTTTCCTTCCTACATGCTCCCTAGCTCATCTCTAAGACATTATGTTAATATAGGCAGCATACGGTCTCCTTCTCTTCCTCTCTCATTCCTCTTCCTCCTATCACTCCCTCCCTCCATTCATTCCTCCCTCCCTCCCTGTCCGGCTGCCAGATTGACTTTTCGTACCACAGAGTGTATCACAGACAAATTAGCCTCATCAAGCTAATCCACTAAATCCCAGGCGCATTATGAGCCCCCCGTCTTCCACATCCGTCTGTGTGGGGGAGGCAGGGAGGCAGGGTGGGGGGGTCAGGACAGCTGTCACCATATGGCCTCCTGGGTGGGTCTCTTTGCCACGACAAAACAATGTCTACTACACACCTCTGATACACCACTAATACCATCAGACCTGAAATCAATAAGGACAAAAACAGAGAGAATTTGTTGCAATAAGGGCCAGGAGAGAGAGAGAGAGAGAGAGAGAGAGAGAGAGAGAGAGAGAGTATTAGTTGTGGTGCTCTTGGTGCTGCCTGATTGAGCGGGTAATGTTTAACTTTTAGGTGTGTGTGTGTGACATTCGTCAGTGTATGCAAGTGTGCAGGCAATATGAAAGGATGTGTGTGTGTGTCTCGTCAGCTCTTCAGCCTTGTTATGTAAGGTCTAGAGGAGTCCTGATGTACAGTACACATTGAGTGGAATAATCCCACAGTATTAACTTGAATTGGCTGAAATTGGATTAGAGGAGCTTGTGCTCGTCCTGTACTGAAGGCCAGAGCCCAGTTAATGGTGTTTGTTTGATCAGATTTGGACGTTTATAACATTAGATCTTGTGACACAGCACTTCTGTCTGGTGCTGTTGGACACAAAAGACCTCTTGTAATGGAGGGGAGCAGCTCCTTACACTTAACCTCTCCCTCCTCTTCTCCTCTTCTTCTCCCTCCTCCTCCTCTCCTCCTTCCTCCTCCTCTCCACTTCTGCCTCCTCCTCCTCTCCTCTTCTCCTCCTCTCCTCCCTACTCTTCTTCCTCCTCCTCTTCTCCTCCTCTTCTCCCTCCTCCTCTCCTCCTTCCTCCTCCTCCTCTCCACTTCTCCCCCTGCCTCCTGATTCTCCCTTCTCCTCCCCTCCTCTCCTCTTCTCCTATCTCTTCTCCCTCCTCTTCTCCTCTTCTCCCTCCTCCTCCTCTCCTCTTCTCCCTTATCCTCTCTCTCCTCTACTCCCTCCTCTTCTTCCTCCTCCTCCTCTCCTTTTCTCCCTTCCTCTTCTCCCACCTCTTCTCCCTCCTTTTCTCCATCCTCCCTCCTCCTCTCCTCTCCTCTTTCCCTCCTCCTCCTCTCCTATTTTCCCTCCTCTCCTCTACTCCCTCCTCTTCTCCCTCCTTTTCTCCCACCTCTTCTCCCTCCTCTTCTCCCACCTCTTCTCCCTCCTCCTCCTCTCCTCTTTTCCTTCCTCCTCCTCTCCTCTTCTCCCTCCTCTTCTCCCACCTCTTCTCCCTCCTCTTCTCCCTCCTCCTCCTCTCCTCTTTTCCCTCCTCCTCCTCTCCTTTTCTCCCACCTCTTCTCCCTCCTCTTCTCCCACCTCTTCTACCTCCTCCTCCTCTCCTCTTTTCCCTCCTCCTCCTCTCCTCTTCTCCCTCCTTTTCTCCCACCTCTTCTCCCTCCTCTTCTCCCTCCTCTTCTCCCACCTCTTCTCCCTCCTCTTCTCCCTCCTCTTCTGCCACCTCTTCTCCCTCCTCTTCTCCCACCTCTTCTCCCTCCTCGTCTCCCTCCTCCTCCTCTCCTCTTTTCCCTCCTCCTCCTCTCCTCTTCTCCCTCCTTTTCTCCCACCTCTTCTCCCTCCTCCTCCTCTCCTCTTTACCCTCCTCCTCTCCTCTTTTCCCTCCTCCTCCTCTCCTCTACTCCCTCCTCTTCTCTTCTCTTCCGGCCTATCAGATAATCAATGTAACACAGAGGCTTTGCGAAGCCATCAGCACACCCCTTCCTCTCTCTCTCTAGTGGTCCACTATCTTTCTAGCTACTTTCCCTAGCTACTTTCTCTCTCTATCTCTCTCTGTCCACTCCTTCTCTCGACCCTGTTGGGTGGTTTGCCAGAAACAAGAGTGTCAGTCAAAGCTGAGCTGGTGTGTCAATTAGCTGTCCTTTATTCATCGGCCAGTCAGTCTCAATTCAATGGGACTAAACTGTGTAAGGGAGCGGTGCTCAGTGAAGAAAAACATTTCCTTTTATCCATAAATTAGCATATTAGTATTCTGCACGGTAAAGCACTTTCCGTGGCTCCTGATAGCCCCAGCAACACACAGCTCAACCAATGCAGAAAATCAGTGACATCATAGCCACATAATTGCAGGTTATTTGCAGAGGCATAATACTATTTTCCCCTGTGTGTGTGTGTGTGTGTGTGTGTGTGTGTGTGTGTGTGTGTGTGTGTGTGTGTGTGTGTGTGTGTGTGTGTGTGTGTGTGTGTGTGTGTGTGTGTGTGTGTGTGTGTGTCAGACCTGGGTTGAAATACTATATAAAATATCTCAATTACTTTCACTTACAGTACCAATCAAAAGTTGGGATACACCACTCATACACTTAAAGTGTGCAAAGCTGTCATCAAGGCAAAGGGTGGCTACTTTGAAGAATCTCAAATCTAAAATATTTTTAGATTTGTTGAACAAATTTCTGGTTACTACATGATTCCATATGTATTATTTCATAGTTTTGATTTCCTCACTATTATTCTACAATGTGGAATAATAGTGAAGACATACATTCAAAGTAAGTATTCAGATTTACTTCATTTGAAAAGAGAAGTACTTGAACGTTTTAATGTATTTTTTTACGCAAAGAAAATTGTAATACACTGACTCAAATACACTTCCATAAATTTTAGACAGGTATTTAAAAATGGTATTTGAAATAAATATTTGAAAACATATCAAATGCAAAATACAATTTAAATACAATTTGGTCGGCTATTTGGTTTTTACAAATAACCATTCAAATGCTCAAATAAAAGTGCTTTGGGCTGTGTGTTTGAAAATACTAAGATGAACATGAAAAAAGTATTTTAAGTACCAGATTCTCAAATACACAGGTATTTGAACACAGGTCTGGTGTGTGTGTGTATGTACATGTTTGTGTGTGTGTACTCTGTTGTTTGTGTGTGTGTAGATGATAATCTAAATGTGAGACGTGCACTGTAAGTAATAGAGAGGTTTTGAAGACGGCTCTGTTGTTTGAATGCATGTGTATGAATAATGCCTTGACAGAGAACATTCTCACATGCTCAACCTCTTGGGTTTCTTAATATCTGCAGGCTAATACTGCACCATCTGCACTGCTCAGACTGAGAGGAGAGGGGGAAGGGAGGAAGAGAGGAGAGGAGAGAACATTCACTCCGAGGCGAGCTGAGATAGCAGTATTAGCAGCAGTGCTGTGGAGTGACCTGCCACTCCGTCTCCAATTTCAAATTCAAATGCAAAGCTCATCCATGGGGAACCTCACCTCCCCCCCTCTGTGGCCTCTCCCTCTATCCTTCTCTCTCTCCCTCTGTGGCCTCTCCCTCTATCCTTCTCTCTCTCCCTCTGTGGCCTCTCCCTCTATCCTTCTCTCTCTCCCTCTGTGGCCTCTCACTCTATCCTTCTCTCTCTCCCTCTGTGGCCTCTCACTCTATCCTTCTCTCTCTCCCTCTGTGGCCTCTCCCTCTATCCTTCTCTCTCTCCCTCTGTGGCCTCTCACTCTATCCTTCTCTCTCTCCCTCTGTGACCTCTCTCTATATCCTTCTAGCTCTCTCTCTGTGGCCTCTCCCTCTATCATTCTCTCTATCCCTCTGTGGCCTCTCCCTCTATCCTTCTCCCTCTCCCTCTCTCTCTCTATTGCTCCCCCACTCGCTCTCAAATCACTTTTTCAATTTTGAAGTGCTTTGATGCCACGCCAATGGAGGGATCCCCTGAGATTGAACTGGGGGCTTCTCACCTTCCTCTTTCAATATGTCTCTCCTTTACTGTGCTATCAATCCCCATATGGCCAGTCTCAATCCTTTTTTTTCTATCTTCTATTGTTCGTTTTTTTTTGAAAAACTAGTTTCTGAATAGGGGTGAAGTATATATTTTGTGACCTCGTATTCCCTCCCTCAGCCCCTCTCTCTCCTCCTACCCCTCTCTTTCTCTCTGTTGGCTGAGCCCCCATGGATCAGAGTAGCACTGAAACGTAGCATGATACAGATGGAACATAGTATAAACAGAACTTCCCTGAAAGAAAAATCCAGTCCTCTGAATCACTCCTCTTCTTACACAACTATTTATGCATTTCATTGTTATTCCTCTTTTCCCTAGATTACATTAGTTCCCCTTTCGGCTTTCATTTGTGTGTGTGTGTGTGTGTGTGTGTGTGTGTGTGTGTGTGTGTGTGTGTGTGTGTGTGTGCTCACTTTTTGTGTAAGTGTTCTCTGTGCATGCTAATGCATGTGTCTTTTATCTAAATGCTCTGTTAGCTCCAGCCTTTCTCACCATACAGCTGGTCAGTTTCTTGGGTGCAGTAGGGAGTACCTTTCCTCCCTGCGTTGGTAATTGTGTTTTTGTACGAGCCGTCCAACCAGCCGTCCAACCAGGACCCTGTGTCCACCTCTCTCTCATCACTATGACTACTATGGCTCAAGGGAGCTGGCGGTTAACAGCTCTCTCTGATCCTCCCATTGCCATTGGCTCCAACAAGCTGCATCAAAGATGCATCAAAGATCAAATTCAGAAGCAACATGTTTTTTTTATATATATTTGTTATTCAGACTTTATCCCCATTTCCAGGCCTGTGGGATAGAACATGAGCAGAGCAGGCTCACTGATTGGACGGCTGATTAGATTGTGTTGGGGTGCTATAGCACACACACACACACACACACACACACACACACACACACACACACACACACACACACACACACAGTCCAGGCGGGGAGCAGTGTGTGTGTGTGTGTGTGTGTGTGTGTGTGTGTGTGTGTGGAGGCTCCAGTGTAATCAGATTAATCTGTGTTAGAAGGCCTCATAGGATATAGAGCTGTTGCTGCAATTTGAAGCATACCCAAAACCCCAAGCTAATTTGTGAAGAGTTCAAGTCTTACCCAAGCTATCATACCCTAAGATATCTTGAGAGACACATTAGTAATATGTGCACCACCCACCAGTTGATAACAACAAAGGCAGTGGCTCTGCAGGTCATTGGATCGATGTGAGGGGATTATTCTGGGATGGATGGGGGTGTCGATAGGTCAGAGGTCAAACTCACTAATGATGAAGCTGAATTATTTCCTGTTTGGCTTGACTTCCTTTTGCTTTTTTCCCCTCGGTCTTGTTTTCATTCTCTCTACCTCTTCCTGCTCTCAAAGTTTTCATTCTATATACTGTATTTATTTATCTTCTCTCTTTCTCTCTCTGTCTCCTTCTACCCCTCTCTCTCTCTCTCTTTCTGCTCTCTCTCTCTCGCTCTCGCTCTCTCTCTCTCTCTCTCTCTCTCTGTCGGTCTGCTCTCAATTCAATTAAATTAAAGGCCTCTATTGGCATGGGAAATATATGTTATCATTGTCAAAGCAAGTGAAGTAGATAATAAACAAAAATGAAATAAACAATCAAAATGAATAGATAACATCACTCACAGAAGTTCCAAAAGAATAAAGACATTTTAAATGTCATAATATGTCTATATACAGTGTTGTAACAATGTATATAACGATGTAACGCTCTCTCTTTCTCTCTCTCTCTCTCTGCCTTCTCTCTCTGCCTTCTCTCTCTCTCTCTCCCACAGAGTTCTCAGGTTGTGCGTAACCAAATCTATTCATTTCCTTCCCTCCAACACCCCCCTCCCTCCCTCCAATAACAGTGGGGATTTGTGATCCATTATGAGTCTGTGTTTGTGTGCAGGTGTTTCAGACACTGAGAGGAGAGGGGGAGGAGGGGAGTGTCTGAAAGGTTAAGAAGAGATGCGGTCCTGAATGATGAATGATAAGGATGGTATTTTATGCATAAGTGCTTCCAGTGTGTGTGTCTTTTATGGAGGGTAACAGAAGAGACTACATACATTACATGGTAATCACTACGTAGCACAATCCCCATACACCATACACCATTATCTCTATACCTTACTACGTACCTTTTACACCTTAAGTTGATTCATCTGAAAACGTCATCTGTTATTACAACATGATATACAGTACTGTCATGATCAAAACATAGGGAGGGATACAACAGTAGCTAAGATGGGTAGAAGTCTGTCCATAATAAAGCATTACTCTACCTTCTTAACAGCACTATCAACAAGGCAGGTCCGACAGGCTCTAGTTTTGTCGCACCTGGACAAATTTTATTTGTCACATGCGCTGAATACAACCTTTCCGTGAAATGCTTACTTACAAGCCCTTAACCAACAATGTAGTTCAAGAAATAGACTACTGTTCAGATGACACAATGAGGGATTTAAGGAAATTTCAATTGGCTCAGAACAGGGCAGCACGGCTGGCCATCGGATGTACACAGAGAGCTAACATTAATACAGTTTTTCTCAGTCGCTTTGGTGCATTTTTCACATCATCCCTAACATGTGCAAAATAATAAGTGCATTTCTCAGAACAATTTGTACAAACTGCAATATACAATATATATGTTTCTAAAGCTAGTCAGTCACTAAAAATCCTTAGTACATCTCTCAAAAGTAAATATTCATGCCAATGATCATGTCAGTGTCATCAGAATGATAAGTCATTGAGTCATTGTTCACGAACAAGGTCGTCAAAATGTTTAGGCATGTTGTCAATGTAACTGTGTACTTTGACAGTATTACCTGATGTAAACTTAGGCTACAGTTTGGATGTCAGTTACTGTATTGAAAATGCACAAGGCTGCACTTCTATGGCATATATCAATTTCAACAGTACTATTTACATATTACTATATTTGGGTTATTGATTGAAAGAGACTGGACAACCCAAGGGGCACAAAGGAAAAAAAAACTAAATTAGAAAGAAACACAGGAAACCACCCCTAAGGCACAAATTTGCCCGCAGCACTGTTGTGCTGTCTCTACACATCCAGACGTTCCTGTCTGTCGGCCCACATATTCTCATCCACATCACAACGGATATTTTCCCTTCCAATGCAACATGGAAAGACTGTTTTGGAATGCCTTATCCATCCTCTGCAGGCGTCTACTGTGATGTCCTCACATGCTGCATCCATTGCAGCCAGCAGGGTCATCTGTGTATGTGGCTGACGATAGTACACCTTCCACCTCCATGCTGAAAATAACTCAATTGGGTTAAGGAATGGTGAATAAGGTGGGAGGAATTCTATGAGTATCCTCGGGTGGGTCACAAACCATTGCCTCACATTATCACAAATGACCACATACTTTGGCAAATCCTCTCTAAACAGACCCCTCTCATCATCAGGGATGAGAGCCCTGTAGAGAGTCTCTAAAAAGTTGAGTAGATGCTGGGTGTTGTATGGCCCTATAAGGGGGATATGGGTTAGGACACCATGCTCCGAAATAGCAGCACACATGGTGATATTTCCTCCCCGTTGGCCTGGCAAATCCACAGTAGCTCTGTGACCGATGATATTCCGACCCCGCCTTCTGCATTTGGTCAGGTTGAAGCCAGCCTCATCCACGTATACAAAGTTGTGAGAGGGTTCACTTGATTCCAACTCCATTATACGCTATATCCCAGAACACACAGTTGAATTTGTTTTGGTAAGGAAGAGTGACATAAAATGTACATATATTGCATGTTCCTTCCACATCAATGGAAATGTGTGCAGTTTATGCTTACTGTACTATATATCACTATAAAATGTTGCTGTAAAGTAGGTACATAGATATATGTTTTACCTGTACAGACTGGTACCGTAGCTCCTTAACTCTGTCCTCATTCCTTTGGAATGGTACACGGTACAGCTGTTTCATACTCATCTGGTTTCTATGCAGCACCCTGTCGATGGTTGAGATGCTAACCGTATGGATGTTTTCAAAGACATCGTTGTCTTCTATAATTGTCCTTCGTATTTCCCTGAGTCTCATGGCATTGTTTGCTCGGACCATAGTGCAAATAGCCTCCCCCTGTTGAGGTGTGAAAAGGCGTCCTCTGCCACCGGTTTGAGGTAATCTTGCAGTCCTATGTGGGGAAAAATGCAGTGATGCATCGCACACTTTCACAGAGACAAAAACTATGCGAACACACATTTTACTGTAAAACATACAGGTGGGTGCATGTAAGGTGCAGTATGTATCTGTATAAAGTATATTTCTGTATGCTGTGAAATACAAGTGGACTACTGTAATATGAAGCATTGTAGGAAGTATACAGTATACTGCTTATATACAGTAACAGTGCACTTTACATTGGTGGACAGACCTGTTCTCTCTTCGAAACGTTTGAACTATTGAGGACACGGTTGATCTCCCAATATTCGGCTGCACCCTTCGACCCGTCTCAGCCATTGTAAGGCCATGATTGACAACATGGTCTACAATAGTGGTCCTTATGTCATCAGATATGCGCCTAAGTCCTCTTCTGCCTCTTCCTCTGTTTTGCCTTCCACCACGCATCCGTGCTCCTCTTCTTCCTCCTCTGCTGGCTGTTGACCCTGTTCGTTTCCTGGTCCATCCATTATTGGAAAATTGCAACCGTGTGTTGTGGTCTGTCTATATATGCGTGCCAATTGATTCTTCATGAGATGCAACTTTGAGCAATTTAGACAACTGGTTGATTGTTGATGGAACTAACACTTTACATTCCTTCATGAGTGAGGGTCAATTTCACCTGCACAATTCATCAATTCACGCTTTTGTACAAAAGGTCTAATAGAAATGTGTAAAACTATGCTTGACAGTTTATGACAAATAGTTCTACAATTTTGCATGTAATGGCTTATGCAAGGAACTAATGCCTAGATGTTTTGAGGGGTAAGACTATTCAACAGAGAACCATCTACTATATTTTGATCAACATGACATGAGCAATTGATAATGTCATGTACATTATCAATTGCAATTTGTTCAAAGGAATAAGAAATTGCTTTAATGATGTGCACAAGTGACTAGATGATTTGGAATTTATACAAGTAGTATTAAGAATGGCACTTTTGATCTAAGAAATGCACCAAAGCGGCTGAGAAAAACTGTAATATGCATGTCAATCTCTCCTGACTCAAAGTGGAGGAGAGATTTACTTCATCCCTACTTGGATATGTGAGAGGTATCGACATGTTGCACACACTCAGCTGTCTGTTTAGACTACTAGCAGACAGACACCCATGCATGTCACCAGAGGTCTCTTCACGGTCCCCAAGTCCAGAACAGACTATGGGAGCCGCACAGTACTACATAAAGCCATGACTACATGAAACTATTTCACATCAAGTAACTGATGCAAGCAGTCAAATTTGATTTACTTAAAAAAAAAAAAACACCTTATGGAACAGCGGGGACTGTGAAGCAACACAAACATGGGCACAGACACATGCACACACACAATAACATACGCACTATACACACAAGTACACATGGATTTAGTGTTGTAGATATTTGGTAGTGGAGTAGGGGCCTGAGGGCACATATTAGGGTGTTGTGAAATCTGTTATAACTGTATTGCAATGTTTTAAAATTGTATTACTGCCTTAATTTTGCCGGACCCCAGGAAGAGTAGCTGCTGCCTTGGCACCAGTCACTTCCACGGTTTTTGTTCAGAGATAACGTTTTGCTTGACAAGTGTACTGTTTCTTTCCCTAATTTTCGTTCTCTCTGGAAGCATCGTTTGATCGTGGATGTCTTAGGTCTGTGTTTTTGTGTGGTTTGTGTGTGGTGTCTGCAGCCGTGTGTGTGCTTGCTTTTGATTGGAAGTAGCAATGGTTTTTACATAAATGCTGAAGACTGGAACCAAATCAGATCCCCATCCAGCCCACTCTCCTCACATAGCCTCACATAGGGGACTATAATACTGGCTGTCCTCAGATCTCTGCACACGTCATGTACTATATACAAAATGTATCAATCCCCAGAGTGACAAGAGTAGACTGTATGGCTGGCTGGAAGCACAGCAACAGGACCCAGTTATCTCAGACATAGACACACACAGACACACACACACACACACACACACACACACACACACACACACACACACACACACACACACACACACACACACACACACACAGACGCCTACTGTTCACCTTTACACACACAGAGGACCTCCCAACCCATTCCTCATACATACAAACCCCATGCCTCTGTCTTATACACTTTCTCCCAATCACCTTTGAGCCCATAGTGGGCCCTTTTGGTTTCTCCCTGACTGACACACATTCAGTATCACTGTGATGAGTCAGGATAGGACACAGTGTGCCAGGCGTATTATTCTGGCCTGTTCTCTAGGTAATGGTAGATGGCTTACACACATTGTGGAGAAAAAAACAGGGAATATCCAGGGGAAACAGTGGAAAACTTCAACCACATCTTTTGTGCTTTTTTATTAATGGCTTGAATGGAGCTGCCAGTTCTCTAATAGCTACTGTCCTCATGGGTCCATCAATCTCTCTCTCTCTTCTCTCTCTTTCTCTCCCTCTCACACACAACCACTGACAGACCACAGGTTGGCTCTGAGATAGAGGTTTAGAAGACACTGAGTATTTTTATAGCCAGAAAAATGATCCCTTTACATGAACTTGTCAGGTTTGTCCAACACCAGGTCCTGAAGGCCTGACTCTATCTAACCTATCACAACGTCACAATCCCAGCCTCGCCACAGATCACGTACCTCACCACCCATATTTATTACTACCCCTCCCAGAGGACCGTTACACACAGCTTTTAGATTCATTCAAAAACAAGCAGCGAAGATACAGAACAACACATTATCTGACATGCTGTAAAAGATCAAAGCGAAGCAGAGAATAGGAAAACAAGAGGGAGTAAGCTTATTAAGAGTTAGTCTTCATAAAAGACTAATTAAAACTTTTCTCTGGCTGTTACAATGGAGAGATGGCAGGAGAGAGAGAACAACATAGAGAGGGAGAGATACTGGGGGGGGAGAGAGAGAGAAAGGAAGTTAGGGGATTAGAGAGGGAATGTGAAATGACTTTTTAATCATGTCATTAAAACTACTTTGAATTATGCATTTGTTACAATGGTCCTCTCTGAGTGAAGGAGATAATTAAGGGGGTCCAAAGAAGAAAAGCTGACACCGTAAATGTATAAATGTCTTCCAATAGGTTTAGCTGGCTAAGCCAATCATGGCTTTTCAAATTGAATGTGATAAAGGTTGCCGGAAGTTTCGGCCAGTAGTGACACAAGATAGCAAGATTCATGTCTAGCAGCAAATGGGGAGCATGCATGAGTTATAGGAGGCCAATACAGGGAGAACAGGCGAGAGGGTAGAAAAAAAGAGGGGAGGGATAAAGAGAAAATGAAGATAACAGGGGGAAGTTAGATAAACACTGCCACTCTCTTTCTCTCCCCTCCCATCTCCCTATTTCTCTCTCTACGCGGGATGGCACACTCTCTGGACATAAAACAGTGATAAAAGAAATCTGCAGGCAGGAAGAGAGAGAACAGGAAAAATACACTCAGTTAAACCCCAAAGACTCAGTCAGGCAGGAAGTAAGAGAGCAGGAAAGATACACACAGTTATACCCCTCAGACTCAGGCAGGCAGGACGAGAGAGATAGGGTGAGGAGATGGATACAGAGAGGGAGATTGTGGAGAAAATAGGAACAGACAGAAATCAGAGTGAGGAGGCGCAAAGTGCAGAGCACACTGATAGCCCCCATGGTAAACCGATAGAGAGAAGGGGACACTGATAGCCCCCAAGGTAAACCGATTGAGAGAAGGGGACACTGATAGCCCCCAAGGTAAACCGATAGAGAGAAGGGGACACTGATAGCCCCCAAGGTAAACCGATTGAGAGAAGAGGACACTGATAGCCCCCAAGGTAAACCGATTGAGAGAAGGGGACACTGATAGCCCCCAAGGTAAACCGATAGAGAGAAGGGGACACTGATAGCCCCCAAGGTAAACCGATTGAGAGAAGGGGACACTGATAGCCCCCAAGGTAAACCGATTGAGAGAAGGGGACACTGATAGCCCCCAAGGTAAACCGATAGAGAGAAGGGGACACTGATAGCCCCCAAGGTAAACCGATAGAGAGAAGGGGACACTGATAGCCCCCAAGGTAAACCGATAGAGAGAAGGGGACACTGATAGCCCCCAAGGTAAACCGATAGAGAGAAGGGGACACTGATAGCCCCCAAGGTAAACCGATAGGGGACACTGATAGCCCCGATGAGAGAAGGGACACTGATAGCCCCCAAGGTAAACCGATAGAGAGAAGGGGACACTGATAGCCCCCAAGGTAAACCGATAGAGAGAAGGGGACACTGATAGCCCCCAAGGTAAACCGATAGAGAGAAGGGGACACTGATAGCCCCCAAGGTAAACTGATTGAGAAGGGGACACTGATAGCCCCCAAGGTAAACCAATAGAGAGAAGGGGACACTGATAGCCCCCAAGGTAAACCGATAGAGAGAAGGGGACACTGATAGCCCCCAAGATAAACCGATAGAGAGAAGGGGACATTGATAGCCCCAAGATAAACCGATAGAGAGAAGGGGACACTGATAGCCCCCAAGGTAAACCAATAGAGAGAAGGGGACACTGATAGCCCCCAAGGTAAACCGATAGAGAGAAGGGGACACTGATAGCCCCCAAGATAAACCGATAGAGAGAAGGGGACATTGATAGCCCTCTCGATAAAGTGAAAGAGAGAAGGGGACACTGATAGCCTCCACCGTAAAGCAACAGAGAGAAGGGGACACTGATAGCCCCCACCGTAAAGCAACAGAGAGAAGGGGACACTGATAGCCCCCACCGTAAAGCAACAGAGAGAAGGGGACACTGATAGCCCCCACGGTAAAGCGATAGAGAGAAGGGGACACTGATAACCCCCAAGGTAAAGCGATAGAGAGAAGGGGACACTGATAACCCCCACGGTAAAGCGATAGAGTGAAGGGGACACTGATAGCACCCATGGCAAAGCGATAGAGAGAAAAGGAGAAAAACTCCAGACCCAGACACACAAATCAGGAGGCTATCTAAAGAGCCGTCAGGGAGGGCTAAAATATTAACACCATTAAACACTGACAGCATACGGAAACAGGTCGTTACAAAGTCAAACACATTAAAGGGAGATTGGGCCTCATAGTCTTGTTGTGTTACTGCCCGATACTTAGGCTCAAACTGCACCACCATCTTCTTCTCATTGGCTTCCATTATGTTGTTATTTTCGCAGAAAGACAAAGAAGTCCCACTCTAGCAGTGGTAATAGGAAAGAGTTCATGTGGTCCTTCATGTTTCAACCAACAAAGAAAAGGATGGGTGCGCAACAACAATGACAAAATCATGAGAAGGGCTAAACCAAGAAAAACTTCCAAAAGGACTAATTCGACGTAAAAGGAGTTGGCGCTGAAAGGGATTTCCTCCTCTTCGTCTGAAGAGGAGAGGCGAGAAGGATCGGAGGACCAATATGCGGCGTGGTAAGTGTCCATGGTTCTTTAAATAAGAAACACTCAACATGAACACGACTGAATACAAAAACAATAAACGTGAAAACGAACAAAAACCAAAACAGTACCGTGTGGTGAAAAACACAGACACGGAAACAAACACCCACAAACAAACAGTGAAACCCAGACTACCTAAGTATGATTCTCAATCAGAGACAATTAATGACACCTGCCTCTGATTGAGAACCATACTAGGCCGAAACATAGAAATCCCCAAATCATAGAAAAACAAACATAGACTGCCCACCCCAACTCACGCCCTGACCATACTAAATAATGACAAAACAACGGAAATAAAGGTCAGAATGTGACAGTACACCCCCCCTCTCCGGCCGCAAAACCTTAACCTATAGGGGAGGGTCTGGGTGGGCGTCTGTCCGCGGTGGAGGCTCTGGCGCGGGACGTGGACCCCACTTCACCACAGTCTTTCTCCGCCTCATTGTCCGCCTCCGTGGCCTCCTAAACACAACGACCCTTCTAAATGGCCCCACTAGACTGAGGGGCAGCTCCGGCCGGAGGGGCAGCTCGGGACTGAGGGGCAGCTCGGGACTAAAGGGCAGATCCTGGCTGACTGAGGGCTCTGGCAGATCCTGGCTGACTGGCAGATCCTGGCTGACTGGCGGCTCTGGCGGATCCTGGCTGAATGGCGGCTCTGGCGGCTCCGTACAGAGGGGAGACTCTAGCCGCTCCGGACAGACAGAAGAGTCTAGCCGCTCCGGACAGACGGGAGACTCTAGCCGCTCCGGACAGACAGGAGACTCTAGCCGCTCCGGACAGACGGGAGACTCTAGCCGCTCCGGACAGACGGGAGACTCTAGCCGCTCCGGACAGACGGGAGACTCTAGCCGCTCCGGACAGACGGGAGACTCTAGCCGCTCCGGACAGACGGGAGACTCTAGCAGCTCCGGACAGACGGGAACACCTGTAGGGAGGAGACAGAGAGACAGCCTGGTGCGTGAGGCTGCCACAGGAACCACCAGGCTGGGGAGACCTCCAGGAGGCTTGATGTTAGGAGGAGGCATCTGAAGGACCGGGCTGTGGGGGAGCACTGGAGCTCTGGTGCGCAGCCTTGGCACCACTCCCCCAGGCTGGATAACTACTCTAGCCCGGACCCTCCAGAGTGCAGGCACAGGTCGAACCGGGCTGTGGGTAAGCAGGGGAGATCTCCCTTAGGCTCCACTCCCACATTTGCCAGGCACGAGCGGAACGCAGGCATAGGATGCACTGCACCCTCCCAGCACCCCGGAGACACAGCACGCAGAGCCGGTGCAGGATACCCTGGACCGAAACGGCGTACCAGCGACCAGACACGCTGAGCAGGCACCATACGCCCTGGCTGGATGCCCACACTCGCATGACACTTTCGGGGGGCTGGCCTATAGCTTACGGGGCTATGCGCACGTACTGGCGACACCGTGCGCTTAACTGCATAACACTGCATAACACAGACACGGAAACAAACACCCACAAACAAACAGTGATTCTCAATCAGAGACAACTAATGACACCTGCCTCTGATTGAGAACCATACTAGGCCGAAACATAGAAATCCCCAAATCATAGAAAAACAAACATAGACTGCCCACCCCAACTCACGCCCTGACCATACTAAATAATGACAAAACAACGGAAATAAAGGTCAGAACGTGACAGGCGCACTCAATAAAAAAAAATCTAAGATGTATTTATTTTAGCTCACTTTAATCCATTGTACAGGATGCAAACAGGTGACTGACTTTTTGAAGTCAAGCTGTTGTCTCCTCAGTGTGATCTGACCATTGCACTTAGCTCCTATTTATAGCCTAGTGCCTCATTGAGACACAACAATGTAAGAAAATAATAATGCTAAAATGTTTCAAGGTAAATAGCAAATTATAATACAAAATAACAGTAATTATAGATAAATGATGTGTCTCATTAATCAATAAGCCAAGTAAAAATATACAGACAGTGAAAAATCATTGTTTAGCCCCTTAGGATCCACAGTGTCTAAGGAGTACTACCAGACAGCCTCTCTTTGTTTTAGTCTATGTAAGATGTTACTTCCTCTTGGTGAAATGTGGATGTGTTCTATGGCTACAACGCGCAGGGAGGAAGGTGTTGCAAGTATGGGTAACTGCCGCCCAATATGGCAACAAGAGTCTGGGTGAGTGGGTGTGTCGAAAGGAGTGGGTGCGTGGAAAAAAAAATCAGCAGATTTATTGCCATTCAAGAACGTTTTGCGTGGCTGATTAGACTGCACGACAACGACCAGTGCACCGGGTGTTGAATGATGTGCTTCCTACTCTGTATCACGGTCATGTCGCAGGCGGTAGCTAACCAGCACTTCTTTCTCTCACATGATTTTATTTCAAGTAGGATAGCAGCCTACACAATAAATAGTTAATGTTGATAACCATATCGATGTCACCTTAATGTATACATACAGTCTACTACGCAATGAGGAGGGCATGAACGGTAACAACAACGGGACACAGTGCCCTTCACTCCCGATGAAACAAGCATTACTGTCCGGCGACTGCGTGGGAAGTAGCTACCTAGTAGCCAATATCAGGGTGACAGCTGCACAGCTTACAACGCATGAAGTACACCCATCATCAATAATTTTTCATCAAAAATAAACACTCCTCAGTTTTATAACTGAAAGTGTACAATAATTTTTCTAAAACAGTGAAATAGACTCAGACTGGTAAGTCTAAACACCAGCTGTATGGACGTTGTGAAAACAAACTCAATAAAAACCGCCTAACCTATAGCAGAGCTTTCCTTTTGACACACCCACTCCTTTCCTTTTGACACAACCACTCCTTTCCACACGCCCACAACTTTCCTTTTGACACACCCACTCCTTTCCACACGCCCACAACTTTCCTTTTGACACACCCACTCATTTCCACAGCCCACAACTTTCCTTTCGACACACCCACTCCTTTCCACACGCCCATGTAAACGTTTCAATAGTTAACGTCACTCGCCTGAGAACTTTCTTTTGTGGAGCAATGGGTAACGATGCTTCGTTTGCAGAGGGTTCCTGGAACAAACTTTCCACAACTTTCTTCGACACACCCACTCCTTTCCACAACTTTCCTTTACTTTGACACACCCACTCCTTTCCACACGCCCACTCACACGCCCACAACTTTCCTTTGACACACCCACTCCTTTCCACAGCCCACAACTTTCCTTTTGACACACCCACCATTTCCACAGCCCACAACTTTCCTTTCGACACAAACCTCCTCGCTCTGAGAACTTGAAGTAGTGGTTCCCCTTGTTCTGCAAGTGCCGTGGCTTTTGTGGAGCAATGGGTAACGATGCTTCGTGGGTGACTGTTGTCGGTGTGCAGACCGGGTAGGGGCGAGGGGATACTTTCCTTTCGACACACCCACTCCTTTCCACACGCCCAGAGCCCACAACTTTCCTTCCGACACACCCACTCCTTTCCACAACTTTCCTTTCGACACACCCACTCCTTTCCACAACTTTTTGACACACCCACTCCTTTCCACACGCCCACTGCTTTCCTTTCAACTTTTTGACACACTCCTTTCCCACTTTCCTTTCCACACGCCCACAACTTTACTTTTGACACACCCACTCTTTGACACACCCACTTTCCTTTCCACACTTTCCTTCCGACACACCCACTCCTTTCCACAACCACAACTCCTTTCCACAACTTTCCTTTTGACACACCCACTCCTTTCCACATGCCCACAACTTTACTTTTGACACACCCACTCCTTTCCACACGCCCACTGCTTTCCTTTCCACACTCCTTTCTACACGCCCACTGCTTTCCTTTTGCCCACAACTTTCAACTTTCCTTTTGACACACCCACTCCTTTCCACATGCCCACAACTTTCCTTTTGACACACCCACTCCTTTCCACATGCCCACAACTTTCCTTTTGACACACCCACTCCTTTCCACACACCCACTACTTTCCTTTTGACACACCGACTCCTTTCCATACGCCCACTACTTTCATTTTGAAACAACCACACGCCTAAGACCGCAAGGCACTACAGAGGGTGGTGCGTACGGCCCAGTACATCACTGGGGCCAAGCTTCCTGCCATCCAGGACCTCTATACCAGGCGGTGTCAGAGGAAGGCCCTAAAAATTGCATGGCAAGTGGTACCAGAACGCCAAATCTAGGTCTAAGAGGCTTATATATAAACAGCCTCTACCCCCAAGCCATAAGACTCCTGAACATCTAATTAAATGGCTACAAAAACTATTTGCATTGCCCCCCCCCTTTCACACCGCTGCTACTCTCTGTTATTATCTATGCATAGTCACTTTAATAACTCTACCTACATGTATATATTACCTCAATTACCTCGACTAACCATTGACTCTGTACCGGTACCCCCTGTATATAGTCTCGCTATTGTTATTTTACTGCTGCTCCTTAATTACTAGTTCCTTTTATTTCTTATTCTTATTCGTATTTTGTTAAACTGCATTGTTGGTTAGGGGCTTGTAAGTAAGCACTTCACTGTTGTATTCGGTGCATGTGACTAATAACTAATTCCGACTAGCATGTGAAAGCGGATTGAGTCATGGTTGGCTTCTATGCAGTGGTATGCAATCGCATAGTTTGTGTTTTTATTAAGAATGGCAGCCCTATGTTCTGCAATGTGGAGTTTCAATGCTTGTTTAGTTTAACCAATATAAACAGCCCTGCAGATGCATTTTAGCATGTGTATGACATTTGTGGTGCTACAGTTATTGAAGCTTAGGATTTTGTATTCTTTACCTGTTCTTGGATGGTAAAACATTTTTTTTTGTATTGGTCCTGTTGTCACAATGTACTGTACACACTGTATGCATGTAAATCTGTATTCCTACTCTACGGTTTGCGGAAGATAGTAGACTTCTTGACTTCTCTCTGCTGTGAATATGGGATTGGGGTCAGATAAATTCATATAAGAAGTTAACTCTAAGAGGAGAGCATTAGTACTGTTCCATACCAGTAGGATGTGGTCTATGTATCTTTTCCAAAGGGTGACATTCTGGAAAAAATTGGTTTTTGTGGACATCATAAATGAAGGTCTCCTCCCAGTGTCCCATAAATACATTTGCATAGTTAGGAGTGTTGGCAACTCCCATCGCTGTAACCCGATTCTGATGGTAGAAATTGCCCACATATTGGAATTAATTTGATGTGAGGGCTTTTTCAGTGAGAGACAGAACAAAGTCATATGGAGGCAAGATACCCTCCGGTCTAGTGTGGAGATAGCGAGAGAGTGTTCGTAGGCCTGCTTCATGAAGATATTAGTGAAGAGCTACTGAACGTCAAGAGTAACCAACATGCTTTCCGTGTGGCATCTATAGTTATTGATGATCTTATGCACATCCCTGGTATCAACTAAAAGGGCTGGCAATGCATCATACTGAGCTAAGGGTTCAAAAGGGCTACTGTTACCTGACACTATGGGACGTTAAGGAGGTTTATCCATACTTGTATGTATTTTCGGTAAGCCATAATAAACAGGCAGGGTATGGCATAATGAGAAAGTCCTTCTCCGTTTCCGTTATCCAACCCTCACCTGTTCGCATCCTGTACAATGGATTTGCTCAAAGAAATCAATCTCAGCTTTTTTTGATGAATGCTCCAACACCTTTCTGTGTTGAGTTAGTCCTTTTGGAAGTTTTTCCTGGTAAGCTCTTCTCAGTGGTAATAGGAAATCAACCCAACATTAGATAGCTGTCACGACTTCCGCCAAAGTCGGTTCCTCTCCTTGTTCGGGCGGTGTTCAGTGGTCGACGTCACCGGTCTTCTAGCCATCGCCGATCCAACTTTAATTTTCCATTTGTTTTGTCTTGTTTTCCACACACCTGGTTTACATATCCCTCATTACGTGTCGTGTATTTAACCCTCTGTTCCCCCCCATGTCTGTGTGTGAAATTGTTCGTTACGTTTATTGTGTGATGCGTCAGGCTAGTTTTTTCCCGGGTATTGCTTTGAACCCGTGGTATTGTATTTTTGTACATTATTTTGTGTGACTAGGGCGCTATTCGCTTCTGCCTTTGGCTGGAGTGTTGTGATGCTGTTGCGTCCGACTGTTTTGCTTCTGATGATTTAAAGTGTGCTTGTTCACTCATCTCTGCTCTCCTGCACCTGACTCCAGTTGACCAGTTGCGCACACAGTCTGACAATAGCTTATTGTTCCAAACAGTCCTTTTGGTCCAAGACAGCAGCCAGTCAAGTGATCCAGACAAACTAGGTTAGAGTCGAAGTTGAGGAGGAGCATATTAAGTTCTACATGCTGCCTAAAATGGGTGTGAGTGTGAAATCTCCAAGAGTGCCCACAAAGATAGTAAAACAAGAAAAATTCTCCATTGTGCGGACATTTCCGACGTCCCCACGAGGACAAAGGGTATTTTAGGCTTAGGGCTTAGGTTTTGGGTTAGGGTTACAATTCGGGTTAGAATTAGGGTTGAGGTTTAGGTTAGAGTTAGAGTTAGAGTTAGAGTTAGGGGTTAAGGCTAGGGTTAGGTTTAGGGGTTACGGAAATTAGGATTTTGAATGGAAATACATTTTAGGTCCGCACAAGGATAGTAAAACATATGCTGTGTGTGTGTGTGTGCGTGTGTGTGTGGGTCTAGTGTATAGTGTCCATGTAACTGCAGGAGTTTGAGGGCACTGTATGTTTGTGGGAGAATACTGACAAAATGGACAGCTGGTTGAGTTTCCTCCATTCAGCCCTGCAGAGGGGTTAAAATAAGACGGAGCAGGAAACAACTTCGCAAATAATCCATCCTGAAGGAGCCAGGAGGCAGGATGGGGAATATGTCTCTCACCATTCTCTATTCCCCTCATGCAGACACACACACAAACACACACACACACACACACACACACACACACACACACACACACACACACACACACACACACACACACACACACACACACACACACACACACACACACACACACTCAACAGTCACCTAGACTTTCAGCTCTCTGGGGAAGAAATGTGCAACTTTTTCAACATGAAATGTGAACGACTGGGTAAGATGGAGTACTCCAAAACAAAGTCATTAAAATGAATTAATCCGACACCTGCACATGCTCCCTACATCATAGCTGATCTCTCTCCCCCTTTTCCCATCTTTCTCCCTCCCTCTTTCTCTCTATGCCTCTCTCCATCTTTTCTTCTTCCTCTCTCTCCCTCTTTCCTTTTCTCTCTCCTGCTCTCCCTCTTTCCCTCTCTCTCCCTCTTTCTCTCTCTCCATTTCCCTCTCCCTCTCTCTCTCTCTCCTCTCTCTCTCTCTCTCTCTCTCTCTCGCTTGCTCTCACTCTCTCTCGCTTGCTCTCACTCTCTCTCGCTTGCTCTCACTCTCTCCCTCTTTCTCCCTCTCTGTGGCTCCGTCTCACCCTTTCTCTGCACTGCAGGGCCTCATGGCCATGGCTGTTTGGCTTCAGACATCACTAATCGCTATCACTGCTCATCAGGCTGATGCTCACCGCTGTTTGGGGCTGCCTGTGGCCAGGGTAACAGGCCTGGGAAATGGTCTCGGTCATAGGTGCTGTGGCTGCAACAACCCAAACATGGGATTTAACCCTGACGCCCATTAACAGGCATCGCGCCCCAGCTGTTCCAAACGGACAGCAGTCCCCTTTTCTCTCTCTCTCTCTCTCTCTCTCTCTCTCTCTCTCTCTCTCTCTCAGTGTTGTGGCATGGGAGTATTTTTGAGATGGTATTTGGATGGGGTAAGCCCCTTTCTTTTTTCATTGGAAAACAGCGTGTGTCAGTGACCTAGATCTATCCGGGCCAGAGTTTCCACTTCATCTGTTTGTTTTTCACTCCATACAACAGGATGAAAACCCTCTCTATAGGTCACACTGTCAGGCCTCTCCACCTGACTGAAGATGAAGTGAAGTTTGGAGGAGCGCTGCAGGAAAAGGCCAAGTCCTTCTGAGATAATTCACACTGATGCTGTTGACTCCACACAGACTCACTCCTAACCTCCTACGTTTCACTCCCGTTCCATCTCCTCCTCCCTTCTTCTCCTATTCCTCCTCCTTCACCCTCTCTTCCACCTCCTCCTATTTCTCCTTCTCCTCCTTCTGCTCTTACACCTCCTTCTGCTCCTCCCCATCCTCCTCCTCCTCCTCTTAAACTAGTTGTCTGTGATTTAGACCTTCAACCTTTGTCGCCCTGCTAGAGATTGGGGTTTCTTCAATTCGTTTTCAGTGTTGTGAAAAGAAAGCACATAATGCACAACTCCTTGTTCATTTCTAATTCTTAGTGATGTACAGGACAAAGCAAAAATAAAGGAAACACAAACATAAAGTGTCTTAAGGTGTTTGTCCACCACGAGCCGCCAGAACTGCTTCAATGCACCTTGGCATAGATTCTACAAGTGTCTGGAACTCTATTTGGTGTTTTGTTGATGGTGGTGGAAAACTCTCCCATAAGTGTTTGATTGGGTTGAGATCTGGTGACTGACAGATACACACACTTTAAACCCCCTATGCTCCTTACTTTCAAAGTCACTGAGATCTCTTCTTCTAGCCATAGTAGGCAAAATAATGGTCAACTGGGCATTTTTATATATGATCCTAAGCATGAGATGTTAATTGCTTAATTAACTCAGAAACCACACCTGCATGGAAACACCTGCTTTAAATACTATAATTTATATCCCTCATTTACTGAAGTGTTTCCATTATTTTGGCAGTTACCTGTAGACTGTTGATTAATATGTCATTGTGCTGCTGGAGGTGTTCTTCTTTTCAGTGATCATCTGCCCTCACACAGAAAATGAACTACAATTAGATCTCCTGCAGTGAGAGGAGATGAGAAAACAAAATGGTGAAGTTCAGAGGTGAGGGCAGGGTGGATGTTGGAGGGTGGAACACCTGGCTTCAGCGGTGTAATGGTGCCTGGAGAAGTGAGTATATTCTAATTTTGCTAAACAAAATTGCCAAACGGCCCACCTGACAAATGGAAAGGCACCCTGTGTGAAAATTTCTACGAGAAACAGTCACATACACTCTGAATGACCTAAAATTATAAATCCCATATTGGTATTTTCCAGTCAGGGCAACCCAAGCTGTACTGTGCAAGTAGGCTAATTGAAACAGATAAATGAGGCTGTCAACCGAGTTAGAAATTCCCAGGTTTCTGATTTTTCAAAATAAAATGCAAAGTCACACTTTTTTATAGAAAAACAACTAAATTGGATGTTCTATGTCCATAACAATGCTTAAATCACATCATAATATCACTTTTGAGGTCTGGGAAAAATATAAGAAATGTAGATTTTTTAAAATGTAGTTACCCTTTAATTCAGGTGCACAGGCACCTAAGCACTGTTGTTTGGTTAGCTGGGTTCTGGAGCACTTGATATGGAGTTTACAAATCAAATGGCCACTGGATTGATGCAATAATCATATCATTCTACCAGGTTGGCATAGACTACTTTGTAGCTAGTTAACATTTAACTGAGAAGGTTTTAGGGAAAGACTTTCCATCTACCAGAAGATGGTTAGGCATGTCATTAGCATCACTATATTTTTCCTGTTCCTTTTAAATGATTTATTCTGTAACTTTTCATACTTAAGTATAATTTTAGAACTTACATTTACTTTTGATACTTAAGTACAACTGTATATTTAAAACCAAATACTTTCAGTGGTGTGAACTACTGAAAACCTATGCTTCACTATTTCTATTTGAACTTTTACTTCACTGCATTCCTAAAGCAAATAATTTGCTTTATACTCCATACATTTTCCCTGACACTCAAAAGTACTCATTCTATTTTGAATGCTTAGCAGAACAGGAACATTTTCCAATGCACGCACTTATCAAGAGAACATCCCTGGTCATCCCTACTGCCTCTGATCTGGCAGACTCACAAAACACAAATACTTTGCAAATGATGTCTGAGTGTTGGTGTGAATCTGGTTTTCGGTGGGTCAGCCACCAATTGTGCAAGTTCTTCCACTTAAAAAGATGAGAGAGGCTTGTAATTTTCATCATAGGTGCACTTCAACTATGACAGACAAAATGAGAAAAATTATGGTGGAAAATAAGGAATTTTGAATGACTTATACTTTTGATACTTAAGTATATTTGAGCAATTACATTTACTTTTGATACTTAAGTATATTTAAAACCAAATGCATTTAGACTTAAACTCAAGCAGTATTTTACTGGGTGACTTTCACTTTTACTTAAGTAATTTCCTATTAAGAGATCTTTATTTTTACTGAAGTTTGACAATTGGGTACTTTTTCCACCACTGCAAATTAGCCTTTAGCCAAAATCCCACCATTAATTTGAGGACGCTACTTCCTCATGTGCGTTCTCCTGTTTCATTGGTTTTCTTTCAACTTTATTTCATTGTCAGCATAAGGCCTTATCCTAGTCATATTAGCAACCCATGATAGTTGTTGCATCTTTAGATTTCCCTCTTTAAATTTATAACGGATATCTCCACCTCTGTCCTTGAAACAGCTCACATGTGCGGTGCGCATTTTAGAACAGTGTTTTCCTGCTAATTGCATTTAGGAACATTTTCTCTTAGGCCTACCACCATGTGCACATTGCTGTGCCTAAAATGTGACAAAATAATAGTTTATCAACATTTTAAGCTAAACATTCTGATCTGTTCCATCAGCCTTATTAATTGGTGTGGCGTACAGTATACCTCCACTACACTACTATGATACTCATCGTGGGAATTAAGAAGTGAGTATACGCAACGCCCACCAACAAATAAGTGGGTATACGGCGTATACCCTCCACTACACCACTGCCGAGCTTTGTTTGGATCTATCTGCCAGCTTAATTAACCCATAACCCTGGACACTTCAGGCCTGAACAGCCAGTAACAACTAAACTGATTGGTAGAGGAGAGGCAGTGTTTGCCACCCTGAGAGGGCCGTGGCTATGGGTTTCTGTGACCGGTACTGAGCCACGCACTGTGACCCATTCTGCAACGCATCACACTACTCTTGGGCGTCCTTCCTTCCATCCCAATCTCCGGCTGCCTCTCCTTCTCTGTCCGTCACAATCTACCTTCCTGTCTTTGTGCGAGCCTTTGCTCCCTTCCAGGAATTCTCTTGGAGGAAGTGTTGCGTTTCTGCTCTGATAACACCTTGCTTACCCACTCACTCACACACATACACAATATACACAATATATGCACACAAATACAGATACTAATAAAATCAAATCAAATTGAATTTGTCACATGTGCCGAATACAACAGGTGTAGGTGAAATGCTTACCTACAAGCCCTTAACCAACAATGCAGTCTTAAGGAAAATAGCCCCAAAAAATATGAAGTAAAAGTAACAAATAATTCAAGAACAGCAGTAAAATAACAATAGCGAGGCTATGTACATGTGGTACCGGTAAAGAGAGAACAGTCTATGACTAGGGTGGCTGGATTCTTTGTCAATTTTTAGGGCCTTCCTCTGATACCCTCTGTAGTGCCTTGCGGTTGGAGGCTGAGCAGTTGCCATACCAGGCAGTGATGCAATGGGTCAGGATGCTCTCAATGGTGCAGGTATAGAACCTTTTGAGGTTCTGAGGACCCATGCCAAATCTATTCAGTCTCCTGAGGGGGAATAGGTTTTGTTGTGCCCTCTTCACAACTGTCTTGGTGTGCTTGGGCCATGTTAGTTTGTTGGTGATGTGGACGCCAAGGAACTTGAAGCTCTCAACCTGCTCCACTACAGCCCCGTCGATGAGAATGGGGGCATGCTCAGTCCTCCATTTTCCTGTAGTCCACAATCATCTCCTTTGTCATTGTCCATTTGGACATTATGGCCAAACGGTTCTATTTTTGATTCATCAGACTAGAGGACGTTTCTCCAAAAAGTACAATCTTTGTTCCCATGTGCAGTTGCAAACCGTAGTCTGGCTTTTTGATGGTGGTTTTGGAGCAGTGGCTTCTTCCTTGCTGAGCGGCCTTTCAGGTTGTGTCGATATAGGACTCGTTTTTCTCTAGACTTTTGTACCTGTTTCCTCCAGCATCTTCACAATGTCCTTTGCTGTTGTTCAGGGATTGATTTGCACTTTTCGCACCAAAGTACGTTCATCTCTAAGAGACATATCGGGTCTCCTTCCTGAGCGGTATGATGGCTGCGTGGTCCCATGGTGTTTATACTTGCGTACTATTGTTTGTACAAATGAATGTGGTACCTTCAGGTGTTTGGAAATTGCTCCCAAGGATGAACCAGACTTGTGGACGTCTACAATTTTTTTTCTGAGGTCTTGGCTGATTTCTTTTGATTTTCCCATGATGTCAAGCAAAGAGGCACTGAGTTTGAAGGTAGGCCTTGAAATACATCCACAGGTACACCTCCAATTGACTCAAATTATGTCAATTAGCCTATCAGAAGCTTCTAAAGCCATGACATAAGTTTCTGGAATTTTCCAAACTGTTGAAAGGCACCGTCAACTTAGTATATGTAAGCTTCTGAACCACTTCTAACCCATATGTGAATTAATATGTCTGTAAACAATTGTTGGAAAAATCACTTGTCTCGTGCACAAAGTAGACGTCCTAACCGACTTGCAAAAACTATAGTTTGTTAACAAGAAATTTGTGGAGTGGTTGAAAAACAAGTTTTAATGACTCCAACCTAAGTGTATGTAAACTTCCGACATCAGCTGTGACAATAACTGACGAGAATTCTCTTGGGATATAATATGGCTGGAGTTTGATTGTAAGGAATTCTAGATCGGGTGACTTGCTTGAGTTCCTGTATGTTTTTATGATTACAAAATGAGTCGTTAATCCTGAAGCATACACCCCCTGCCCCCCATTTTCTTCCTAGAGAGGTGTTTATCTTTGTCGGCGCGACGCATGAAGAAGCCCGGTGGCTGAACTGACTGACAACGTATCCCGAAAGAGACATGTTTCCATGAAACAGAGAATGTTACGATCTCTGATCTTTCTCTGGAAGGCCATCCTTGCTCTAATTTTGTCTACCTTGTTGTCAAGAGACTGAACATTGGCGAGTAGTATACTCTGAAACGGTGGGCGGTGTGCACGACCAGCCTCTTCTGCAGAGACGTTATTTTGGGTCAGCTTCTGGGATTAAATCCCCTGTCCTGGGTTGTGGTCCGAACAAAGGATCCGCTTCGGGAAAGTCGTATTCCTCGTATTCCTGGTCGTAATGTTAGTAAGTTGACGTCGCTCTTATATCCAATAGTTCTTCCCGGCTGTATGTAATAAGACTTAAGATTTTCTGGGCTAACAAGGTAAGAAATAATACATTAAAAAAACAAAATACTGCATAGTTTCCTAAGGACTCGAAGCGAGGCGACCATCTCTATCGGCGCCATCTTTATATAATGTCCCGTTGGTAGGCTATACATGCTTTTAGTTCATCTACTTTATTATCCAGCGATTGTACGTTGGCCAATAGTACTGATGGCAAAGGCAGATTAGCCACTCGTCGCTGGATCCTCACAAGGCACCCTGATCTCCTTCCTCGAAACCTCTGTCTCTTTCTCCTGCAAATGACGGGGATGAGGGCCTGTTCGGGTGTCTGGAGTAAATCCCTCTTGTCCGACTCAATCCCTCCTGTCTTTGTCCAATTCAATGTGAGTAATCACTGTTCTGATGTCCAGAAGCTCTTTTCGGTCATAAGAGACAGTAGCAGCAACACTATGTACAAAATAAGTTGCAAACAATGCTAAAAACCAAAACAAAATAGCACAGTTGGTTAAGACGCCAGCCATCCACTCCGGCGCCATTATCATATGCACGCACACACACACACACCCACTAACACACTAATACACATAATACACGCACGCATGCGCGCACACACACACACACACACAAATATTTCTTGCCTACAAGCCCCATGATATTGGTATCCATGACCATATTGGCCAGGTATCTGCTTTATCTGCTATTGAAGCGTTCCCAGGTATTTAGATCATTGCTAAAACAGGAGACCGATCCTCTAATACATTTTCAGTTATCCTTTTATAGCTGGTCAATGGGTATGTCCCAAATTGTACCAAATTCCCTGGTCAAAAGTAATGCACTATAAAGGGAATTGGGTGCCATTTGGGACACATCAATTACCAGAGGAGCTGATGAAGATGAACTTGTTCTAGAATGAAGTTACAAAGCAGCCTTGATTATGTACAAAGGCACATTGCTTATCTTGATTGGATTTCAGGGCCCACGCATGCGAAACAACAACAAGGTAACAGAGCTCTATCACATTGTGAATATACTCATTTAGACTGTCCTAACACAGAGCTAAGGTGGGCACTAATGCCGATTCATCCGTAACGTACATTCATATCAGTGGATTTAAATGATCATAGTCCTCAACCCTGGAAGGTCCTTGCATCATTGAAGTCATAATTTGACGAGGCAAGTCACTCCAAGTCATAATTCAACTTCAGGTTTTTGGTAGGTAGGACAAACATCAGGGCTTGTGACGGGCCTGGTAGAGGAAGTGCTGTACTATGGCTTTGGTATGGTTGGTCGGTCAGTGGAGAAGGCATGGTCTACAGAAGGAAATCCAGAGTCAGAGGTCGTGTAAACTCTTAGAAAAAAAGGTGCTATCTAGAATCAAAAAGGGTTATTGTCTACTGTCCCCATAGGAGAACCCTTTTGGTTCACTGTAGAACCTTTTCGGTTCCAGGTAGAATGCTTTTGGGTTCCATGTTGAACCCTTTCCCCAGACTGTTCTACATGGAACCCAAAAGAGTTCTACCTGGAACCAAAAAAGGGTCTCCTATGGGTACAACCGCATAGGAGATGATGATCCCAGTCCCAAGCCTTGAACGTATACTGCTGACAAGGTTTAACCACACACACGTACACACCTACATTTGGCTACATACACACACAAGCACACATATGCACCTACACATGCACCTTTCAACACACACATGTGCATGCACACACCACAGGCTCATAGTAATGGCTGGAACGGAATCAATGGAATGGTATCGAGCGCATCAAACATGATTTTCATGTGTTTGATACCATTCCATTCGCTCCATTCCAGCCATTATTATGAGCCGTCCTGCACTACCAGTGTTGGGGAGTAGTGAACTACATGTAGTTCAACTAGTAATTGAACTACTTTTTGCAGTAGCTTGGTGGTAGTTAAACTACATTCAAATCTAGGTAGTGTTTCCAAATCAAATGTTATTTGTCATGTGCTTCGTAAACAACAGGTGTAGACTAACAGTGACATTTTTTCGGTAGTTATTTACTTTTTGCCATTTAGCGGTGTAACTAACTCCTGGAACTACAGACTACTTTTTTATTTTTATTTAATTAAATATGGGTGAAGTAGGCAGTAATTTCCTTTCGTTTTCGGCATCAGACCTGCCTAATTCTCACTTTAAACATTTTTTTGTGTTTAATAGGCTAAATTACATTGAGTTAACATATGAACCCAAAGTCATCTGTCTTGCAATTTGTAGCCTATGACATTTCAGATTTACCTATAATAATTTTGTATTTAGTGAACTACTTTTTCAATGTAACAATATGTTTGCTTAACGGTAGCTTTAGTGTAGCTTCTCTTCTTCCAGTGTGAAGTAATTGGTAGCTTGGCAAAATATATTTTCAGAGTAGCTTCCCCAACACTGTGCACTACACACTCCATAACCCTCAATTTAAACATCACATAAACTCATTTGCATGGATTTAGTGTGTCTTCATCTAACTGTATCCCTGAAAATAGAACCTTGGACCAGAAAAAGAGAAACAAATATTGAACACAGATCATTAGTAGTTTCCTCTTAGGTATCTGGGATCTCATTTGTCTCAGGGAAATACTGTATGTCCCAAATCACACCCCATTTCCTATATAGGGCACTAATTTTGACCAGAGCCCTTGTCAAGCCATGGGCCCTGGTCAAAAGTAGTGCACTAAATAGGGAATAGAGTGCCATTTGGTACGCAGCCACACAGCAAGCCTATCCAGTTCTGTCTCCTGCCACGCATTTCCTGTAAGTCAGAGGTGACATCATCATCTCATGTAACAACCTCTCAGACGGTGCCCTGTGGATCACTCAAAAGGCAGGTTTCCATTGACCCAGGTTTATTAGACAAAAGCAATATTGCAACAACAACCATCATTACAACATTACAAAATCATTACAAAATCATTACAACATCTGTAATGGAAATGGCAGATAAAGGAGAAATGATCGACAACATTTTTAGCCGTTCGCCAGGAGTGGATTTTTCTTTTGTCAAACTTTCTATATTGTGACAAATGATGATGGAAACTGTGTTTTTCTAATAAATGATGATTGAGGAATAATTCTGAAGGTGATGTCACCACATAACTATAAAGCTCCAATCCACATTCATTATAAAAGCCTACTTCTTGCAATATCAATTTTTTCAACAACAGAAAGAATGTTTCATTGCTGGACCAGGATTGTCCTGACCTTAAAGAATGCCTGAATTGCTTCGCCTTGCTTTTCTGGTTGGCTGTCAAGTTTCACCATACAATTATTTCAGATTTATAGGAGCGCAAGTTTCATCATGGCACGGACCGTGGCGATATGTCGGCACATGAGAATGATTCAAATATGAAAAATATTAGTCAATTATTGCAGTCTATACATGCTGGCTTTCACAGGCTATACCTGAGATATGAAAAAGCTAGGTGGGAAGGCATACTGGCTATCGCCAATTTCTTAATGCTCAATTTGACTAAATGGGTAATTGAAACACTTCAACAACTACATTTTTATTCAACGCTGTTGTTTTTTGTGAGATTTTTTTTGGGGGGAGGGGTGTGACGCCACTATGTCCGACACAAGATAGTTAAATGGAAATGCACCCTAGCAGGCAAACGTCACTGGGGGGGGGGGGGGGGGCACTGTGAAACCAATGGGAAGCTTCTGCCACAGTCAGTCAATTGTGCATGGACTGGGTGTAAACTATTGAGGAAAGAGTCCATCTGTAGCTGTAGCTCTGTGATATTCAATAATAAATGGTTATATTCAATCAAAGTAAATAAGCCATTTAGTCCAGCATTAGAGCCCAGGAACAAACTCTCACTTTGTAGCTGTGATTGATGTGGAAACTTTCCAATGTCAAATAAAACAAAAGTGTACTGGTTGCGTACACATGTTTACAGTTATCGCAGGTGCAGCAAAATGCTTTTGTTTCTAGCTCCAACAGTGCAGTAATAATACCTTGCAATACAAAACAATAAGCACATAATCCAAACAGTAAAAAGCAAGAAATTAAGAATGAGCAATGTCAGACTCCGGAATATATTGTTTACAGTATCAGTCAAAAGTTTGGACACACCTACTCATTCAAGGGTTTTTCTTTATTTTTACTATTTTCTACATTGCAGAATAATAGTGAAGACATTAAAGCATGGAGCAGGAGGTGTGATGGTGTGGGGGTGCTTTGCTGGTGACACTGTCAGTGATTTATTTAGAATTTAAGGTACACTTAACCAGCATGGCTACCACAGCATTCTGCAGCGATACGCCATCGCAACATGTTCAGCTTCCAGGAATTGTGTACAGATCCTTGCGACATGGATCTGTGCATTATCATGCTGAAGCATGTGGTGATAGCGGCAGATGAATGGTACGACAATGGACCTCAGGATTTCGTCACGGTATCTCTGTGCATTCAAATTGCCATCAATAAAATTCAACTGTGTTCGTTGTCTGTAGTTTATGCCTGCCAAAAACCATTACCCCAGCGCCACCATGGGGCACTCTGTTCACAATGTTGACATCAGCAAACCGCTCGCTCACACAATGCCATACATGCTGTCTGCCATCTGTCCGGTACAGTTGAAACCTGGATGAATGAATAAAGGGCACACTTCTCCAACTCCCCTTTGGCCATCGAAGGTGAGCATTTGCCGACTGAAGTTAGTTACGACGCCGAACTGCAGTCAGGTCAAGACCCTGGTGAGGATGACAAGCACACAGAAGATCTTCCCTGAGACTGTTTCTGACAGTTTGTGAAATTCTTCGGTTGTGCAAACTCACAGTTTCATCAGCTGTCCTTGTGGCTGGTCTCAGACCATCACGCTGGTGAAGAAGCCGGATATGGAAATCCTGGGCTGGCATGGTTCACGTGGTCTGCATTTGTGAGGCCAGTTGGACGTACTGCCAAATTCTCTAAAACGATGTTGGAGGCGGATTATGGTAGAGAAATTAAGATTAAATTCTCTGGCAACAGCACGGGTGGACGTTCCTGCAGTCAGCATCCCAACTGCACGCTCCCTCAAAACTTGAGACATCAGTGTCCTTGTGTTGTGTGACAAAACTGCACATTTTAGAATGGTATTTTATTGTTGCCAGCACAAGGTACACCTTGTGGATGGATTATCTTGACAATGGAGAAGTGCTCACTAACTATTTTTGTACATTTGAGCGAAATCAGCTTTTTGTCCGTATGGAACATTTATTTTCTATTTCAGCACATAAAACAAGCATCCAACACTTTACATGTACGTTCATCTCTAGGAGACAGAACGCATCTCCTTCCTGATCGGTAAGACGGCTGCGTGGTTCCATGGTGTTTATACTTGCATACTATTGTTTGTACAGATGAACGTGGTACCTTCAGGCATTTGGAAATTGCTCCCAAGGATGAACCAGACTTGTGGAGGTCTACAATTTTGGCTGATTTCTTTTGATTTTCCCATGATGTCAAGCAAAGAGGCACTGAGTTTGAAGGTAGGCCTTGAATTTTCCCAGGTGTTTAAAGGCACAGTCAACTTAGTGTTTGTAAACTTCTGACCCACTGGAATTGTGATACAGTGAATTATAAGTGAAATAATCTGTCTGTAAACAATTGTTGGAAAAATGACTTGTGTCATGCACAAAGTAGATGTCCTAACCAACTTGCCAAAACTATAGTCTGTTAACAAGAAATTTGTGGAGTGGTTGAAAACCGAGTTTTAATGACTCCAACCTAAGTGTATGTATGACTTCTACTGTATCATGGTGTGTTTAGAGAGTATGGACAGAATATGAATAGAAAAGATGTGTACAGCAGTAGTTATATAGGATGAGTCATGACTAGATTACAGTATATACATATAAAGTGAGCAAAACAGTATGAAAGCATAATTAAAGTGACTATGTACGTAGGTCAGCAATCTCTAAGGTTCAGGGTAGAGTACCAGGTGGTAGCCGGCTAGTAACAGTGATTAGGTCCAGGGGAGGGTACTGGGCGGAAGCAGGCTAGAGGTGAAATTTTAACATTTTGATGGCCTGGAGATAGAAGCTGTTTATCAGTCTCTCGGGCTCAGCTTTGATGTAACAAACAATCTCAGCCTCACTGCCAGAACAATATAATTTGGACTACGTTTCGCCTCCTTGAAACATATACTTAAACGTAGACATGGTAGTTTGGTGGAAAGTGCCTTTCAGGAGAGCTGTGCTGCATTCAAAGGGCTGTGATGTTTTTTTTCAGGCAGAGATTAACACGGGGTGAATCATCTCTTTGTCCATCATGTTCTTCATATCAGACGGACCACCGGGAGAGGGGGGAGATGTTTCCCATAAGTTTCCCATGCCAATAAAGCCCCTTAAATTGAAATTGATTTGAGAGTGCGAGACAGAGATAGATAGAGAGAGGCTAAATAGAGACCACAGAGTGAGAAGAGCGAGAGACCAGAGCAAAAGAGAGAGATAGGGGGATGGAAATGAAAGAGAATTCACTCAACATCCTCACATTATTGAAGAGCAGGTTGTTAATACATAAGCAACGGTATTCTATTCCTTTACTGAAAACAACTCAGCTTAGATCTGTGGGCCAAACAGTGTTTTATTCAAAAGCCCATCACTAAAAAGTGCTCTTACTCAAGGCCGTTCAGGCTGGTGCTCAATAATTCATCAAACATAGAAATGTATCCTAATTGAAGTTCCTTTGAAATTGGGGCAAGATTTTTCTCAGCTGTTTTTCCGCCGATTTGGGGTAATGTGCTGCTCTATAGCTGAACATAACTGTTTCGCAGGCAGTTTCGCAGACCTAGAGAGTTTAATTTAAAGCTTCGTAAATGATCTTTAACACAACCATGCTAAATTAGCCTTTTATAATGTGTTAATAGAGGAAGCACAACCTACTGTTTATGGATGCTCTCCTTTTATATTCATATTTCTTATTCTGATATGGCACATTATTATCAACTTTATAGTATTACCTTGACACGTTATGAGTACAATAAAAAAACATGGAATTTCACTGTGGTCAAATCCCATTTGGTCACAATTGTCGATATACTTATGTCTGTTTATCATATTTCTCCATTTCTGTAGTAGAGTGTCTCCCACAGACGTATCATCTGTTTCATTTGTCATTTTCCAAAGAGGTGTATCAGTAGATGAGAAGCACTCTCTCTTTCACACACACACAGACAAACACACGCACACAAACACACAAATGCAAGTGCACACCAGCCTGGTTTCATAGACTAGACATAACACAGTAAACATATGTTAAGTTTGGTATGGTAAATAAAGGTGAAATAAAAAAATTCAAATTGTTACTTAAGACAGAAGGTTACTTCAGGAAAAAACAAAAGTAGGGTGGTTGTTCGGGGTTGGTGGGTGGATAATGTGATCGTCTAGCAACCCAAAGGTTGCGTGTTTGAATCTCATCACGGACAATTTGAGCATTTTAGCTAATTAGCAACTTTTCAACTACTTCTACTTAGTATGTTAGCTAATCCTTCCCCTAACCCTAAATAACTATTTAACCTAACTCCTAACCTTAACCTTAACCCTAACCTTCACCCTAACCTTAACTCATAACACTAACTCCTAGCCTAGCTAACGTTAGCCATTAGCCACTCAGCTAATGTTAGCGTTAGCCACCTAGCTACTGTAACGTCAGCCACAACAAATTGAAATTCAAAACATATTGTGCGAATTGCAAATAGTACATATCATATGTCATATGAACTGGATGATAGACATCAACAAATGAATAAAGACTATAAAAATGTAACATATCATACTAATTGGAGTGTATCGCATTTACATTTACTATGTTACGTCTACCCCTGAGTCCAGGTTGCGCACACACACACATACACGCACACACGAAGACACGCACCCACACTCATTAACCATAGCTGAAGAAGATACAGTTGAACTAGGAAGTTTACATATGCCTTAGCCAAATAAATTTAAACTCAGCTTTTCACAATTCCTGACATTTAATCCAAGTAAAAATTAAATGTCTTAGGTCAGTTAGGATCACCACTTTATTATAAGAATGTGAAATGTCAGAATAATAGTAGAGATAATGATTTATTTCAGCTTTTATTTCTTTCATCACATTCCAAGTGGGTCAGAAGTTTACATACACTCAATTCGTATTAGGTAGCATTGCCTTTAAATTGTTTAACTTGGGTCAAATGTTTTGGGTAGCCTTCCACAAGCTTCCCACAATAAGTTGGGTGAATTTTGGCCCATTCCTCCTGACAGAGCTGATGTAACTGAGTCAGGTTTGTAGGCCTTGCTCGCACACACTTTTTCAGTTCTGCTCACAAATGTTCTATACGATTGAGGTCAGGGCTTTGTGATGGCCACTCCAATACCTTTACTTTGTTGTCCTTAAGCCATTTTGTCACAACTTTGGATGTTTGCTTGTGGTCATTGTCCATTTGGAAGACCCATTTGTGACCAAGCTTTCACTTCCGGACTGATGTCTTGAGATGTTGCTTCAAGATATCCACATACTTTTCCTCCTCATGATGCCTTCTATTTCGTGAAGTGCACCAGTCCCTCCTGCAGCAAAGCACCCCTACAACATGATGCTGCCACCCCCATGCTTCACGGTTGGGATGGTGTTCTTCGGCTTGCAAGCCTCCCCCTTTTGCCTCCAAACATAACGATGGTCATTATGGCCAAACAGTTCTATTTTTGTTTCATCAGACCAGAGGACATTTCTCCAAAAAGTATGGTCCTTGTCCCCATGTGCAGTTGCAAACCGTAGTCTGTATCTTTATGGCGGTTTTGGAGTAGTGGCTTCTTCCTTGCTGAGCGGCTTTTCAGGTTATGTGGATATAGGACACGTTTTACTGTGGATATAGATACTTTTGTACCTGCTTCCTCCAGCATCTTCACAAGGTCCTTTGCTGTTGTTATGGGATTGATTTGCACTTTTCGCACCATAGTATGTTCATCTCTAGGATACAGAACCCGTCTCCTTCCTGAGTGGTATGACGGCTGCGTGGTCCCATAGTGTTTATACTTGCGTACTATTGTTTGTACAGATGAATGTGGTACCTTCAGGAGTTTGGAAATTGCTCACAGGGATGAAACAAACTTGTGGAGGTCTACAAATTTATTTCTGAGGTCTTGGCTGATTTCTTTTGATTTTCCCATGATGTCAAGCAGAGGCACTGACTTTGAGGATAGGCCTTGAAATATATCCACAGGTACATCTCCATTTGACTCAAACTTCTGACCCACTGGAATTGTGATACAGTGAATTATAAGTGAAATAATCTGTCTGCAAACAACTGTTGGAAAAATGACTTGTGTCATACACAAAGTAGATGTCCTAACCGACTTGCCAAAATTATAGTCTGTAAACAAGAAATTTGTTGAGTGGTTGAAAAACAAGTTTTAATGAATCCAACCTAAGTGTATGTAAACTTCCAACTTCAACTGTATATGAGCTGCCTGACACGATCTAAACGAGCATTACAGATTTCCAGTGTTGTAATGCGTGTATTTATTTTTGCTTTGGGCACACTCAATTGTACATTCCATCTAGCCTCAAGTTAATTTCAATCTTCTTTTCCCTGACTATCTCAGACATTCCAGGCTGAATGTCACTGCGTCCTAACCCAGTGCAACCAGACACGAGCGTTGAACAAATGCATAGAATAAATTGCAACACACGCTCTCTCCGCTCTGACTCGGAGAGCTGCAACGTGGCCGCTCGGATACTGGATCTGTTACAGTGTCAAATCCACAGAAGTCCTATCATTCTCTCTCTCCTCAGTGGAAAAAGAGGAATGTTTTGTTCAGCATGTTGCTGAACCGAATAGCACAGATTCATCTGGCGAGCAAACATGCAGTCCCCAGTTAAAATAATGGTACGTGGCTGGGTTTGTTGCTTGTTTGTTATATTCACACACTCTTGGGCTGTGGCCAACCCTTTCTCCGCCTCTCTCCCCCTCCTCACTCAGCCCAGACTCAGTCTGGCAGAGGGGAGATGGGTAGAGAGGGGGAGAACAGGGTCGGTGTGCGTCACATACAAGCTGCATTATTGAGCATACCGGCACAACATTGCCTGCCCGCCCAGCTGGATGAGCTTCTTCTGATTCAGGAGATGCAGATTGTTTACTTACTTACGTTTCTTTGACAAGACAGCACAGCCCATATCCTCCTACATGAGAGGCGGGCAGTGTTAACTTGTTGGCAGGAAGTAAACAAGCG
Source organism: Oncorhynchus nerka (assembly GCF_034236695.1). Lineage (NCBI taxonomy): Eukaryota > Metazoa > Chordata > Actinopteri > Salmoniformes > Salmonidae > Oncorhynchus > Oncorhynchus nerka. The sequence goes on from NC_088408.1 coordinate 80,139,917, forward strand.
TTCCGTGTTTGCTTGTTGTGGCCAATCATGAGTTTGGGCTTGGACTTGAAAGTGCCATGTGGAGAGGAGGGTGGAAAATAAGGCAGACACGTCTGTCAAAGGCACGAAGAGAAAGGAACCCTCAGGACTGAAGGCTGGGATGGAGACTGTCAGTCGAACACAGACAGAGACTGACACACACACACACACACACACACTCACACACACATACACACACAAACACTAACACACACACACTTCCGCACGCAGGCACACATGCACACACACGCACACACACACACATACACAGAGAGGAACCTGATTCACAGCTTCAGTTGATATGACCGAGAAAATCTGGTTAACAGTCGAATGAAAACGAGACTTGATATCAAAACAAATATGTTAAATAATATTATGGTAATTTCTCTGTTTTGTCTTAATAAGAAGGAAGACTGTATTCACTCTTATCTTAGTACACAGTCTTATCATCCAAGACATGGGGGAGCACTTACAACATAAAGGGTACATGAATATTCATTATGTATGATTTCATTATCCAATCATCATTATAGGCATAACCATGTGAACTGTGATTTAAAGGGTTTCCTGATTCGTTTTTTCAAAGCTAGTTTTGTGAATTCACACAACGAATTTGTCATTTTATTTTACATTGATGACATGATTAGCATATTCTATCATGTTGAACAAATAAGAGACAATAGGACCAGTGGGACCCAAGGGGGTGGCAGGGTAGCCTAGTGGTTAGAGCGTTGGACTAGTAACCGAAAGGTTGCAAGTTCGAATCCCGGAGCTGACAAGGTACAAATCTGTCGTTCTGCCCCTGAACAGGCAGTTAACCCACTGTTCCTAGGCCCTCATTGAAAATAAGAATTTGTTAAGAAATGGCTTTCTTCTTGCCACTCTTCCATAAAGGCCAGATTTGTGCAATATACGACTGATTGTTGTCCTATGGACAGAGTCAGTTTTATATCTTTATGTTTGAAGCCATTTCCCAAGATAAAAATAAATTAAATAAAAGGGAAAATATGAGCCGCATATAGATCCACACTGCCTTTCTAGGGTGTTTTTCTGAGCCACTGTGCTATTTCATATGCATTGCTTGCTCTTTGGGTTTTTTGACTGAGTATCTGTATAAGCACTTTGTGACAACTGCTGATGTAAAAAGGCTTTGTAAAATACGATTGATTGATTGATTGATTGATTGATTGATTGATTGATTGATTGATTGATTGATTGATTGATGACTCACTCATTCTGAGAGAATATTAATTTATTATGCATGTCATGTACCTTTCTTATTGTTCCATTTATAATGGACTTGAGGCTTTCATATTAGAGCCACAATGACCGTGTGACTTATGGTTTTCATGTGAAACATTGGTTCTCCGAGGGAACAAAGCTAGACGAGACAGAGCTCACTATGGAGAACATCTAATCTCCATAGTGAGCTGTGTGTCAAAGTGACCGGAGGAGAACTCTGGGGGTGGTGGACAGCAGAAACTCAGGGCCTCGTTTATCATGCATGGCGCCGAGCTCCACATACAATGCATGTCTGATTGAATGATGATTGAATGGTATTGTTGTCAGCCTATTTGCAACCTGCTCCTAATGTATTGAAGCCTAGAGCTGAGATGGTCCAGGTAGGGGCTCCCTATGGTAATTCCTCATTCATCTGTCCCTCTATTCAACAAAAAACATATATACGACCCTAAAATAAAAAATCCAACCCTTATCAGAATGTATTTTAAAAATTCAATTATAACATAGCCCTGCAAACGCAGAGTCAAAGGGCTTCCATTTTTTATGGTTATGTTTAATGTATCCATCAGTAATGTATTCTAGCTCAATTTCAGAGTACACTCAGAACTATATCTCTCTCTCCCTCTTCATTTCTCTCTCTTCATCCCTCGTTCCACTCTGCTTTGAGTCGCTGCATGAGTCACCAGCTGTAGGTGATGGCGCTCCTCTTCTCAACAGATGTCGTGGATCATATGATTGCTACCTCTCTTTGAAGTGTCTGGATGGACATGAAGGTGATTAGAGAAACATGGCCTCCTCCCCTGCCTCTACCCTAACTCCTTCTTTCAATTCAATTCAATTCAATGGGCTTTATTGGCATGGGAAATGTTTTCTTTGCCAAAGCAAGTGAAATTGATAAACAAAAGTGAAATAAACAATAGAAAGTGAACAGTAAATATTACACTCACACAAGTTCCAAAATAATAAAGATTATAATAAAAATTTCAAACGTCATTTTATGTCTATATACAGTGTTGTAGTGATGTGCTAATAGTTAGGAAAATAAATAAATATAGGTTGTATTTATAATGGCATTTTCTTGTGGCAACAGGTCACAAATCTTGCTGCTATGATGGCATACTATGGTATTTCACCCAATAGATATGGGAGTTTATCAAAATTGGATTTGTTTTCTAATTCGTTGTGGGTCTGTGTAATCTGAGGGAAATACAGTGCCTTGCGAAAGTATTCGGCCCCCTTGAACTTTGCGACCTTTTGCCACATTTCAGGCTTCAAACATAAAGATATAAAACTGTATTTTTTTGTGAAGAATCAACAACAAGTGGGACACAATCATGAAGTGGAACGACATTTATTGGATATTTCAAACTTTTTTAACAAATCAAAAACTGAAAAATTGGGCATGCAAAATTATTCAGCCCCTTTACTTTCAGTGCAGCAAACTCTCTCCAGAAGTTCAGTGAGGATCTCTGAATGATCCAATGTTGACCTAAATGACTAATGATGATAAATACAATCCACCTGTGTGTAATCAAGTCTCCGTATAAATGCACCTGCACTGTGATAGTCTCAGAGGTCCGTTAAAAGCACAGAGAGCATCATGAAGAACAAGGAACACACCAGGCAGGTCCGAGATACTGTTGTGAAGAAGTTTAAAGCCGGATTTGGATACAAAAAGATTTCCCAAGCTTTAAACATCCCAAGGAGCACTGTGCAAGCGATAATATTGAAATGGAAGGAGTATCAGACCACTGCAAATCTACCAAGACCTGGCCGTCCCTCTAAACTTTCAGCTCATACAAGGAGAAGACTGATCAGAGATGCAGCCAAGAGGCCCATGATCACTCTGGATGAACTGCAGAGATCTACAGCTGAGGTGGGAGACTCTGTCCATAGGACAACAATCAGTCGTATATTGCACAAATCTGGCCTTTATGGAAGAGTGGCAAGAAGAAAGCCATTTCTTAAAGATATCCATAAAAAGTGTCGTTTAAAGTTTGCCACAAGCCACCTGGGAGACACACCAAACATGTGGAAGAAGGTGCTCTGGTCAGATGAAACCAAAATTGAACTTTTTGCAACAATGCAAAACGTTATGTTTGGCGTAAAAGCAACACAGCTCATCACCCTGAACACATCATCCCCACTGTCAAACATGGTGGTGGCAGCATCATGGTTTGGGCCTGCTTTTCTTCAGCAGGGACAGGGAAGATGGTTAAAATTGATGGGAAGATGTATGGAGCCGAATACAGGACCATTCTGGAAGAAAACCTGATGGAGTCTGCAAAAGACCTGAGACTGGGACGGAGATTTGTCTTCCAACAAGACAATGATCCAAAACATAAAGCAACATCTACAATGGAATGGTTCAAAAATAAACATACCCAGGTGTTAGAATGGCCAAGTCAAAGTCCAGACCTGAATCCAATCGAGAATCTGTGGAAAGAACTGAAAACTGCTGTTCACAAATGCTCTCCATCCAACCTCACTGAGCTCGAGCTGTTTTGCAAGGAGGAATGGGAAAAAATTTCAGTCTCTCGATGTGCAAAACTGATAGAGACATACCCCAAGCGACTTACAGCTGTAATCGCAGCAAAAGTTGGCGCTACAAAGTATTAACTTAAGGGGGCTGAATAATTTTGCACGCCCCATTTTTCAGTTTTTGATTCGTTAAAAAAGTTTGAAATATCCAATAAATGTCGTTCCACTTCATGATTGTGTCCCACTTGTTGTTGATTCTTCACAAAAAAATACAGTTTTATATATTTATGTTTGAAGCCTGAAATGTGGCAAAAGGTCGCAAAGTTCAAGGGGGCCGAATACTTTCGTAAGGCACTGTATGTGTCTCCAATACGGCCATACATTTGGCAGGAGGTTAGGAAGTGTAGCTCAGTTTCCACCTCATTTTGTGGGCAGTGTGCACATAGCCTGTCTTCTCGAGAGCCAGGTCTGCCTACCGTGGCCTTTCTCATTAGCAAGGCTATGCTCACTGAGTCTGTACATAGTCAAAGCTTTCCTTATTTTTGGGTCAGTCACAGTGTTCAGGTATTCTGCCACTGTGTACTCTCTGTTTAGGCCAAATAACATTAGTTTGCTCAGTATTTTTGTTAATTCTTTCCCATGTGTCAGGTAATTATCTTTTTGTTTTCTCCCAATTTGGTTGGGTCTAATTGTGTTGCTGTCCTGGGGCTCGATGGGGTCTGTGTTTGTGAACAGAGCCCCAGGACCAGCTTGCTTAACGGACTCTTCTCCAGGTTCATCTCTCTGTAGGTGAAGGCTTTGTTATGGAAGGTTTGTGAATCGCTTCATTTTAGGTGGTTGTAGAATTTAACGTTGTACACTGAGGATATTTTTGTGGAGTCTGAATTTGGTGTTTGTCCCATTTTGTGAATTATTGGTTGGTGAGCGGACCCCAGACCTCACAACCATAAAGGACAATGGGGTCTATAAATTATTCAAGTATTTTTTAGCAAGATCCTACTTGGTATGTCAAATTTTATGTTTGTTTTGATGGCATTGAAAGCCCTTCTTGCCTTCTCTCAGATCGTTCACAGCTTTCTGGAAGTTACCTGTGGCGCCGATGTTTAGGCCGAGGTATGTTTTGTTTGTGTGCTCTAGGGCAACAGTGTCTAGGTGGAATTTGTATTTGTGGTCCTGGCAACTGGACCTTTTTTGGAACACCCATTATTTTTGTCTTACTGAGATTTTCGGTCAGGGCCCAGGTCTGACAGGATCTGTGCAGAAGATCTAGACGCTGCTGAAGGCCCTCCTCTCCCTAGCTCTATTTCTCTCTCCCTCTATTTCTCTCTTCCTCTCTCTCTCTATTTTCTTTCTCTCTCCTCTCTCTTTTCTGCCCTGATTCACAGTGAGTCTGTGCTATAGGTAGAGAGAGAGCGAGAGAGAGAACGAGAGAGAGAGAGAGACTCTCTCAACACACTGAAGTAGCAGGTTGCCTGCCCTCTGAGAAACTCACTAGCTGAACTTGAACACACTCTGTTAAAAGGTTTCATTTGGTTGCATCACTGCAGTCATATTCCTACACTCTACTGCTTCCACTCAGATCGTAAGTTGTATTTTCCCCTCTGTACATAAATGCCTTTATACATTTATATTTTGCTCTTGTATTCATAATACAATACCTACATTTCTTATGTTACCCTGACACACATCTTAACAAATTGGTGAAATACATGAATTGTTTTATTTAACATTTATTTAATCAGGCAAGTCAGTTAAGAACAATTTCTTAACTGCCTGTTCAGGGGCAGAACGACAGAAACTGTCATACCTTGTCAGCTCAGGGGTTTGAACTGCCAACCTTCCGGTTACTAGTCCAACGCTCTAACCACTAGGCTACCCTAACAGTACAGACATTTACATTTGCTTTTCTGTACTTTCCGAGATGGACGCAGGACTGATAGCCGCAAGCAACATACAATGTATAGTCAACTGTGAAAGGGAAGGAGATAGGGCAAAGAATGGGAGAGATAAAGAGGAAAGGAGTAAGAGCAAAAGAAAGAGATAGAGCCCAAAAGATAAGGAGAAAGCAAAGGAGAGAGAGAGAGAGAGAGAGAGAGAGAGTCGCTCACAAACACAAACAGACACCACAGAGTCCCAGGACAGCAACACAATTAGACCCAACCAAATCATGAGAAAACAAAAAGCTTATTACTTGACACATTGGAAAAAATTTACAAAAATACTGAGCAAACAAGAATTCTATTTGGCCCTAAACAGAGAGTACACAGTGGCAGAATACCTGACCACTTTGACTGACCCAAAATTAAGGAAAGCTTTGACTATGTGTACAGACTCAGTGAGCATAGTCTTGCTATTGAGAAAGGCCGCCGTAGGCAGACCTGGCTCTCAAGAGAAGACAGGCTATGTGCACACTGCCCACAAAATGAGGTGGAAACTGAGCTGCACTTCCTAACCTCCTGCCAAATGTATGACCATAGAGTCACATATTTCCCTCAGATTACACAGACCTACAAAGAATTCATAAACAATCCCATTTTGATAAACTCCCGTATCTATTGGGTGAAATACCACAGTGTGCCATCACAGCAGCAAGATTTGTGACCTGTTGCCACAAGAAAATGACAACAAGTGAAGAACAAACACTAGAGTAAAGTAGGCCAGAAGGCTATACTGGAAAACCTAAACTCTATCAAAATAAAAAGATGGCAGAGCCACAAAAGTTCTTCTGTGCTTCAGGTTGTTTATTTACAAAGTGATTCCGGAACAAAAACAACAGTACTGAACTCAAACATATACCTTATGGTACAGCTTAAAAACAATACTGCCCCATTCACAGCTCAATCCAAAATGGCCTCTCCATGAACTGAAAGAGAGGCTCCTTTTGTAGGGCTAGCCCCTCCCATTGGAACAATTAATCTTAATCAAATCAAATCAATTTTATTTATATAGCCCTTCGTACATCAGCTGATATCTCAAAGTGCTGTACAGAAACCCAGCCTAAAAACCCAAACAGCAAGCAATGCAGGTGTAGAAGCACGGTGGCTAGGAAAAACTCCCTAGAAAGGCCAAAACCTAGGAAGAAACCTAGAGAGGAACCAGGCTATGTGGGGTGGCCAGTCCTCTTCTGGCTGTGCCGGGTGGAGATTATAACAGAACATGGCCAAGATGTTCAAATGTTCATAAATTACCAGCATGGTCGAATAATAATAAGGCAGAACAGTTGAAACTGGAGCAGCAGCACGGCCAGGTGGACTGGGGACAGGTAGTCAGGTAGTCCTGGGGCATGGTCCTAGGGCTCAGGTCCTCTGAGAGAGAGAAAGAAAGAGAGAAGGAGAGAATTAGAGAACGCACACTTAGATTCACACAGGACACCGAATAGGACAGGAGAAGTACTCCAGATATAACAAACTGACCCTAGCCCCCCGACACATAAACTACTGCAGCATAAATACTGGAGGCTGAGACAGGAGGGGTCAGGAGACACTGTGGCCCCATCCGATGACACCCCCGGACAGGGCCAAACAGGAAGGATATAACCCCACCCACTTTGCCAAAGCACAGCCCCCACACCACTAGAGGGATATCTTCAACCACCAACTTACCATCCTGAGACAAGGCTGAGTATAGCCCACAAAGATCTCCGCCATGGCACAACCCAAGGGGGGGCGCCAACCCAGACAGGATGACCACATCAGTGAATCAACCCACTCAGGTGACGCACCCCTTCCAGGGACGGCATGAGAGAGCCCCAGCAAGCCAGTGACTCAGCCCCTGTAATAGGGTTAGAGGCAGAGAATCCCAGTGGAAAGAGGGGAACCGGCCAGGCAGAGACAGCAAGGGTGGTTCGTTGCTCCAGAGCCTTTCCGTTCACCTTCCCACTCCTGGGCCAGACTACACTCAATCGTATGTCCCACTGAAGAGATGAGTCTTCAGTAAAGACTTAAAGGTTGAGACCGAGTTTGCATCTCTGACATGGGTAGGCAGACCGTTCCATAAAAATGGAGCTCTATAGGTGAAAGCCCTGCCTCCAGCTGTTTGCTTAGAAATTCTAGGGACAATTAGGAGGCCTGCGTCTTGTGACCATAGCGTACGTGTAGGTATGTACGGCAGGACCAAATCAGAGAGATAGGTAGGTTAGCAGTAAAACCTTGAAATCAGCCCTTGCTTTGACAGTGTAGAGAGGCTAGCACTGGAGTAATATGATCAAATTTTTTGGTTCTAGTCAGGATTCTAGCAGCCGTATTTAGCACTAACTGAAGTTTATTTAGTGCATTATCCGGGTAGCCGGAAAGTAGAGCATTGCAGTAGTCTAACCTAGAAGTGACAAAAGCATGGATTAATTTTTCTGCATCATTTTTGGTGATTAATTAATTAATTAATTAAGCAATTACCTAGTCAAACCTACAACAGAAATCTGATAAAACACTGACTAAAAATTACTATAATTCTGCAATCAAAAATAACTCAAACTCGCAATTCACTAAATCAACCATTTTGCAACAGATAACAATTCATATTAAGACCCAGAAGAACATGGTAGCATTTGGGGCTAAACCTACATTTTCCATTAACTAAACATACTAAAGGATATACATTGCAACACGTTTTTGAAACAATATCACCACATAACAGTTACAAAATTACATCACTACTGACAGTGTCTTTTAATATGCCCATTTACATTAATGAGCCATTTGGGACAGGCACTACAAAGTCAGCCCAATTCCCTTTGCTCGGGTCCTTATCCAGCATACCCGGAAGCTACAGAGATAGAGAGGAATAGAACAAACAAACAAAAAAATGCTCATCCACAACATAGATAAGTACATATTGCTTATATTAACTATGAACATTGACAGAAGTGTGACATTTATTTTTAAAATTGTATTTTACTAGGCAAGTCAGTTAAGAACAATTTCTTATTTTCAATGACTGCCTAGGAACAGTGGGTAACTGCCTGTTCAGGGGCAGTATGACAGATTTGTACCTTGTTAGCTCGGGGATTTGAACCTGCAACCTTCCGGTTACTAGTCCAACACTCTAACCACTAGGCTACCCTGCCGCCCCAAAGCATGTACTAAGACAGAAGTTAACTTGTGTGTCGACCCACATTGTTATCTTATCTGATAATGGAGCAGGGAGGAGTGATGAATGTGTGCGTGCTTTAAAGTACCAAATGCTGCCCGCGGCCAGTGACGGACTTCTACGTCACAAACACCATTGTAAATACAACCATATTTTTGTTTATTTATTTTCCCTTTTGTACTTGAACTGTTTTCAGATAATATGACATTTGAAAAGTCTTTATTCTTTTCAAACTTTTGTAAGTGTAATTGTTACTGTTAATTTTAATTATTTATTTCACTTTTGTTTATTATCTAGTTCACTTGCTTTGGCAATGTTAACATGTGTTTCCCATGCCAATAAAGCCTTTAAATTGAATTGAATTGAGTGAGAGTGTAGAGAGAGAAGGGGAAGAGAGGCTTGATATCAGGAGCTAGGCCATGCCTCCCTAGCAGTTGACACGGGGAGGAGAAGAATAGACAGAGGCGTTTGAAGTCAAACAGGCATTTCTTCAGCGGCCTCGGATATCTAATGACAGAAATGGGGTAAGGGAGCGAACTAGGGGCAAATGAGATACGGGGGAGGTGAGGGAGAGGTTGAGGCAGAGAGGGAGGGAGAGGTTGAGGCAGAGAGGGAGGGAGAGGTTGAGACAAGGTGATAAATATTAAAAGGTGGAAAGTAAAATTGGGAATGAGCAGAGAGGCATCGGGAACAAATAGTGTTGAAAAATATGAGATATGGTGAAAGGAAAGGAATGTGTTTTGGTTGAGTGCACTGAAGGGATTTGTAGAGGAGGAGAGGAGAAATCTGTGGTGCTGAGAGGGGATATCCATGTTCAAAGTGCATTTACTCTTTTTCCCCATTTTGATTCAATTTCAAATCTGACATAAAGTATTTTTATTACCATGCCTTGTATAAATGCATTATATTTGGTACCACAGAGAATTTGTTAACCTATGCAAATACAAAATAACACATTGCCTGATTGCCAAGCGTGCAGACAGTAACTTCCGTCTCAGATGTTGCTATGCCATGCTGTAGTAAATGGGCACAGTCAAACATACTATAGCTTTGAGATAACACATTCATCTATGTTTTGGAGTGGCAGGCCAGTAATACGCTGGTCCTGAATATCTCTAAAACAAAGAGCATTGTATTCGGTACAAATCATTCCCTAAATTCTAGACCTCAGCTGAATCTGGTAATGAACGGTGTGGCTGTTGAACAAGTTGAGGAGACTAAATTACTTGTCGTTAACTTAGATTATAAACTGTCATGGTCAAAACATATAGACTCAATGGTTTTAAAGAAGGGGAGCGGTCTGTCCGTAATACAGAGATGCTCTGCTTTTTTGACACCACATTCCAAAGAGCAAGTCCAGCAGGCTCTAGTTTAGTCTTATCTTGATTATTGTCCAGTCCTGTGGTCGAGTGCTGCAAGGAAAGACCTAGTTAAGCTGCAGCTGGCCCAGAAAAGAGCGCCACTGGTCTTCACTGTAATCAGAGGGCTAATATAAATACTATACATGCCAGTCTCTCTTGGCTAAGAGTTGAGGAGAGACTGACTGCATCACTACTTCTTTTTAAAAGAAACATTAATGTGTTGAAAATCCCAAATTGTTTGCGTAGTCAACTTACACACAGCTCTGACACACACTTACCCCACCAGACATGCCGCCAGGCGTCTTTTCACAGTCCCCAAATAATATAGATCAAATTCAATAAATTGTACAGTATTATACAGAGCCATTATTGCATGGAACTCCGTTTCACCTCATATTGCTCAAATGAACAGCAAACCTAGTTTTAAAAAACAGATAAAGCAACACCTCACGGCACAACGCCTCTCCCCTATTTGGCCTAGATAGTCTGTGTGTGTGTATTGGTATTGATATGTAGGCGCAGCAGTCTAAGGCACTGCATCTCAGTGTTAGGCGTCACTACAGACCCTGGTTCGATTCCAGGCTGTATCACAACCGGCTGTGATTGGGAGTCCCATAAGGCTACCCACAATTGGCCCAGCGTCGTCCAGGTTAGTGTCTGGCCGGGGTAGGCCATCATTGTGAATAAGAATTCATTCTAAACTGACTTGCCTAGTTAAATAAGGGTTAAATAAAATAATTAAATATGTGTGCCTTTAAAAATATATATATGTAGTTCTGTCCTTGAGCTGTTCTTGTCTATTCATGTCTATTGTTTGGACCCCAGGAAGAGTAGCTTCTGCTTTTGCAACAGTAAATTGGGATCCTAATAAAAGACCTAAATACCCATTGCAATCCACATAATCGCAATGTTTAAAATGCATATCCGGTAGGATAGCTTTCCACTGATCTGATCTGTCACTAGCTTCATTATCCACCTGATCTAATCACACACACACTCACTCACACACCCACAAGCACACACAGATGTGCACACACACACAGTCGCTAATCTATTGTCATCAACACTACAATACATTTTTTATTGCATTGCGACAGTCAATAAAACCAATTATGCTTCTCTTTTGAGTGCAATTTCCCAGGCTATTGCATCTGGATGTGTGGTAGTTTGGAGTCTGGCTGGTTTCATTCCTGTTCCTAACTGAATGCTTACCGAGAGACTGGTTGAGGGACATAGACACAGTGTGTCTATTCCAAATGGAATCCTTTTCCCTCTATATTGCAGTATGGGCCATGGTAAAAAAGTAGTGCACAACGTAGGAAATGGGCTGCTATTCACTAGCTGTTTATACCACTTGAATGAAGAAGGAAAATAAGTGTCAACTCCGTAAAAGATCAACTTCGTCAGATTGTTGTCAAATGTCTACTCCGTCAGAGGGGATTTTCAAATGAATGATTTTCCATGTTTTACCAATGTTTGTATTGAACTTTTATTTTAAGAGGCAAAAATATGTCTGTTTTGAGAATCTGTATTCAACTCTATCAATAGCTTGTCAACTCCCCCATCGACTGAGTGAATGTTTTTGTCAATATTCTGGAAAAAAGATTTGAATCCCTGTTCTTCAACATGTGATTAAACAACTGAAGTATTTGCTGTGCTAGACATAAGGGATACTGTTTGCTTTATAATGTTGTTTCATGTTCTAAATGTAGAAAAACATGCCAAAATGCTAACTAAAATGAACCCTGGAGCATGTAATAGAGCTACAAAACAAAAACAAGTTTGGAGATTTGTGTTACATATTTAAATCATCTAATTTTAAAGTAAAAAAATCAAGGCATTTAAACACTTACTTGACTATAATTGTAAAAATAAAATGCCTTTTTTTGGTGTTTGACGGAGTTGACATAAATTCAGTTAGTTGCATTTTATGAAAGCATATTTATTTTATTAGGAGACTGTTCATTTATATGGATTGATAGCTGATACTTTGGTCTATCAAAAAATACACTACCAGTCAAAAATTTGGACACACCTACTCATTCAAGGGTTTTTCTTTATTTTTAATATTTTCTACATTGTAGAATAATAGTGAAGACAAAACTATGAAATAACACATATGTAATCATGTAGTCACCAAAAAAGTGTTAAACAAATCAAAATATATTTTATATTTCAGATTCTTGAAAGTAGCCACCCTTTGCGTTAATGACAGCTTTGCACAAGCTTGGTATTCTCTTAACCAGCTTCATGTGGTAGTCACCTGGAATACATTTCAATTAACAGGTATGCCTTGTTAAAAGTGAATTTGTAGAATTTCTTTCCTTCTTAATGTGTTTGAGCTCAGCTGATGCTCAGCTGATGTCAGCTGATGTCTTCACTATTATTCTACAATGTTAAAAATAGTAAAGAAAAAACCCTTGAATGAGTAGGTGTGTCCAAACGTTTGACTGGTACTGTATATTTAAAATGTTCATATTAAGACTAATATTTTGGGGACATTGTACCGTCTTTCAAGAGTCCCTGATCTCTAAAACAGTGCTACGCCAGTGATGCTATTTGGGTCAAAGACAGTGTCAGTGAAAGCCTCCTCTGTTCTGTTTAGAGGACATGACAGGAGGACATGTTGAGAGAAACCAGACCCTTGAAGGGAAGGTCATTTTCCTCTGGTGACAGTTCAAAAGATGATTTTCATGGTTGGCAGTTCCCCTTGTGTGTAGTAAGGTCCATACTTATCAGGGAAACACAGACAGCTTAGACAGCACAGACAGCACTGACAGCTCATACAGCACAGACAGCAGCACGTATACGTTACTAATGCAATGCTTGACGGACATGCTCATGTATCATCTTTTGAAATATGATTCATTTTAGCCACAATTCTTATTTGAAAAATATTTTTGATATGAGTGTAATGCCTGTAAAACTACATAAAAAATGGACTCTGGTCACCCATTGTACAGTAAATGTTATTCTCAGCATGTATTGAACCCTTTCACTGGGATTAAAGCACATGACTGGCTATGTGAAACCAAAAAAATGCTTATTGAATTGAAAAGCAGAGCTGATTTGATTAGGGAGCACATGAATGCTGCAAGTGTTGTTTATCAGGATTTATGTATGAAGCTAACGAAGCAACAGCGTCAGTTTTAGACTTACGTGACAAGTTGACCCAAAAAATACATTTTCTCCGGGGGAGCTAAAGAACTAGGTTGCATCCCACATTGTACCCTATCCCCTACGTAGTGCACTCCATTCTCAGTGTTAAAGAGAAATAGAATGATTTTAATAAAAAATACATTTTTCTATTCCTAGTTAGGGATGCCTTCAAAAGGGTAACAACTAGTAATGTTGTTCACCCAAATGTCACATCTCTAATTCTATTCCATCTCTATACTGTTCTTGGAAAGTATTCATTTTGACTACCTTGACTTGACTTATTCAACATTTTGTTGTGTTTCAGGCTGAATTCAAAATGGATTAAAAATGTATTTTTCTCACCCATCTAAACCCAATACCCCATAATGACAAAGTGAAAACATGTTTTAAGAAATGTTTTCAAATGTATTGAAAATTAAATACAGAAATATCTCATTTACATAAGTATTCTTGTAAAGTGGCTGTTCCACTGGATGTCATAAGGTGAAAGCACCAATTTGTAAGTCGCTCTGGATAAGAGCGTCTGCTAAATGACTTAAATGTAAATGTAAATGTATTCACACCCCTGAGTCAATACTTTGCAGAAACACCTTTGGCAGCAATTACAGCTGTGAGTCTTTCTGGGTAAGTATCTAAAAGCTTTCCACACCTGGATTGTGGAACATTTGCCTATTGTTCTTTAAAAAATTATTCAAGCTCTGTCAAATTGGTTGTTGATCATTGCTAGACAACCATATTCAGGTCTTACCATAGATTTTCAATCAGATTTAAGTCAAACTGTCTTCTTGGTAAGCAACTCCAGTGTAGATTTGGCCTTGTGTTTTAGGTTATCGTCCTGCTGAAAGGTGAATTCATCTCCCAGTGTCTGGTGGAATGCAGACTGAACCTTGTTTTCCTCTAGGATTTTGCCTGTGTTGAGCACCATTCCATTTATTTTGTATCCTGAAATACTCCCCAGTCCTTAATGATTACAAGCATACCCATAACATTATGCAGCCACCACTATGCTTGAAAATATGGAGAGTGGTAATCAGTAATGTGTTGTATTGGATTTTCCCCAAACATAACATTTTATATTCAGGAAAAAAGATAATTGCTTTGACACATTTTTTACAGTATTACCTGCCTTGTTGCAAACAGGATGCATATTTTGGAATATTTTTTATTCTGTACAGGCTTCCTTCTGTTCACTCTGTCACATAGATTAGTATTGTGGAGTAACTACAAAGTTATTGATCCATCCTCAGTTTTCTCCAATCACAGTCATTAGCAGTTTTCTCCAATCACAGTCATTAAACTGTTTTAAAGTCTCTGAGTGGTTTCCTTCCTCTCTGGCAACTGAGTTAGGTAAGACACCTGTATTTTTGTTGTGACTGGGTTTATTGATCTAAAGTGTAATTAATAACTTCACCATGCTCGAATGGATATTCAGTGTCTGCTTTTTTATTTTTACCCATCTTTGCGATACATTGGAAAACCTCCCTGGTCTTTGTGGTTGAGTCTGTGTTTGAAATTCACTGCTCAACTTAGAAACCTTATTGATAATTGTATGTGCGGGGTACAGAGATGAGGTAGCCATTAAAAATAATGCTAAACACTATTTTTGCACACAGAGTCCATGCAACTTCTTATGTCACTTTTTAAGCAAACATTTACTCCTGAACTAGGTTTGCCATAACTAAGGGGTTGAATAATTTTTGACTCATCTGTTAATTTTGAATGAAATTGTTAAAAAAAATAAGAAATAAATAATTCCACTTTGACATTCAGGCTGTAACACACCATGAAATGTGGAAAAAGTTGAGGGGTTTCTGAAGGCAGTGTACATCTGTTAATCAAAACAGTATCACTGATGAAAAAAACTGCTTGGTTCCTCTCCCTCTCTTGCTCTCTCAAGTAAATTCAATTCAAGGGGCTTTATTGGCATGGGAAACATATGTTAACATTGCCAAAGCAAGTGAAGTAAATGATAAACAAAAGTGAAATAAACAAAAATGAACAGTAAACATTACACTCACAAGTTCCTCACTCTTTAATGCAAACACACAGGAGATGAAGGGAGCAGCAGAAGAAAGGGGGAGGAGAGGAAAGCTGTGTGAGGCAACAGAAAAGAGACTTTGTTTTCTCTTTCTCCTTAAGGGCGCGGTGGCACCTCAGGGCTCCCTCTTCCTTTTTCCTCCCTCTGACACTCTTTTCCTTGCTCTTTCACTCTCCCTGCTCCTCTCCTATTTCCCCCTCCTCTCTACTTGTTTAAGTGAGCCCCCCTGTGCCACGATGGAGAGGACAGACCTCTCTGGTTAGCTTACAGTTAGTCAGGGCCGCTTCTCTCTCTCCAGGCGCACTGCACTGATGAATTTACAAGGCACACACAGACAGTGGGCAGGGCAGACATACACAGAGAATGTATGAGTGGGGTGAGCAGACGACTGTGAAGTTAATTAGAACATCCTGTGCCTACTTCTCTATCTCTCATCCACCTTCTCCCCCTCTCTGCCCCTCTCTCCCTGTCGGAGAAGCTTTGATGTGGTGTAGTGCCTGGAAACTTAATGAAACATTTATAATAGCCTTTCCATTATTTCTCTCTTCTCTGTCCCTCTATTTTGTTCCCTCTCTACCTGGTCCTGCCTCCAAGACAAGACTGTTTTACACAACATTGGGCAAAGCAGGGTTGAATGCTGTAGACACCACTTGTAATACTTACTCTCTGAGACTCTCTCTTTCTCCTCCCTGCTCCCCTGGCAGTGTCTTTCTTCCAGTCAGGGAAAAGAGTGTTTGATCATTTTCTCTTTGACTCTCTCTCTCTTTCTCTCTTCCTGTCTCTCCCTCTCTCTCACTCTCTTTCCACTCTCTCTTTACTTTTTCTTGACCCTCTCTCTTTCTCTTTATCTCATATGGTCTCTCTCTCCTCACCTCTCTTCTCTCACTTACAATCTTCATTACTTACAATCAAGTTCAAAGATGTCATTTTTGACTGAAGTAGGACCTGACAATTCCTCTGACGTGATACACGCTACATTGAATAACTGACAGAATGACTCATGCGAAGCCCATTAATGATATCACAGTTTGGAATGGGGAATGTTAAATCCAATCTATCAGGGCATGTTGCACTCATCTCGCCTTCAATAAATTTAGTTAGGTATTGCAGATGACTGTGTGTGGAATCATCAAACAAGTCACAGTACCCTGCAGATACACAGTATATTTGCACATCTTATTGCTAAATAGATTTTTCTAACTGGAGCTAGCTCATTAAGCCGACCACGTCTTGGCTGTCTTCGCTTCTGTAACTGTCATCTCTCGTTCCCCTCAGCATCTTAAGCGTCTCTCCATTCCTCTGCTGCTGTGAGTCTTCATCAACTAAATTTTCCCTTGTCTATCTCTCTCGCTCTCCCTCTCTCTCCCTTGCTCTATTCACTCTCTGTCTCTCAAATCAATTCAATTCAAGGGCTTTATTGGCATGAGAAACATATGTTAACATTGCCAAAACAAGTGAAGGAGATAACGTCACTTTTGTTTATTAACAATAAAAACGAACAGTAAATATTACACTCAGAGTTCCAAAAGAATAAAGACATTTCAAATGTCATATTTATATATATGTCTAAATACAATGTGGAAATAGGTCAAGTTCATCTGTATCTCTCGCTGTGTTCCCCAGTCCCTCTTTATTTGGATCTCTATTAGATTTGATTTAATTCGATTTGATTTGATTTGATTAGCTCCCTGCCATGAAATATTCATTTTATTAGATGAAGCTGTGTGTCCCTCTGCTCTCCACTGACTTCACCCTGATGGTTGGTTGTATTTAAAGCCATGTTTATTTGGGTTTCACCTTCCTATTGAGGACTGCCTCCTCAGTCTGTTCCTGAATGTTTCCCTTCATCTTAACTCTGTCTTCACATAATATTCAGAGCTCCTCTGTCTACTGACAGACACATACTGTAAAATCTGCAGATAGTGTAACATCTGAGTAGAACATATTTCCTCTGTCATTTCTGAGCAGATTCTTCTTTATTTCCCTCTCTTCAACTCCTGCTCTTAACATCCTCTATAGCAGGGCTACTCAACTCTTACCCTACGAGGTCCAGAGCCTGCTGCTTTTCTGTTTTACCTGATCATTAACTGCACACACCTTTGTGTCCCAGGTCCAAATCATTTCCTGATTAGAGGGGAACAATGAACAAATGCAATGGAAGTGGCTTGGAGTTCCAGAGTTTGAAGGCTCTATAGTGTCCTCTCCTCCACTACTACTCTCCTGGGATGATCATGCTTATCTCCTCTTCTTCTCTCTTTCTATTTCTCTTCCTCTCTCTTTTTTTCAATTAAATTCAATTCAAGGGGCTTTATTGGCATGGGAAATATCTGTTAACATTGCTAAGCAAGTGAATTAGATAATAAACAAGAGTGAAATAAACAATGCAAATGAACAGTAAACATTACACTCCCAGAACTTCCAAAAGAATAAAGACATTTCAAATGTCATATTATGTATATATACAGCATTGTAATGATGTGCAAATGGTTAAGTACAAAATGGAAAATAAATAAACATATATATGTATATATATATATATATACAATAGCCTGTGGTATTTCACCCAGTAGATATGGGGGTTTATCAAAATTGTTTTTTTCAAATTCTTTGTGGATCTGTGTAATCTGATTGAAATGTGTCTCTAATATGGTCATACATTTGACAGGAGGTTACACGCTACATTGAATAACTGACAGAATGACTCATGCGAAGCCCATTAATGATATCACAGTTTGGAATGGGGAATGTTAAATCCAATCTATCAGGGCATGTTGCACTCATCTCGCCTTCAATAAATTTAGTAGCTGGTGCAGCTCAGTTTCCACCTCATTTTGTGGGCAGTGTGCACATAGCCTGTCTTCTCTTGAGAGCCAGGTCTACCTACTGCGGCCTTTCTCAATAGCAAGGCTATGCTCATCCTTTCTCAATAGCAAGGCTATGCTATGGTGATTCTTTCCAATGTGTCAAGTAATTATATTTTTGTTTTCTCATGATTTGGTTGGATCTAGTTGTGTTGCTGTTCTGAGGCTCTGTGGGGTTTGTTTGTGTTTGTGAACAGAGCCCCAGGACCAGCTTGCTTAGGGGACTCTTCTCCAGGTTCATCGCTCTGTAGGTGATGGCTTTGTTATGGAAGGTTTGGGAATCGCTTCCTTTTAGGTGGTTGTAGAATTTAACGTCTCTTTTCTGGATTTTGATAATTAGCGGGTATCCGCCTAATTCTGCTCCGCGTGCATTATTTGATGTTTTACGTACACTGAGGATATGTTTGCAGAATTCTGCATGCAGGCTCTCAATTTGGTGTTTGCCCCATTTTGTGAAATTTTGGTTGGTGAGCGGTCTCAAGACCTCACAACCATAAAGGGCAATGGGTTCTATAACTGATTCAAGTATTTTTAGCCAGATCCTAATAGTTTTTTTTAGCCAGATCCTAATTCTATGTTGCTTTTGATGGCATAGAAGGCTCTTCTTGCCTTGTCTCTCAGATAGTTCACAGCTTTATATGCTCATCGGTAACGATGTCTAGATGCCATTTGTATTTGTGGTCCTGGCGACCGGACCTTTTTTGGAACACCATTATTTTGGTCAGGGTCTAGGTCTAGCAGAATCTGTTCAGAATATCTAGGTGCTGCTGTAGGCCCTCCTTGTTTGGTAACAGAACCACCAGATCATCAGCAAACAGTAGACATTTGACTTCAGATTCTAGTAGGGTGAGGCCGGGTGCTGCAGACTGTTCTAGTGCCCTCGCCAATTAGTTGATATATATGCTGAAAAGGGTGGGGCTTAAGCTGCATCCCTGTCTCACCCCAAGGCCCTGTGGAAAGAAATGTGTGTTTTTTGCCAATTTTAACCGCAGGCTTGTTTGTGTGCATGGATTTGATGTCTCTCTCTCTCATCATCTCTTTTCTTTTATGACTTGGCTGTCCTCTGTCCCTTCTCATGCTTACATCTAAAAGACATCCAAGTACACTTACATACTCTATCACACACACACCGTTTGACACACACACACGCACACACGCACACACACACACACACACCCTAAACCTAAACCCTGAGCCAGAAATAGACTCTTTACAAGTGAGGACCAGCAAAATGTTCTCACTTCTCTGAATTTTCCTCGGTTTGCTATTGTTGTGAGGACTTCTGGTGCTCACAAGTATAGTGAAACAAGCCCACACACGCACACAGTCAGTCCAGTTGAGGAGAATGTCAGTGTAATCACCAGTCCATTGGGGAACAATGCAGGAAGATATCTTGTGGACAGAGAGAGCACTTTGAATGTACTCTCCTGTATGGATGGGGTCAACTGAAACACACTCTACACAGGGGCCCTGCCAACACGTCACCCCCATCAAAAACACAGGCTCGCTTTTCGTCAACTGATCCCTTGCCTTTCCCTTTTCGTGTGTGTGTGTGTGTGTGTGTGTGTGTGTGTGTGTGTGTGTGTGTGTGTGTGTGTGTGTGTGTGTGTGTGTGTGTGTGTGTGTGTGTGTGTGTGTGTGTGTGTGTGTGTGCTTGCTTACTCTTGCATGCGTGGTATTTGGCATTTTATTAGGATTAGGACAGAACATACATGTATTTAATAGGACAGAACTACATTAATTTAAAAACGGCACACATAGCCTACATGCTGGTGTAGAGATGTGGCGGAGTGCATGCCTGTATGTGTGTCACTGAATGGGTGTGGTTGTGTGGGGGTAGTGTGTGTGTGTGTGTTTGAGAATATTTGTGTGTCCAAGCTGTTGGTTGTGTGTGCTCTGATTTGCAGACAGCAGTGAACTTTTCCAATGTCCCAGTCAAGGGATGGCAGGTGGCCTAGTGGTTAAGAGTGTTGGGTTGGTAACTGGTTTGAATCCCTGAAACAGCAAGTTGAAAAAATCTGCAGTTATGAACAGAGCAGTTAACACACATAAACAACTGGTTGCTGATAACGTCAATTAAGGCAGCCCCTTGCACCTCTCTGATTCAGAGGCGTTGGGTTAAATGCGGAAGATGCATTCAGCTGTACAGACTAGTATGTCAGTATCTTCAGTATCTCAGAAAAATAATAGACGCCAATATGTTTTAAGGGGGTAGATCAGCTTTAATACTGCAGATAGATTGAAGCTTACATCAATTTAATTGGCTGCGTCACTTCCAAACCCCCATATATATTTTAGCATATATATATATATATACACATACATACATACATACATACATACATACATACATACATACATACATACATACATACATACATACATACATACATACATACATACATACATACATACATACATACATACATACATACATACATACACAGATATAATACATACCAATTCGTTTCTTGGCTTAGGCGTATTATTTTGCTTTGGTCCATCCCTCTTTCTTTGTTTACTTGAGGCTCAATTTGCCGTGATTGATTCTGCACTGAGAGCAGACCGAGACCAGACTCACCGCCTCTCAAATTCAAGACAAGCTTTTGGAGATTGTCAAGCATTGATTTTCAATTACTCTTACAATAACTAGATGATAAAGTATCAGGTGTCTCTCTCTGAGGATGGTGAATGAATGTTCTGATTAGGTTTAACACTAAAGGGGCTGGTGACACACACACACACACTCATACTTACAGTACACACACACACAGTCTGTCGTTCTATTAAAATCAAATAGTCCAGATGTGAACTATTCTGTGTCATGGCTGAGGAGACGTGATGAAGCTAGAATAAGGCTCCTTAAAATGTTGCCAACTTGGACCAAGATAATTCCCAGAGATTATGAAAGTCCTCCAACTGTTTTTTCCACATTTTAGCTATTAGTTTGGTTACACTACTCTATGACAGATGGGTGCTGGAGTGTCTCTGTAACTTCCCCAGTCAACATGGCTGCTTCAAAAAGGAGTGCATACTTCTCTCCACTCCTCCGCATACAGTATTTCTAGATGCCATATTGCCATCAATAGAAAGTGTAACAGAGGACATCCACAGTCCATGGTGTTCTTAAAAACACTAATACAGTCGCTGCTCAAACTCTCTTCTATGTCTTCCTATCATCTATCTCCCGCTTTCTCCCTCTATCCCTTTGGGGCAGCAGGTAGCCTTGTGGTTAGAGTGTTGGGCCAGTAACCGAAAGGTTGCTAGATCAAATTCCCGAGTTGACAAGGTAAAATCTGTTGTTCGGACCCTGTTCCTAGGCTGTCATTGTAAATAAGAATTTGTTCTTAACTTACTTGCCTAGTTAAATAAAATAAAACATTATCTCTCCCTGTATATCCCTCTCTCTATCCATATCCATATAATTCTCTATCCATATAATTCTCCTGATTCCTGCTTACAAGCAGGAAGTACGAGTGACTCGCTCAATAAGGAAGTGGTCAGATGACGCAGATGCTAAGCTACAGGACTGCTTTGCTAGCACAGACTAGAATATGTTCCGGAATTCTGCCGATGGCATTGAGGAGTACACCACATCAGTCACTGGCTTGTGCATTGATGACATCATCCCCACGGTGACCGTACGTATATACCCCAACCAGAAGCCATGGATTACAGGCAACATCCGCACTGAGCTAAAGGGAAGAGCTGCCGCTTTCAAGGAGTGGGATTATAACCCGGATGCTTATAAGAAATCCCGCTATGTCCTTCGACGAACCATCAAACAGACAAAAAGTCAATACAGGACTACCATTGAATCATACTACACTGGCTCTGACGCAAACTATTACGGACTACAAAGGGAAGCACAGCCGAGAGCTGTCCAGTGGCATGAGCCTACCAGACAAGCTAAATAACTTCTATGCTCGCTTCGAGGCAAGCAACACCGAAGCATGCATGAGAGCATCAGCTGTTACGAATGACTGTGTGATCACGCTCTCTGTAGCCAATGTGAGTAAGACCTTTAAACATTCACAAGGCCGCAGGGCCAGACGGATTACAGGTTGTGTATTCCGAGCATGCACTGACGAACTGGCAAGTGTCTTCACTGACAATTTCAACCTGTCCCTGACCGAGTCTGTAATACCAACATGTTTCAAGCAGACCACCATAATCCCTGTGCCCAAGAACACCAAGGTAACCTGCCTAAATGACTACCGACCCGTAGCACTCATGTCTGTAGCCATGAAGTACTTTGAAAGGCTGGTCATGGCTCACATTAACACCATTATCCCAGAAACCCTAGACCTTCTCCAATTTGCATGCTGCCGCAACAGATCCACAGATGATGTGATCTCTATTGCACTCCACACTGCCTTATCCCACCTGGACAAAAGGAACACCTACGTGAGAATGCTATTTATTACATTTTACATTTACATTTAAGTAATTTAGCAGACGCTCTTATCCAGAGCGACTTACAAATTGGTGCATTCACCTTATGACATCCAGTGGAACAGCCACTTTACAATAGTGCATCTAAATCTTTTAAGGGGGGGTGAGAAGGATTACTTTATCCTATCCTAGGTATTCCTTAAAGAGGTGGGGTTTCAGGTGTCTCCGGAAGGTGGTGATTGACTCCGCTGTCCTGGCGTCGTGAGGGAGTTTGTTCCACCATTGGGGGGCCAGAGCAGCGAACAGTTTTGACTGGGCTGAGCGGGAACTGTACTTCCTCAGTGGTAGGGAGGCGAGCAGGCCAGAGGTGGATGAACGCAGTGCCCTTGTTTGGGTGTAGGGCCTGATCAGAGCCTGGAGGTACTGAGGTGCCGTTCCCCTCACAACTCCGTAGGCAAGCACCATGGTCTTGTAGCGGATGCGAGCTTCAACTGGAAGCCAGTGGAGAGAGCGGAGGAGCGGGGTGACGTGAGAGAACTTGGGAAGGTTGAACACCAGACGGGCTGCGGCGTTCTGGATGAGTTGTAGGGGTTTAATGGCACAGGCAGGGAGCCCAGCCAACAGCGAGTTGCAGTAATCCAGACGGGAGATGACAAGTGCCTGGATTAGGACCTGCGCCGCTTCCTGTGTGAGGCAGGGTCGTACTCTGCGGATGTTGTAGAGCATGAACCTACAGGAACGGGCCACCGCCTTGATGTTATTTGAGAACGACA
This sequence comes from Oncorhynchus nerka, assembly GCF_034236695.1. Classification (NCBI taxonomy): domain Eukaryota; kingdom Metazoa; phylum Chordata; class Actinopteri; order Salmoniformes; family Salmonidae; genus Oncorhynchus; species Oncorhynchus nerka. The sequence continues at coordinate 80,163,330 of NC_088408.1, forward strand.
GGGTGTTGTCCAGGATCACGCCAAGGTTCTTAGCGCTCTGGGAGGAGGACACAATGGAGTTGTCAACCGTGATGGCGAGATCATGGAACGGGCAGTCCTTCCCGGGAGGAAGAGCAGCTCCGTCTTGCCGAGGTTCAGCTTGAGGTGGTGATCCGTCATCCACACTGATATGTCTGCCAGACATGCAGAGATGCGATTCGCCACCTGGTCATCAGAAGGGGGAAAGGAGAAGATTAATTGTGTGTCGTCTGCATAGCAATGATAGGAGAGACCATGTGAGGTTATGACAGAGCCAAGTGACTTGGTGTATAGCGAGAATAGGAGAGGGCCTAGAACAGAGCCCTGGGGACACCAGTGGTGAGAGCACGTGGTGAGGAGACAGATTCTCGCCACGCCACCTGGTAGGAGCGACCTGTCAGGTAGGACGCAACCAAGCGTGGGCCGCGCCGGAGATGCCCAACTCGGAGAGGGTGGAGAGGAGGATCTGATGGTTCACAGTATCGAAGGCAGCCGATAGGTCTAGAAGGATGAGAGCAGAGGAGAGAGAGTTAGCTTTAGCAGTGCGGAGCGCCTCCGTGATACAGAGAAGAGCAGTCTCAGTTGAATGACTAGTCTTGAAACCTGACTGATTTGGATCAAGAAGGTCATTCTGAGAGAGATAGCGGGAGAGCTGGCCAAGGACGGCACGTTCAAGAGTTTTGGAGAGAAAAGAAAGAAGGGATACTGGTCTGTAGTTGTTGACATCGGAGGGATCGAGTGTAGGTTTTTTCAGAAGGGGTGCAACTCTCGCTCTCTTGAAGACGGAAGGGACGTAGCCAGCGGTCAGGGATGAGTTGATGAGCGAGGTGAGGTAAGGGAGAAGGTCTCCGGAAATGGTCTGGAGAAGAGAGGAGGGGATAGGGTCAAGCGGGCAGGTTGTTGGGCGGCCGGCCGTCACAAGACGCGAGATTTCATCTGGAGAGAGAGGGGAGAAAGAGGTCAGAGCACAGGGTAGGGCAGTGTGAGCAGAACCAGCGGTGTCGTTTGACTTAGCAACGAGGATCGGATGTCGTCGACCTTCTTTTCAAAATGGTTGACGAAGTCATCTGCAGAGAGAGGGAGGGAGGAGGGGGGAGGATTCAGGAGGGAGGAGAAGGTGGCAAAGAGCTTCCTAGGGTTAGAGGCAGATGCTTGGAATTTAGAGTGGTAGAAAGTGGCTTTAGCAGCAGAGACAGAAGAGGAAAATGTAGAGAGGAGGGAGTGAAAGGATGCCAGGTCCGCAGGGAGGCGAGTTTTCCTCCATTTCCGCTCGGCTGCCCGGAGCCCTGTTCTGTGAGCTCGCAATGACTATAGCAATGACTATTGACTATAGCTCACCATAGTGCCCTCAAAGCTTATCACGGGTAACCCCCAGATGTTTACGGTATGTAACAGCACATCTGCCACACTGATCCTGAACACAGGGGCCCTCGGGGGTGCATGCTCAGTCCTCTCCTGTACTCCCTGTTCACTCATGACAGGGCATGACAATGCGTATTCCCCCTCAGGAGACTGAAAAGATTTGGCATGGGTCTTCAGATCCTCAAAAAGTGTTACAGCTGCACCATCGAGAGCATCCTGACTGGTTGCATCACCGACTGGTATGGCAACTGCTCGGCCTTCGACCACAAGGCAATACAAAGGGTAGAGCGTATGGCCCAGTACGTCACTGGGGCCAAGCTTCCTGCCATCCAGGACCTCTGTACCAGGCGGTGTCAGAGGAATGCCCTAAAAATTGACAAAGACTCCAGCTACTGCATGGTATGCGGTACCGGAGCGCCAAATCTAGGCTTCTTAACAGCTTCTACCCCCAAGCCATAAGAATCCTAAACAGCTAAGCAAATGGCTACCTAGACTATTTGCATTGTCACCCCCCCACCCACATTTTTACACTGCTGCTACTCAATTTTACGCTACTCATTTTTACACATTTTTACGCTGCTGCTGCTACTCGTTTATTATCCATGCATAGTCACTTTACCTCTACCAACATGAACATACCTTATGTGCCCCCACACATTGACTCTGTACCGGTACCCCCTGTATATAGTCTCTCTACTGTTATTATATAATTATTTGTTATTTTTCTTCTTTATTTTAATTTTTTTAATTTAAATGTTTTACTTCAGTTTATTTTTGTAAATACTTTCTTAACAGTTATTTTTCTTAAAACTGCATTGTTGTTTAAAAGGACTTGAAAGCATTTCACTGTAAGGTTTACACCTGTTGTATTTGGTGACAAATAACATTTGATTTGATTTCAATAGGATGCCATTTGGGACAAAGCCCCAGCCGACCCCACAGCCGACCCCTCAGCTCGTTCAATGTATAGTGCATTTTTTATTATTATCATCTTTTACGACCTGCTGACTGAGACCAAACTCTCAGTAGTCAAATTAAATCAACGTTTATTGGTCGTGTACACAGATTTGAAGATGTAATCACAGGTGCATCGAAATGCTTGTGTTTCTAGCTCCAACAGTGTAGTAATACCTAGCAATATAAAAAATACAATACACACATAATCCATAAAACTATAAAAAAAAGTTATATAGGATGAGCCATGACTAGAATACAGTTTATACATATGAAGTGGGCAAAACAGTATGTAAACATTATTAAAGTGATTAGTGTTCAATAACTATGTACATAGGGCAGTCGTATCTAAGGTGCAGGGTAGAGTACTGGGTGGAGGCTGGCTAGTACTGACTGTTTAACAGTTTGATGGGCTGGAGATGGAAGCTGTTTCTCAGTCCCAGCTTTGATGCACCTGTACTGTCTCCACATTCTAGATGGTAGTGGGATGAACAGGCCTTGGTTAGGGTGCCTGAGGTCCTGAGGTGTTGTAGGTGTTCTGGAGGGCAGGTAGTTTGCCCCCTGGTGATGATTTGTGCAGACCACACCACCCTCTGTAGAGGCCTGTGGTTGTGGACGGTGCAATTGCCGTGAACCAGGCGGTGATATAGCCCAACAGGATGCTCTCAATGGTGCATCTGTAGAAGTTTGTAAGGGTCTTAGGGGCCTTCTTCACCACGCTGTCTGTGCGGATGGACCATTTCAGGTTGTCAGTAATGTGCACGCAGAGGAACTAGAAGCTTTTGACCCTCTCCACTGCGGCCCGTTAACGTGGATGGGAGCCTGCTGATAAACTGCATCAGTTTGCTTCTCTGCTCTCTCCTGTAGTCCACGATCTGCTCTTTTGTTTTGTTGACGTTGAGGGAGAGGTTATTTTCCTGGCACTGTTGTCATCAGGCCTACCATTGTTGTGTCGTCAGTAAACTTGATGATTGAGTTGAAGATGTGTGTGGCCTCGCAAGGTGGGTGAACAGGGAATACAGGAGGGGGATGAGCACATGTTAAAGATCAGCGTGGTGGAGATGTTGTTGCCTACCTTCATCACTTGGGGTCGTCATGAAGTCCAGGACCCAGTTGCACAGGGAGGGATTCAGACCCAGCGCCTTGAGCTTAGTGATGAACTTCGAATGTACAATGTTATTGAAGGCTGAGATGAGGTCGATGAACAGCATTCTTACATAGAGTTGAAGTCAGAAGTTTACATACACTTAGGATGGCGTCAATTAAACAGGCAGACGACACCATTCTATATACTTCCGGCCCGTCCTTGGACACTGTGCTATCTAACCTCCAAACGAGCCTCAGTGCCATACAACACTCCTTCCGTGGCCTCCAACTGCTCTTAAACGCTAGTAAAACTAAATGCATGCTCTTCAACCTATCGCTGACCGCACCCGCCCACCCGACTAGCATCACTACTCTGGACGGATCCGACTTAGAAAATGTGGACAATTATAAATACCTAGGTGTCTGGCTCGACTGTAAATTCTCCTTCCAGACTCATATTAAGCATCTCCAATCCAAAATGAAATCTAGAATCAGCTCCCTATTTTGCAACAAAGCCTCCTTCACTCACGCTGCCAAACATACCCTCGTAAAACTATCCTACCGATCCTCGACTTCGGTGATGTAATTTACAAAATAGCCTCCAACACTCTACTCAGTGAACTGGATGCAGTCTATCAAAGTGCCATCTGTTTTGTCACCCCATATACCACCCACCACTGCGACTTGTATGCACTGGTCGGCTGGCTCTCGCTACACATTAGTCGCCAGACCCAGTAGCTCCAGGTCATCTATAAGTCTTTGCTAGGTAAAGCTCCGCCTTATCTCAGCTCACTGGTCACCATAACAACACACACCCGTAGCATGCGCTCCAGCAGGTATGTCTCACTGGTCATCCCCAAAGCCAACACCTCCTTTGGCAGCCTTTCCTTCCAGTTCTCTGCTGCCAATGACTGGAACGAATTGCAAAAATCGTTGAAGCTGGAGACTTATATCTCCCTCACTGACTTTAAGCATCAGCTATCTGAGCAGCTTTCCGATCGCTGCAGCTGTATATAGCCCATCTGCAAATAGCCCATTCAACTACCTACCTCATCCCTACCTACCTCATCCATATTGTTTGTATCTACTTTTTTTGCTCTTTTGCACACCAGTATTTCTACTTGCACATCATCTGCACATCTATCACTCCAGTTTGCTAAATTGAATTACTTCGCTACTATTAGCCTATTTTATGCCTTACCTCCTTACTCCATTTGCACACACTGTATATAGATTTTTCTATTGTGTTATTGACTGTACTTTTGTTTATCTCATGTGTAACTCTGTGTTGTTGTTTATTGTCGCACTGCTTTGCTTTATCTTGGCCAGGTCGCAGTTGTAAATGAGAACTTGTTCTCAACTGGCCTACCTGGTTAAATAATGGTGAAATAAATAAATAAAAAATGTTAACTTCCGACTTCAACTGTATATGCATGCATGACTCTAAGGGGCTTTGGATAAAAGCATCTGCTAAATGGCATATACTGTATTATTATATTATCCTCTATGCACTTCCTGATGAACCCAGTGACCGAGTGAGTGAATATGTTGATACTATTCTCAGAAGAGACCCAGAACATTACCCAGTCCGCTTGATCAAAACAATCTTGAAGCATAGATTCCGATTGGTCAGACCAACATTGAACAGTCCTTACCATTGGAGCTTCCTGTTTAAGTTTCTGCCTAGAGGTGAGGAGAAGCCGAATGGAGGCTTGATCTGATATGCCAAAGGGAGGTCGGGCAGGGCCTTGATCCAGGGTCCTGGTTGCGCGTGTAACACAGCAGATGTGTTGATAGAATTTTGGTAGTGGTGGCACAGAGTTGTCCATCTCCTCAAGGCTGGGTAACTAGGTGGTGTCAACTTCAGATGTAGATAGCCCCCATGTCATGTTGTGCCTGTTGTGACTTTGGGACCTAGGGACAGGCATAGGCCAAGGGTGAGTTCACAAAGAGTCTCAAAGTAGAAGTGCTGATATAGTGTCAGGTCGAGGTCCCCCCTGTTCATATAATCTTATTCATTATGATCTAAAAGACAAAAAACTACTATATCAGCTACATGTACTCCAAGACTCTTTGTGAGTACCAGCCCTGGGATGTTATCGGCTGTCATTGTGGTGTCAAACCTTGCTCCAGTTTCTTTGTTGATATTCAACAAGGTCTTAGTACATAGCCATTGCTATGAATATAAATGTATAGAAGTAGAAGGTCACTGATTGATTTTGACCATTTTCTTTCATAGTTCTGGAGTGGATGTAATGTCTCCCCGCCCACACTTAGTCATGAACATGAACCTTTCATCCTCTACCGGTAAGAATGTATCAAAGTCTGACCTTTTCTTCACCTATCAGTTAATGGGTTTAATGGCTAAAGACTATGAGCTTCTACTTTAAAGTGGGCATGATCCGGCTACACACACGTGCGCGCAAACACACACTCACCCGCACACTTACAGACCAAACGCAGCTTTCTAAAATCAGATCCCAGGGATATTATTCACTCACGTCTATGTATCCTCCTCTCATTCTGGCTGTATGTGCTGCTGTAGGATGGAGTCTGCCTAGCTTTCTGTACATTACAGTACAGTGCATCTGTCTCTCTCTACCCCTTCATCCCTCACTCCTCTACCTCCCACGCTCTCTCCTTCCTTCCATTGCTTCCATCTGTTTTTGCCACTTCTGTCTGTCTCGATTTCAGTCCTTTTCTCTGCCCCCCCCCCCCCCTCTCTTGATCTCTTTCTCAGGGGTCCTGTTCTAATTCAGTCCCTTTCCTCCAACCTAGCTTTCTATTTTCTAATCCTTTTTACACTTTAACTGCTTGTAGGACATAAGATAGCAAGGGCCCTCTCCCCTCCTCTGCCTAGACAGTTCAAAGACATGACTGGCTGGAGGGCGGTTGAGGGCTTTTGCCAAAACTTTCATAAAAGAAACACATTTTCAGAGAGGAATTACAGAGACAGCCGTTTATCCCTCCGCCCCTGACACCTTCCAGTGGCTTCCTTCTGCTGGGGTAAACAACCTTACTCTGTTTCGGTCGCTAACTGTCAGCACCCATTCTATCCTGGAGTCAGGGCTCAGTTTCTCACACAGACACACAATCAAACACACTCAGACACACATGCACATTCAGACACTCAGACACAATCAAACACACTCAGACACACACTCACATTCAGACAACTCACACACACACAGCGGCATGTGTCAGACGGTGTCTGTCACTCTTCCCTGACAGCCCCTGACGGTGCCAACCAGCCAATGTGTATGTGAAAGGCAGGCCAGGTATGCATTGTATCCAGCTGAACACACACACAAAAACACATAGATATGCAAACATACACCAACATCCCACAGATAATGATTAGGCGCATCATGTACCCGGCTACCCACAACTCCATGCACTCACTGAAACAGGATTTGTGCCAGGGCCTGACCCTTTGGGGCCACACACACAGTTTAAGTGCAGTCTCCCATGGACACAGCACAATGCTCTACAGCTCCATCACAGCCTGACCAGTAATGTTGTAAGACTAAATCCACATCTTACATGCTTCATTGAGTAGTAAGCCATGCGTCTGAAAATATTCTAGACAAAGCAGTATCACTATCAAGACAAGGAAAATAATAGATATTGTTTATAGGAAACTAATTCAACAATTTTAGATGAATTTGTGTGGAAAAAAGGACTGGGGGGCAGAATATACTTCTCCCATGGGCAAAGAAACTCAAAAGGGGTGATGATATTAATTAACAATAATTATGATCCGAATGTGCAAATTGTCCAAACAGATCCACAAGGTAGATGGATGCTTTTAAGTATGTTATTGGACCATTAACAGATATGGCTCATTAATCTATACAGTCCAAATAATGATGCTCCATGCTTCTTTGAAAATATATCTAATAATTTATCAAATCTACAAGCAATACAATACTCTATTATGGTGGGAGATTAAATACCTCAATGGAGAACAGCCCTTAGTTCTAAATACCTCAATGGACCATAAAGGAAAGGTGCTGTTGTGTTTAAAAAGTGTTGATAGGGGACAGAATGCGGTAGGACCATCAAATAATTGGTATATACAGTATATTACTCTTACATAATTTCCACGTGGGCGAGGATATTGGATATTTTATCAAAGCCTAGTGGATAAAAACTTGCTTTAACTAGGATAGGAACTTATCAAAAAAAATGTGTATACATATATATATATATATACAGTGGAGCAAAAAAGTATTTAGTCAGCCACCAATTGTGCAAATTCTCCCACTTAAAAAGATGAGAGGCCTGTAAATTTCATCATAGGTACACTTCAACTATGACAGACAAAATGAGAAAAAGAAATCCAGAAAATCACATTGTATGATTTTTTATGAATTTATTTGCAAATAATGGTGGAAAATAAGTATTAGATATTACATTTACCTCAGCTCATTGGCTATCTACCCAGCTAGATTTCAAGACGATCAGTGGTCATTGGGTTAAAATAGAGTCAATCAACGAAACAGCGGGCAAATCATTGGTGCACAATGATGTCATTACATGTTGTCTTCAAATCGGTTTCTTTCAGTCAATACGTCCCGCGAAATGACCCATCAGGTTTGATTGTGTTACAAACAAACCAGTTGATTGCAATGAAACCAAACATGACTGGGAAAGTCACGTTTTGTGTGTGTATTTACCTCGAGTGTGTCGTCGAAAATGGAATGAGACGGAATTCACGACACAAGTGGTTCACAAAATGTTTCGTGTTAGGCTATAAAAACGGATATTATCAAACAATATAATATTTCTTCTCTTCCGGAAACAAACTGTAGAAAGTTGGTTGATATTTCAGATTAATCCACCAAAAAAGAAAGAAGAAATAATAAAACAAGTATTGTGGTTAAACTCAAATACACTAATATTTTGTTTTTAAGTTTTAAAAAGTTTAATCTTTGTAAATGATATCATAAATAGGACTGGTGGAGTTATGTCACACATGCAGCTAACAAAAATATATGGAAATGTTTGCTCTACCCAAAATTACAACCAACTAATTGCAGCATTATCGCAAAAATGGAAGAGGCAAGTGTATGGGGGGAAAGAAAGCAACTTGTCTGTTGGCCCTGCATTAAAGACCAACATTTGTTTTAAAAAGTTGTTATATATTTTTTTAAGTATACCAACAAATTGACCGCTGTGCCATATAGATCGCAAAATAGTTGTGAAGAGGTTTTCAATGTACAGTTGAAGTCGTAAGTTTACATACACTTAGGTTTGAGTCATTAAAACTTTTTCAACCACTCAACAAATTTCTTGTTTAACAAACTGTAGTTTTTGCAAGTTGGTTTGGACATCTATTTTGCGCACGACACAAGTCATTTTTTCAACAATTGTTTACAGACTGTAAATACTGTGTCACAATTCCAGTGGGGCAGAAGTTTACATATACTAAGTTGACTATGCCTTTAAACAGCTCGGAAAATTCAAGAAAATTATGTCATGGCTTTAGAAGCCAGGTGTGTACCTGTGGATGTATTTCAAGGCCTACCTTCAAACTCAGTGCCTCTTTGCTTGACATAATGGGAAAATCAAAAGAAATCAGCCAAGACCTCAGAAAAAAAATTGTAGACATCCACAAGTCTGGTTCATCCTTGGGAGCAATTTCCAAATGCTTGAAGGTACGACGCTCATCTGTTCAAACAATAGTACGTAAGTATAAACACCATGGGACCACGTAAACGGGTACAAAAGTATCTATATCCACAGTAAAACGAGTCCCATATCGACATAACCTGAAAGGCCGCTCAGCAAGGAAGAAGCCACTGCTCAAAAACCGCCATAAAAAAGCCAAACTACGGTTTGCAACTGCACATGGGGACAAAGATCGTACTTTTTGGAGAAATGTCCTCTGGTCTGATGAAACAAAAATAGAACTGTTTGGCCATAATGACCATCGTTATGTTTAGAGGAAAAAGGGGGAGCTTGCAAGCTGAAGAACACCATCCCAACCGTGAAGCACGGGGGTGGCAGCATCATGTTGTGGGGGTGCTTTGCAGCAGGTAGTAAAATTATGTGGATATATTTAAGCAAGATCTCAAGACATCAGTCAGGAAGTTAAAGCTTGGTTGCAAATGGGTCTTCCAAATGGACAATGACCCCAAGCATACTTCTAAAGTTGTGGCAAAATGGCTTAAGTACAACAAAGTCAAGGTATTGGAGTGGCCAACACCAAGCCCCGACCTCAAGCCTATAGAAAATGTGTGGGCTGAACTAAAAAAGCGTGTGCGAGCAAGGAGGCCTACAAACCTGACTCAGTTACACCAGCTCTGTCAAGAGGAATGGGCCACAATTCACCCAATTTATTGTGGGAAGCTTGTTGATGGCTACCCAAAGCGTTTGACCCAAGTTAAGCAACTTAAAGGCAATGCTACCAAATACTAATTGAGTGTATGTAAACTTCTGACCCACTGGGAATGTGATGAAAGAAATAAAAGCTGAACTAAATAACTCTATCTACTCTTATTCTGACATTTCACATTCTTAAAACAAAGTGGTGATCCTAACTGACCTAAGACACAGAATTTTTACTAGGATTAAATGTCAGGAATTGTGAAAAACTGAGTTGAAATGTATTTAGCTGAGGTGTATTTAAATTTCGGACTGTACCTATTCCATGACAAATGTTTTATGAACTGATAGGCAAAAGAATGCCGTATTCAAAACTTGATGAATGATTATACAAAATTCTTGCAACCAATAGAATGTTATCTGTATGGGGGATACAACCATCCCGTCTCTGCAGATTTTGCTGCGTAGAGACAGAATCATTAGATCATTTGTTTTGGTACTGTAGCTTGTATTTGGCCGCAGGTCCAGGAATGGTTGAAGAAATGTACCTGGAGCTAACTCTGCAGATAGCACTACTCTGTGATTTGAAAGGTCATAGTCAATCGATCAATAATAGAATAATACTTTTAGCAAGATAATGCATCTTTAATTTACAATCTGTAGAAACTAGGAGAATATTAAGGTTCAAAACATTTGAGAAACATCACAGCACATTTGAAAAATATATATGGCAAATATAAATAAAAAATGGATGCTGTATGGAGATAGAGTGGAGCTAAAGGGTGGGATTAAAAATAACAAGATGACTAATGTAAAATATACTGTGTCTGTAAAATGTATACAGGTTCAGAACCTTTCTGAAACAGCACAGTTGAAAATATATGGCAATATAGAAATCAAACTGGATGGGCTTCAGAGATAGATGGGAGGGGTTGTTGGTAGTTGAAGGATGATATTAAAAGCAAACAAAAGATAACTATTGTAAAATAAATTGTTTATATAAATTGTACTCCAATTAGGGTAGGAGTGGTAGGGGAAAATATGTTTTTAAAGATATGTGTATATAGACAGTATATATATATATCTATTTACCAAAACATATATGGGGGATTGGAAATAATGCAGAAAATGACAGTGATGGAAGCTACAATCTAGCTGCACCATTAAAGCTGATGTACCCCCCCCCCCTCCCAAAAAAAGAAGGAAACAAAGGAACGCTATCAACCTTGTTACTCACTGTTTTACTAATTCTCAATTGTCGCTGCTGTATCTTTGCATGACAATGCCCTGCGGCTGGACCTGTTTAGCACCATGCCAACATTTTTTTTTGCCATCAGAAATTACCTTTACATTTCTATCGCACTATCTGTAATGCTTCAATGATACAGATTTAACAGAGCCCTTAGCCAATAATAAACTTATCTTAATTTTGTATTTGTATAGAAAATACTAAGTGTTAAGCACTTTGAAATGCCTCATCAGTAAGAAATGTGCTACATTATATAAATACAGTTTTGATTGATAGATAGATACTGTAGCTCTGAGACTGAGATAGAACCCAGCCCCAGCAGAGAGTACTGTAGCTTAAGAACCAGCCTGCCAGGTCCTGTGTGATTTTAAAGCAGCAGTAGTAGGCTAGAGAAGAGAAGAGAGGAGATCCGCAGTAAATAAAATGGAGCGGCGAGGAGCCAGTGATTAAAGAACTATTATTGTAATGAGAAGGTTGCCCTTCCAAATCCCTATGGTGGTGGAGGGAAGCCATAACGTAAATGGCCTTAGTGATTAGCCAGCCTGCCTGCCTCTGCCTGCCAGATAAATGAATGAAGAGTATAACTATATAATATATGGGGGCTGACAGAATTACAAAATAAGTTAGAGGATACAGCCAAGGAGCTCTGCAAAGAGATAATGTTAGAAGTAGCTAACATCCTGTTGCTTGTATTCATTCATTTCTCTGTGTTCATTTGATTTGCCACACTTTAGGCTAGACTAGGCTAGCCTGTTCCCAGAGCTGTTTGTGCTATTTTGCCAACTCCTATGGTCATTGTTAAAGCTTGAAAAAAAAACACAAACAGACCAGGCAAGGCTAGGTTTGAACTACAGCCCCAGACTTAATACTAATGGAATGCTCCAGAGAGTGGGTGTGGGGTGGGAATATACTGCTGGACAGCAGCCTTTCAGATCCAGACTAGACCAGAAGAGGACAGAGGCCCATTCAAGCCTCCTAATCCCACTAGAAAAGACAGCAGCGTGGACACAGGAAGTCATTTGAATTTGCATTGAGATTGGTTTGACCTCTGCTCCCCTCCCTTTTCTTGGTCTGCCGTCTTGGCTCTGGACGATCTGAGTGGACACAGCAGATGTTCCTAGAGGTGGAGTTAGGAGGAGGGAGAGGGGGACAGGAGAAGGGAGTTTTAGCATTCAGGATCCCACAGGGGGAATAGAGGACAGCTGTGCTTTGTCTATGCACGCCAACCATTGTCTGGGTTAAAACACAGAGTGAGAGAGTGAGAGAGAGGCTGAGAGAGAGAGCGAAACCTTGAAACATGAGACTCCCCGCCCTCCCCCCTGCAGACCGCAGCCCTACTTGACAAGTGTAAAAACACGAGTGTAAAAACAGGATGAAGGCTCATCATATTGATGCAGCAGAAGTCAAATTTGAATGAGCACCAGGGCTCATGTGAAAACCCATACAACTTGTATTTTACACACACTGTAGTGTACAGAGAGAGACGCTTTCCCCTTCTCCTCTCTCATGTCTTCCTCTGTCCTCGGGTGGCCCAGTGCCAAGACATAATGGCAGGTGTTTATTTCTGTTCAGGTTTTTTTTGTGCTGATACCGCATAAAAACATGAAGTATTTATTCGGACATGTCGTCAGCAGTCTAGACCCCCCCCTCACACCCCTCACTCAGTCTGTCTGAACTCTAAACCTTTTATCCCTCATCTAGTGTCATTGTGCGAGGGCACTCAAGCAGGTAATTCACTGACAATACATAAAAAGAGACGTCATTATTTTCAAGCACTCACTTGAAATGAAACGGTTGTGAAACATTTGTCAGTGTGTCCATTATCAGTTCCTCAGCTACAGTGAGGCAGAGGTTAATGTTCACTCCAATCAAATGTGTTGCTGCTGCATGTCGCTTCAGATTGAGTTGGTTGGAGTGTGTAGGTAGACATACGCTCACACACACACACTCTCTCAAGATAGGTAGTATAGTGGGGAAATAGGCATCTTGCTATCATCATAGGGAATGGCTAACATCCTCTGTCCTCTCTCCTCTGAGGTGCCTGTGGAGGACAAATAGATAGTTCATAAATAGTTATTCAGAACAGTTGCTAAAATGCCATAGTTTTTCTATTCGCTACATTAAATTTCAACAGATTTTTCTCAATTACCCTCTTTACCATAATTTATCAATTTTACATTACTCTCTTTTTCTCTTCCTCTCTCTGTCTCTACCTCTGTTTTATCCACATATACATACACACACACTAGTGACACACGGGTCAGCTGTTTGTCCACCCAATTGCTAATATCCCATCTGCAACAGCCCGTCTATATGTGATGAAGTGAAAATCTGGGGCCCGCACCCAACTCTAACCTGCTAATATAGAAAATGTGCTGTAGGCTACAGTCAGAGACGGCGTAACAATCGTTTGACGGGGTGCATTCTTTTGTTTTATCTGATTTAGATATGTTTCTGCAAACAATTTGTTTGTCAACTTGTCTATAATTAGCTGCAATGCCTTCAGTATTCACATCCCTTGACTTTTTCCACATTTTGTTGTGTTAAAGTGGGATTAAAATGTATTTAATTGTAATTTCTTTCTCAATGATCTACACAAAATACTCAGTAATGTCAAAGTGGAAGAAAAATTTGAACATTTGTAAAAAAATAAATATGTAAAAAATAAAACACAGCTGTGAATCTTTCTGGGTAAGTCGCTAAGAGCTTTGTACATTTTCCCATTCTTTTCAAATTCTTCAAGATCTGTCAAATTGGTTATTGATCATTGCTAGGCAACCATTTTCAGGTCTTGCCATAGATTTTCAAGTAGATTTAAGTCCAAACTGTCACTCGGCCATTCAGGAACATTCACTTTCTTCTTGGTAAGCAACTCCAGTGTAGATTTGGACTATTGTCCTGCTCAAATGTGAATTAATCTCCCAGTGTCTGGTGGAAAGCAGACGGAACCAGGTTTTCCTCTAGGATTTTGCCTTTGCTTACATTTTTTATCCTGAAAAACTCCCCAGTCATTAATGATTACAAGCATACCCCATAACATGATGCAGCCACCACTATACTTGAAAATATGGTGTGGGATGGGAATATACTGCTTGAAAATATGGATTGTGTTACTCAGTAATGTGTTATATTGGATTTGCCCCAAACATAACACTTTGTATTCAGGACAAAAATGTAACTGCGTTGCCACTTTCTTTTCAGTATGACTTTTTTAGTGCCTTGTTGCAAACAGGATGCATGTTTTGGAATATTTGTATTCTGTACAGGCTTCCTTGTTTTCACTCTGACAATTAGGTTAGTATTATGGAGTAACTACAATGTTGTTGATCCATCCTCGGTTTTAATTGTATGTGTGGGGTACAGAGATCACTCAACACCTGCTTCATGTGTTGGAGCATGCCCCTGGCTATCCGTAAATTAAAATAAACTATAGAATGTTGCCATCTGGTTTGCTTAATATAAGGAATTTGAAGTGATTTACACGTGTACTTTTACTTTTGACACATAAGTATATTTTAGCAATTATATTTACTTTGATACTTAAGTAAATTTCAAACCACATACTTTTAGACTTTTACTCAAGTAGTATTTTACTGGGTGACTTTCACTTTTACTCAAGAATGAGAATTACTTTTTCCACCACTGGTAATTCATTTCTAAAACATGTTTTTTTTTTAAACACAACTTCACTTTGACATTATGGTGTATTGTGTGTAAGCCAGTGACAAAAAAAAACTATATTTAATCCATTTTAAATTGAGTCTGTAACACAACAAAATGTGTAAAGTCAATGGGTGGGAATACTTTCTGAACGTACTGTAGCTTCTCTTCTGTCATTATATGTTGCCCTAGAAGACTAAATAAACCCTTGCTCACAAGAATGTCACAAATCTAGAGAATAAATGCTTCAATCTAGTTGACATCGATAACATTTTTTCTGTCATCCCTGCTTCTTTCACGGAGCAAAGACATTTAGGGCCCGGGGAGAAAATTCAATAACATTAAAAAACTGGAAAGATTTTATGTGCAAGATTTCCAAAATGACATCAGTTTGACTGGTTATAAGAAAATACTGTACAAAGCTGTGAAAACCACCAAACATGTTTCTGAAAAGATTTCAGTTTGGCTTGGATACATATTTTATATGGTTGAAAATACTATCAGCTTTTACGATGCTGATAAAGATAGATACCATCTGTAGAGGCCCTAACGGTGCAATCACATTCTCTCAAGAAGCTGAAAGAAATAAATCATATTTTGAGACACCTGTTCCTGAGTCAAAATTGACTACATTTGGTGTATAATTTTACTGCAATTAATTCTGCAGGAGTTAAGGCTGTGTGAGAGGTTATAGAACCACAGTCATTGTCCAATATCAGTTTCCATTTAAGCCATCTGAACAGTGGGTTAACAGTTCCCTTGAAATGCCATAGGCCTATTTGTAGTCCCTGTCTTTTGTCAAATGTGTATAGCGCCTCACAATACAATCAAAATATAACACAGCCACCACTGCTATCATCCTCTTTGACCACTTCACCAAATCTTTCCCAATCATTACTTTTCTGGGCCTCCCTTCTCTTTGTTTTCAACTCTCCATTTCTCATCTTTTCTCTTATTGTATTCAACTCCGACATTGTTATTTTGCCTCCGTGGATGGCATTAAGTTTTTCTGCCCGTATCCAATCCATTTGTCGATTGCCGTGTAGTCTATTTGGCATGTGTAGAGTTAGGCCCTGAAGCTTAGACTTACGCACTAACGCCAGATAGCCTAAAATAATGGAAGAAAAACCTCAATATAGCCTATAATGTAGATATAAATTACACAAGCATGAAACATTAATGGATTTTTAAGGTATTATTTTCCCTTTATTCAACCCGTCCGACATCCACCCGCCCTTCATCCACACAATATTCAATGACCTTAAACCCACCCCGCAGATGTAACCACGGAGACTGTGGGTTATGAGTCAACCCGTGCTTCACTAACACACACACATTCCCCCTCTTTGCATCGTTGAGTAAGGTTGAAGTCAGATAGTTTAACATATTAGTGCTTCCCTAGGGCTACTGTTTATACCCATTCAATACTGAGCAGATGAGTAGAAGTCCAGTAGCTTGCATGCATTAGGCATATATAAGCAGCAGCAGCAGAGAAGGCCCCAGTGGACCAGCGGCCCTTCTACTCCACACCAGATAATCAGGCAGCGATGTGCTCACACTGCTCAAACAGAACAGGCTTGTGCTGCTAACAAGTTACTTTGCAACACATTACCACTCACTAGTCAGCAGTCAGCAGTGGGGTCACAGTGAGTTCACAAGAGTGGGTTCGCAAGCTCAACAAAAGACCTCTATGGAGAAGAGAACAGAGGTTGCATCCCAAATGACCCCCTATTCCCTATATAGTGTACTACCTTTGACTAGGGCCCTATATATTGGATAGGGTGGCATTTGGGAGGCATCAAGAGGGAAGTCAGGTGACTTCTTGTTCAGGCCACAGGCCTTAATGCCCAAATCGGTTTTGTTTTCCAAATCTGTTTTGGAAGACTGACTGTCCAAACAGCAAGTTACAAGTTACCTGTTACAAGTGACCTTTGTGTGTGTTGATTGTTCAGACTGTTGTCATTTGCTTACATGGCCACGCTAGTTTCCATAGTAACAACGGGTGTGTGTGAAGTGGTGTCCCACATTTTTGTGGACTAAAGTCTGGATAGAATTGCAGAAAATTTGTCTGTAAATATACTGTAAATATACACTACCGTTCAAAAGTTTGGGGTCACTTAGAAATGTCCTTGTTTTTGAAAGAAAAGCTCATTTTTTGTCCATTAAAATAACATCAAATCGATCAGAAATACAGTGTAGACATTGTTAATGTTGTAAATGACTATTGTAGCTGGAAACGGCTGATTTTGAATGGAATATCTACATAGGTGTGCAGAGGCCCTTTATCAGCAACCATCACTCCTATGTTCCAATTGAACGTTGTGTTAGCTAATCCAAGTCTCATTTAACAGGCTAATTGATCATTAGAAAACTCTTATGCAATTATGTTAGCACAGCTAAAAACTGTTGGGTTCGATTACAGGGTCAAAATGGCCAGAAACAAAGCACTTTCTTCTGAAACTCATAAGTCTATTCTTGTCCTGAGAAATTAAGGCTATTCCATGTGAGAAATTGCCAAGAAACTGAATATCTGTACAAAGCTGTGTACTACTCCTCTCACAGAACAGCGCAAACTGGCTGTGGCAAGAATGAAAAGAGTAGTGTGAGGCCCCGGTGCACAACTGAGCAAGAGGAAAAGTACATTAGAGTGTTTGAGAAACAGACAAGACAAGACCTAAACTGGCAGCTTCATTAAACAGTACCCGCAAAACACAAGTCTTAACGTCAACCGTGAAGGGGCGACTCTGGGATGCTGGCCTTCTAGGTTTCGTGATGAAACAAAGGTGTGGTTGAATTTATTCTGCCACTATGTCTTATTGTCTCGGCCTTAAGCCTACAGTTGAAGTTGGAAATGTACATAAACTTAGGTTAGAGTCATTAAAACTAGTTTTTCAACCACCTCACAAATTTCTTGTTAACAAACTATAGTTCTAGCAAGTCGGTTAGGACATCTACTTTGTGCATGACACAAGTCATTTTTCCAACAATTGTTTACAGACAGATTATTTATAATTCACTGTACCACAATTCCAGTGGGTCAGAAGTTTACATACAGTAAGTGTGACTGTGCCTTTAAACAGCTTGGAAAAATGTTTGGTCATAATGACCATCGTGTTTGGAGGAAAAAGGGGGAGCTTGCAAGCCGAAGAACACCATCCCAACCGTGAAGCACAGGGGTGGCAGCATTATGTTGTGGGGTTGCTTTGCTGTAGGAGGGACTGGTGCACTTCACAAAATAGATGGCATCATGAGGTAGGAAAATTAAATGAGTCTTCCAAATGGACAATGACCCCAAGCATACTTCCAAAGTTGTGGCAAAATGGCTTAAGGACAACAAAGTCAAGGTAATGGAGTGGCCATCACAAAGCCCTGACCTCAATCCTATAGAACATTTGTGGGCAGAACTGAAAAAGCATGTGAGCAAGGAGGCCTACAAACCTGACTCAGTTACACCAGTTCTGTCAGGAGGAATGGGCCAAAATTCACCCAACTTATTGTGAGAAGCTTGTGGAAGGCTACCCGAAACGTTTGACCCAAGTTAAACAATTTAAAGGCAATTTTACCAAATTCTAATCGAGTGTGTAAACATCTGACCCACTGGGCATGTGATGAAAGAAATAAAAGCTGAAATAAACCATTCTCTCTACTATTATTCTGACATTTCACATTCTTAAAACAAATTGGTGATCCTAACTGTTATTTTTTTACTACGATTAAATGTCAGGAATTGTGAAACATGAGTTTAAATGTATTTGGCTAAGGTGTATGTAAACTTCTGACTTCAACTGTTCTTTATCACGGTGTCAAGGCATATTAACTAAGAGGTTAAAGAGCAGACAACTCAATTATGACAACACATAGGTCGTAATATGGAGTTCTTTCCTGGCTTGGCTTCCCCAGTGATTTTACCCACGCACCGCTACTGGATGCAGGATAGAGTACCAGGTGGTAGCCAGCTAGTGACCATGTGTAAGGTGCAGGGTAGAGTACTGGGCGGAGGTCAACTAGGGATGACTGTTTAACAGTCTGATTGCCTGAATATAGAACCTGTTTATCAGTCTCTTGGTCCCAGCTTTGATGCACCTGTATTGTCTCCACCTTCTAGATGGTGAACAGGCTGTGGTTCGGATGACTGAGAACCTTGATGATCTTCTTGGCCTTCCTGTGACACCAGGTGATGTAGATGTCCTGTAGTACAGGCACCACCCTCTGTGGTTACAAAGCTCTCCCTCATCCTCCATTTGGCAAATCTGACCATAATTATATCCTCCTGATTCCTGTTTACAAGAAAAAACGAAAGCAGGAAGAACCAGTGACTTGCTCAATACGGAAGTGGTCAGATGACTCGGATGCGACACTACAGGACTGTTTTGCTTGCACAGACTGGAATATGTCCCGGGATTCATCCAATGGCATTGAGGAGTACACCACCTCAGTCATCGGCTTCATCAATAAGTGCATCGACGACGTCATCCCCACAGTGACCATATGTACATATCCCAACCAGAAGCCATGGATTACAGGCAACATCCGCATCGAGCTAAAGGCTAGAGCTGCTGATATCAAGCAGTGGGACACTAATCCGGGCACTTCCCACTTTGCCCTCAGACAAACCATCAAGCAGGCAAAGCGTCAATACAGGATTAAGATTGAATCCTACTACACCGGCTCTGACGCTCATCGAGTGTGGCAGGGCATGAAAACATTTACGGACTACAAAAATGCCTTTTATGCTCACTTCGAGGCAGGCAACACTGATGCATGCCTGAGAGTGTAACGGATGTGAAACGGCTAGCTAGTTAGCGGTGGTGCGCGCTTCAATCGGTGACGTCACTTGCTCTGAGACCTTGAAGTAGTGGTTCCCCTTGCTCTGCAAGGGCCACGGCTTTTGTGGAGCGATGGGTAACGATGCTTCGTGAGTGACTGTTGTTGATGTGTGCAGAGGGTCCCTGGTTCGCGCCCGGGTATGGGCGAGGGGACGGTCTAAAGTTATACTGTTACAAGAGCACCAGCTGTTCCGGACGACTGTGTGATCACGCTCTTGGTAGCTGATGTGAGCGAGACCTTTAAACAGGTCAACATTCACAAAGCCGCGGGGCCAGATGGATCACCAGGACGTGTACTCAAAGCACGCTCTGACCAATTCCCAAGTGTCTTCACTGACATTTTCAAACTCTCCCTGACCGAGTCTGTAATACCTACATGTTTCAAGTAGACCACCATAGTCCCTGTACCCAAGGAAGCAACGGTAACATGCCTAAATGATTATCGCCCGTAGCACTCACGTCGGTAGACATGAAGTGCTTTGAAAGGCTGGTCATGGCTCACATCAACACCAACATTCCAGAAACCCCGAGACCCAGTCCAATTAGCATACCGCCCCAACAGATCCACAGATGACGCAATCTCAATTGCACTCTACACTGCCCTTTCCCACCTGGACAAAAGGAACACCTATGTGACAATGCTGTTCATTGACAACAGGTCTGCGGTCAACACCATAGTGCCCACAATGCTCATCACTAAGCTAAGGACTCTGGGACTAAACACCTCCCTATGCAACTGGATCCTGGACTTCCTGACGGGCCACCCCCAGGTGGTAAGGGTAGGCAACAACACGTCTGCAACACTGGGGCCCCTCAGTGGTGCGTGCTTACTCCCCTCCTGTACTCCCTGTTCACCCACGACTGTGTGGCCAAATACGAATCCAACACCATCATTAAGTTTGCTTACGACACAACAATGGTAGGCCTGATTACTGACAACGATGAGACAGCCTATAGGGAGGAGGTCAGTGACCTGGCAGTGTGGTGCCAGGACAACAACCTCTCCTTCAATGTTAGCAAGTCAAAGGAGCTGATCGTGGACTACAAGAAAAGGGGGCCCAACACACCTCCATTAACATCGATGGGGTTGTAGTGGAGCGGGTCGAGAGTTTAAAGTTCCTTGGTGTCCACATCACCAACAAACTATCATGGTCCAAACACACCAAGACAGTAATTAAGAGGGCACGATAACACCTTTTCCCCCTCAGAAGACTAAAAGGATTTGGCATGGGTCCTCAGATCCTCAAAACATTCTACAGTTGCACCATCGAGAGCATCCTGGCCAAGCTTCCTGCCATCCAGGAGCTATATATTAGGCGGTGTCAGAGGAAAGCCCCATAAATTGTCAAAGACTCCAGTCACCCAAGTCATAGACTGTTCTCTCTGCTACCACACGCCAAGCAGTACCGGAGCGCGAAGTCTAGGACCAAAACGCTCCCCTTAACAGCTTCTACCCCCAAGCCATAAGACTGCCCCCCCCCACACACACACACACACACATTTGTTTTTACACTGCTGCTTCGCCCTGTTAATTATCTATGCATAGTCACTTTACCCCTACCTACATGAAAAAATTACCTAAACTAACCTGTACCCCCACACATCGACTCGGTACCAGAATCCCCCTGTATATTGCCTCATTATTGTTATTTTGTTACTTTTTTTTATTATTTTTTAATTTCCTTTACTTTGATAAATATTTTCTTAACTCTTTCTTAAACTGCATTGTTGGTTAAGGGCTTGTAAAGCTTGTATTTCACCTGTTGTATTTGGCACATGTGACAAAGTTTGATTAGATTTTTTTGTTAATCATGAGACATACCCCTCCACCTGTTTTTCCCAGAGAGTTCTTTCTTCCTGTCTGCAAGATGAACAGAGATCCCCGCTGGCTGTGTGGTTGGGGACAATATATCTGTAGAGAGCCATGTTGCCTTTAAACAGAGTATGTTACAGTCACTTTTGTGTGTCTGAAAGGAAATCCTCGCCCTGAGCTTGTCTACGTTATTGTCCAGGGACTGAAATCCAAGATGGCGCAGCAGTCAGACGTCTTTGTCTTTGTCTTGTCCCGTGTCCCGTGTATATATCTTTTATATCTTTTTGCTTCGCATATCTTTTTATATTTTTCCTAAACCTCAACCTCAATATACTCTCCTGCAACCCGCCTCACCCAATGTGGTATGGATCTGCTCAGTTCTAATGTATTTGTCTTTACTTTCGAACTGGAATCCCCCAACAGAAGCTAGCCATCTACTAGCTAGTAGTCAGCTAACCACTGCTAGCGGTCATCAGCTAACCTATAGCTCGGAAATCTCACGCCAAGTTGCCCAACCCGATTCAAACCAGAGCATACCAGACTTATTTTCTCTCCATATCCCCGGTTTCCTACCGCAAGCTCCGAACCTTTTCACCTGGATCATCGCAGCAAGCTAGCTGCAATCCGAGTTGCTACTCCTAGCTAACATTTCTGTCCCGAAGCAAGCACCAATTAGCCTGGAGTTAGCCCATGCAAGGCCCATCTCCCAGCTAGCTAAAGAGGTCCATCAGCCACTCCTTGGGCTAAAATACCTATTTTGCCAATTGGCCTGGACCCCTTTTACTACAAGAAGCCATGCTAATCAATCACGACTGGACTACCGATGTAATCTGCCCGAGGGTTCTTTTGCTACAGCCCCTCCGTCGCGACATCCCCTGAATGCCCATCTGCTAGCCTGCTAGCCACGGCCCGCTAGCTGTCTAGAGCATATCGGACTGTTAGCTGACGAGGCACAACGGACAAATTCTTATTTTGCCTATTTATAAATTATACCTATTTTGCCAATTGGACTGCACAAGGAGGCTACAACAGACTTCTTCCGTCGCGACGTACCTCTAAGGCCCTTCTGCTAGCTTGCTAGCCCCGGCCCGCTAGCTGTCTGAATCGCTGTGTCTCCAGCCAGCTTAACTACTCATAACTCTCCCTAATGTCAGTATGCCTTGTCAGTTGCTGTTCTGCTTAGTGATTATTGTCTTATTTCAAATCAAATCAAATCAAATGTATTTATATAGCCCTTCGTACATCAGCTGATATCTCAAAGTGCTGTACAGAAACCCAGCCTAAAACCCCAAACAGCAAACAATGCAGGTGTAAAAGCACGGTGGCTAGGAAAAACTCCCTAGAAAGGCCAAAACCTAGGAAGAAACCTAGAGAGGAACCAGGCTATGTGGGGTGGCCAGTCCTCTTCTGGCTGTGCCGGGTAGAGATTATAACAGAACATGACCAAGATGTTCAAATGTTCATAAATGACTAGCATGGTCGAATAATAATAAGGCAGAACAGTTGAAACTGGAGCAGCAGCACAGTCAGGTGGACTGGGGACAGCAAGGAGTCATCATGTCAGGTAGTCCTGGGGCACGGTCCTAGGGCTCAGGTCCTCCGAGAGAGAGAAAGAAAGAGAGAATTAGAGAGAGCATATGTGGGGTGGCCAGTCCTCTTCTGGCTGTGCCGGGTGGAGATTATAACAGAACGTGGCCAAGATGTTCAAATGTTCATAAATGACCAGCATGGTTGAATAATAGTAAGGCAGAACAGTTGAAACTGTTTCACTGTAGAGCCTCTAGCCCTGCTCAATATGCCTTAGCTAAACCTTCAGTTCCACCTCCCACACATGCAGTGACATCACCTGGTTTAAATTATGTTTCTAGAGACAATATCTCTCTCATTGTCACTCTATGCCTAGGTTTACCTCCACTGTATACACATCCTACCATATCTTTGTCTGTACATTATACCTTGAATATATTCTATCGCGCCCAGAAACCTTCTCCTTTAGCCGTACACTTATCCTACTCCTCCTCTGTTACTCTGGTGATGTAGAGGTTAATCCAGGCCCAGCAGTGCCTAGCTCCACTCTCATTCCCCAGGCGCTCTCAATTGTTGACTTCTGTAATCGTAAAAGCCTTGGTTTCATGCAGGTTAACATTAGAAGCCTCCTCCCCAAGTTTTATTTTATTCACTGCCTTAGCGCACTCTGCCAACCCGGATGTTTTAGCTGTGTCTGAAGACCACCAAAACCCTGAAATTTCCATCCCTAACTATAACATTTTCCAAAACAAGATAGAACTGCCAAAG
The DNA here is from genome assembly GCF_034236695.1 of Oncorhynchus nerka. Taxonomy (NCBI): domain Eukaryota; kingdom Metazoa; phylum Chordata; class Actinopteri; order Salmoniformes; family Salmonidae; genus Oncorhynchus; species Oncorhynchus nerka. The sequence goes on from NC_088408.1 coordinate 80,186,923, forward strand.
GGGGCGGAGTGGCAATCTACTGCAGCGATGCCTGCAGAGTTCTGCCATACTATCCAGGTCTGTGCCCAAACAATTCGAGCTTCTACTTCTAAAAATCCAGCTTTCCAGAAACAAGTCTCTCACCATTGCCGCTTGCTATAGACCACCCACTGCCCCCAGCTGTGCGCTGGACACCATATGTGAATTGAATGCCCCCCATTTATCTTCGGAGCTCGTGCTGCTAGGTGACCTAAACTGGGACATGCTTAACACCCCGGCCAACCTACAATCTAAGCTTGATGCCCTCAATCTCACACAAATTATCAATGAACCTACCAGTTACAACCCAAATCCGTAAACACGCGCACCCTCATATCATCCTAACCAACTTGCCCTCCAAATACACCTCTGCTGTCTTCAACTAAGATCTCAGCGATCACTGCCTCATTGCCTGCATCCGTAATGGGTCTGCGGTCAAACGACCACCCCTCATCACTGTCAAACACTCCCTAAAAAACTTCAGCGAACAGGCCTTTCTAATTCACTTGGCCCGGGTATCCTGGAAGGACATTGACCTCATCCCGTCAGTAGAGGATGCATGGTTATTCTTTAAAAATGCCTTCCTCACCATCTTAAATAAGCATGCCCCATTCAAAAAATGTAGAACAAGGAAGAGATATAGCCCTTGGTTCACTCCAGACCTGACTGCACTTGACCAGCACAAAACATCCTGTGGCGTACTGCATTAGCATCAAATAGCCTCTGTGATATGTAACTTTTCAGGGAAGTTAGGAACCAATATACACAAGCAGTTAGGAAAGCTAAGCCTAGTTTTTTCAAACAGAAAAAAGCACAAACTCAATGTTCTGGGACACTGTAAAGTCCATGGAGAATAAGAGCACCTCCTCCCAGCTGCCCACTGCACTGAGGCTAGGAAACACTGTCAACACCGATAAAACCACGATAATTGATTGTTTCAATAAGCAGTTTTTCTACAGCTGGCCATGCTTTCCACCTGGTTCCCCCTACCCCAGTCAACTGCCCTGCACCCACCACAGCAACTCACCCAAGCCTCCCCCATTTCTCCTTCACCCAAATCCAGATAGCTGATGTTCTGAAAGAGCTGCAAAATCTGGACCCCTACAAATCAGCCGAGCTAGACAATCTGGACCCTCTCTTACTAGCCTGTTCAACCTCTCTCGTATCGTCTGAGATCCCCAAAGATTGGAAAGCTGCCGCGGTCATCCCCCACTCTAGAAACAAACTGCTACAGACCTCTATCTATCCTACCCTGCCTTTCTAAGGTCTTCGAAAGCCAAGTTAACAAACAGATGACCGATCATTTTGAATCCCACCGTACCTTCTCCTCCATGCAATCTGGCTTCCGAACTGGTCATGGGTGCACCTCAGCCACGCTCAAGGTCCTAAACGATATCATAACTGCCATTGATAAGAGCCAAAACTGTGCAGTCGTCATAATCGACCTGGCCAAGGCTTTCGACTCTGTCAATCACCACATTCTTATCGGCAGACTCAACAACCTTGGTTTCTCAAATGACTGCCTCGCCTGGTTCACCAACTACTTCTCAGATATAGTTCAGTGTGTCAAATCGGAGGGCCTGTTGTTCGGACCTCTGGCAGTCTCTATGGGGGTGCCACAGGGTTCAATTCTCAGGCCGACTCTCTTCTCTGTATACATCAACGATGTCGCTCTACGCAGACAACACCATTCTGTATACTTCTGTCTCCTTCTTTGGACACTGTGCTAACTAACCTCCAAATGAGCTTCAATGCCATACAATTCTCCTTCCATGGCCTCCAACTGCTCTTAAATGCAAGTAAAACTAAATGCATGCTCTTCAACCGATCGCTGCCCGCACCTACCCGCCCGTCCAACGTCACTACTCTGGACAGTTCTGACGGAGATCATTGCACCTGTACATAGCCCATCTGTAAATAGCCCATCCAACTACCTCATCCCCATACTGTATTTATTTATTTTGCTCCTTTGCACCCCAGTATATCTACTTGCACATTCATCTTCTGCACATCTATCACTCCAGTGTTTAATTGCTATATCATAATTACCTCGCCACTATGGCATATTTTATTGCCTCCCATTTCTTACCTCATTTGCACATACTGTATATATCTTTTTTTCCTACTGTATTAATGACTGTATGTTTGTTTATTCCATGTGTAACTCTGTGTTGTTGTATGTGTCGAACTGCTTTGCTTTATCCTGGCCAGGTCGCAGTTGTAAATGAGAACTTCTTCTCAATTGGCCTACCTGGTTAAATAAAGGTGAAATAAAAATAAAATAAAAAAGTTAGAGTGTGATATACTCAGAAGTGGTGGATGGTTTGATCGCCAGCTGAGCCTGAGTAGCAACCCACTTCTCCTCCCTCTTCTTCGGCGTTAACTTTTTGGTGTAGCATCCATGATGAATGGGGCTGCCTCGGGAAGTCCAAACCAAGGATCCAGGTCAGGGAATTTCGAACTTCGAATTTCTGGTGAGTGACTGCCAGTATTTTTGGCTGTAGGTAATACTACTAGAAACATTCTGAGCAAATAATATAAGAAATAATGCCCACCCCCAAAAAAATATATACTACAAAGTTGGCTAGGGGATAGAAACAGGGTGACCATGTCTGTTGGCACCATCTAAAATTGGTTGTAACTTTTTCAATAGGTCACCAGAATATGCAGTAACCGACTGCATTTAATAATATCCAGTATCATGACAGGCTATTTCGCAAAATAATTAAACTGATGTTATGATGATACTGAAGATTGTACCATATACAGTGCATTCGGGAATGTATTCAGAACCCTTGGTGCCAGGTTTCCTCCAGACGTGACGCTTTGCATTCAGGCCAAAGAGTTCAATCTTGGTTTCATCAGACCAGAGAATCTTGTTTCTCATGATTTGAGAGTCCTTTACTGAGGAGTGGCTTCCATCTAGCCACTCTACCATAAAGGCCTGATTGATAGAGTGCTGCATAGATGGTTGTCCTTCTGGAAGTTTCCCCCATCTCCACAAAGGAACTCTGGAGCTCTGTCAAAGTGACCATCAGGTTCTTGGTCACCTCCCTGACGAAGGCCTTTCTCCCCTGATTGCTCAGCAGCCAGCTCTAGGAAGAGTCTTGGTGGTTCCAAACCCCTTCCATTTAAGAATGATGGGGGCTACTGTGTTCTTGGGGACCTTCAATGCTGTAGACATTTTTTGGTACCCTTCCTCAGATCTGTGCCTCGACATAATCCTGTCTTGGAGCTCTACGGACAATTCCTTTGACCTGATGGCTAGTCATTTGTTCTAACACGCACTGTCAACTGTGGGACCTTACATAGATGGGCGTGTGCCTTTCTAAATCATGTCCAATCAATTTAATTTAGCACAGGTGGACTCCAAGTTGTAGAAACATCTCAAGGATGTTCAATGGAAACAGGATGCACCAGAGCTCAAGTTCGAGTCTTATAGCAAAGTGTCTGAAAATGTACGTAAATAAGGTATTTCAGAAAGAAAAAAATATACACATTTGCAAAAATCTCTGAAAAACTGTTTTTGCTTTGTCATTATGGGGTATTGTTTGTAGGTTGATGACGAAAAAATGATTTAATCCATTTTAGAATAAGGCTGTAACATAAAAAATGTGGAAAGAGTGAAGGGGTCTAAATACTTTCCCAAATGCACTGTACTGAGTCTTACTTGCTGTGTTAGGCCTGCAAGTTCGAATCCCCGAGCAGACAACGTACAAATTTGTCATTCTCCTCCTGAACAGGCAGTTAACCCACTGTTCCTAGGCTGTCATTGAAATTAAGAATTTGTTCTTAACTGACTTGCCTAGTAAAATAAAGGTAAAAAAATACTCAGTGCCTCTTTGCTTGACATCATGGGAAAATCAAAAGAAATCAGCAAAGACCACAAAACATTTTTTATAGACCTCCACGAGTCTGGTTTATCCTTGGGAGCAATTTCCAAACGCCTGAAGGTACCACGTTCATCTGTACAAACAATAGTATGCAAGTATAAACACCATGGGACCACGCAGCGTCATACCACTCAGGAAGGAGACGCGTTCTGTCTCCTAGAGATGAACGTACTTTGGTGTGAAAAGTGCAAATCAATCCCAGAACAACAGCAAAGGACCTTGTGAGGAGGACTGGAGGAAACTGGTACAAAAGTATCTATATCCACAGTAGAACGAGTTCCATATCGATATAACCTGAAAGGCCGCTCAGCAAGGAAGAAGCCACTGCTCCAAAACCGCCATAAAAAAAGCCAGACTAAGGTTTGCAACTTCACATGGGGACAAAGATTTTACTTTTTGGAGAAATGTCCTCTGGTCTGATGAAACAAAAAAAGAACTGTTTGGCCATAATGACCGTCGTTATGTTTGGAGGATAAAGGGGAGGCTTGCAAGCACCAAGGGGTGGCAGCATCATGTTGTGAGGGTGCTTTGCTGCAGGAGGGCCTTTATGTGGATATATTGAAGCAACATCTCAAGACATAGGTCAGGAAGTTAAAGCTTGATCGCAAATGGGTCTTCCAAATGGACAATGACCCCAAGCATACTTACAAAGTTGTGGCAAAATGGTTTAAGGACAACAAAGTCAAGGTGCTGGAGTGACCATCACAAAGCCTTGACCTCAATCCTATAGAACATTTGGGGGCAGAACTGAAGAAGCGTGTGCGAGCAAGGAGGCCTACAAACCTGACTCAGTTACACCAGCTGTGTCAAGAGGAGTGGGCCAACATTCACCCAACTTATTGTGGGAAGTTTGTGGAAGGCTTCCCAAAACATTTGACCCAAGTTAAACAATTTAAAGGCAATGCTACCAAATACTAATTGAGTGTATGTAAACTTCTGACCCACTGGGAATGTGATGAAAGAAATAAAAGCTGAAATAAATTATTCTCTCTACTATTATTCTGACATTTCACATTCTTAAAATAAAGTGGTGATCCTAACTGACCTAAGACAGGGATTTTTTTATTAGGATTAAATGTCAGGAATTGTGAAAAACTGAGTTAAATGTATTTGGCTAAGGTGTATGTAAACTTCCGACTTCAACTGTAACGACATTAATACAGACACAGGGAACAAACAGGGGAGCAGAGAGGGAGAGTGGGAGCAGGCGTGACAGGATGTGTGTGTTTGTTTTAGGTGTGTGTATGTGTATTACTAACCTCGTTGGTACCAGAAATCCCCAAAAGTCACGACAAGGATAGTAAAACAAGGAAAATTCTCCATTGTGGGGACATTTCCCACTTCCCACGTCCCCTTGTGGGAACATTTCCTACGTCCCCACAAGGACAGAGGCTATTTTAAACTAAGGAATTAGGGTTAGGGGTTAGGGGTTAGGTTTAAGGTTTGTTTAGGAGTTAGGGAAAATAGGATTTTGTTTGGAAATACATTTGAGGTCCCCACAAGGATAGCAAAACACATGGGAAAGGAGGATACCTAGTCAGTTGTACAACTGAATGCATTCGACTGAAATGTGTCTTCCGCATTTAACCCAACCCCTCTGAATCAGAGAGGCGCAGAGGGCTGCCTTTATCGTCTGTGTCTCTGTGCGTCTGTGTGTGCATGGGTGTCTGTGTGTCCATGTGTCTGTGTGTGAGAGAGTGAGCGAGTGAAAGAATCACATGGGCCTGTTTTGTCACACGTCTACACACAGAATCCATCCCATACTTGGTGCCTTAAAAATTGTTATGCCATGCTCGCTCTGCTCTGCACTCTGTTGGGGTCCAGGTCCAGGGCTACCCCAAAAATATATTTTCACTTTTAAAGGCAAACATGTGTGTCACGTGGGAGCCTCAGCCTGAGCCAGAGTGGGAGACTCAGCCTGAGCCAGAGTGGGAGACACTACCCATGGGAGTGGGAGTAAATCAAGTAATAGAAAATAGGAAGTGGTTCCTTTATAGAGTAGTCTAAAAAAGTATCCTTCTCGGCCCCTCCTTTTAAGGGAATATGCCAACTTAATAACATCTGTGTGAGCCTGAATCTGAACCTGAATACCTTTAATGCAGCACAGTTGGAGGGATTAGCCTAGCCGCCTGCCTGGCCACCGTGCCTCGAACTGCGTCCCAATGGCACCCTATTTTCTATGTCCCATAGGGCTTTGGTCAAAAGTAGTGCACTATGTAGGGAATAGGGTAACATTTGGAATACAACCTAGCTTCCAGCCCCTAGCTCCCCTGCGCACCCATCCCAAGCCTGGTAATGGTACAGGTCGGGGTTAGTAAGGATAATTACTACAGTGGTGCTCTGCTCTGCCTACCCACACCCCTCATGGCCAAACTGGGAGTGTTTGAGCAGTTGTGTTTTCTTTGTGTGACTAGGCCCGCTATCACATTACTGCACAAATGCTGAGGCAGCACTTATCCATAAAAACTTCTCTCCACCTACCCAACACCAGCACCAACCCCTCCCCTCCCCACCTACCCAGCCCAGCACCAACCCCTCCCCTCCCCACCTACCCAGCCCAGCACCAACCCCTCCCCTGCTCTGCTCTACTTCCTAAGGACCCTGGCTTTTCACACAGGCACTGAACAAGGCCTGCTCTACACCCACCTCAGTATTCTCTTTCTGCCTCCCTCTCTCTCAGACCGTCCTCCATCTGCCCCCACTGTCTGAAATAGCAGTGTATAAACCTCAGCTGCCAACATGGCTAAAATCATATCAGCCTGAGTTTGTGACGGCGACTCCAAACGTCCAGGACCTAGGATGTATATTGCACTAGGCAGGAAAGGTCAGGGAGGAACACATCTGAAGATGACCTCCACATGAACAAGGAAAGACTCTCACAACACAGTTTAAAGAGTCTCAGCGGAGCTAGTATAGTGGGGGCTTGGCTAGGTAGCATACTCCAGACGGAAAGACTGTTGTAGATAAAAAGGGGTTGGTCTGTGTGTTGTTTTCCAATCCCTGTATAAAGAGGTTCATTGATGGTTTTGGATATGCTTCCCTAGAGGGCGGAAGAGTGGTTTTGAGCTAGTCTCACTCTCTCTCATCTCTCTCTCTCTCATCTATCTCTCACTCTCTCTATCTCTCGTAATCAGCATTACAGTATAATAATAATTGTGGTTTTGTTGGGATTTCAGTGGGGGGAGGGGGAGAGTTTAAGTGGTTATAAAGCACAATTCATGCCATGTACAAAGAGTACTGTACTGCTGTATACTGTACCAGCTGTTCCACCACATACTCACAGACAGAGATCTTATTGAAAATGTGGTCTGCATTGGTACGTAGATAGAGCACAATGCTTTGTGTGTGTGTGTGTGTGTGTGTGTGCGCCTGTTCGAGTGCGTGCTTGCGTGCGTACGTGCTTGCTTATGTGTGTAGGCTGTGTGAGGAGTCAGAATGTGTGAATCAGTGTGTGGGGGTATTAACGACATGCTGGTATTTAAACCTCTCCTATAACAATGGGGCTTAAGTCTATCATTGTACCCAGAGTCTGTGTCTGTTACACAGCCAATGGCACAAGTCTGCTCACTAAACCAGCAGGACGCTCCACTGACATGACAAGTATACATAAAATACTAAATCACCAAATACGATCAAGACATTTCCCATTACCATTTATATTTAATGGTCTCAGGAGTTTTTCCTGGTTAAATGAAGGTCAAATAAAATATTGGCAGGTCAAAAGCGCCCAATTTATCATGACTAAGCCTTTTCATAGGAGCTAGATGTGTCAGGAAGGGTTCTGAAAACAGCTCTGTCTAGGTACTTTAGGTAAAGGTCAGTGTCAGTGGGAGTTCAAACATTGTCCAAGCTTCCTGCTAGAGATAAAACTACAGCAAGCAGCTCCTCAAAGAGACCTGAAGCGCTCTAAATCAAATCAAATGTTATTGGTCACGTACAAATATTTTGCAGATGTTATCACAGGTGCAGCAATGAGGAATGAGCCTTACACCGAGGCCTGTACTCTGGAGCGGGATCGATTTGGAGGTGGAGGGTCCGTCATGGTCTGGGGCGGTGTGTCACATCATCCTCGGACTGAGGTTGTTGTCATTACAGGCAATCTCAACTCTATGCGATACAGGGAAGACATCCTCCTCCCTCATGTGGTACCCTTCCTGCAGGCTCATCCTGACATGACCCTCCAGCATGACAATGCCACCAGCCATACTGCTCGTTCTGTGTGTGATTTCCTGCAAGACAGGAATGTCAGTGTTCTGCCATGGCCATTGAAGATCCCGGATCTCAATCCCATTGAGCACGTCTGGGACCTGTTGGATCGGAGGGTGAGGGCTAGGGCCATTCCCCCCAGAAATGTCCGGGAACTTGCAGGTGCCTTGGTGGAAGAGTGGGGTAACATCTTACAGCAAGAACTGGCAAATCTGGTGCAGTCCATGAGGAGGAGATACACTGCAGTACTTAATGCAGCTGGTGGCCACACCAGATACTGACTGTTACTTTTGATTTTCACCCCCCCCCCCCCTTTGTTCAGGGACACATTATTCCATTTCCGTTAGTCACATGTCTGTGGAACTTGTTCAGTTTATGTCTCAGTTGTTGAATCTTGTTATGTTTTATACAAATATTTACACATGTTAAGTTTTCTAAAAATAAACGCAGTTGTCAGTGAGAGGATGTTTCTTTTTATGCAGCAGTCCCTAAGGTGCAGGGAGGAGTACCGGGTGGTATCTGGCTAGTACCCGTGGTTCAGGGCAGGGTACTGGGTGGTATCTGGCTAGTACCCGTGGTTCAGGGCAGGGTACTGGGCGGAGGCCTGCTAGTGGTGACTAGTCTGATGGCATGGAGAAAGAAGCTGATTTTCAGTCTCTCAGTCCCAGCTTTGATACACCTGTACTGTCTCCGCCTTTGAGATGGTAGCGGGGTGAACAGGCCGTGGCTCGGGTGGCTGAGGTCCTTGATGATCTTCTTGGCCTTCCTGTGAGACTGGGTGCTGTAGTTATCCTAAAAGGGCAGGCAGTGTGCCCCCCCTATGATCTGAATTTCTTCAGCCTCCTGAGGTTGAAGAGGCACTGTTGCACCTTAACTCACCATGCTGTCTGTGTGGATGGACCATTTCAGGTTGTCAGTAATGTGCACACTGAGGAACTTGAAGCTTTTCACCCTCTCCATTGCGGTCGCATTGATGTAGATGGGAACGTGCTCTCTCTGCTCTCTCCTGAAGTCCACGATCAACTTCTTCATTTTGTTGACTTTGATGGAGAGGTTATTTTCCTGGCACCAGGCTGTCTCATCCTTGTTGGTAATCAGACCACTGTTGTGTCGTCTGCAAACTTGATTATTGGTTTATTATTATTTTTGACATGATATAAAAGGCTGAGTAGTTTATCTGGTGTTTCCCTATATGTCACAAATATAGGCCTCCATTCTGGTGTTTCCTGAGGAGGACGGTTTAGAAGCATGAATGATTGTTGGTCATGATTGTTGACTGTATGGCTAGGCACTGTCACGCCCTGACCTTAGAGAGCCTTTTGATTTCTCTATTTGGTTAGGTCAGGGTGTGATTTGGGTGAGCATTCAGGTTTTTCTATTTCATTGTTGCCGAGTATGGTTCCCAATCAGAGGCAGCTGTCTATCATTGTCTCTGATTGGGTATCATACTTACGCAGCCTTTTTTCCACCTTTAGTTTGTGGGATCTTGTTTGCGTGTAGTTGCTTTCTGCACTGCATGTAGCTTTACGTTCGTTTTTGTATTTTGTCGGTGTCATTTAAAATAAAAGTAAAATGTACGCCTACAACGCTGCACCTTGGTCCAATCCATCTCTAAACGATCGTGACAGGCACAACTCCAACACCATCATCAAGTTTGCCGATGACACAACAGCGGTGGTAGGCCTGATCACCAACAACAACAAGACAGCCTATAGGGAGGTCAGAGACCTGGCCGTGTGGTGCCAGGACAACTACCTCTTCCTCAACGTGATCAAGACAAAGGAGATGATTGTGGACTACAGGAAAAGGAGGACCAAGCAAGCCTCCATTCTCATCGACAGGGCTCAAGTTCCTTGGTGTCCACATCACCAACAAACTATCATGGTTCAAACACACTAAGACAGCCGTGAAGAGGGCAGGACAAAACCTATTCCCCTTCAGGAGACTGAAAAGATTTGGCATGCGGTCCTCAGATCCTCAAAAGGTTCTACAGCTGCACTGTCGAGAGCATCCTGATCTGTTGCATCACTGCCTAGTATGGCAACTGCTCGGCCTCCGACCGCAAGGCACAACAGAGGGTAGTGCATACGGCCCAGTACATCACTGGGGCCAAGCTACCTGCCTTCCAGGACCTCTATACCAGACCGTGTCGGATTAAAGCCCTAAAATTGTCAAAGACTCCACCATCCTAGTCATAGACTGTTCTCTTTGTTACCGCACGGCAATCGGTACCGGAGCACCAAGTCTAGGTCCAAAAGGCTTCTTTACAGCTTCTACCCCCAAGCCATAAGACTCCTGAGCAGCTAATCAAAGGGCTACCCAGACCCTTCTTACACTGCTGCTACTCTCTGTTTATTACCTATGCATAGGCACTTTAACTCTACCTACATGTACATATTACCTCAATTACCTCGACTAACCGGTGCACCCGCACATTGACTCTGTACCGGTACCCCCTGTATATAGCCTCCACATTGACTCTGTACCGGTACCCCCTGTATATAGCCTCCACATTGACTCTGTACCGGTACCCCCTGTATATAGCCTCCACATTGACTCTGTACCGGTACCCCCTGTATATAGCCTCCACATTGACTCTGTACTGGTACTCCCTGTATATAGCCTCCACATTGACTCTGTACCGGTACCCCCTGTATATAGCCTCCACATTGACTCTGTACCGGTACCCCCTGTATATAGCCTCCACATTGACTCTGTACCGGTACCCCCTGTATATAGCCTCCACATTGACTCTGTACCGGTACCCCCTGTATATAGCCTCCACATTGACTCTGTACCGGTACCCCCTGTATATAGCCTCCACATTGACTCTGTACCGGTACCCCCTGTATATAGCCTCCACATTGACTCTGTGCCGGTACCCCCTGTATATAGCCTCCACATTGACTCTGTACCGGTACCCCCTGTATATAGCCTCCACATTGACTCTGTACCGGTGCCCCCTGTATATAGCCTCCACATTGACTCTGTACCGGTACCCCCTGTATATAGCCTCCACATTGACTCTGTACCGGTACCCCCTGTATATAGCCTCCACATTGACTCTGTACCGGTACCCCCTGTATATAGCCTCCACATTGACTCTGTACCGGTACCCCCTGTATATAGCCTCCACATTGACTCTGTACCGGTACCCCCTGTATATAGCCTCCACATTGACTCTGTACCAGTACCCCCTGTATATAGCCTCCACATTGACTCTCTACCGGTACCCCTGTATATAGCCTCCACATTGACTCTGTTCCGGTACCCCCTGTATATAACCTCCACATTGACTCTGTACCGGTACCCCCTGTATATAGCCTCCACATTGACTCTGTTCCGGTACCCCCTGTATATAGCCTCCACATTGACTCTGTACCGGTACCCCCTGTATATAGCCTCCACATTGACTCTGTACCGGTACCCCCTGTATATAGCCTCCACATTGACTCTGTACCGGTACCCCCTGTATATAGTCTCCACATTGACTCTGTACCGGTACCCCCTGTATATAGCCTCCACATTGACTCTGTACCGGTACCCCCTGTATATAGCCTCCACACTGACTCTGTACCGGTACCCCCTGTATATAGCCTCCACACTGACTCTGTACCGGTACCCCCTGTATATAGTCTCCACATTGACTCTGTACCGGTACCCCCTGTATATAGCCTCCACATTGACTCTGTACCGGTACCCCCTGTATATAGCCTCCACACTGACTCTGTACCGGTACCCCCTGTATATAGCCTCCACACTGACTCTGTACCGGTACCCCCTGTATATATCCTCCACATTGACTCTGTACCGGTACCCCCTGTATATAGCCTCCACATTGACTCTGTTCCGGTACCCCCTGTATATATCCTCCACATTGACTCTGTACCGGTACCCCCTGTATATAGCCTCCACATTGACTCTGTTCCGGTACCCCCTGTATATAGCCTCCACATTGACTCTGTTCCGGTACCCCCTGTATATAGCCTCCACATTGACTCTGTACTGATACCCCCTGTATATAGCCTCCACATTGACTCTGTTCCGGTACCCCTGTATATAGCCTCCACATTGACTCTGTTCCGGTACCCCCTGTATATAGCCTCCACATTGACTCTGTACTGGTACCCCCTGTATATAGCCTCCACATTGACTCTGTTCCGGTACCCCCTGTATATAGCCTCCACATTGACTCTGTTCCGGTACCCCCTGTATATAGCCTCCACATTGACTCTGTACCGGTACCCCCTGTATATAGCCTCCACATTGACTCTGTACTGGTACCCCCTGTATATAGCCTCCACATTGACTCTGTTCCGGTACCCCCTGTATATAGCCTCCACATTGACTCTGTACCGGTACCCCCTGTATATAGCCTCCACATTGACTCTGTACTGGTACCCCTGTATATAGCCTCCACATTGACTCTGTACCGGTACCCCCTGTATATAGCCTCCACATTGACTCTGTACTGGTACCCCCTGTATATAGCCTCCACATTGACTCTGTTCCGGTACCCCTGTATATAGCCTCCACATTGACTCTGTACCGGTACCCCCTGTATATAGCCTCCACATTGACTCTGTACCGATACCCCCTGTATATAACCTCCACATTGACTCTGTACCGGTACCCCCTGTATATAGCCTCCACATTGACTCTGTTCCGGTACCCCCTGTATATAGCCTCCACATTGACTCTGTTCCGGTACCCCCTGTATATAGCCTCCACATTGACTCTGTACCGGTACCCCCTGTATATAGCCTCCACATTGACTCTGTTCGGTACCCCCTGTATATAGCCTCCACATTGACTCTGTTCCGGTACCCCCTGTATATAGCCTCCACATTGACTCTGTACTGGTACCCCTGTATATAGCCTCCACATTGACTCTGTTCCGGTACCCCCTGTATATAGCCTCCACATTGACTCTGTTCCGGTACCCCCTGTATATAGCCTCCACATTGACTCTGTACTGGTACCCCCTGTATATAGCCTCCACATTGACTCTGTTCCGGTACCCCCTGTATATAGCCTCCACATTGACTCTGTTCCGGTACCCCCTGTATATAGCCTCCACATTGACTCTGTACCGGTACCCCCTGTATATAGCCTCCACATTGACTCTGTACTGGTACCCCCTGTATATAGCCTCCACATTGACTCTGTTCCGGTACCCCTGTATATAGCCTCCACATTGACTCTGTACCGGTACCCCCTGTATATAGCCTCCACATTGACTCTGTACTGGTACCCCCTGTATATAGCCTCCACATTGACTCTGTACCGGTACCCCCTGTATATAGCCTCCACATTGACTCTGTACTGGTACCCCTGTATATAGCCTCCACATTGACTCTGTACTGGTACCCCCTGTATATAGCCTCCACATTGACTCTGTACCGGTACCCCTGTATATATCCTCCACATTGACTCTGTACCGGTACCCCCTGTATATAGCCTCCACATTGACTCTGTTCCGGTACCCCCTGTATATATCCTCCACATTGACTCTGTACCGGTACCCCTGTATATAGCCTCCACATTGACTCTGTTCCGGTACCCCCTGTATATAGCCTCCACATTGACTCTGTTCCGGTACCCCCTGTATATAGCCTCCACATTGACTCTGTACTGGTACCCCCTGTATATAGCCTCCACATTGACTCTGTTCCGGTACCCCCTGTATATAGCCTCCACATTGACTCTGTTCCGGTACCCCTGTATATAGCCTCCACATTGACTCTGTACTGGTACCCCCTGTATATAGCCTCCACATTGACTCTGTTCCGGTACCCCCCTGTATATAGCCTCCACATTGACTCTGTTCCGGTACCCCCTGTATATAGCCTCCACATTGACTCTGTACCGGTACCCCTGTATATAGCCTCCACATTGACTCTGTACTGGTACCCCTGTATATAGCCTCCACATTGACTCTGTTCCGGTACCCCCTGTATATAGCCTCCACATTGACTCTGTACCGGTACCCCCTGTATATAGCCTCCACATTGACTCTGTACTGGTACCCCCTGTATATAGCCTCCACATTGACTCTGTACCGGTACCCCTGTATATAGCCTCCACATTGACTCTGTACTGGTACCCCCTGTATATAGCCTCCACATTGACTCTGTTCCGGTACCCCCTGTATATAGCCTCCACATTGACTCTGTACCGGTACCCCCTGTATATAGCCTCCACATTGACTCTGTACCGATACCCCCTGTATATAACCTCCACATTGACTCTGTACCGGTACCCCCTGTATATAGCCTCCACATTGACTCTGTTCCGGTACCCCCTGTATATAGCCTCCACATTGACTCTGTTCCGGTACCCCCTGTATATAGCCTCCACATTGACTCTGTACCGGTACCCCCTGTATATAGCCTCCACATTGACTCTGTTCCGGTACCCCCTGTATATAGCCTCCACATTGACTCTGTTCCGGTACCCCCTGTATATAGCCTCCACATTGACTCTGTACTGGTACCCCTGTATATAGCCTCCACATTGACTCTGTTCCGGTACCCCCTGTATATAGCCTCCACATTGACTCTGTTCCGGTACCCCCTGTATATAGCCTCCACATTGACTCTGTACTGGTACCCCCTGTATATAGCCTCCACATTGACTCTGTTCCGGTACCCCCTGTATATAGCCTCCACATTGACTCTGTTCGGTACCCCCTGTATATAGCCTCCACATTGACTCTGTACCGGTACCCCCTGTATATAGCCTCCACATTGACTCTGTACTGGTACCCCTGTATATAGCCTCCACATTGACTCTGTTCCGGTACCCCCTGTATATAGCCTCCACATTGACTCTGTACCGGTACCCCTGTATATAGCCTCCACATTGACTCTGTACTGGTACCCCCTGTATATAGCCTCCACATTGACTCTGTACCGGTACCCCCTGTATATAGCCTCCACATTGACTCTGTACTGGTACCCCCTGTATATAGCCTCCACATTGACTCTGTTCCGGTACCCCCTGTATATAGCCTCCACATTGACTCTGTACCGGTACCCCTGTATATAGCCTCCACATTGACTCTGTACTGGTACCCCTGTATATAGCCTCCACATTGACTCTGTACCGGTACCCCTGTATATAGTCTCCACATTGACTCTGTACCGGTACCCCCTGTATATAGCCTCCACATTGACTCTGTACCGGTACCCCCTGTATATAGCCTCCACATTGACTCTGTACCGGTACCCCCTGTATATAGTCTCCACATTGACTCTGTACCGGTACCCCCTGTATATAGCCTCCACATTGACTCTGTACCGGTACCCCTGTATATAGTCTCCACATTGACTCTGTACCGGTACCCCCTGTATAAAGCCTCCACATTGACTCTGTACCAGGTACCCCCTGTATATAGCCTCCACATTGACTCTGTACAGGTACCCCCTGTATATATCCTCCACATTGACTCTGTACCAGGTACCCCCTGTATATAGCCTCCACATTGACTCTGTACTGGTACCCCTGTATATAGCCTCCACATTGACTCTGTACCGGTACCCCTGTATATAGCCTCCACATTGACTCTGTACTGGTACCCCCTGTATATATCCTCCACATTGACTCTGTACCGGTACCCCCTGTATATAGCCTCCACATTGACTCTGTACTGGTACCCCCTGTATATAGCCTCCACATTGACTCTGTTCCGGTACCCCCTGTATATAGCCTCCACATTGACTCTGTACCGGTACCCCTGTATATAGCCTCCACATTGACTCTGTACCGGTACCCCCTGTATATAGCCTCCACATTGACTCTGTGCCGGTACCCCCTGTATATAGCCTCCACATTGACTCTGTACCGGTACCCCCTGTATATAGCCTCCACATTGACTCTGTTCCGGTACCCCCTGTATATAGCCTCCACATTGACTCTGTACCGGTACCCCCTGTATATAGCCTCCACATTGACTCTGTACCGGTACCCCCTGTATATAGCCTCCACATTGACTCTGTACCGGTACCCCCTGTATATAGCCTCCACATTGACTCTGTACCGGTACCCCCTGTATATAGCCTCCACATTGACTCTGTACCGGTACCCCCTGTATATAGCCTCCACATTGACTCTGTACTGGTACCCCCTGTATATAGCCTCCACATTGACTCTGTTCCGGTACCCCCTGTATATAGCCTCCACATTGACTCTGTACCGGTACCCCCTGTATATAGCCTCCACATTGACTCTGTACTGGTACCCCCTGTATATAGCCTCCACATTGACTCTGTACCGGTACCCCCTGTATATAGCCTCCACATTGACTCTGTACCGGTACCCCCTGTATATAGCCTCCACATTGACTCTGTACTGGTACCCCCTGTATATAGCCTCCACATTGACTCTGTACCGGTACCCCTGTATATAGTCTCCACATTGACTCTGTACCGGTACCCCCTGTATATAGCCTCCACATTGACTCTGT
This sequence comes from Oncorhynchus nerka, assembly GCF_034236695.1. NCBI lineage: Eukaryota > Metazoa > Chordata > Actinopteri > Salmoniformes > Salmonidae > Oncorhynchus > Oncorhynchus nerka. The sequence goes on from NC_088408.1 coordinate 80,203,507, forward strand.
ACCGGTACCCCCTGTATATAGCCTCCACATTGACTCTGTACCGGTACCCCCTGTATATAGTCTCCACATTGACTCTGTACCGGTACCCCTGTATATAGCCTCCACATTGACTCTGTACCGGTACCCCCTGTATATAGTCTCCACATTGACTCTGTACCGGTACCCCCTGTATAAAGCCTCCACATTGACTCTGTACCGGTACCCCTGTATATAGCCTCCACATTGACTCTGTACAGGTACCCCTGTATATATCCTCCACATTGACTCTGTACCGGTACCCCCTGTATATAGCCTCCACATTGACTCTGTACTGGTACCCCCTGTATATAGCCTCCACATTGACTCTGTACCGGTACCCCTGTATATAGCCTCCACATTGACTCTGTACTGGTACCCCTGTATATATCCTCCACATTGACTCTGTACCGGTACCCCCTGTATATAGCCTCCACATTGACTCTGTACTGGTACCCCTGTATATAGCCTCCACATTGACTCTGTTCCGGTACCCCCTGTATATAGCCTCCACATTGACTCTGTACCGGTACCCCCTGTATATAGCCTCCACATTGACTCTGTACCGGTACCCCCTGTATATAGCCTCCACATTGACTCTGTGCCGGTACCCCCTGTATATAGCCTCCACATTGACTCTGTACCGGTACCCCCTGTATATAGCCTCCACATTGACTCTGTACCGGTACCCCCTGTATATAGCCTCCACATTGACTCTGTACCAGTACCACCTGTATATAGCCTCCACATTGACTCTGTACCGGTACCCCCTGTATATAACCTCCACATTGACTCTGTACCAGTACCCCTGTATATAGCCTCCACATTGACTCTGTACCGGTACCCCCTGTATATAGCCTCCACATTGACTCTGTACCGGTACCCCCTGTATATAGCCTCCACATTGACTCTGTACTGGTACCCCCTGTATATAGCCTCCACATTGACTCTGTACCGGTACCCCCTGTATATAGCCTCCACATTGACTCTGTACCAGGTACCCCCTGTATATAACCTCCACATTGACTCTGTACCGGTACCCCCTGTATATAGCCTCCACATTGACTCTGTACCGGTACCCCCTGTATATAACCTCACTATTGTTATTTTACTGCTGCTGTTTAATTATTTGTTACTTATATTTTCTATATTTTACTTATCTATTATTTACTTAACACTTTTTTCCCCTTAACTTCTTAAAGCATTGTTGGTTAAGGATTTGTAAGTAAGCATTTCACTGTAAGGTTGAATACCTGTTGTATTCGGCACATCTGACAAATAACATTTGATTTGATTAGGGACATTTGTATTAAGTGTTGTAAGTATTTACTGTGTTTTTCATGACTGATTTGCCCTTTAGGAGCTTGAAGATGGCTTTGTTGTGCTGTAGACTTCCTACGGCCAAACGTTGGGGAATGCTGGACACTGTGCCATTCTTGGCACTGGAGAGAGAGAAGACCCACTGTCTCCCTCAATACACAGAGGGGCTGGGGGTCATGCCAGCGGAAAATGCCCCTGGTAGGATGGGCATGGGGTGGGGAATAACGGCTGTCTACTGAAATCAACTTCTGGCAGTCCTTGATGTCTACTTTATTTAACCCTAACAAGATGGACATGTTAAATGAGCCCTCTTATTTAGGATAGTTGCCTCATGGACTAAGGGAGAGGTGTTTCTCCATTCAGTGGCTTGAATTGCATCATAGAGAATGCATCTCAGTAACTCCTAACAACCCAAATTGCATGAGTTATTATGTAGTGTTCATGGTGGAGTGAGGGATGATGGTTCAAATCAGACGAGGGCAGATGTGTGCAGAAACTGTTGATGTGTGATGGCACACATGTTTGAAACGTGTGTGAAAGTAGCACACTTACAACTCCTGGCACACGGTTGGTTGACGGGTGCATTACCTCCCCACCCTAGCCAATAGCAATGTGTCATACAATCTGCACTATGTGCCACAATGTTCAACAACATTCAGTTCCATTTGCTCTGCATCGCATTCTATTTCCGTTTTTTTTGTTCACTGGTTCGGTCAGTTGAGGCTCTCAATGTGAAATCAAACAGCCAGAAAGGCAGAATAACACAAACAACATTCCGCTCCAGTCAGATGCAGAGGGTATGTGCCAAATGGAACCCTATTCCCAGTATGCACTGTTTAGGGAATAGCGTACACAAGATCAGCTGGTGGAGGGAGACATGCGCAGGATTCTTGGCAGCTTCTTCAGTGCAAACAAGTGAACAGGATAGGACCATTTATGGGGTTGCTATATCACCATCTAGCCTCAGGCAGGAGATGGCCTTTACAGTGAAGTTAATATGGCTACATCAAACCAAAACATTGTTGAAATTTCGTCTTCTTGGAAAAGCTAGCTACTGAAGTCCATGACATCTTCTCTCATGTACAGCAGCTCTCTGTCTCCAACAAACATTTATATACGGCCTCAGCAAGCCGTGTAAGCAAGCCCATTTACAGTTCCTTCAGAAAGTATTCACACCCCTTGACTGTTCTACATGTTGTTGTGTTACAGGATAAATTTAAAAATGATTAAATTGAGATTTTGTTTTGTCACTGGCCTACACACAATACCCCATAATGTCAAAATTATGTTTTGGTTTTATATGCTTTGTTTTTATACGTATATATATATATATATACGTATATATATACGTATATATATATTTTTATACGTATATATATATATTTTATACGTGTGTATATATATATATATATATATATATATATATATATATATATATATATATATGTATATATATATATATATATACATATATATATATGTATATATATATATATGTATATATATATATATATATATATACCGACTTGACTTCAACTATATATATATATATATATATATATATAGTTGAAGTCAAGTCGGTTAGGACATCTACTTTGTGCATGACACAAATAATTTTCCCAACAATTGTTTAAAGAAAGATTATTTCACTTATAACTCACCGTAAATTCCAGAAATTGATGTCATGGCTTCTGATATGCTAATGACATAATTTGAGTCAATTGGAGGTGTACCTGTGGATGTATTTCAAGGCCTACCTTCAAACTCAGTGCCTCTTTGCTTGACATCATGGGAAAATCAAAAGAAATCAGTCAAGACCTCAGAAAAAAAGTTGTAGACCTCCACAAGTCTGGAGTTATATAAAAAAATATATATATTAGACATAAACTAATGAATTAACATATATTTTAAAGACTGCATTGGGACATTAAATGTACTTTTTGTTATGACATAGCACAAGTGGGAGGGCAGGCCTTTGCTTTTTTGTTCTCCTCAAGCAAGGAGGCCGATGACATCACAAATTCCCATCAGACCTGTGGATGTATTTCAAGGCCTACCTTCAAACGCAGTGCCTCTTTAGTTGACATCATAGGAAAATCAAAAGAAATCAGCCAAGACTTCAGAAAAAAAATTGCAGACCTCCACAAGTCTGGTTCATCCTTGGGAGCAATTTCCAAACACCTGAAGGTACCATGTTCATCTGTACAAACAGTAGCACACAATTTTAAACACCATGGGACCATGCAGCCGTCATACCGCTCAGGAAGCAGATGCGTTCTGTCTCCTGAAGATGAACATACTTTGGTGTGAAAAGTGCAAATCAATCCCAGAACAACAGCAAAGGACCTTGTGAAGATTCTGGAGGAAACCGGTACAAAAGTATCTATATCCACAGTAAAACGAATACTATATCGATATAACCTGAAAGGCCGCTCAGCAAGGAAGAAGCCACTGCTCCAAAACCGCCATAAAAAAGCCAGACTACGGTTTGCAACTGCAAATGGGGACAAAGATTGTACTCTTTGGAGAAATGTCCTCTGGTCTGATGAAACAAAAATAGAATTGTTTTGCCATAATGACCATCGTTATGTTTGGAGGAAAAAGGGGGAGGCTTGCAAGCCGAAGAACACCATACCAACCGTGACGCACCGGGGTAGCAGCTAAATTTTGTGGGGTGCTTTGCTGCAGGAGGGACTTGTGCACTTCACAAAATAGGTGGCATCATGAGGGAGGTAAATGATGTGGATATATTGACGCAATATCTCAAGACATCAGTCAGGAAGTTAAATTTAGGTTGCAAATGGTCTTCCAGATGAACAATGACCCAAAGCATACTTCCAAAGTTGTGGCAAAATGGCTTAAGGACAACAAAGTCAAGGTGTTGGAGTGGCCATCACAAAGCCCTGACCTCAATCCTATAGAAAATGTGTGGGCAGAACTGAAAAGGCGTCTGTGAGCAAGGAGGCCTACAAACCTGACTCAGTTACACCAGCTCTGTCAGGAGGAATGAGCCAAAATTCACCCAACTTATTGTGATACGCTTGTGGAAGGCTTCCTGAAACGTTTGACCCAAGTTAAACGATTTAAAGGCAATGCTACCAAATACTAATTGAGTGTGTGTAAACTTCTGACCCACTGGGAATGTGATTAAAGAAATAAAAGCTTAAATAAATAATTCACTCTACTATTATTCTGACATTTCACATTCTTATAATAAAGTGGTGATCCTAACTGACCTAAGACAGATACTTTTTACTAGGATTAAATGTCAGGAATTGTGAAAAACTGAGTTTAAATGTATTTGGCTAAGGTGAATGTAAACTTCCGACTTCAACTGTACAATTATCTGTAGGGTCCCTCAGTCAAGCAGTGAATTTCAAACACAGATTCAAACAAAGTTTTAAAAAGACGACATTGAATATCCCTTTGTGCATGGTGAAGCTAATAATTACACATTGGATGGTGTATGAATACACCCCGTCACTACAACGATACAAGTGTCCTTCCTAACTCATTTGCTGGAGAGGAAGGAAATCGCTCAGGAATTTCACCATGAGGCCAATGGTGACTTTAAAACAGTTACAGAGTTTAATGGCTGTGTAAAACAGAAAACTGAGGATGGATGAACAACATTGTAGTTACTTCACAATACTAACCTAATTGACAGCGTGAAAAGTAGTAAGTCTGTACTGATTTTTTTTTCTTCAAAGCATACATCATGTTTGCAACAAAGCACTAAAGTAATGCTGCAAAAAATGCCTCATTTTTCTCCTGAATTCAAAGTGTTATTCAGTACAACACATTACTGAGTACCACTCTCCATATTTTCAAGTATAGTGGTGGCTGCATCATGTTATGGGTATGCTTCATTAAGTCATTAAGGACTGGGGAGTTTTTCAGGTAAAAAAATAAATGGAACGGAGCTAAGCACAGGCAAAATCCTAGAGAACAACCTGGTTCAGTCTGCTTTCCACCAGACACTGGGAGATGAATTCACCTTTCAGCAGGACAATAACCTGGTTCAGTCTGCTTTCCACCAGACACTGGTATATGAATTCACCTTTCAGCAGGACAAAGGTGCTTCTACAAAGTATTGACTCGATGGAGTGGCTACTTATGTAAATGACATGTTTCTGTATTTCATTTTTAATAAATGTGGGGAAAAACATGTTTATTTATCAAAAGCGCCTCCAGAGTGGTGCAGCGGTCTAAGGCACTGCATTGCAGTGTTAGATGCATCACTACAATTTCAATTCAATTAAATTCAAGGGCTTTATTGGCATGGGAAACATGTGTTTACATTGCCAAAGCAAGTGATGTAGACAACATACAAAGTGAATATATATAAAGTGAAAAACAACAAAAAATTAACAGTAAACATTACACATACAGAAGTTTCAAAACAGTAAAGACATTACAAATGTCATATTATATATATATATACAATGTACAAATAGTTAAAGGACACAAGATAAAATGAATAAGCATAAATATGGGTTGTATTTACAATGGTGTTTGTTCTTCACTGGTTGCCCTTTTCTTGTGGCAACAGGTCACAAATCTTGCTGCTGTGATGGCACACTGTGGAATTTCACCCAAAAGATATGGGAGTTTTTCAAAATTGGATTTGTTTTCGAATTCTTTGTGGATCTGTGTAATCTGGGGGAAATATGTCTCTCTAATATGGTCATACATTGGGCAGGAGGTTAGGAAGTGCAGCTCAGTTTCCACCTCATTTTGTGGGCAGTGAGCACATAGCCTGTCTTCTCTTGAGAGCCATGTCTGCCTACGGCGGCCTTTCTCAATAGCAAGGCTATGCTCACTGAGTCTGTACATAGTCAAAGCTTTCCTTAATTTTGGGTCAGTCACAGTGGTCAGGTATTCTGCCGCTGTGTACTCTCTGTGTAGGGCCAAATAGCATTCTAGTTTGCTCTGTCTTTTTGTTAATTCTTTCCAATGTGTTAAGTAATTATCTTTTTGTTTTCTCATGATTTGGTTGGGTCTAATTGTGCTGTTGTCCTGGGGCTCTGTAGGGTGTGTTTGTGTTTGTGAACAGAGCCCCAGGACCAGCTTGCTTATGGGACTCTTCTCCAGGTTCATCTCTCTGTAGGTGATGGCTTTGTTATGGAAGGTTTGTGAATCGCTTCCTTTTAGGTGGTTGTAGAATTTAACGGCTCTTTTCTGGATTTTGATAATTAGTGGGTATCGGCCTAATTCTGCTCTGCATGCATTATTTGGTGTTTTACGTTGTACACGGAGGATATTTTTGCAGAATTCTGCGTGCAGAGTCTCAATTTGGTGTTTGTCCCATTTTGTGAAGTCTTGGTTGGTGAGCGGACCCCAGACCTCACAACCATAAAGGGCAATGGGCTCTATGACTGATTCAAGTATTTTTAGCCAAATCCTAATTGGTATGTTGAAATTTATGTTTCTTTTGATGGCATAGAATGCCCTTCTTGCCTTGTCTCTCAGATCGTTCACAGCTTTGTGGAAGTTACCTGTGGCGCTGATGTTTAGGCCAAGGTATGTATAGTTTTTTGTGTGCTCTAGGGCAACAGTGTCTAGATGGAATTTGTATTTGTGGTCCTGGTGACTGGACCTTTTTTTGGAACACCATTATTTTGGTCTTACTGAGATTTACTGTCAGGGCCCAGGTCTGACAGAATCTGTGCATAAGATCTAGGTGCTGCTGTAGGCCCTCCTTGGTTGGTGACAGAAGCACCAGATCATCAGCAAACAGCAGACATTTGACTTCGGATTCTAGCAGGGGGAGGCCGGGTGCTGCAGACTTTTCTACCTAGACTTTTCTACCTTTTCAGACCCTGGTTCAATCCCGGGCTGTATCAAAACCGTCTGTGATTGGGAGTCCCATAGGTCGGCGCACAATTGGCCCAGCGTTGTTCGGTTTAGGGGAGAATTTGGCCGGGTGGCTCATTGTGCTCTAGCAGCTCCTTGTGGGCCAGGCACCTTCAAGCTGACAACGGTCATCAGTTGAACAGTGTTTCCTCCAACACATTGGTTAAGCGGGTGGGTGTTAAGAAGCGCAGTTTGGTGTGTCATGTTTCAGAGGACCCATGACTCGACCTTTGCCTCCCGAGCCCGTTGGGGAGTTGCAGTGATGAGACAAGATCAAAATTGGGGATAAAAAATAGGGTAAAAAAATGTATTATTATAAAATACTTTTAATCCATTTTGAATTCAGGCTGTAAAACAATGAAATGTGGAATAAGTCAAGGGGTATGAAAACTTTCTGAAGGAACTGGGTTTGCTATGTATTAAAAAGTGAGGTATAGAGCAGGGATCCAGGCAGTGAGGCAGTGAGTACCATAGGGAGAAGGGGGAGATAGCGGGGTAGCAGGGAGGAGAGGGAGCTGAGGGATGGGAGGCTGGTGGTACTGCTCATTATGGTGACTCAGTGGCCACGGGGGGACAGAGTGACTGAGAAGTAAGTGTAAGGTCCCCTGGGCCCCAGCTCTGCCTCCCTCAGCAACTTTCCGCAGCTCATAGACTGACTGAGCACGCACAGGAACAATGCAGCCAGCGGCCTGGGGACCCAGCCACCGTAGCCGCAGAGCCAACTTCACTTTTAACAGTTTACAACAGAATTAAACAGACTGCAAACTTTTCACTTTACATAAGATAAGGAAATTAGCATAGTGTTACGCCATAGGAGACATAAGACACAAAGTGCGGTGAAGAGGAATATTGTGTGCCAGACAACCAATTTTAACAGCACTAAAGCGGATTTATAGAAGTAGGGACTTACTGAAATTAAGTGGAGGAGAGTTCATGTTTTTTTTAAGGAAATTAGCTACGGCAGTATTTAAAGACAGCCAGCTGGTAATGTTGGTTTCAGGTTGATCTGTCCTGCTTCAATTAAAAAATTACTCCATTTGGGACTTCTAATAACTCACTGTCTTTCAAGGTGATTCAAGAAAGCATATTTATTTCCATACAGTAGGTCAGATCAAAATATCTAGGATATTTGTGAGTTCAAATAATGAAGGGCAATTGTAAAAATAAAAAAATTCAGTCTAGGAAGCACTTGGATTTAAAAAAACGTGCGTGTCAAATCATATCTTCCTGTAATGAATATGCCTACTCAAATTAAATCATGTACTGCTGGGCTGTAAATTCCTTTCCTGGCTCATCCAAAAACGAGAGGTGCAACTCATCATATTGGACGTGTTTTAACTCTCATCTCAATGTAAATGATTTTCTGCAGTAGATGGCATAGCAGTGAAATATTGGAGCCATTTTTCTAAATGAAATCTTGTCATTTCTCTGCTTCTCTCCTGAAATGTTCACTCGTGAAATTGCTATATAATGAAACGTGACAGGTCAGCATTTGAGGAAAATGGTGGCTGTCAAAAAGCTAAAGTTGCAAAAAGGCCTATGAAGCAGTTATGACGGATCCCTTATTCAGTGTTCAGAATCAAAACATCAATACTGTATGTTACTTTCTTACCTCATACCTCAGTCATTCATATTTGTCTTGAGTAAATAATCAGCCTTATTAGCTATTTAATACTAATCATGATTTAGTAGCCTAAGCATCAGTAATAATACCATACAATTACAGCAGCTTGTGTTCTACAGCTTGGTTGTAGACTATAATTACCTGGTAGAGTATAGAAACAAAGACATAATGTATATTATGTAAGCTCTGTCATGTTTTAGCTGTGGCCTCAGGTGTGCATTTCAACCATTGCTATGAACGGGTCAGTAGCTAAAAGGCCTAACATGCTAAGAAATAGTGTATTACAGTATGTTAAATCCAGCAGAATAAGTACTTTATGTCTTTAAACACCATAAACCTCACCCTTTATAAAACATACCTCATAAACTGTAGCCTCTATAAACTGGAGCCTAGCTCATTGTAATGGGAATTTCAAGTGGAGCAAAAACCAGGTAGAACGAGGCTGTCTCAAATGGCACCCTATTCCCTATTTAGTGCACTACTTTTGACTAGGGCTCTCGTCAAAAGTAGCACACTACATAGGGAATAGGGTGCCATTTGAGATGCAGACTCAGTGATTGCAGACACTACAGCGGAGGCTCCTGGGAGTTGAACTCTGACCTTTGTCATAATGAGGCTGTACCCCACTTCTCACTCAGCACTGGCCTTCTTTCTACAGCTGTCTGTGTCACCATGTGCTCAATACTGTTCTAATACTGTTTCTACTGCCGCTCATGACTCATTTAAACTGGGTGAGACAGACTTGGTCCACTCTGGGACCGAAATAAGAAGAATTGAACAAAACAATGATTTAGCATTTCAAGTGTGTTGCTATCTCGCTTATAATACGCCTGGGGATATTTTCTCCCCTTGAAGCTGGAGCGCCACAGGGTTTAACTCCCATCAATACAACAGTCTAAATCTCTCTCTTGTTGCCAGGAAGATTGACCTGATTTGTGAATCACCCTTTTTGGTAATCCCTACTATGTTTACGATGTGAATCCAAGTCTCTACACTACCTTCAAAGAGTTGGCCTCACGCGAATCATCCGTCAATCTCTTTACAAGGGATTTATTTAGCCACAGTTATAGAGGTTTGTGTCTGTATGTGATTTGATTGACCTGCCTGGCACTATGTGTTTTTACAGTGTTGTTCACACACTGGATCTCATAGATTTAGCTCCTATCAGCTGGCATGATATATGTTTCCCTTTGAGACCAATTCATCACCACGTGACTGATGAAAGCCCTTTCTCTCTCTGTCTCTCTCTCTGTTTCTTTTTTCAGCTGATAACAGAACCCTGCTAGCTTATAGATTCACATCCATTACATTTCATTTAAAGCATGAACATCCCAAGGCAGTAAGGTCGATGGTGGCTTATCAAACCAGTTATTACAAATAATACCCTTTAAATCTATATGATCTATTGAATCTCCTGATTAAATAAAAATAATAAAAATCTGCATATTTTATTGCTTTTAATTAACTTTGGGCTAAAAAACCCTGTTTGACTGTAGCCTATTGAATTGTTTGGAATTGAATTGTTATTGTCTTTCCTAACTGCTCTATCATCGCTCTAACTACATATTGGGTGTTTTACAAGCTGACTGTTGGATTTTGACTATCTTTCTTGCCATCTCTGTCAGCAGCTCTAATTTATGCTTTAAGAGTTGATTCAAACTGCAAAGGCCTAAAATCTGACAGTAAAAAACGATGCCAACTAAACTAAAACTAATTTAGCTCCCCCTCCGTCCTTCCCACTTCTCACAGGTGTTTGAGTTAAGCAGAAACACTCCATGGATTGGAGGTGTGAATTGGTATGCTAAAGTGGAATGTCCCTTGTTTTTCTCAATGCTACTTAGTGTTTATGTAACCATCTGCTTACCGTTTCTATTGGTAGGCACCATACATCAACATTATACTGAACTATAACTGAAGTATCAAAATGTACTTTGCCCAACTGGGATTTTAGTTAAATGGGCCCTCCACATTATTTAAATAGATTTTATCTATGCCAGAATCGCTTGACGCTACGAAACCCCACTGTCTAGAGATTTCTGTCAAACATATGAACTGACTGAGATGTTTGTCATTTCACTTTGATATTTCTGTAACTGGTATAGGCCAATTTCTGAACATGAGCAAACTATTTACCATGAGTCTGTCAGAAAAACAGCACAAGACATAATGCAGTACAATACCTAGCCCACTGTGATAACATAAACTACTGTACCTACAGTGTTAGTGCAAACATTAAAACTTTATTTGTCACATGCACCGAATACAACCATGAAATGCTGACTTACAAGCCCGAAAGACCATGCAGTAAAGAAAAATAAGAGTGAAGAAAAAGATTTACTAAATAAACTAAAGTAAAAAATAAAAGAGCAACAATAAAATAACCATACATAGGGGGTACTGATAATGAGTCAATGTGTGGGGGCACCGGTTAGTCGGTAATATGTACATGTAGGTAGGGGTAAAGTGACTATGCATAGATAATAGATAATAAACAGCGAGTAGCAGCAGCGTAAAAAAAAGGGGGGGGGGGTGGGGGAGTTGATGCAAATAGTCCGGGTAGCCATCTGATTAGCTGTTCAGCAGTTTTTTATGGCTTGGGCGTAGAAGCTTGCTGTGCGGTAGCAGAGAGAACAGTCTATGACTAGGGAGTCTTTGGCCATTTTTAGGGCCATCCTGTGACACTGCCTGATATAGAGGTCCTGAAGGGCAGGAAGCTTAGCCCCAGTGATGTACTGGGCCGTGCGCACTACCCTCTGTAGCGCCTTGTGGTCGGAGGTCGAGCAGTTACCAAACCAGGCGGCGATGCAACGGGTCAGGATGCTCTCGATGGTGCAGCTGTAGAACCGTTTCGAGGATCTGAGAACCCATAACAAATAGGGAATAGGCGTTGTCGTGCCCTCTTCACGATTGTCTTGGTGTGTTTGGACCATGATAGTTTGTTGGTGATGTGGACACCAAGGAACTTGAAGCTCTCAACCTGCTCCACTACAGCCCCGTCAATGAGAATGGGGAAGTGCTCGGCCATCCTTTTAGTCCACGATCATCTCCTTTGTCTTGATCACGTTGAGGGAGAGGTTGTTGGCCTGGCACCACACTTCCTGATTTCTGACCTCCTCCCTATAGGCTGTCTCATCGATTGCGGTGATCAGGCCTACCACCGCTGTGTCACCGGCAAACTTAATGATGGTGTTGGAGTCATGCTTGGCCACGCAGTCATGGGTGAACAGGGAGTACAAAAGGGAACTAAGCTCGCACCCTTGAGGGGCCCCCGTGCTGAGGATCAAGGTGACAGATGTGTTGTTGCCTACCAAAACTACCTGAGTTTGGCCCATTAGGAAGTCCAGGATCCAGTTACAGAGGGAGGTGTTTAGTACCAGGGTCCTTAGCTTAGTGATCAGCTTTGAGGGCACTATGGTGTTGAACGCTGAACTGTAGTCAATGAACAGCATTCTCATGAAGGTGTTCTTTTTGTCCAGGTGGAAAAGGGCAGTGTTGAGAGCAGTAGAGATTGCGTCATCTGTGGATCTGTTGGGGCAGTATGCAAATTGGAGTGGGTCTATGGTTTCTGAGATGATGTTGTTGATGTGAGCCATATGACCAGCCTTTCAAAGCATTTCTTGGCTACAGACATGAGTGCTACGAGTCGGTAGTCATTTGGGCAGGTTACCTTGGTGTCCTTGGGCACAGGGACTATGGTGGTCTGCTTGAAAGATGTAGGTATTACATACTCGGACAGGGACAGGTTGAAAATGTCAGTGAAGACACTTGCCAGTTGGTCATCGCATGCTCGGAGTACAGGTCCTGGTAATCCGTCTGGCCCTGCGGCCTTGTGAATGTTGACCTGTTTAAAGGTCTCGCTCACACAGTCGTTCAGGCAGAAGATGTGCTATATTTAATGTCAAAATATAAGACAATGTTTATACGACCCCCTTTCAAAGCCTCTTATTCACCACTTTCTTGCAGATACAGTATACCCCTTTTATACATCAGTGAGTAATGGCAAATTGAGAGGGATGGGGGGTGTTGTTAAATCATGTGGCCAATTTGCATTTCAAATTAGGGAGGTGTTAAACAATGGAAGTGTTAATGATTTTATTGACAAAGATGCAGAGAACCATTCACAAATGCAGGAATCATGACTAGGTCTACAGATGAGTTTTAATTTACCAAGTTGAATTATATATATATATATATATATATTATCCCAATACCATGTTCAGATATACAAAAATAAAAAAAGCAGGCATGGTAAAATAGTGGGATCTGTGTCTGTATATGAAAGGTATATAAGAAAAACAACCAATCATATTGACATATTGACATCATTATTATGCTTGGCTCACTGTGACAACATAGTTTACTGTCAAATGCATTCACATAGGCACACATTAATCACAAATTCCCATACGAAGAGACAAAGAAGATGTTTTTGTATGAATCTATTTGTATGAAATGTCATGGGAATGTGGGATTATCAAATCGAGCTTCTTTCCTGTACCTAATAATCGCCCCACCGAATCTGCCAATCGTAATCCCATGTTTTGTATGTTTACTCTTTGAGATCTGTTTTCTTCCCCTCCTTCATGCAAAATCGTCATACAATATTTAATCCTTGCTCGTCGTCATCAGACAGACATATATACCTCTATTGTGTTAACAACAAAGTCCACTTCCTACAACAAATTCCAATAATGGTATAATATTCATAGACTATGCATATATTCTTCTTAATGTCATAGTGTGAAGTTACCATTACTCATCAAAAGGCCTATTCTTCTGTAACGTGACTTTTGGGACTATCGGGTAGCCGAGTCTGGACAATGCACAGGGGGTGTGTTTGGATGGAGACCTGTTTATGCCTTTATATCATCCCTGGTCGGTCCCTAACAGTGATACGTACTGCAGAAGTATGGCACACTGCAGTGTAACGGCACACTACTCCACCGGTATTCCACTGGAATATATGCTTGCCAGCGCCACGACCAACCCATATCCCTGTCTCTCTGCTATTTTACATCTGTAGAAACTTCTACATATCGAGAGTTGTGCAGTTCTGCGTCGGAGAGACGTCAAGAGAGCACCACGGCCAGGTTTTATATGCTTTGGAAGTGAATCTTATTTGCGAATGATTTCCTCCTTGGTTTCGTATTACAGAGGGAGTGAGTGGAGCAGCGCGAGTATCGCTATGTAAACCAACTGCATCATGACATGTTTTACCGATGTTTCGCAAAGAAATCTAAAGGAAAAACGCGAACGAATAGCCTTCAGCTGACATTTGTTAGTATGTGGAATAATTTGTAACTAACTGAATCGTCCGAAAACAAAGCCGAGATAGCGGAAAGGATACGGTATCTGTCGTTAGTTTACGCGGAGGGAACTGACCGGGAGAGTAGGCTATTGCATTATTATCACCACAGCTGCTGAACAGAGGAGCATAAGTGAACGAATACTACGGTAAGTTTGTTGCAGTCATTGCAACATTATTACAATCATATGAGCGTTATCCTGTAGGTTGGATATATTGTGAGACTGCCTAATGTTGGCTTTTTAAAGTAACCGAATAGGGGGAAGAAAATTAGAAAAACATCTGATCCTGTTTTTGGCTTAGTCGGCAGGGCTCCAACTGTTGCCCCAAGCTTTAAAGGTAGTCTTTTACCGGGTTATACGCACACTGGACAATATTTTTAAACCAATTTAATTGCGTATTGATGAAACTTTATCTCTGTTTAGTCCACAGTAAACATAGCGCACTGCGGTTGGGAAGCAGTTGGAAGCGAATCAAATGTTTTTTGTTCCGAAACCCCATTTAAATCCTGATTTAGACCATTATATTCGACGCATTTAGAGATCATCTGGAGAGACGTTTTCCCCATTTTCTCTACATATTCACCATATTCACTCGACTTGTATATTTGATGTGTGTCGCGTTTGTAGTGAGGTATATCATTGGTCCTCTTGGAACAAAACAGAGTCTGTATGCTATTCAAATTCGGGCATAGAGGACCTGAACTGTTATAGCCATTTGAATCAATTGGATCGCAAAACAGCCACTGCAATTAGCTTGGATTCGAAAAAACCATCACGTGTCTTAACAATGCCTATGTTGTTGTCACCTTATCGCTCATTTGGAGAGGACTTTATTTGAACGGTTATTACAGGGATCGTCGACTAGATTCAGCCACGGGACGATTTTTTTCTTGGACGGATGGTCAGGGTACCAGAACATAATTACAAATCATTTGTAGACTGCAAAATCAGCGCAAGAAGAACATAATATATCATATTTGACCAAAACATAATCATTTCAAACCTTGCTTACATTTGTGTTATCGCATATATCGCTCAATTATGAGTGGGAATAGTTTGGAAGAGATTGTAAAAATGTAATCACTTGGAGCTGGTGTTCTTACAGTCTTTTGTGTTCAACTATAAAATCAAATCACCAGTGGGCCAAATTCCTCCAGTTGGGGAACCCTGCATTATTACAATTATCCAGTTCACAATGACACATTAATTCGGCCTCTTGTTTTGTCTTGCTTTCTTTTTAACGACAATGAAGTAAGTGTTAGCTTCAGCTGGCTGATTACAGTAATTAGTATACAGCATGGCCAGACCAGTGTGAGCAGAACGGTTGAACTGACTAGCTGGACAACAAGGTTTGTGCATGGGGATATGTGGTGACTGTATTCCTAACGACTGTTGCAGGTTCAGTTTAGTTCATTACATTTAAGAATATGACTGGAGAAGGGAAAGCTGAAGTTTCTGAAAATGAAGACAACCAGAGTTAAATGGGGAAACCTAGTAAGGTATAGGGAATGGTAAGGATATTATCATGTAATTATACCAATCTCTGTCTTTGTGCGTACATGCGCCACCCCCACACCGAAATATAATGCAACATGGAAATGACAATGCCCATCTTGTTAGTGATGTTGATATTTCCAGGTTGTGTATGATCATCAAATCAAATATTATTGGTCACATACACATGGTTAGCAGATGTTATTGGTCACATACACATGGTTAGCAGATGTTATTGGTCACATACACATGGTTAGCAGATGTTATTGCGAGTGTAGTGAAATACTTGTGTGTATGCCTATTTACCACACTTCTCCAGAGCCTGTGTGTGTGTCCATTTGGCAGGCAGGAGAAATGGTGGTGGAAGCAGGCACACTCAGCTCCCTCCCTCCCTCACCCTAGATGTTAAAGTGTCTATTGAGAGTCCGATTTGGCTCCTGCCAGGTTGATCTCTTCATTGTTACCACACAATGGCCCCCACATCCTGCTGCCTGCCCCTCCTCCTAGGCCCAGAACCTCCACTCCTCAGCCCCCTCTCAGCCTCGCAGGCAGTCTCATGGTTGGCCTATAAAGAGCTTTTAATACTGTGAGACCGTCATTCTTTAGGTTAAGCAGCGAGAGATGGATTTGTAATGACTTGGCCCTCTTTATCTCCATTTTTCACAGCTAGCATGTGTTTGGTTAAGCTGAAACTGGAGTTAGCTGAGACGTGGGTGCAGAGTGGTGGTTGCATCATGCCTGGGAGGCTGGGACATACTGTAGTCTACATGGAGCACCAACAGATGTCCTGTGTCTGGCTGCTACAGCGTATTCAGTCATCCCTGTGCCACTTGTGACATTTAAATGCAACTGATACTGTAGTGAAGGACCACGCGTGGCAAACAGCCATACAAACACGTGAATGCATGCGAATTACATGGTTAAATACATCTCTTTACCCTCCCCTGATGATGCTAGAGGTGACATAACACCTCCATATATATGCATGGCTGGTTTCAGCATGTTTTGTTCACAGTTTGCAGGCACTGATCTGTTTGATTGAGATTTACTGCACAGCCCAGTGAGCAACAGTTTGATTTTACCTCTGTTCTGCCACAGCAATCTGGGGACGAGATTAAAAAAGAGCCCCTCTCTTCACAAACTGTTTCATTGCTTTCCTTTGGAAGGATTGGACCCTTCTCCATCTTTTACTTTTCATTCCGCTCCTATCCCTCTCTCTCTGTCAGGTCTCCTTTTCCCCTAATTTTGGCCCTGTCTTTCTCCTCCACTCTGTCCATCCTCTGACCCATCCTCTCTCCATCCTGCCATCCTCTCTCCATTATCCCATCCTCTCTCCATCCTGCCATCCTCTCTCCATTATCCCATCCTCTCTCCATCCTGCCATCCTCTCTCCATCCTGCCATCCTCTCTCCATCCTGCCATCCTCTCTCCATCCTCCCATCCTCTCTCCATCCTCCCATCCTCTCTCCATCCTCCCATCCTCTCTCTATCCTCCCATCCTCTGATCCTGTCTCCCATCCTCTCTCCATCCTCCCATCGTCTCTCCATCCTCCCATCGTCTCTCCATCCTCCCATCGTCTCTCCATCCTCCCAACCTCTCTCCATCCTCCCATACTCTCTCCATCCTCCCATACTCTCTCCATCCTCCCATCCTCTCTCCATCCTCCCATCCTCTCTCCATCCTCCCAACTTCTCTCCATCCTCCCATTGTCTCTCCATCCTCCCATTGTCTCTCCATCCTCCCAACCTCTCTCCATCCTCCCATCGTCTCTCCATCCTCCCATCCTCTCTCTATCCTCCCATCGTCTCTCCATCATCCCTTCGTCTCTCCATCCTCCCAACCCTCTCCATCTCCATCCTCCCATCCTCTCTACATCCTCCCAAACTCTCTCTATCCTCCCATCATCTCTCCATCCTCCCATCATCGCTCTATCCTCCCATCGTCTCTCCATCCTCCCATCGTCTCTCCATCCCCCATCGTCTCTCCATCCTCCCATCGTCTCTCCATCCTCCCAACCTCTCTCCATCCTCCCATACTCTCTCCATCCTCCCATAATCTCTCCATCCTCCCATCCTCTCTCCATCCTCCCAACCTCTCTCCATCATCCCTTCGTCTCTCCATCCTCCCATCCTCTCTCTATCCTCCCAACCTCTCTCCATCCTCCCATCCTCTCTACATCCTCCCAACCTCTCTCTATCCTCCCATCATCTCTCCATCCTCCCATCGTCTCTCCATCCTCCAAACCTCTCTCCATCCTCCAAACCTCTCTCCATCCTCCAAACCTCTCTCTATCCTCCCATCGTCTCTCCATCCTCCCAACCTCTCTCCATCCTCCCATCCTCTCTACATCCTCCCAACCTCTCTCTATCTCTCCATCCTCCCATCGTCTCTCCATCCTCCCAACCTCTCTCCATCCTCCCTATGCCTTCTTCATCCCGGTGTGTAATGAGTGGGATGGTCTTGTATCAGCTCTGTGGCAGGTCAGAGAGGACAAGAGTGCCGTCAGTGCCAGTGGCTGGAGCTGTTATGGTGCGAGGCAGGCCAGCTGAGAGGTCTGTGGAACAGGAGCAGAAGGGTCATCTGGATGTGTGTGTTAGGCCTTAAGAGAAGCGGAAGGGGTTTGCGCTGGGGCTGGACACAGCATTATGTGTAGAGAAGCAGGGGGGGGGGTCGTATTTTAAGAGCACCATGGAGAGGGCTTGGGGTTGGGGGCTGATATAGGCCTGTGTTTTGATGGTGCTCCCAGAGGCCTGTGTGCTGGAGGGAGGCTGCTCTGTGTGCACAGCTGTGGGCCAAAGAAAGAAACACTCATCGACAGACTGTGAAGTGTGGCTGGGTTCTCTCTGCTGCACACACAAACACACACACGCACACTGTCTTGTATAACTAACCTTGTGGGGGACACACATTTCAGTCCCATTCAAAATCCTATACCTAACCATAGTTCCTAAACCTAACCCTAGTTCCTATCCCTAAAACTAACCCTGAACCTAATCCTAACACTAATTTGAACCTTAACCCCTAAACCCCCTAGATAGCATTTGATCTTGTGGGGACTAACAAAATGTCCCCAGTTGGTCAAAATTTTCATTGTTTACTATCCTTCAGATATCCCCACAAGTATAGTTACACACACACAAACTACAGGCCATTACACAGTAGGCCTCAGGGCTGGTTAGGAGAGGAGCGGTCCTGTGAATAAATCACGCTGGTTGTTTCTGGCGCCGGTTCTGATTCTACCCTCCTAGCTCTACAAAAGATGAGAAGCTTTGGTCTGTCTTCCTGGTCAAAATACCCAGAGGATGTACACTGTAGTTGGAGTTATTGAGCTTTAGAGAAACCCTCCCACTCTCTACGCAGTTCATAACAAGTCCAGAATTCTGACTGAGGCATTACATTATTTATGGGAGAGAGAGCAGAGGTGGAGAGAGCAATGACCTGCTTCTTTGTTACTAGCTCACCAATACTGACCATCTGCTGTTTCACTGTCCTCCCTCAAGGCTCCCGAACTGTGTGGGTTGGGGGGGGGGGTTGGGGTTGGGTCAAGTGCATGTGCAGGTGTTTGTGTTATTTTATGAGCATTTGTGTGTGAGCTTTGCCTGGCATAATGCTATTGGTTTATCGTAGTTTGTGTGTTAAACCTTCTCATAACAGCTTCTTAAAACAACCTTAAATGGGGTCACCTTTTATTTCTTCCATTTCTCTCATCTCAGCATTTGCTTGGTGTGCTCCCCTGAAGCAGCTGGAAGCTAGGTTATATTAGAGACAGTTGGGCAATGATTTCCTTTGTGCCAAAGGCTTGCCAACAAGCTCCGGCTGTATTAGGCCTACGTACTGTGTCTGCGTCCCAAATGGCACCCTATTCCCTATAATGTGCACTACTCTTATGTAGGGAATAGGGTGCCATTTGGAACACATCCATAGTAATTATTCACTGGAATGTTGCTCAGAGAGGAGATTCTTCTGTGGTAGATGGTGGAAGTTGGAACTCCTGCTGTTGCTGTTCACCTTGAACAGATGTTTTCAGCAGCCTGTCTTTCTAAAGTGCATTGTGTTTACTGAGCACCAATGTAATGGTTATCTTTTGTACCCTAGTTTATGAGATTTGCCTGTGTGTGTGTGGTTGTTGTGCATGTGGTTGTTGTGTGTGTGTGGTTGTTGTGCATGTGGTTGTTGTGTGTGTGTGGTTGTGCATGTGGTTGTTGTGTGTGGTTGTGTGTGTGTGTGTGGTTGTTGTGTCTGTGTGTGCGTACATGCCTGCATGTCTGCGAGTAAACATGGTGGTGCTGGGGTAGGAGTGTGTGTGTATTGTGTCTAGCCTGACTGTGGGCCCTGCATTGTGTATGCAGACTGTGGTCCATGCCGATGAACAGCAGGAGACGAGCCCATTTTCCCAGTTGAGCATCGCAGTTTGTTTTTATTAGAGCCTTTTTGGGCATTGTTCTGTTCCGATATAGTTGCCTTGCCTTCTCGTGTGACTGCGCTACCAAGCCGTTAACAGCAGGAAGTGCCAGGAGCACGCCTGTTACACTCACACACACAAACTGTTGCTGGAGAAAAATAACAATAAAAAGTAGCCCTGCAGCTGGTATGGAGCAGGAGCTTAGCCAGGAAGGAGTGAGGCTGAACTGAGTTGAGTTGTAGGCCTTTTCTCCAGGGGAGAGCTGGAGAAAAGAGGAGGAGGAGAGTGGGCAGAGGCACAGGGCCACAGCTTATCACTGGGTCCCACCCTTTAGAGACCCAGCCAAACCCCAGCCAAGTTCCCGCCAAACCCCAGCTGAGCTCCACCATGGCTGGACTGAGACAGCTTTTCTCTCAGGGTGTGGTGAGTTGGTGAGTGGTGTTAGCCTAGCCTAGCGCCTCCTGTTGGCAGCCCAATGTCAGTCCAGTCCAATGTCAATGCTCCCTTTCCCAGCTGCGTAAACTGCAGGCAGGGCCAATGCCAGACCCTGGTCCAATAAAGGGGCTGTTGTTAGGGGTGTTGGGCCCTGGCCCGTCGTTGTGGCGATGGGGGCCCCACAGGGGTGTATGTATGTGTTTGTGTGTATATGTGTTTACCCCCTTGTCCTCCCAGCCTGTAGCAGCCTGACCTCAGACCTGGGGCTGGCTGCACCCTGCAGACCCCATGCTGATCTTTTCCAGCCGCTGCACCCTATCTGGCTCACTGAGATGGAGAGGGGGTGAAAGACAAAAGGAAAGAGGGTGGGGGAATTGAGGGAGTGAGAGATGGTGAGGAGGGAGAGCAATATTGATAGGGAGAAAGAGAGGGAGTGACGGGAAGGTAGAAAGAGAGGGAGAGACAGGAAGGGAGAGAGGGGGAGGATGAACTCAAAGACCCCAATATATATAGTAGGAAGAGAGACAGAGTGAGAAATGAAGAGGAGGAGTTGAGGGAGATGGAAGAGAGAAATAGGTGACACAGACCTGGGGAGAGTGAGAGGAGGGCAGACAGAAAGTAATGGAGTGAGGGAGGGCAGACAGAGAGAAATGGAGTGAGTGAAGGAGGGCAGACAGAAATAAATGGAGTGAGGGAGGGCAGACAGAAAGTAACGGAGTGAGGGAGGGCAGACAGAGAGAAATGGAGTGAGGGAGGGTAGACAGAAAGAAATGGAGTGAGGGAGGGCAGGCGGAAAGAAATGGAGTGAGGGAGGGCAGGCGGAAAGAAATGGAGTGAGGGAAAGGCAGGCATAAAGAAATGAAGTGAGGGAGGTTAGACTGAAATACATGGAGTGAGGGAGGGCAGACTGAAAGAAATGG
Source organism: Oncorhynchus nerka (assembly GCF_034236695.1). Lineage (NCBI taxonomy): Eukaryota > Metazoa > Chordata > Actinopteri > Salmoniformes > Salmonidae > Oncorhynchus > Oncorhynchus nerka. Next base: position 80,224,881 of record NC_088408.1, read on the forward strand.
CGTGATGGAGGGCAGACCGAAAGAAATGGAGTGAGGGAGGGCAGACAGAAAGAAATGGAGTAGTGAGGGAGGGCAGACAGAAAGAAATGGAGTGAGGGAGGGCAGACAGAAAGACATGGAGTGAGGGAGGGCAGACAGAAAGACATGGAGTGAGGGAGGGCAGACAGAAAGTAACGGAGTGAGGGAGGGCAGACAGAGAGAAATGGAGTGAGGGAGGGTAGACAGAAAGAAGTGGAGTGAGGGAGGGCAGGCGGAAAGAAATGGAGTGAGGGAGGGCAGACATAAAGAAATGGAGTGAGGGAGGGTAGACTGAAATACATGGAGTGAGGGAGGGCAGACTGAAAGAAATGGAGTGAGGGAGGGCAGACCGAAAGAAATGGAGCGAGGGAGGGCAGACAGAAAGAAATGGAGTGAGGGAGGGCAGACAGAAAGAAATGGAGTAGTGAGGGAGGGCAGACAGAAAGAAATGGAGTGAGGGAGGGCAGACAGAAAGACATGGAGTGAGGGAGGGTAGACAGAAAGACATGGAGTGAGGGAGAGCAGGGCAGACAGAAAGACATGGAGTGAGGGAGGGCAGACAGAAAGTAACGGAGTGAGGGAGGGCAGACAGAGAGAAATGGAGTGAGGGAGGGTAGACAGAAAGAAATGGAGTGAGGGAGGGCAGGCGGAAAGAAATGGAGTGAGGGAGGGCAGACATAAAGAAATGGAGTGAGGGAGGGTAGACTAAAATACATGGAGTGAGGGAGGGCAGACTGAAAGAAATGGAGTGAGGCAGGGCAGACAGAAAGAAATGGAGTGAGGGAGGGCAGACAGAAAGAAATGGTGTAGTGAGGGAGGGCAGACAGAAAGAAATGGAGTGAGGGAGGGCAGACAAAGACATGGAGTGAGGGAGGGTAGACAGAAAGATATGGAGTGAGGGAGGGTAGACAGAAAGACATGGAGTGAGGGAGGGCAGACAGACAGAAATAGAGTGAGGGAGGGTAGACAGAAAGAAATGGAGTGAGGGAGGGTAGACAGAAAGACATGGGAGTGAGGGAGGGTAGACAGAAAGACATGGAGTGAGGGAGAGCAGGGCAGACAGAAAGACATGGAGTGAGGGAGGGCAGACAGAAAGACATGGAGTGAGGGAGGGTAGACAGAAAGACATGGAGTGAGGGAGGGTAGACAGAAAGACATGGAGTGAGGGAGGGCAGACAGACAGAAATGGAGTGAGGGAGGGCAGACAGACAGAAATGGAGTGAGGGAGGGCAGACAAAGAAATGGAGTGAGGGAGGGTAGACAGAAAGACATGGAGTGAGGGAGGGTAGACAGAAAGACATGGAGTGAGGGAGGGTAGACAGAAAGACATGGAGTGAGGGAGAGCAGGGCAGACAGAAAGACATGGAGTGAGGGAGGGCAGACAGAAAGACATGGAGTGAGGGAGGGTAGACAGAAAGACATGGAGTGAGGGAGGGCAGACAGACAGAAATGGCGTGAGGGAGGGCAGACAGAAAGAAATGGCGTGAGGGAGGGTAGACAGAAAGACATGGAGTGAGGGAGGGTAGACAGAAAGACATGGAGTGAGGGAGAGCAAAGAATAGTCTTGCACATAGGTTCTGAGAGAGTTAGATAAGGCTGCACCAGCAGTCAACAATTCCACCATCAATCTCCTACCTAGCTCTCTCCCTCTGCTTTCCTCTCTTTTCTCTCTCCTTTTCTCTTTCTCCCACAATCCCTGTATTTGTAATAGACCCTATCCTGTACCGCCTTCTTTTCCCTCCCTCCCTCCCTCCCTCCCTCCCTCCCTCCCTCCCTCCCTCCCTCAGCACATAGACACACTGACTCGTGGCATATGGAACAGTATATCTGGGAGATTATTTTTTGTGCCTATTAAGCAGTCTCTTTTTTCCTGAAAAAGGAGAGAGAAAGGCAAACTGTTATTATTATGATATTTTACCAGCACTGAGCCCAGGTCAGGCCCATAGTGGCAGGAGACCTAGACCGTTGGTAGCCGGGAGGAGTGAGTTAGTTATTTTGTGCTCACCCCCTCCTGCTAAGCTCTTAAACCTGCTGCTTCTACACATCAAAAAATCAATAAAGCGTCTCTTTAAAAGCGGCCTGAGAAATAATGGATGAGAGAGACCGAAATGCAGATGGATACCTCCCATCGGTTACCTTTCCACCTCCGTTCTACCTCTTTTTACCCCCTCATCCTCTCTCTTCCTCCTCTCCCTCCCTCTTCTGCTACCCCCCTCTCTCTTCCTCCTCTACCTCTCCCTCCCTCTTCTGCTATCTCTCTCTCTCTCTCTCTCTCTCTCTCTCTCTCTCTCTCTCTCTCTCTCTCTCTCTTTCTCTCTTTCTCTCTCTCTCTCTCTCTTCTCTCTCTCTCTCTCTCTCTCTCTCTCTCTCTCTCTCTCTCTCTCTCTCTCTCTCTCTGTGTGTGTGCGCCTGGGAAGCATTTAAGGGGGCCAACCTGTAAAGTTAACACATTCAGTTTGTCCCCTATTAAAACGCTGTGTTCCAGCCTCCGCTGTGCTGAGGTCTATCTACTTATGAACCGTGATTTGTGTGCCAGGATTCAATTCCTTAAATTTGTCATTCGCTCCCTGTGGGATAGGGCCCTGTTTTTAATTAATTTATGTTGAATGACATTCGCTGTGTGTTTCTGTCTGTGTGTGGCGCTGACATTATTTGGGGTGTGTGTGGCAGTCGGCAACCCAGCAGGGTCTCATGGGTGCGGCCGGTGTGTGTGTGTGAGTGTTGTCTATGTGTGTGTGACCTACTGTGCTGTACTATGTTGTACTATGCTGTGTGGACGTTTCCTTTGTTCTGCTGTGTGTGTTGCTGGTCGTCGACTGCTCCATCCGGGGTTAACATTACCATTGTCTGCTACGCAATGTAGCGAGCCGCCCTGCAGAGAGAGAGAGCGCTATATTGAGTCTTGTTTCTCTGTGCTGTATGACAGTGCTCACAGTGTTTCTCTGTGCTGTATGACAGTGCTCATAGTGTTTCTCTGTGCTGTATGACAGTGCTCATAGTGTTTCTCTGTGCTGTATGACAGTGCTCACAGTGTTTCTCTGTGCTGTATGACAGTGCTCATAGTGTTTCTCTGTGCTGTATGACTGCTGTATGACAGTGCTCATAGTGTTTCTCTGTGCTGTATGACAGTGCTCATAGTGTTTCTCTGTGCTGTATGACAGTGCTCATAGTGTTTCTCTGTGCTGTATGACAGTGCTTATAGTATTTCTCTGTGCTGTATGACAGTGCTCATAGTGTTTCTCTGTGCTGTATGACAGTGCTCATAGTGTTTCTCTGTGCTGTATGACAGTGCTCATAGTATTTCTATGTGCTGTATGACAGTGCTCATAGTGTTTCTCTGTGCTGTATGACAGTGCTCATAGTGTTTCTCTGTGCTGTATGACAGTGCTCATAGTGTTTCTCTGTGCTGTATGACAGTGCTCATAGTGTTTCTCTGTGCTGTATGACAGTGCTCATAGTGTTTCTCTGTTCTGTATGACAGTGCTCATAGTGTTTCTCTGTGCTGTATGACAGTGCTCATAGTGTTTCTCTGTGCTGTATGACAGTGCTCATAGTGTTTCTCTGTGCTGTATGACTGCTGTATGACAGTGCTCATAGTGTTTCTCTGTGCTGTATGACAGTGCTCATAGTGTTTCTCTGTGCTGTATGACTGCTGTATGACAGTGCTCATAGTGTTTCTCTGTGCTGTATGACAGTGCTCATAGTGTTTCTCTGTGCTGTATGACAGTGCTCATAGTGTTTCTCTGTGCTGTATGACAGTGCTCATAGTGTTTCTCTGTGCTGTATGACAGTGCTCATAGTGTTTCTCTGTGCTGTATGACAGTGCTCATAGTGTTTTCTCTGTTCTGTAGTGTTTCTCTGTGCTGTATGACAGTGCTCATAGTGTTTCTCTGTGCTGTATGACAGTGCGCATAGTGTTTCTCTGTGCTGTATGACAGTGCTCATAGTGTTTCTCTGTGCTGTATGACTGCTGTATGACAGTGCTCATAGTGTTTCTCTGTGCTGTATGACAGTGCTCATAGTGTTTCTCTGTGCTGTATGACAGTGCTCATAGTGTTTCTCTGTGCTGTATGACTGCTGTATGACAGTGCTCATAGTGTTTCTCTGTGCTGTATGACAGTGCTCATAGTGTTTCTCTGTGCTGTATGACAGTGCTCATAGTGTTTCTCTGTGCTGTATGACAGTGCTCATAGTGTTTCTCTGTTCTGTATGACAGTGCTCATAGTGTCTGTTGTTTGAGCTCCATGGTACATCACCAGCTGATGGACACTTGCTGCATATCGTGGGGAACCAGTCCCCCACAACCTCCTATGGTGTTGTGCACTGCACAGATTCTATGTGAGCGTGTGTCTCTCACAGTGGTTTATCTACATTGAAATGTGGCTGTCTGTGTGTGTGCTTGTGAGTATGTGTGTACGTGTACGTCGTGTGCGTTGTGACTTCAGCGAGTCCACAGTGCCTTATCGACAGGTTTATGAGTCCTTTTCAGTGTGTTGTTCTCAGAAGGCGAATTAAGATGCAGAGTCACTGATAGACTGAGTCATCCTGACAGCAGCAGGGAGGGAGAGGGCTGAACGACTGTACACACTGATCCCCATCTATTGATCTTTATTTCCCCTATTACTCTCACTCTCTAGCTCTCTCTCTCTCTCTCTCTCTCTCTCTCTCTCTCTCTCGCTTTTTACGTTCGTTACAATGAAGTCATTTTTGTGCTTTTAATGATGCAACTATTGGGCCTATAAAAGTATTTTAAAATAAAACATCTCTCACACACCAGCCTGCTGTCCTCAATCCCACCTGGCCCATGCACAATGAGAACATCATGAGAGGTGGTGGTGTGATTCAGTGTATTGGACCAGTCAGCCCAGTAGCAGCAGCAGTATATAGCAGCAGCAGTATATAGCAGTAGCAGTATATAGCAGCAGTATATAGCAGCAGTTTATAGCAGCAGTTTATAGCAGCAGCAGTATATAGCAGCAGTATATAGCAGCAGTATATAGCAGCAGTTTATAGCAGCAGTATATAGCAGCAGTATATAGCAGCAGTATATAGCAGCAGCAGTATATAGCAGCAGCAGTCAATAGCAGAAGCAGTATATAGCAGCAGTAAATAGCAGCAGCAGTATATAGCAGTATATATCAGCAGTATATAGCAGCAGTATATAGCAGCAGTATATAGCAGCAGCAGTATATAGCAGCAGTATATAGCAGCAGTTTATAGCAGCAGTATATAGCAGCAGTTTATAGCAGCAGTATATAGCAGCAGTAAATAGCAGCAGTATATAGCAGCAGTATATAGCAGCAGTATATAGCAGCAGCAGTATATAGCAGCAGTATATAGCAGCAGTAAATAGCAGCAGCAGTATATAGCAGAAGCAGTATATAGCAGCAGTAAATAGCAGCAGTTTATAGCAGCAGCAGTATATAGCAGCAGTATATAGCAGCAGTATATAGCAGCAGTAAATAGCAGCAGCAGTATATAGCAGAAGCAGTATATAGCAGCAGTAAATAGCAGCAGCAGTATATAGCAGCAGCAGTATATAGCAGTAGCAGTATATAGCAGCAGCAGTAAATAGCAGAAGCAGTATATAGCAGCAGTTTATAGCAGCAGCAGTATATAGCAGCAGCAGTATATAGCAGTAGCAGTATATAGCAGTAGCAGTATATAGCAGCAGCAGTATATAGCAGCAGCAGTATATAGCAGCAGCAGTCAATAGCAGCAGTATATAGCAGCAGCAGTAAATAGCAGCAGTATATAGCAGCAGTAAATAGCAGCAGTAAATAGCAGCAGTAAATAGCAGCAGCAGTATATAGCAGCAGCAGTATATAGCAGCAGTATATAGCAGCAGTATATAGCAGGAGCAGTATATAGCAGTAGCAGTATATAGCAGCAGCAGTAAATAGCAGCAGTATATAGCAGCAGCAGTAAATAGCAGTAGCAGTATATAGCAGCAGTAAATAGCAGTAGCAGTATATAGCAGCAGCAGTAAATAGCAGAAGCAGTATATAGCAGCAGCAGTAAATAGCAGCAGTATATAGCAGCAGCAGTAAATAGCAGCAGTAAGTAAATAGCAGCAGCAGTAAATAGCAGCAGCAGTAAATAGCAGCAGCAGTATATAGCAGCAGCAGTATATAGCAGCAGCAGTATATAGCAGCAGCAGTATATAGCAGCAGTATATAGCAGCAGCAGTATATAGCAGCAGCAGGATATAGCAGCAGCAGTATAAAGCAGCAGTAAATAGCAGCAGCAGTAAATAGCAGCAGCAGTATATAGCAGCAGTATATAGCAGCAGCAGTATATAGCAGCAGTAAATAGCAGCAGCAGTAAATAGCAGCAGCAGTATATAGCAGCAGTATATAGCAGCAGCAGTATATAGCAGCAGTAAATAGCAGCAGCAGTAAATAGCAGCAGCAGTATATAGCAGCAGCAGTATATAGCAGCAGTAAATAGCAGCAGCAGTATATAGCAGCAGCAGTATATAGCAGCAGTAAATAGCAGCAGCAGTATATAGCAGCAGCAGTATATAGCAGCAGCAGTATATAGCAGCAGTAAATAGCAGCAGCAGGATATAGCAGCAGCAGTATAAAGCAGCAGTAAATAGCAGCAGCAGTAAATAGCAGCAGTATATAGCAGCAGCAGTATATAGCAGCAGCAGTATGTAGCAGCAGTAAATAGCAGCAGTATATAGCAGCAGCAGTATATAGCAGCAGTATATAGCAGCAGCAGTATATAGCAGCAGCAGTATATAGCAGCAGCAGTATATAGCAGCAGTATATAGCAGCAGCAGTATATAGCAGCAGCAGTATATAGCAGCAGCAGTCAATAGCAGCAGCAGTATATAGCAGCAGCAGTACATAGTGGCAGCAGTCAATAGCGGCAGCAGTCAATAGCAGCAGTAGTATATAGCAGCAGCAGTACATAGCAGTAGCAGTATATAGCAGCAGCAGTATATAGCAGCAGTATATAGCAGCAGCAGTATATAGCAGCAGTAAATAGCAGCAGCAGTATATAGCAGCAGTCAATAGCAGCAGCAGTATATAGCAGCAGCAGTACATAGCAGTAGCAGTATATAGCAGCAGCAGTATATAGCAGCAGTATATAGCAGCAGCAGTATATAGCAGCAGCAGTATATAGCAGCAGCAGGATATAGCAGCAGCAGTATAAAGCAGCAGTAAATAGCAGCAGCAGTAAATAGCAGCAGCAGTATATAGCAGCAGCAGTATATAGCAGCAGTAAATAGCAGCAGCAGTATATAGCAGCAGTATATAGCAGCAGCAGTATATAGCAGCAGCAGTAAATAGCAGCAGCAGTATATAGCAGCAGCAGTATATAGCAGCAGCAGTATATAGCAGCAGCAGTATATAGCAGCAGCAGTAAATAGCAGCAGCAGTAAATAGCAGCAGCAGTATATAGCAGCAGCAGTATATAGCAGCAGCAATATATAGCAGCAGTATATAGCAGCAGCAGTAAATAGCAGCAGCAGTATATAGCAGCAGCAGTATATAGCAGCAGCAGTATATAGCAGCAGCAGTATATAGCAGCAGCAGTATATAGCAGCAGCAGTATATAGCAGCAGCAGTATATAGCAGCAGTAAATAGCAGCAGCAGTATATAGCAGCAGCAGTATAAAGCAGCAGTAAATAGCAGCAGCAGTAAATAGCAGCAGCAGTATATAGCAGCAGTATATAGCAGCAGCAGTATGTAGCAGCAGTAAATAGCAGCAGTATATAGCAGCAGCAGTATATAGCAGCAGTAAATAGCAGCAGCAGTATATAGCAGCAGCAGTAAATAGCAGCAGCAGTATATAGCAGCTGCAGTCAATAGCAGCAGTATATAGCAGCAGCAGTAAATAGCAGCAGTATATAGCAGCAGTAAATAGCAGCAGCAGTATATAGCAGCAGCAGTATATAGCAGCAGCAGTAAATAGCAGAAGCAGTATATAGCAGCAGCAGTAAATAGCAGCAGTATATAGCAGCAGCAGTAAATAGCAGCAGTAAATAGCAGCAGTATATAGCAGCAGTAAATAGCAGCAGTAAATAGCAGCAGCAGTATATAGCAGTAGCAGTATATAGCAGCAGCAGTATATAGCAGCAGCAGTATATAGCAGCAGTATATAGCAGCAGCAGGATATAGCAGCAGCAGTATAAAGCAGCAGTAAATAGCAGCAGCAGTAAATAGCAGCAGCAGTATATAGCAGCAGTATATAGCAGCAGCAGTATATAGCAGCAGTATATAGCAGCAGTATATAGCAGCAGCAGTATATAGCAGCAGTAAATAGCAGCAGCAGTAAATAGCAGCAGCAGTATATAGCAGCAGCAGTAAATAGCAGCAGCAGTATATAGCAGCAGCAGTATAAAGCAGCAGTAAATAGCAGCAGCAGTAAATAGCAGCAGCAGTATATAGCAGCAGTATATAGCAGCAGCAGTATATAGCAGCAGCAGTATATAGCGGCAGCAGTATATAGCAGCAGCAGTCAATAGCAGCAGCAGTATATAGCAGCAGCAGTACATAGTGGCAGCAGTCAATAGCAGCAGCAGTATATAGCAGCAGTAAATAGCAGCAGCAGTATATAGCAGCAGCAGTATATAGCAGCAGTCAATAGCAGCAGCAGTATATAGCAGCAGCAGTACATAGCAGCAGCAGTATATAGTGTCAGCAGTCAATAGCGGCAGCAGTCAATAGCAGCAGCAGTATATAGCAGCAGCAGGATATAGCAGGATATAGCAGGATATAGCAGCAGCAGTATATAGCAGCAGCAGTATATAGCAGCAGCAGTCAATAGCAGCAGCAGTATATAGCAGCAGCAGTAGCAGCAGTAATAGCAGCAGCAGTATAAAGCAGCAGTATATAGCAGCAGCAGTCAATAGCAGCAGCAGTCAATAGCAGCAGCAGGATATAGCAGCAGTAAATAGCAGCAGCAGTATATAGCAGCAGCAGTATATAGCAGCAGCAGGATATAGCAGCAGTAAATAGCAGCAGCAGTAAATAGCGGCAGCAGGATATAGCAGCAGCAGTATATAGCAGCAGCAGGATATAGCAGCAGCAGTAAATAGCAGCAGCAGTATATAGCGGCAGCAGTATATAGCAGCAGTATATAGCAGCAGCAGTATATAGCAGCAGCAGTATATAGCAGCAGCAGTCAATAGCAGCAGTATATAGCAGCAGCAGTAAATATAGCAGTATATAGCAGCAGTAAATAGCAGCAGTAAATAGCAGCAGCAGTATATAGCAGCAGCAGTATATAGCAGCAGCAGTATATAGCAGCAGTATATAGCAGGAGCAGTATATAGCAGTAGCAGTATATAGCAGCAGCATTAAATAGCAGAAGCAGTATATAGCAGCAGCAGTAAATAGCAGCAGTATATAGCAGCAGCAGTAAATAGCAGTAGCAGTATATAGCAGCAGCAGTATATAGCAGTAGCAGTATATAGCAGCAGCAGTAAATAGCAGAAGCAGTATATAGCAGCAGCAGTAAATAGCAGCAGTATATAGCAGCAGCAGTAAATAGCAGCAGTAAATAGCAGCAGTATATAGCAGCAGTAAATAGCAGCAGTAAATAGCAGCAGCAGTATATAGCAGTAGCAGTATATAGCAGCAGCAGTATATAGCAGCAGCAGTATATAGCAGCAGTATATAGCAGCAGCAGTATATAGCAGCAGCAGGATATAGCAGCAGCAGTATAAAGCAGCAGTAAATAGCAGCAGCAGTAAATAGCAGCAGCAGTATATAGCAGCAGTATATAGCAGCAGCAGTATATAGCAGCAGTAAATAGCAGCAGCAGTAAATAGCAGCAGCAGTATATAGCAGCAGTATATAGCAGCAGCAGTATATAGCAGCAGTAAATAGCAGCAGCAGTAAATAGCAGCAGCAGTATATAGCAGCAGCAGTATATAGCAGCAGTAAATAGCAGCAGCAGTATATAGCAGCAGCAGTATATAGCAGCAGTAAATAGCAGCAGTATATAGCAGCAGCAGTATATAGCAGCAGCAGTATATAGCAGCAGTAAATAGCAGCAGCAGGATATAGCAGCAGCAGTATAAAGCAGCAGTAAATAGCAGCAGCAGTAAATAGCAGCAGCAGTATATAGCAGCAGCAGTATATAGCAGCAGCAGTATGTAGCAGCAGTAAATAGCAGCAGTATATAGCAGCAGCAGTATATAGCAGCAGTATATAGCAGCAGCAGTATATAGCAGCAGCAGTATATAGCAGCAGCAGTCAATAGCAGCAGCAGTATATAGCAGCAGCAGTACAAGTGGCAGCAGTCAGCGGCAGTATCAATAGCAGCAGTAGTATATAGCAGCAGCAGTATATAGCAGCAGTAAATAGCAGCAGCAGTATATAGCAGCAGTCAATAGCAGCAGCAGTATATAGCAGCAGCAGTACATAGCAGCAGCAGTATATAGCAGCAGCAGTATATAGCAGCAGTATATAGCAGCAGCAGTATATAGCAGCAGCAGTATATAGCAGCAGCAGTATATAGCAGCAGCAGTATAAAGCAGCAGTAAATAGCAGCAGCAGTAAATAGCAGCAGCAGTATATAGCAGCAGCAGTATATAGCAGCAGTAAATAGCAGCAGCAGTATATAGCAAGTATATAAGCAGCAGTATATAGCAGCAGTAAATAGCAGCAGCAGTATATAGCAGCAGCAGTATATAGCAGCAGCAGTATATAGCAGCAGCAGTATATAGCAGCAGTAAATAGCAGCAGCAGTAAATAGCAGCAGCAGTATATAGCAGCAGCAGTATATAGCAGCAGCAATATATAGCAGCAGTATATAGCAGCAGTATATAGCAGCAGCAGTAAATAGCAGCAGCAGTATATAGCAGCAGTATATAGCAGCAGCAGTATATAGCAGCAGTAAATAGCAGCAGCAGTATATAGCAGCAGCAGTATATAGCAGCAGTAAATAGCAGCAGCAGGATATAGCAGCAGCAGTATAAAGCAGCAGTAAATAGCAGCAGCAGTAAATAGCAGCAGCAGTATATAGCAGCAGTATATAGCAGCAGCAGTATGTAGCAGCAGTAAATAGCAGCAGTATATAGCAGCAGCAGTATATAGCAGCAGTAAATAGCAGCAGCAGTATATAGCAGCAGCAGTAAATAGCAGCAGCAGTATATAGCAGCTGCAGTCAATAGCAGCAGTATATAGCAGCAGCAGTAAATAGCAGCAGTATATAGCAGCAGTAAATAGCAGCAGCAGTATATAGCAGCAGCAGTATATAGCAGCAGCAGTAAATAGCAGAAGCAGTATATAGCAGCAGCAGTAAATAGCAGCAGTATATAGCAGCAGCAGTATATAGCAGCAGCAGGATATAGCAGCAGCAGTATAAAGCAGCAGTAAATAGCAGCAGCAGTAAATAGCAGCAGCAGTATATAGCAGCAGTATATAGCAGCAGCAGTATATAGCAGCAGTATATAGCAGCAGTATATAGCAGCAGCAGTATATAGCAGCAGTAAATAGCAGCAGCAGTAAATAGCAGCAGCAGTATATAGCAGCAGCAGTAAATAGCAGCAGCAGTAAATAGCAGCAGCAGTATATAGCAGCAGCAGTATAAAGCAGCAGTAAATAGCAGCAGCAGTAAATAGCAGCAGCAGTATATAGCAGCAGTATATAGCAGCAGCAGTATATAGCAGCAGCAGTATATAGCGGCAGCAGTATATAGCAGCAGCAGTCAATAGCAGCAGCAGTATATAGCAGCAGCAGTACATAGTGGCAGCAGTCAATAGCGGCAGCAGTCAATAGCAGCAGCAGTATATAGCAGCAGTAAATAGCAGCAGCAGTATATAGCAGCAGCAGTATATAGCAGCAGTCAATAGCAGCAGCAGTATATAGCAGCAGCAGTACATAGCAGCAGCAGTATATAGTGTCAGCAGTCAATAGCGGCAGCAGTAAATAGCAGCAGCAGTATATAGCAGCAGCAGGATATAGCAGGATATAGCAGGATATAGCAGCAGCAGTATATAGCAGCAGTATATAGCAGCAGCAGTATAAAGCAGCAGTATATAGCAGCAGCAGGATATAGCAGCAGTATATAGCAGCAGCAGTATAAAGCAGCAGTAAATAGCAGCAGCAGTCAATAGCAGCAGCAGTCAATAGCAGTAGCAGGATATAGCAGCAGTAAATAGCAGCAGCAGTATATAGCGGCAGCAGTATATAGCAGCAGCAGGATATAGCAGCAGTAAATAGCAGCAGCAGTATATAGCGGCAGCAGTATATAGCAGCAGCAGCAGTATATAGCAGCAGCAGGATATAGCAGCAGTAAATAGCAGCAGCAGTATATAGCGGCAGCAGTATATAGCAGCAGTATATAGCAGCAGCAGGATATAGCAGCAGCAGTATATAGCAGCAGCAGTCAATAGCAGCAGTATATAGCAGCAGCAGTAAATAGCAGCAGTATATAGCAGCAGTAAATAGCAGCAGTAAATAGCAGCAGCAGCAGCAGCATATAGCAGCAGCAGTATATAGCAGCAGCAGTATATAGCAGCAGTATATAGCAGGAGCAGTATATAGCAGCAGCAGTATATAGCAGCAGCAGTAAATAGCAGAAGCAGTATATAGCAGCAGCAGTAAATAGCAGCAGTATATAGCAGCAGCAGTAAATAGCAGTAGCAGTATATAGCAGCAGCAGTATATAGCAGTAGCAGTATATAGCAGCAGCAGTAAATAGCAGAAGCAGTATATAGCAGCAGCAGTAAATAGCAGCAGTATATAGCAGCAGCAGTAAATAGCAGCAGTAAATAGCAGCAGTATATAGCAGCAGTAAATAGCAGCAGTAAATAGCAGCAGCAGTATATAGCAGTAGCAGTATATAGCAGCAGCAGTATATAGCAGCAGCAGTATATAGCAGCAGTATATAGCAGCAGCAGTATATAGCAGCAGCAGGATATAGCAGCAGCAGTATAAAGCAGCAGTAAATAGCAGCAGCAGTAAATAGCAGCAGCAGTATATAGCAGCAGTATATAGCAGCAGCAGTATATAGCAGCAGCAGTAAATAGCAGCAGCAGTAAATAGCAGCAGCAGTATATAGCAGCAGTAAATAGCAGCAGCAGTATATAGCAGCAGTAAATAGCAGCAGCAGTAAATAGCAGCAGCAGTATATAGCAGCAGCAGTATATAGCAGCAGTAAATAGCAGCAGCAGTATATAGCAGCAGCAGTATATAGCAGCAGTAAATAGCAGCAGCAGTATATAGCAGCAGCAGTATATAGCAGCAGTAAATAGCAGCAGCAGGATATAGCAGCAGCAGTATAAAGCAGCAGTAAATAGCAGCAGCAGTAAATAGCAGCAGCAGTATATAGCAGCAGTATATAGCAGCAGCAGTATATAGCAGCAGCAGTATGTAGCAGCAGTAAATAGCAGCAGTATATAGCAGCAGCAGTATATAGCAGCAGTATATAGCAGCAGCAGTATATAGCAGCAGCAGTCAATAGCAGCAGCAGTATATAGCAGCAGCAGTATATAGCAGCAGCAGTCAATAGCAGCAGCAGTATATAGCAGCAGCAGTACATAGTGGCAGCAGTCAATAGCAGCAGCAGTATATAGCAGCAGCAGTACATAGTGGCAGCAGTCAATAGCAGCAGTAGTATATAGCAGCAGCAGTATATAGCAGCAGTAAATAGCAGCAGCAGTATATAGCAGCAGTCAATGGCAGCAGCAGTATATAGCAGCAGCAGTACATAGCAGTAGCAGTATATAGCAGCAGCAGTATATAGCAGCAGTATATAGCAGCAGCAGTATATAGCAGCAGCAGTATATAGCAGCAGCAGGATATAGCAGCAGCAGTATAAAGCAGCAGTAAATAGCAGCAGCAGTAAATAGCAGCAGCAGTATATAGCAGCAGCAGTATATAGCAGCAGTAAATAGCAGCAGCAGTATATAGCAGCAGTATATAGCAGCAGCAGTATATAGCAGCAGTAAATAGCAGCAGCAGTATATAGCAGCAGCAGTATATAGCAGCAGCAGTATATAGCAGCAGCAGTATATAGCAGCAGTAAATAGCAGCAGCAGTATATAGCAGCAGCAGTATATAGCAGCAGCAATATATAGCAGCAGTATATAGCAGCAGCAGTATATAGCAGCAGCAGTAAATAGCAGCAGCAGTATATAGCAGCAGCAGTATATAGCAGCAGCAGTATATAGCAGCAGTAAATAGCAGCAGCAGTATATAGCAGCAGCAGTATATAGCAGCAGTAAATAGCAGCAGCAGGATATAGCAGCAGCAGTATAAAGCAGCAGTAAATAGCAGCAGCAGTAAATAGCAGCAGCAGTATATAGCAGCAGTATATAGCAGCAGCAGTATGTAGCAGCAGTAAATAGCAGCAGTATATAGCAGCAGCAGTATATAGCAGCAGTAAATAGCAGCAGCAGTATATAGCAGCAGCAGTAAATAGCAGCAGCAGTATATAGCAGCTGCAGTCATAAAGCAGCAGTATATAGCAGCAGCAGTAAATAGCAGTATATAGCAGCAGTAAATAGCAGCAGCAGTATATAGCAGCAGCAGTATATAGCAGCAGCAGTAAATAGCAGAAGCAGTATATAGCAGCAGCAGTAAATAGCAGCAGTATATAGCAGCAGCAGTACATAGCAGCAGTAAATAGCAGCAGTATATAGCAGCAGTAAATAGCAGCAGTAAATAGCAGCAGCAGTATATAGCAGTAGCAGTATATAGCAGCAGCAGTATATAGCAGCAGCAGTATATAGCAGCAGTATATAGCAGCAGCAGGATATAGCAGCAGCAGTATAAAGCAGCAGTAAATAGCAGCAGCAGTAAATAGCAGCAGCAGTATATAGCAGCAGTATATAGCAGCAGCAGTATATAGCAGCAGTATATAGCAGCAGTATATAGCAGCAGCAGTATATAGCAGCAGTAAATAGCAGCAGCAGTAAATAGCAGCAGCAGTATATAGCAGCAGCAGTAAATAGCAGCAGCAGTAAATAGCAGCAGCAGTATATAGCAGCAGCAGTATATAGCAGCAGTATATAGCAGCAGCAGTATAAAGCAGCAGTAAATAGCAGCAGCAGTAAATAGCAGCAGCAGTATATAGCAGCAGTATATAGCAGCAGCAGTATATAGCAGCAGCAGTATATAGCGGCAGCAGTATATAGCAGCAGCAGTCAATAGCAGCAGCAGTATATAGCAGCAGCAGTACATAGTGGCAGCAGTCAATAGCGGCAGCAGTCAATAGCAGCAGCAGTATATAGCAGCAGTAAATAGCAGCAGCAGTATATAGCAGCAGCAGTATATAGCAGCAGTCAATAGCAGCAGCAGTATATAGCAGCAGCAGTACATAGCAGCAGCAGTATATAGTGTCAGCAGTCAATAGCGGCAGCAGTAAATAGCAGCAGCAGTATATAGCAGCAGCAGGATATAGCAGGATATAGCAGGATATAGCAGCAGCAGTATATAGCAGCAGCAGTATATAGCAGCAGCAGTCAATCGCGGCAGCAGTATATAGCAGCAGCAGTATATAGCAGCAGTATATAGCAGCAGCAGTATAAAGCAGCAGTATATAGCAGCAGCAGTCAATAGCAGCAGCAGTCAATAGCAGTAGCAGGATATAGCAGCAGTAAATAGCAGCAGCAGTATATAGCGGCAGCAGTATATAGCAGCAGCAGGATATAGCAGCAGTAAATAGCAGCAGCAGTATATAGCGGCAGCAGTATATAGCAGCAGCAGCAGTATATAGCAGCAGCAGGATATAGCAGCAGTAAATAGCAGCAGCAGTATATAGCGGCAGCAGTATATAGCAGCAGTATATAGCAGCAGCAGGATATAGCAGCAGCAGTATATAGCAGCAGCAGTCAATAGCAGTAGCAGTATATAGCAGCAGCAGTATATAGCAGCAGCAGTCAATAGCAGCAGTATATAGCAGCAGCAGTAAATAGCAGCAGTATATAGCAGCAGTAAATAGCAGCAGTAAATAGCAGCAGTAAATAGCAGCAGCAGTATATAGCAGCAGCAGTATATAGCAGCAGCAGTATATAGCAGCAGTATATAGCAGGAGCAGTATATAGCAGTAGCAGTATATAGCAGCAGCAGTAAATAGCAGAAGCAGTATATAGCAGCAGCAGTAAATAGCAGCAGTATATAGCAGCAGCAGTAAATAGCAGTAGCAGTATATAGCAGCAGCAGTATATAGCAGCAGCAGTATATAGCAGCAGCAGTAAATAGCAGAAGCAGTATATAGCAGCAGCAGTAAATAGCAGCAGTATATAGCAGCAGCAGTAAATAGCAGCAGTAAATAGCAGCAGTATATAGCAGCAGTAAATAGCAGCAGTAAATAGCAGCAGCAGTATATAGCAGTAGCAGTATATAGCAGCAGCAGTATATAGCAGCAGCAGTATATAGCAGCAGTATATAGCAGCAGCAGTATATAGCAGCAGCAGGATATAGCAGCAGCAGTATAAAGCAGCAGTAAATAGCAGCAGCAGTAAATAGCAGCAGCAGTATATAGCAGCAGTATATAGCAGCAGCAGTATATAGCAGCAGTAAATAGCAGCAGCAGTAAATAGCAGCAGCAGTATATAGCAGCAGTATATAGCAGCAGCAGTATATAGCAGCAGTAAATAGCAGCAGCAGTAAATAGCAGCAGTATATAGCAGCAGCAGTATATAGCAGCAGTAAATAGCAGCAGCAGTATATAGCAGCAGCAGTATATAGCAGCAGTAAATAGCAGCAGCAGTATATAGCAGCAGCAGTATATAGCAGCAGCAGTATATAGCAGCAGTAAATAGCAGCAGCAGGATATAGCAGCAGCAGTATAAAGCAGCAGTAAATAGCAGCAGCAGTAAATAGCAGCAGCAGTATATAGCAGCAGTATATAGCAGCAGCAGTATATAGCAGCAGCAGTATGTAGCAGCAGTAAATAGCAGCAGTATATAGCAGCAGCAGTATATAGCAGCAGTATATAGCAGCAGCAGTATATAGCAGCAGCAGTATATAGCAGCAGCAGTCAATAGCAGCAGCAGTATATAGCAGCAGCAGTACATAGTGGCAGCAGTCAATAGCGGCAGCAGTCAATAGCAGCAGTAGTATATAGCAGCAGCAGTATATAGCAGCAGTAAATAGCAGCAGCAGTATATAGCAGCAGTCAATAGCAGCAGCAGTATATAGCAGCAGCAGTACATAGCAGTAGCAGTATATAGCAGCAGCAGTATATAGCAGCAGTATATAGCAGCAGCAGTATATAGCAGCAGCAGTATATAGCAGCAGCAGGATATAGCAGCAGCAGTATAAAGCAGCAGTAAATAGCAGCAGCAGTAAATAGCAGCAGCAGTATATAGCAGCAGCAGTATATAGCAGCAGTAAATAGCAGCAGCAGTATATAGCAGCAGTATATAGCAGCAGCAGTATATAGCAGCAGTAAATAGCAGCAGCAGTATATAGCAGCAGCAGTATATAGCAGCAGCAGTATATAGCAGCAGTAAATAGCAGCAGCAGTAAATAGCAGCAGCAGTATATAGCAGCAGCAGTATATAGCAGCAGCAATATATAGCAGCAGTATATAGCAGCAGCAGTATATAGCAGCAGCAGTAAATAGCAGCAGCAGTATATAGCAGCAGCAGTATATAGCAGCAGCAGTATATAGCAGCAGTAAATAGCAGCAGCAGTATATAGCAGCAGCAGTATATAGCAGCAGCAGTATATAGCAGCAGTAAATAGCAGCAGCAGGATATAGCAGCAGCAGTATAAAGCAGCAGTAAATAGCAGCAGCAGTAAATAGCAGCAGCAGTATATAGCAGCAGTATATAGCAGCAGCAGTATGTAGCAGCAGTAAATAGCAGCAGTATATAGCAGCAGCAGTATATAGCAGCAGTAAATAGCAGCAGCAGTATATAGCAGCAGCAGTAAATAGCAGCAGCAGTATATAGCAGCTGCAGTAAATAGCAGCAGTATATAGCAGCAGCAGTAAATAGCAGCAGTATATAGCAGCAGTAAATAGCAGCAGCAGTATATAGCAGCAGCAGTATATAGCAGCAGTAAATAGCAGCAGTAAATAGCAGCAGCAGTATAAAGCAGCAGCAGTATATAGCAGCAGCAGTAAATAGCAGCAGTAAATAGCAGCAGTATATAGCAGCAGTAAAAGCAGCAGTAAATAGCAGCAGCAGTATATAGCAGTAGCAGTATATAGCAGCAGCAGTATATAGCAGCAGCAGTATATAGCAGTATATAGCAGCAGCAGGATATAGCAGCAGCAGTATAAAGCAGCAGTAAATAGCAGCAGCAGTAAATAGCAGCAGCAGTATATAGCAGCAGTATATAGCAGCAGCAGTATATAGCAGCAGTATATAGCAGCAGCAGTATAAAGCAGCAGTAAATAGCAGCAGCAGTAAATAGCAGCAGCAGTATATAGCAGCAGCAGTAAATAGCAGCAGCAGTATATAGCAGCAGCAGTATATAGCAGCAGCAGTAAATAGCAGCAGCAGTATATAGCAGCAGTAAATAGCAGCAGCAGTATATAGCAGCAGCAGTATATAGCAGCAGCAGTAAATAGCAGCAGCAGTAAATAGCAGCAGCAGTATATAGCAGCAGCAGTAAATAGCAGCAGCAGTATATAGCAGCAGTATATAGCAGCAGCAGTATATAGCAGCAGCAGTATATAGCGGCAGCAGTATATAGCAGCAGCAGTCAATAGCAGCAGCAGTATATAGCAGCAGCAGTACATAGCAGCAGCAGTATATAGTGTCAGCAGTCAATAGCGGCAGCAGTATATAGCAGCAGTAAATAGCAGCAGCAGTATATAGCAGCAGCAGTATATAGCAGCAGTCAATAGCAGCAGCAGTATATAGCAGCAGCAGTACATAGCAGCAGCAGTATATAGTGTCAGCAGTCAATAGCGGCAGCAGTAAATAGCAGCAGCAGTATAAAGCAGCAGGATATAGCAGCAGCAGGATATAGCAGGATATAGCAGCAGCAGTATAAGCAGCAGCAGTATATAGCAGCAGCAGTCAATAGCAGCAGCAGTCAATAGCAGTAGCAGTATATAGCAGCAGTATATAGCAGCAGCAGTATAGCGGCAGCAGTATATAGCAGCAGCAGGATATAGCAGCAGTCAATAGCAGCAGCAGGATATAGCAGCAGTAAATAGGCAGCAGTATATAGCAGCAGCAGCAGTATATAGCAGCAGCAGGATATAGCAGCAGTAAATAGCAGCAGCAGTATATAGCGGCAGCAGTATATAGCAGCAGCAGCAGTATATAGCAGCAGCAGGATATAGCAGCAGTAAATAGCAGCAGCAGTATATAGCGGCAGCAGTATATAGCAGCAGTATATAGCAGCAGCAGGATATAGCAGCAGCAGTATATAGCAGCAGCAGTCAATAGCAGTAGCAGGATATAGCAGCAGTAAATAGCAGCAGCAGTATATAGCGGCAGCAGTATATAGCAGCAGCAGCAGTATATAGCAGCAGTAAATAGCAGCAGCAGTATATAGCGGCAGCAGTATATAGCAGCAGCAGCAGTATATAGCAGCAGTAAATAGCAGCAGCAGCAGTATATAGCGGCAGCAGGATATAGCAGCAGCAGCAGTATATAGCAGCAGCAGGATATAGCAGCAGTAAATAGCAGCAGCAGTATATAGCAGCAGCAGTCAATAGCAGCAGCAGTCAATAGCAGTAGCAGGATATAGCAGCAGTAAATAGCAGCAGCAGTATATAGCGGCAGCAGTATATAGCAGCAGCAGCAGTATATAGCAGCAGCAGGATATAGCAGCAGTAAATAGCAGCAGCAGTATATAGCGGCAGCAGTATATAGCAGCAGCAGCAGTATATAGCAGCAGCAGGATATAGCAGCAGTAAATAGCAGCAGCAGTATATAGCGGCAGCAGTATATAGCAGCAGCAGCAGTATATAGCAGCAGCAGGATATAGCAGCAGTAAATAGCAGCAGCAGTATATAGCAGCAGTATATAGCAGCAGCAGTCAATAGCAGCAGCAGTCAATAGCAGTAGCAGGATATAGCAGCAGTAAATAGCAGCAGCAGTATATAGCGGCAGCAGTATATAGCAGCAGCAGCAGTATATAGCAGCAGCAGGATATAGCAGCAGTAAATAGCAGCAGCAGTATATAGCGGCAGCAGTATATAGCAGCAGCAGCAGTATATAGCAGCAGCAGGATATAGCAGCAGTAAATAGCAGCAGCAGTATATAGCAGCAGCAGTCAATAGCAGCAGCAGTCAATAGCAGTAGCAGGATATAGCAGCAGTAAATAGCAGCAGCAGTATATAGCGGCAGCAGTATATAGCAGCAGCAGCAGTATATAGCAGCAGCAGGATATAGCAGCAGTAAATAGCAGCAGCAGTATATAGCGGCAGCAGTATATAGCAGCAGCAGCAGTATATAGCAGCAGCAGGATATAGCAGCAGTAAATAGCAGCAGCAGTATATAGCGGCAGCAGTATATAGCAGCAGCAGTATATAGCAGCAGTAAATAGCAGCAGCAGTATATAGCAGCAGCAGGATATAGCAGCAGCTGTATAAAGCAGCAGGATATAGCAGCAGCAGGATATAGCAGCAACAGTATATAGCAGCAGCAGGATATAGCAGCAGCAGGATATAGCAGTAGCAGGATATAGCAACAGCAGGATATAGCAGCAGCAGTATATTGCATCAGTAAATAGCATATAGCAGCAGCAGTATAAAGCAGCTGCAGTATACAGCAGCAGCAGTATATAGCAGCCGCAGTAAATAGCAGCAGCAGTATATAGCAGCAGCAGCATATAGCAGCAGCAGTATATAGCAGCCGCAGTAAATAGCAGCAGCAGTATATAGCAGCAGGATATAGCAGCAGCAGGATATAGCAGCAGGATAAGGCTTATAGCAGCAGCAGTATATAGCATATAGCAGCAGCAGGATATAGCAGCAGTATATAGCATATAGCAGCAGCAGCATATAGCAGCAGCAGGATATAGCAGCAGAGGCAGTAATTGGAACTGGTCTATTGATTTATTGGCAAGCAGGATAATGTGGTGTTAGGGTTCTCTCCCATTGCTTATTCAATCAATGGACTGCACAGGAGGGCAGCGCTTAGCTTAGCACAGGAATCTCTCTCTTCATCTTCCTCTCTCTCTCAATCTCTCTTACCATCTCCCTCTGTTTCTTTCTTTCCAAATCTCAAAGAGTGGCTACATTGAAGAATCTCAAATATAAAATATCCTCTGTTGTTTTTACTTAAAGGGCCAGCCAATACTTTTTCTTCTTCTAGATTGATACATACCACAACATCCTCCTCCTCTTGTCTCCTAGTGGTTACTGTCTTTTGAAAGAGGAGAGCAATTTCCGATCATTACTGAGGGCCATTCGCAACTTAAACAGCATTTAATAGCTGGCGTTAACTTTAACTTCTTATGGCTGGGGGCAGTATTGAGTAGCTTGGATGAATAAGATGCCCAGAGGTGCCCAGAGTAAACTGCCTGCTATTCAGTCCCAGAAGCTAAGATATGCATATTATTAGTGGATTTGGATAGAAAACACTCTGAAGTTTCTAAAACTGTTTGAATGATGTCTGCAAGTATAACATCACTCATATGGCAGGCATAAAACCTGAGAGAAAATCCAACCAGGAAGTGGGAAATCTGAGCTTTTTAGGTTTTCAACTCGTTGCCTATCGACGATACAGTGGGATACTGGTCATGTTGCACTTCCTAAGGCTTCCACTAGATGTCAACAGTCTTTAGAACCTGGTTTGATGCTTCTACTGTGAAGTGGGGGCGAATGAGAGGGGAATGAGTCAGAGGTCTGCCAGAGAGCCACGAGCTGGCCACGCTCGTTCACGTGAGAGCGAGCTCTGTTCCATTGCATTTCTACAGACAAAGTAATTCTCCAGTTGGAACATTATTGAAGATTTATGTTAAAAACATCCTAAAGATTAATTCTATACATCGTTTGACATGTTTCTATGGACTGTAACGGAACTTTTTGACTTTTCGTCTGCTCCTAGTGATAGCGCATCATGAATTTGGATTTGTGAACTGAACGCGCTCACAAAAGGAGGTATATGGACATAAATTCTGGACATTATCGAACAAAACAAACATTTATTGTGGAACTGGGATTCCTGGGAGTGCATTCTGATGAAGATCATCAAAGGTAAGTGAATATTTATAATGCTATTTCTGACTTCTGTTGACTACACAACATGGCGGATATCTGTTTGGGTTGTTTTGGTCTCTGAGTGCCGTACAGATTATAGCATGGTGTGCTTTTTCCATAAAGTTTTTTTGAAATCTGACACAGCGGTTGCATTAAGGAGAAGTGTATCTATAATTCCCTGCATAATAGTTGTATCTTTTATTAATGTTTATTATGACTATTTCTGTAAATTGATGTGGCTCACTGCAAAATCACCGGATGTTTTGGAACTACTGAACGTAACACTCCAATGTAACCTGAGATTTTTTTGGGATATAAATATGAACTTAATCGAACAAAACATACATCTATTGTGTAACATGAAGTCCTATGAGTGTCATCTGATGAAGATCAAAGGTTAGTGATTAATTTAATCTATATTTCTGCTTTTTATGACTCCTCTCTTTGGCTGGAAAAATGGCTGTGTTTTTCTGTGACTTGGCTCTGACCTAACATAATCGTTTGGTTTGCTTGCGCTGTAAAGCCTTGAAATCGGACACTGTGGTGGGATTAACAAGAAGTGTATCTTTAAAATGGTGTAAAATACTTGTATGTTTGAGGAATTTTAATTATGGGATTTCTGTTGTTTTGAATTTGGCGCCCTGCACTTTCACTGGCTGTTGTCATATCGATCCCGTTAGCGGGATCTCAGCTCAAAGAGGTTCATCATTTCACACAGTGCATTCAGGACATTGATTCTCTAAGCTCTCCCCACTGTAAATTGATAAGAGAGAGGGAGAGAGAGAAAATGAGAATGAGAGCAAGAGATATAGAGAGGAGAGAAAGAGAGGAGGACTGTGTTAAAGTGTGTTTTATCTGATCACACAGTCTATCTCTAGTCCATCAGCTACTCAGTTACAGACCCACTGATTCCATCATAACCTGAAATATACCCAGTGTACTCGTTGGTATGGAGTGCATCTAAAATGGCACCCTATTCCCTATGGTCAAATCTACTGCACTAGACAGTGCATTTCAGGAAGTATTCAGACCCCTTCCACATTTTGTTACGTTATAACCTTATTCTAAAATAAAAAATGTTCCTCAGCAATCTATACACAATACCCCATAATGAAAAAGCGAAAACAGGTTTTTAGAAATGTTTGCAAATGTAGTAAAATAAAAAAACAGATACCTTATTTACATAAATATTCAGACCCTTTTCTATGAGACTCGTAATTGAGCTCAGGTGCATCCTGTTTCCATTGAACATCCTTGAGATGTTTCTATAACTTGATTGGAGTCCACCTGTGGTAAATTCAATTGATTGGACATGATTTGGAAAGGCACACACTTGTCTATATAAGGTCCCACAGTTGACAGTGCATATCAGAGCAAAAAGCCATGAGGTTAAAGGAATTGTCCGTAGATCTCCAAGACAGAATTGCGTCAAGGGACAGATCTGGGGAAGGGTAGCAAAAAATGTCTGCAGCATTGAAGGTCCCCAAAAACACAATGTCCTCCATCATTCTTAAATTAAGGTTTGGAACCATCAAGTCTCTTCCTAGAGCTGGCCGTTCGGCCAAACTGAGCAATCGGGGGAAAAGAGCCATGGTCAGGGAGTTGGAGATGGAAGAACCTTCCAGAAGGACAACCTTCTGCAGCACTCCACCAATCAGGCCAGTATGGTATAGTGGCCAGAGGAAAGCCACTCCTCAGTAAAAGGCACATGACAACCCAAAGTTTGTTTGCCAAAAAGGTACTTAAAAGCTACCTAAAGGACTCTCAGACAATGAGAAACAAGATTCTCTCGTCTAATAAAACCAAGATTGAACTCTTTGGCCTGAATGCCAAGCGTCACAACTGGAAGAAACCTGGCACCATCCCTACAGTGAAGCATGGTGGTGGTAGCATCATGCTGTGGGAATGTTTTTCAGTGGCAGCGTCTGGGAGACTAGTGAAGATCAAAGGAAAAGATGAACGGAGCTAAAGTACGGAGAGATCCTTGATGAAACCCTGCTCCAGAGCGCTCAGGACCTCAAACTGGGGCCTTCAAACAGGACAATGACCCTCAGCACACAGCCAGGACAATGCAGGAGTGGCTTCGGGACAAGTCTCTGAATGTCCTTGAGTGGCCCAGCCGGAGCCCGGACGTGAACCTGATCGAACATCTCTGGAGAGACCTGAAAATAGCTGTGCAGTGACACTCCCCATCCAACTTGACAGAGCTTGAGAGGATCAGCAGGTAGCCTAGTTAGAGCGTTGTGCCAGTAAGCAAACGGCTGCTGGTTTGAATCCCCGAGCTGACGAACTAAAAATCTGTCGTCCTGCTCCTGAACAGGGCAGTTAACCTACTGTTCCCCAGTAGGCTGTCATTGTAAATAAGAATTTGTTATTAACTGACTAAAAAATGTGAGAAACTCCCCAAATACAGGTGTGCCAAGCTTGTAGTATCATACCCAAGAAGACTCGATGCTGTAATTGCTCCCAAAGGTGCTTCAACAACAAAAAAAGTCAAGGGGTCTGAATACTTTCCGAATACACTGTATAGGGAATGGGTTGCCTTTTGGTACGCAGATATTGAGAATGATACTCACGATGCAGTTGCACTTGGGCTGGAAGGCATATGTTCCACAGGTAGGTGTTGTTGTAGCGCTGCAGGAAGCGGATGTAGTTGAAGCTCCTTCTGTGGGAGGGGAGATTAGAGGAGAATGAAGCCATGTGGAGACTGAAGGGTGTCATTAGGGCCGCAACCATGGACTAGGAGGTTAGACCAGGAATATAGATTAAGGCCTCAAGGTACGCAGTGTTACTGATTTTCTCTTCTCCCTGGTTAATTATTTTAATTAGTCTCATGTAATTGATTGATTCATATCATTGATTGGGCACAGAGACCACTCTGTTGTTGCCCCAGGTCTGAATCAGAGCCTGATTTGAAGAGAAAGGATGAAAAACAGCATTGCTGCCGACCAGTGGAGGTTCTAGCTTGTATGGCTCCCTGGGGAACCGCCCCTTCAGCACCTGTCACGTTCGTCGTAAGGATCGGACCAAGGCGCAGCGTGGTAGCGTGGTATGCGTACATTCTCTTTCAATGAATGAAACACTTAACAAAACCAATAAACGAAACGTGAAGCTATACAACTTAGTTCAGACAGGCAACTAAACATAGTCAAGATCCCACAACACAAATGTGGAAAATGGCTACCTAAATATGATCCCCAATCAGAAACAATGATAAACAGCTGTCTCTGATTGGGAACGATTTCAGGCCAACATAGACATACAAAAACCCCTAGACATACAAAAACCCTAGACATACAAAAACTAGAGTACCCACCCTAGTCACACCCTGACCTAAGCAAAATATATAGAATTTGTCCCCCCCCCCCTCCCCCCCCCAAAGGTGCGGACTCCCGGCCGCAAACCTGAACCTATAGGGGAGGGTCCGGGTGGGCATCTACCCTCGGTGGCGGCTCCGGTTCTGGACGCAGCCCCCCCTCTTTATGCTGATCCCTCTGCCTTTGTAGAACCGGACCGTTGATCATTGCCGGAGGCTCTGGACTGCAGCTCGATGCTAGAGGCCCCGGACTGGGGATCATCGCTGAAGACCCCGGACTGGGGATCGTCACTGAAGACCCCGGACTGTGGAGGCGCACTGGAGGTCTGATGCGTGGTGCCGGCACTGGTGGTACCAGGCTGGTGACATGCACCTTAGGGCGAGTGCGGGGAGGAGGCACAGGACGTACTGGACTGTGGAGGCGCACTGGAGGTCTGATGCGTGGGACCGGTACAGGTGGCACCGGGCTGATGACACGCACCTCAGGGCGAGTGCGGAGAGAAGGCACAGGACGTACTGGACTGTGGAGGCGCACTGGAGACCTGATGCGTGGGACCGGTACAGGTGGCACAGGGCTGATGACACGCACCTCAGCAACCCCCCTGACTGCCTCTCGTGCTTGGTCCGTTGAGCTATCTCCACTTTCGCTGCCTCTATCTCCTCCTTAGGACGGCGATACTCCCCGGCCTGCGTCCAGGGTCCTTTTCCATTCAGGATCTCCTCCCATGTCCAATCCTCCTGTACACGCTGCTTGGTCCATTTTTGGTGGGATCTTCTGTCATGTTCGTCGTAAGGATCGGACCAAGGCGCAGTGTGGTATGCGTACATTCTCTTTTAATTAATGAAAAAACAAAAACAACAAAACCAACAAACAAACCGTGAAGCTATACAACTTAGTGCAGACAGGCAACTAAACATAGTCAAGATCCCACAACACAAATGTCAGGGCGTGACAGCACCAACTGTCATTTTTATTCAGACATGTGGAACAACACGAATAAATAATAATAACATTTAAAACTATATAAAAATATATACACAAATAAGACTCATAAATATCAAATAGAAGTAACAAGGAAAGGCTTTATTAAATAGTACCCGCAAAAAACACCAGTCTCAACATGAACAGTGAAGAGGCGACTCCGGGATGCTGGCCTAGGCAGAGTTGCAAAGAAAAAGCCATTTCTCAGACTGGCCAATAAAAAGAAAATATTAAGATGGCCAAAAGAACACAGACACTGGACAGAGGAACTCTGCCAAGAAGGCTAGGATCCCGGAGTCGCCGCTTCACTGTTGACGTTGAGACGGGTGTTTTGCGGGTACTATTTAATGAAGCTGCCAGTTGAGGATTTGTGAGGCGTCTGTTTCTCAAACTAGACACTCTAATGTACTTGTCCTCTTGCTCAGTTGTACACCGAGGCCTCCCACTCCTCTTTATATTCTGATTAGATCCAGTTTGCTCTGTTCTGTGAAGGGAGTAGTACACAGTCTTGTATTGAATCTTCAGTTTCTTGGCAATTTCTCACATGGAATAGCCATAATGTATCAGAACAAGAATAGACTGACACATTTCAGAAGAAAGTTATTTGTTTCTGGACATTTTGAGCCTGTAATAAAACCCACAAATGCTGATGCTCCAGATACTCAATTAGTCTAAAGAAGCCAGTTGTATTGCATCTTTAATCAGGACAACAGTTTTCAGCTGCGCAAACATAATTGCAAAAGGGTTTTCTTATGACCAATTAGCCTTTTAAAATGACCAACTTGAATTAGCTAACACAACGTGTCATTGGAACACAGGTTGCTGATAATGGGCCTCTGTACGCCTATGTAGATATTCCATAAAAAAATCTGCAATTTCCAGCTACAATAGTCATTTACAACATTAGCCATGTCTACACTGTATTTCTGATCAATTTGATGTTATTTTAATGGACAAAAAAAATAGCTTTTCTTTCAAAAACAAGGACATTTCTAAGTGACCCCAAACTTTTGAACGGTAGTGTAAATACAAATAAAAAAGATCATCAAATTATTACACTATTACCCTGTTGCTAACAACAAACACATAAATACACAAATAGAATAATACACTTATAAAGAAGAGAACCTTATTATTACACTATTACCCTGTTGCTAACAACAAACACATAAATACACAAATAGAATAATACACTTATAAAGAAGAGAACCTTATTATTACACTATTACCCTGTTGCTAACAACAAACACATAAATACACAAATAGAATAATACACGTATAAAGAAGAGAACCTTATTATTACACTATTACCCTGTTGCTAACAACAAACACATAAATACACAAATAGAATAATACACTTATAAAGAAGAGAACCTTATTATTACACTATTACCCTGTTGCTAACAACAAACACATAAATACACAAATAGAATAATACACTTATAAAGAAGAGAACCTTATTATTACACTATTGCACTCCAAACAAGAAACACACAAACTAAATTGCACAACTGCCATCTAAACCCTGACCTTTCTTGCCTTCCTTAATGCAAAGTCATCAATTTCATCATCATCATAAGAAATCTGCCCAGCAATTGCATGGTTAATACTGACGAGAGCAAGGCCACTAAGGCGTTCCTGTGACATGGTGGAACTCAGGTAGGATTTGATGAGCTTCAGCTTTGAAAAGCTCCTCTCTGCTTCAGCTACGGTCACTGGAAGAGTAAGACAATTTCCGAGAGCTCCCTTTCGTGTATAAATATCAGCAGCTCAACCAGGGTCATGGTCTTCGATGGCAAGTCAGGCAAGTTCTTCCATTCCTGTGCAAGCTCTCTGCCATCCAAGTCTGAGTGTTCTTTATAGTGCAGTGTCATACTAAGGGCCAAACATTGTTCTGTCAGCTCCTCATTTGAGAGACTTTGGAATGTTGACACCACTCCAAACTTCTCTCCCACATTTTCCAATGTGGGAAATCTTTCCTGAAGGGCTGAGGTTGCAGCATCAACAATGACATTGTTACCTCCAGCTTCTTCAGGGCATCACTCAAAAGTCTCATCAAATGATTCATATGACACACATCGCAGTGTGGAGGCTGAGAACAAGGTGTACAGTTTGTGTAAGATGCCAAAGTAACCTGTGGCATCGACAGAACTTTTAGCAGCATGAGCCACAACCAGGTTCAATGTGTGAGCCCCACATGGCACAAACAGAGCTCTTGGATTCATTTCCAGGAGTCTGGCTTGGACACCTTTGTTTTTTTCTCATGTTGGCCCCATTATCATCAGACTGTCCTCTGCAGTCCTCAAAAGACATTTTCAGCTCCTCTAATCTTTTGAGAATCAGGGATGCCAAATGTTGGCCTTGTTGACTCCTCTGCCTCCAAAACCCCCATAAAATGTTCATTTTACTCCTTACAACTAACAACTGTTCAGTGTGGCTGACATCTGAGGTGCAATCTAGAATGATAGAGAAGAATTTTGCCAGCTTGATGTCACTCACCATTATTGAAATGACTTTGCTGCTGCACAAATCAATGAGTTCATTCTGTATTTGGTGGCCAAGGTAGCTGGTGGTGCGAATCGAGGTCCCTTTTTGGACACGGTTAAGGTGCTCTTTCATGACTGGATCAAATTGTGCCATCAGTTCAACCTCTTTGAGGAAATGGCCATTTGATGGAGAGTACAGTGTTTCTGTGTGTCCTCTTAGTGACAGATTTCTAATTGCCAGAGACTGCACAATGGCAGTCAGACGTGTCAACACCTCTCTCCATCTTATCCTCTCAGCCTCCGAAAGTGCCACTCGTGCTTATCAATTGTTTCCCCTTTTTTGATCCTCATTGCCAGTTCTTTCCATGTTTTCATGCAGTTTTGGTGTTCTGGACTGCTGTCGTGTGAAGTCAGCAAAGAACGTGCATGTTTCCAGTCTGTCAGTCCTGAGTTTGATCATTTCATTTTCTTCTTAGAAAAGAGTTTGCAGCAGAAGCAGAAGAGGCTGTTGTTTCTTTCAGAATACACCAAATAACTTCTAGGGATTGTTTCAACACTTACCAAGGGCTTCCTGAATACTGGTGGTGGCAACTTCTTCCATCACTCTCATTCCTTGGGGGAAACAAAGTTAGGTGGTACCTCACTTGGTCCTCTGCAAACTAGTTGTGTCCAAATGCTGTCAGTCAGAACTGAAGACCAGTCAGCAGGGTCTGTAGACAGTGGTTCATCCTCGGCAGCAGGGTCTGTAGACAGTGGTTCATCCTCAGCAGCAGGGTCTGTAGACAGTGGTTCATCCTCAGCAGCAGGGTCTGTAGACAGTGGTTCATCCTCAGCAGCAGGGTCTGTAGACAGTGGTTCATCCTCAGCAGCAGGGTCTGTAGACAGTGGTTCATCCTCAGCAGCAGGGTCTGTAGACAGTGGTTCATCCTCAGCAGCAGGGTCTGTAGACAGTGGTTCATCCTCAGCAGCAGGGTCTGTAGACAGTGGTTCATCCTCAGTCAGTTCATCCTCAGGGTCTGTAGACAGTGGTTCATCCTCAGTCAGCAGGGTCTGTAGACAGTGGTTCATCCTCAGCAGCAGGGTCTGTAGACAGTGGTTCATCCTCAGCAGCAGGGTCTGTAGACAGTGGTTCATCCTCAGCAGCAGGGTCTGTAGACAGTGGTTCATCCTCAGCAGCAGGGTCTGTAGACAGTGGTTCATCCTCAGCAGCAGGGTCTGTAGACAGTGGTTCATCCTCAGCAGCAGGGTCTGTAGACAGTGGTTCATCCTCAGTCAGTAGGGTCTGTAGACAGTGGTTCATCCTCAGTCAGTAGGGTCTGTAGACAGTGGTTCATCCTCAGCAGCAGGGTCTGTAGACAGTGGTTCATCCTCAGCAGCAGGGTCTGTAGACAGTGGTTCATCCTCAGCAGCAGGGTCTGTAGACAGTGGTTCATCCTCAGCAGCAGGGTCTGTAGACAGTGGTTCATCCTCAGCAGCAGGGTCTGTAGACAGTGGTTCATCCTCAGCAGCAGGGTCTGTAGACAGTGGTTCATCCTCGGCAGCAGGGTCTGTAGACAGTGGTTCATCCTCAGCAGCAGGGTCTGTAGACAGTGGTTCATCCTCAGCAGCAGGATTTGGTGGGGATGCTGCTACAGGCATTTCTAATGGAGATCACATGGGCATTAGTTTACACACGTTATTCACAGCATTTATAGTGGTGGAACATCCCACATACATACCCAGTAATAATAAAACCATCATTGTTACCTACAATATGGAAACTTTGCAAAAGGGAAATGATTTATTTTGTTTATGTTATGCAGGGATGCACACATGAACACATGTGCACGTGCGCACAAACACACCTGAAGAATCCTGCTGGGGAGAAGTGGAAGCAAATGGGTCTTCATCCTCATCCTCAGACAACATTTTTGAAGACACTTGTGTGGGTGGCTCCTCATCCTGAGGCTCCAAGATCATCTCTGAAGAGGCCTGTGTGGCTGAGGAGGTAGATGACTCCTCATCCTGGCCAGTGCCAGAGGGTGGTCCAAAATATTTCAGTGTCCCTGAATTTGCATTGAAGTACAGTATATGAATCTGACACCCTAAATACATTTGTTGCACAATTAAATATACATGTCATTATGCACAATTTATCAACAATTTCGTAATAGGAACCAAATGAACCATACAACCTCTGTGAAACTATATATTCACAGTATTGTGAATTAATTGTGGTTCATTTGGTAGCATTTCGTAGTGTGACTGATTTTTACTAATTGCATTAGTACCGTACAAAGTTAGAGGTGCTCTATTTGATAGAGTCCCCCGCTCCCCCTACCTCATGCTTCCAGTGAGGAGACCTGAGGTCAACCTACCCCCACCCCCCTTCCCATCTCGTACTTCTGAATGGGAGACCTTCCCAGGCAGTAGCCTGTCTCGCTCACAAGCTAGAATCAGGGTGCCCACTCTGACGAGGTTAATCAACCCACAGTCCCACACGTGACATGATATCATTGATGTGACGTGCAAATGAGCGATAGAAAACAGATCGAGCAAATGTCACCATTCCATGGGCGCCACGGGCGAGATGCTACCTTGGGTGGCGGCCTATGTCGCCCATACCTAAATCCATACCTAAACGGAATGGGGTGCCATTTGGGCCTCACATATGGTGTAACATGTTAGATGGTGGCTGCCTGTTTCTGTTGAATGGGTGCCCACGAGACAGAGTGTGAGACAGAGAGAGCGAGCCAAAGGCCTGGTTGTGTTCTAGGCTGTTGGTCAGCCTCTAACTGTTCATCATCAGGCAGGAGATGTGACCCAGCCACGCGTGGAGGAGAACAACATCCCCTGTGCTCTTTAACCAGCACCCTCCCTCACAATACACACACACACTTCTTTCTACCTGTTCTCCTCCCTGCAACAAGGCTAGAAGGGAACCATCCTTCTTCTGTCAGAAGGAACAAATCTGTCTGTGTGTCTGCGGCCCCCTTCTTGTCTGTCCTCCTCCTCTACCCCATACACTACACCACTCCACACCATTACCCTCTGACAGATCACCCCCACACAACCCCTTTGTGTGTGTGTTCGCCCACAGCCCTGTATCCACACAGGCCACCCATTGTGTCGGAGAAGGCCTCGCCATCTCTTAAGGAGCTAAAGGAACAGACGGAGAGGAGAGGAGGAGGGAGGAAGCGAGGGAGAGAGGGATGGGCTGTTTGTTATTGGGGATATTAATAAAGATGACCTAATCAAGGGCCTTTGAGTGTGTGCAGCCCTGCCTCTCTATCTCTCTCCATTCTCCTCTCTTCCGTTCTCTCGCTCCTCTCATTTCCCTGTGTGTCTTTGTCCCTTGTTCCTTGTCCTTCTGTCGGCCTCTTACTTTTCTTCTTGAGTGTGCTCTCAGCCTCCCTCTCCATGGCAAACACTCTCAGCTTCTGTCATACTTTCTCCCTTTTTAGTATGTGTGTGTGTGTGTGTAGCAGTAGATAGATGATGCCCCCCCCCACTACTTCCCTATGAATGTGATAATGTGTTTATTACAGCTGAGCTGAGACAGAGACATAAGGGAGCCGTGAGACTGTAGTCATGTGACCTGTATTCTGTCGTTAGCCTGCTGTCCTGCTGCAGCCTGTTATCCTGTACGCTCTATAGTACATTATAAACCGGACGGTTCGAGCTCTGAATGCTGATTGGCTGAAAGCTGTGCTATAGCAGACCGTATACCATGGGTATGACCAAAAATGACTTTTTACTGTTCTAATTACATTGGTAACCAGATTGAGTCTTGAGTGCAGAAGAACAGCCCTTAGCCGTGGTATACTGGCCATATACCACACCCCCTTGCTTAAGTACCTCTCTGTCACTGTAGCAACTGTCCAGGGGGACACCCTGGGAGGCAGCAGACACGTGACATCACCACAACACCCTGCTCTGGAGTCACCCTGACGCAGCGCCGATCACACAACCACAAAATATAGGTGTTTGTTAGATCCAATGTTTCACAAAGCAATTCAACACTATGTGCAGTGTGCAGTGAAGATGAATTACGCACCAGCGTTCACACTGTATTTGTGGACTGATTCAGGAGAGCAGAACCTCTACTCAGGCACCTGTTGACTCTGCATAGAGCCTGTTTGGAGATCTGTTGTTGTTGTTCATTCAGTGGTCCTAGCCTTGTAACATATACCGTCCGAAACCTCTCTCTTCTGTAGTTCACCGTTCTCTCCCTCCAGACACACAGAAAGAACATGGATTCTTTTGTCATATATCTTTTTTTTTTATCTCAGCAGGATTTTCCTGTGATAAAGAAGGGAGAGAGAGGAGTGGATGCGGTCAGAGAGAGATGGAGAGAGAGTGAGGCAGAAAGATGGAGGGAGAGAGGGATACAGAGGTTGTATGTCCAGAGGGGAGTGGGTATGTCCAGTGTTAACTAACTAAAGGTATGGCAAAAGAGCAGTGGGCATCTCTCCACTGGCAATTTGTTTGGCTTTACTTTTTTATGAAGGAAATATTCAGATAAATCTCCAACAGCCTTGGGCCTTGTTGTGAAAAGACTAACGCTGAAGCCAATACATTAACATGAGATCCTCCCACTTATGTAAACACTCTCACACACACTTCTCTCTGATACACACACACACACCCACTCACACATGAGTGCACAAACATATAAACATACACAGATATGGTATCAACAGATTAACATACAGTACCCAGTCAAAGGTTTGGACAAATCTACAAATTATTGGGTTTTTCTTTATTTTTTTACTATTTTCTACATTGTAGAATAATAGTAAAGATGTCAAAACTATGAAATAACACATATGGAATCATGTAGTAACAATTCAAAATATATGTTATATTTCAGATTCTTCAAAGTAGCCATCCTTTGCTTTGATGACAGCTTTGCACACTCTTGGCATTCTCTCAACCAGCATCATGAGGTAGTCACTTGGAATGCATTTAAATTAACAGGTGTGCCTTGTTAAAAGTTAATTTGTGGAGTTTCTTTCCTTAATGCGTTTGAGCCAATCAGTTGTGTTGTGACAAGGTAGGGGTGGTATACAGAAAATAGCCCTATTTGGTAAAAGACCAAGTCCATATTATGGCAAGAACAGCTAAAATAAGCAAAGAAAAACGACAGTCCATCACTACTTTAAGACATGAAGGTCATTCAATACGGAAAACTTCTTCAAGTGCAGTCGCAAAAACCATCGAGCGCTGTGATGAAACTGGCGCTCATGGGGACCACCACACGAATGGAAGACCCAGAGTTACCTCTGCAGCAGAGGATAAGTTCATTAGAGTTACCAGCCTCAGAAATGGGCAATTAAATAAATGCACCTCAGATTGCAGACCCAATAAATGTTTCACAGAGTTCAAGTGACAGACACATCTCAACATGAACTGTTCAGAGGAGACTGTGTGAATCAGGCCTTCGTGGTCAAATTGCTACAAAGAAACCACTACTAAAGGACATTAATAAGAAGAATAGCTTGCTTGGGCCAAGAAACACAAGCAATGGACATTAGACCGGTGAAAATCTGCCTTTGTTTAACACTTATTTGATTACTACATGATTCCACATGTGTTATTTCATAGTTTTGATGTCTTCACTATTATTCTACAATGTAGAAAATAGTAAAAATAAAGAAAAACCCTTGAATGAGTAGGTGTGTCCAAACCTTTGACTGGTCCTGTATATAAGGGCCCTGCTCTAAATGTACATTATGTATTGTATTACTTACATACACATTTATGCTCTCTTCCTCAGTCTCAAATCCATTGCACACGTACACACTCTTTCTCAGACCTGAGCGTTTTTCCTTGATCTTTCCCCTGAGCCAGAGGGTCAGTGATGGTCGTTTATAGGGCAGAAAGACAGCAGGTGTGTCCCAAATTACACCCTGTACCCTATGGGCCCTGGTAAAAAAAGTAGTGCACTATATAGGGAATAGGCTGCCATTTGTGATGTAGTCGCAGAGTGCTAATCTTAGCACATAAATCAGGATCCTGTGAATAATTGGAAGCACTTAAGAGCGAGAGGTGAAAGATCAGAGCTGAAGGAGACTTTTGGACAAAGGAGGCACAGATCCTTGTTGTCCTGGCTCGTTTAGGAGGCACACATCCTTGTTGTCCTGGCTCGTTTAGGAGGCACACATCCTTGTTGTCCTGGCTCGTTTAGGAGGCACACATCCTTGTTGTCCTGGCTCGTTTAGGAGGCACACATCCTTGTTGTCCTGGCTCGTTTAGGAGGCACACATCCTTGTTGTCCTGGCTCGTTTAGGAGGCACACATCCTTGTTGTCCTGGCTCGTTTAGGAGGCACACATCCTTGTTGTCCTGGCTCGTTTAGGAGGCACACATCCTTGTTGTCCTGGCTCGTTTAGGAGGCACACATCCTTGTTGTCCTGGCTCGTTTAGGAGGCACACATCCTTGTTGTCCTGGCTCGTTTAGGAGGCACACATCCTTGTTGTCCTGGCTCGTTTAGGAGGCACACATCCTTGTTGTCCTGGCTCGTTTAGGAGGCCCACATCCTTGTTGTCCTGGCTCGTTTAGGAGTGCTGTCCCTCTTTTTTGGGCCTTTTTATAGTCTACAGGTGTTGACCTTGTCCAGATGGGCCCAATATGGCTCCCCCTCGGTCGTCACTGACCCTTTTAAGAGGATAATAGTCTACCACTCAACAACTGGCTGGAAGACATCTTAGCTGGTTTATTGCCAAATGTCTTTTTCAATACTGGCTTTCACACTTACAACCACATCACTTACAGCTGTCATTATGGATACATTACACACACATATTGACACACACACACACACACTTCCAGAATGCTTGCATCTGATTAGCATCTGATTTTGTCATATCCCAGACTTTCTCCAGTGATGAAAGAAACAAAGTCATACTACGTTAGGCTGTTGTCTATGTTCTTTTGAGGATGTGACATTATGATGACATCATTTCACTAGTCACTCTGATTCACGGCCCATCCCTCACATTGCACTTGATAGAAAATGTCATTTATCACAGTTGCGCAGGCAATTTCCCATTAAACTAAAGGCTGTGTACATACACACATAGCTAATTCATGCGAGCCTGGCTCAGTTTCATGTTTCTGCTCAGTGCTCAGTCCCCCTGTTAGGTTAAGCCAACAGCTGGAGGCAGAGAGAGTACGGTTTTGTGTGCCGGTGTTTTATAAACAGGTGTTCCTCTTTATTTTCCCTGTCCCCCTTTCCCTCCCTCCCTCCCTCCCTCCCTCCCTCTCTCTCTCTCCGCCTTAGCCTTTCCCCAGTCTGTGTGAGTGTGAGAGAGAGTATTTAGCTCAGTGATGTGTATGTCTGTGTGTGTCTGTGTGTGTGTTTGTATGTGCGTGTATGTGTTTGTAGTGCAGCATAGTGCGGATTCTCTCTCTCTCTCTCTCTCTCTCTCTCTCTCTCTCTCTCTCTCTCTCTCTCTCTCTCTGTGTGTAGAACCCTGAGAAAATGTATATTTGTTCACGTGTGCAACAGAGATTTTCCAAACAGACCGTAAAGCCATTGAGTTAGCAGCACCTTGGGTTCACTCCCAGGTGGGGCCACTAGCTGAAGGGTTAAACACTTCAGCAGAAACAAACCATGCGTAGGTTCCCAGAAGGAGCACGCCACTGATTCAGTCCTTAAATTGAGTTTACAGCTCATTTGATTAAAGTAATGGTCTACCTTTTCATAATATCTGTTTGCTGGTGTATTTGGCTGTGTTTGCCTGTGAGGTTGTAGAATCTAGAAACCCTTGTGTATTTACATTAGCCATTGTTCTGTTCAGTTGATTGAGGAGTTTCGTGTCAAAGGTTTAGTACTCTTTTGAAGCATTCTTAATAGTAATTGTAGACTGCCTATGTGCTGTTGAACCGTCCCCCAGCCATATAGAGTTCTCATTATGATTATGAAGCCATTGATGTTGACATGAATCCTGCCTGTAGCACTAGGCTCAGTGGCATTTGGCAGTTATATGATATGCAGTGTGAGTCTGAGCTAAGCTCTTGAAGCCGGAGCCATGAGAGACCTAGCAGCGCTCTGCTTTTATCTGGATTCCCTTTGTGTGGCGTGTGTGTGGTGTCGATGGGGGGTGAGAGGGTGGGTGAGCGTGTCTGTGTGCCTATGTGTGTTTGATTTTCATATTTTAGTGTGTGCACTCTTCTCTGCTCTGGGGGACCCCCCCCTTCTGCCAGCCCAAAGTGACCTTCAGTGAGCAGGGCAGGCTCTAACTGACACTCCCACAGGAAGTCTTCAAGCACAGAGAAGAAGAAAAATACTGAGCCTGCGTCTTTTACAGCTACTGCTGGTCTGCTGCCTCCACAGAAACAGACCTTTACAGACGCAGAGATAATCTCAGAAAGAGAGGGAGAATGAGACGAGGAAAACAGAAATTGGAGCAGACAAAGACAGAAAAGAGAATCAGAGAAGGGGATGGAGAAATCGGTTGTGAGGAAAAGACAGTAGCAGAGAGAGAGGAAAACAGAGAACAGAGACTGGAGCAGACAGAGAGCGAGAGATAATCAGAGAGGGAGAGGGGGAGGAAAGAAGAACAAAAGCAGGGAGCGGGCGTGGAAGTAAGGGAGGAATTAAAATAAATAGGAGAGGGGAAATGGGGAGAGAAGGGATAGAAAATAGAGTGGGGGAGGTTTTTTCTCTCAAAATGGGACATGGAAATTACAGACATTTTAGGGACTGCCGGAAAGAAATGATCTTTCAGCGAGATAGCCTTCAGTACTCAGACTGTGGAGAGAGAGACAGATGGAGGGACGAAGAGAGGGGTATAGAAAAAGAGAGAGAGAAAGAAAGAGAATGAAAGAAAGAAAGAAAGAACGAACGAACAAAAGGGAGAGAGGGCAAGAGGGAGAGAGGGGGGTAAAAGGGAGAGAAGGAAAGAAAGAGAGAGAGGGAGAGCCTGGGGAGAACATTAGTTTCCAGAGAGTGTCTTTGATTATGAGAGGTTACCATGTGGAGCTATGTGTTTGAGGTTCAGGGGGTCTTAGTGCGAGAGAGTGTGGATGGGAGCCCACTCAATTACTGCCGTGTGTGCCTCATTGTCTTTAAAAGCGGCCTGAGAAATAATGGATGAGAGAGACCGAAATGCAGATGGATACCTCCCATCGGCTACCTTTCCACCTCCGTTCTACCTCTTTTTACCCCCTCATCCTCTCTCTTCCTCCTCTCCCTCCCTCTTCTGCTATCCCTCTCTCTCTTCCTCCTCTACCTCTCCCTCCCTCTTCTGCTACCTACCTCTCTGTCTCTCTCTCTCTCTCTCTCTCTCTCTCGCTCTCTCTCTCTCTCTCTCTCTCTCTCTCGCTCTCTCTCTCTCATGTTTACATTGCCAAAGCAAGTGAAATAGACAAACAAAAGTGAAATCAACAATAAAAAATAAACATTACACTCACAAAAGTTTCAGAGGAATGGTGACATTTCAAATGTCATATTATGTATATATACAGTGTTGTAATGATGTGCAAATAGTTAAAGTACAAAAGGGAAAATAAATAAACATTAAAATGGGTTTTTATTTACAATGGTGTTTTTGTTCTTCACTGGTGTGGCAACAGGTCACACATCGTGTGGCTGTATTTGTACGTATTATGGATCCCAATTAGTTCCTGCTAATGCAGCAGCTTCTCTTCCTGGGGTCCAGCAAAATTAAGACAGTTACACAATTAAAAAAAAAAAATCCTTACATCCTTACATTACATAACATATTAAGTGTGTGCCCTCAGGTCCCTACTCTGCTACCACATATCTACAGTACAAAATCCATGTGGTATGTGTGTGTATAGTGTGTATGTTATCGTGTGTTTGTATGCATGTGTCTGTGCCTATGTGTGAGTCTCTTCACAATCCCCGCGGTTCCATAAGGTGTATATATAGATTTTTATAATATGTTTATTATAAAATAAAATAAAATCCATTTCAAAAGACAGCAATACAAACATTGACATTCATTGTACTGTTGAATGGGATGGCCAATTTAGAGGACAAAACAAAACTTAACTCACACATACACAAAATAAAACAAAATCCTATTAGGTGGTACATGTATGAGAAGACGGCATATAGTCATTCCAAGCAGTGTAGTTAAGCCAAAAATAAATATTGAGTGGAGTCCAGCACAGAGTAGCAGCAGATCGTCAACCCAGTTATGAAGCGGGACTAGACCATTTATCCAGTATCGGCTGCCATATTTTGTAAAACATTGGACTTCTATTGGAGGTATTGTATCGAATCTTTTCCATATGTATTACATTCCCTAAATCCCGTAACCACATTTCAAAGGTAGGTACAGTCTCCAATTTCCAAAATTGCAATATGAGCCTTTTGGCTAATAGAGGACAAAGAGAGACAGCTTTCCCTTCCTGGTTATTCCCATCAACTGTACCAAACAGAGCGATCAATGGGTCTGGGGCTATAATTCTGTCAAAGGCTCTAGATAAGTAATCAAAAATGAGAGCCCAGTAAACATGTAACTTAGGACATGTCCAAAATAAGTGGGTCAACGTCCCCTCATCCTGCTTGCACCTCTCACACAGTGGTGAGGTGTCCGGGAATATTTTATGCAGTTTCACTTTTGAGTAATGTAACCTGTGTATCACCTTAAACTGTACAAGGTTGTGTCTGGCATTCACTGAACTGTGGTTTATATTCCTGAGAGCTTCTACCCAGTCCTCATCTGAGATTTCTGAACCAAGTTCTTGTTCCCAAGCCCTTTTAATGGTGTCTGTGGCCTTTGAATGGGGTTTGACAAGGATCAGGCTATGTAATGTAGGATTATTTGGCTTAATGCCACACTGTGGGATATGTGTCCTTAAGAAATTCCTGATTTGCAGGTATCTGAAAAAATGTGTTGTTGGTATGTTGAACTTTCCCTGTAATTGTTGAAATGAAGCTAACTGGCCATCCATGTATAAGTTACCAATTGTTCTGAGGCCCTTCTCCCTCCACTGTGAAAACACCACATCATCCAATGCAGGGTGGAAAGCATGATTCAGGCAAATCGGGCTGTCTATGTAAACAGTGGGCATGTTAAGAAAATACCTCATCTGTTTCCAGATCCTAAGCGTATGACAAATGACTGGATTAGAGTCATACGTGTCTTTTTTCACATATGATGGACTATTAACAAGTGCAGGGAGTGAGGAACGTTGACAGGAGAGCTGCTCAATCTAAAGCCATGAAGGCAAATCATTCTGTCGCATCCCAGGTAGATGTTCAGATTAGCAGCCCAGTAATACAGTTTGAAGTGAGGAAGGCCAAAGTCCCCCTCTATCTTGTACTTGCATAAATGCTTTGAAATTCTGTCTGCCTTGTTATCCAATAAAAATGGAGTTACTATTGAATCCACTTTCTTAAAATAGCTTTGTGGTATGAAATTGGGTAGACATTGGAAGAGGTAAAGAAACCTGGGTAGGACAACCATTTTAATAGCATTTAAACGACCAATCAAGGATATTTGTTTTCCAAAAATCTATATTTTGTTTAAACTGATACATTTTCATGTCCCAATTCACTTTCAATGATCAAGGTCTCTTGTCACTACAATACCAAGGCTTGTGAACTTGTCCATCACTGTTCTAAACGGGGTAGATTGCAGAAATTGCATATCCACAGGTCGTGATATCGGCATCAATTCGCTTTTTTGCCAGTTTATCTTGTAGCCAGAGAAGGAGCCAAATGTGTTTATCAAGTTAAGTAAGGGTGGAATAGAACATCGTCTGCATATAGGGAAATGTTGTGTTGCGTGCCTTTTTATTTTAACAGAAACTATATCGGCACATGCCCGAATGCGAGTAGCAAGGGGTTCCATGGCTATAGTGAAGAGAGCAGGTGAAATAGGGCACCCCTGTCGGCACCCCTTGAACAGGCGGAATGACTGCGACATTTCCTGATTGGTTAGCATGGACGCCATTGGGTGTGCATAAATAATTCTTATCCAATTCATAAATTCCTTTCCAAACCCGAAGTGCTCCAGAACTGACATCATATACTTCCACTCAATCCGAGCCTTCTCTGCATCAAGAGCTATTACCACTGCCTCAACCTTCTCTGCATCAAGAGCTATTACCACTGCCTCAACCTTCTCTGCATCAAGAGCTATTACCACTGCCTCAACCTTCTCTGCATCAAGAGCTATTACCACTGCCTCAACCTTCTCTGCATCAAGAGCAATTACCACTGCCTCAACCTTCTCTGCATCAGCTATTACCACTGCCTCAACCTTCTCTGCATCAAGAGCAATTACCACTGCCTCAACCTTCTCTGCATCAAGAGCTATTACCACTGCCTCAACCTTCTCTGCATCAGCTATTACCACAGCCTCAACCTTATGATCGTGATACATTACGTTGAAAAGGCGTCTCAAATTGTAGTATATATGTCGGCCCGGGATAAAAACCTGTCTGGTCAGGGTGTATGATGTCAGAAATATATGTTTTCAATCGGTTTGCCAGTATCTTTGTCAACACCTTGTTTTCTATAGGGAGTAACGACAGGGGGCGATAAGACGACATCTCCGTGGAATCTCTATCTTTTTTCAAGATCAGTGCTATTGTAGCATCATACAGTGTTTGCGGGAGTTTGGCATTTTCTTTGGATTGTTTAAACATTCGCAACATAAGTGGAGATAGACTGGCGCAGTACTTCTTATAGAATTCTATTACATATCCATCGGGCCCAGGGGCCTTGCTGTTTGGAAATTGTGCTATCGCTGTGTTAATTTCCTCTAAAGTTATCCCTGCATCGAGTGCAGCAGCTGCCCCCCTGTCTAGTTTAGGAAGTTCACATTCAGCAAGAAAGCGTTCCATAGTTTGTGAATCAGTAGCAAACTAGCAAGTAAAGAGCCCACCCGTTTCGAAAGGATGGTATTGTATTCATATTTCAACTTTGTGATCTTCTCAAGGACTGTATTTGAGGAATTCATCCTAAAAACGTTCTCCTGTTCTCCTAACTCTCTTTCAATTTCTCTCAGCCTAGTATTGGCACGTTTCTTCCTCTCTGACGTATAAGAAATAATGTAACCTCTAATCACAGCCTTTAGAGATTCCCAAAGGGTGGAGTCGTCAACATCCCCCGTGTCGTTAGTTCAGAGGAAAAAGGCAATCTGCTCCTTCAAATACTGACAAGCAGGTATGCGTCTAAGCGCCACGGTCGCCGACCTGTCGACATATTGTCGAGTTTCAGCACCATGGACAGAGGAGAGTGGTCCGTAATTAGAATAGGGTGATAGGTAACCGACTCAGCTGCTGAAATGAGTTTGGAGTCCAACAAAAAATAGTCAATTCTGGAATATGATTTATGAACTGATGAAAAGAAAGAATAATCCCTGTCTGTTGGGTGCGTCAGTCTCCAAATATCAACAATGTTAAGGTTTGTCATCAATGTATTTAGACAGACACTGGCCTTTGATTGTTGAAGTGACCTTGATAGCTGTTTATCTAAAAGAGGATCTAACGTACAGTT
This sequence comes from Oncorhynchus nerka, assembly GCF_034236695.1. Classification (NCBI taxonomy): domain Eukaryota; kingdom Metazoa; phylum Chordata; class Actinopteri; order Salmoniformes; family Salmonidae; genus Oncorhynchus; species Oncorhynchus nerka. The sequence goes on from NC_088408.1 coordinate 80,267,232, forward strand.
AAAGTCCCCTCCCACAATAACACTTGTATTCGAGATATTTGGTATGTCCTTAATAAATACCCTTTGAAAAAATGATGTATCATCGAAGTTGGGTCCATATAAATTGACCAAGGTTACTGGTTTCGAATTCAGTGTAACAGCCACATTAATATACCGACCATTAGGATCTGAAATCGAGGATGAGTAAACAAAAGGAATGTTTTTCCTTATCAGGATTGCTACCCCTCTCGCTTTTGCATCAAAGTTAGACTGGTATATCTGACCGATCCAGCCGACTCATAGCTTGGCCTGAGGGGAACGTTTAATATGAGTTTCTTGAAGAAGCACTATGTCAGCACCCAGTGATTTAAGATGAGAATAAACCTTAGCTCGTTTCAGCACATGCCCTAAGCCATTACAGTTCCAGCTGACTATCTTTATTCCACCTGGTCTACTCTGTGCTCTGTCACTATGTGGCATTTCTTATTTTAGAGCAAATTGTGGCTGTCATACAAAACCCAGAAGAAAAACGTCCCGCCGTGCAGGAGCTTGTCATGTCACCTGTACTAATAATAAACGTGAACATGAAACACAGACCCCATCCCCCCTCCTGTCCCTTTACTGACTGACTTCCCCAAACGAAGCACTCCTTGGCTACCACACAAACCTTAGGGTGTCTAGACATACAGCTTGAACTAACTCGTCGTCTATAGATGCTCCGCATATACGCTAATATTAAATGACACTTAACACTTAACTCTCACGTTAGGGGGTGAGTGGCGCTAAAACATGATATGCTAAACAATGCTATATTAGCCACATCATCTCACCTATCATATAAGTCCCAATTTCTGATCTTCTAATCGAAAAGACATAGGCCGGAAATTCAATCACATTCCTGGCCTGTATTTGGTCATTTAGCCGGCTGACACAGCCGTTCTGTATCCTCAGCCAGGGAACTTGCTTGTCAAGAACAGATGGGCCTCTTTTGGGTTGTCAAACGTACGTATTGATCCTTCGACTGTCACCTTAAACCGGGCTGGGAAGAGGAATCCATATCGGATGTTGGCCGCCCTGCATTTGTTGTGTACCTCATCATACTCTTTCCGTTGGTTCCTCACCTCCAAGGTAAGATCTGGGTAGACAGACACCCTGGCTCCGTTGAAGTTAAGGGGGAACTTTTGACTATTCAGCTTGAGGATGAGATCCCTGGTCTGGGGATAGTGCAGCCGTACAATGAATGGCCTTGGGGCCTCGCCCTGGGCCGGCTTCGTTGCCTGTAATATCAGCCAACCTTGTGTCCACCTTCTTGCTTAGTGAGTTTATGGCAGCCAGTATGTTACGTTGAGTAGGATCTGTGGGGAACTCTTGGAAGCTAGCCTCTTCAGCTAACTCCTCGTGGGTCGGCTGTTGAAATTGGTTCGTTGTCTATCTCATTCAAATGATCTTGTTTAATTAATGCCCCCTTTTTTGGTGCCTTTTCCCTTTGTCATATTGCCAGACAATTTTTGAAGTTATAGGTTGTGAGAAGTTAAGATAAATATTCATTTGTTTCAAAATAGCAAAGCACGTCTACTCCATAGCACGCTCTCTAGCGCCCCCTACCCATAAGGTGTATATTGATCTGTTTTTTTATATCTAATTTTACTGCTTGCATCAGTTACTTGATGTGGAACAGAGTTCTATGTAGTCATGGCTCTATTTAGTACTCCCATAGTCTGTTCTTGACTTGGGGATTGTCTGTTCTTGACTTGGAGACCTCTGGTGGCATGTCTTGTGGGATATGCATGGGTGTCCGAGCTGTGTGCCAGTAGTTCAAACAGACAGCTCAGTGCATTCAACATGTCAAAACCCCTCACAAATACCTGTGATGCCACACTGTGGTATTTCACCCAATAGATTTAGGAGTTTATCAAAATCTGTTCGTTTTTTTTCAAATTCTTTGTGGGTCAGTGTAATCTGAAGGAAAGGTTAGGAAGTGCAGCTCAGTTTTCACCTCATTTTGTTGTCTTCTCTTGAGAGCCAGGTCTGCCTACAGTGGCCTCTCTCAATAGCAAAGCTATGCTCACTGAGTCTATACATAGTCAAAGCTTTCCTTAATTTTGGGTCAGTCACAGTGGTCAGGTGTTCTGCCACTGTGTACTCTCTGTTTAGGGTCAGTCACAGTGGTCAGGTGTTCTGCCACTGTGTACTCTCTGTTTAGGGTCAGTCACAGTGGTCAGGTATTCTGCCACTGTGTACTCTCTGTTTAGGGTCAGTCACAGTGGTCAGGTGTTCTGCCACTGTGTACTCTCTGTTTAGGGTCAGTCACAGTGGTCAGGTATTCTGCCACTGTGTACTCTCTGTTTAGGGTCAGTCACAGTGGTCAGGTGTTCTGCCACTGTGTACTCTCTGTTTAGGGTCAGTCACAGTGGTCAGGTATTCTGCCACTGTGTACTCTCTGTTTAGGGTCAGTCACAGTGGTCAGGTGTTATGCCACTGTGTACTCTCTGTTTAGGGTCAGTCACAGTGGTCAGGTGTTCTGCCACTGTACTCTCTGTTTAGGGTCAGTCACGGTGGTCAGGTGTTCTGCCACTGTGTACTCTCTGTTTAGGGTCAGTCACAGTGGTCAGGTATTCTGCCACTGTGTACTCTCTGTTTAGGGTCAGTCACAGTGGTCAGGTGTTCTGCCACTGTGTACTCTCTGTTTAGGGTCAGTCACAGTGGTCAGGTGTTCTGCCACTGTGTACTCTCTGTTTCGGGCCAAATAGCCTTCTAGTTTGCTCTGTTTTTTTGGTAAATTCTTTCTAATATGTCAAATAAATATATTTTTTGTTTTCTCATGACATGGTTGGGACTAATTGTGTTGCTGTCCCAGGGCTCTGGGGTCTGTTTGTGTTTGTGAACAGAGCCCCAGGACCAGCTTGCTTAGGGGACTCTTCTCCAGGTTCATCTCTCTGTAGGTGATGGTTTTGTTATGGAAGATTTGGAAATTGCTTCCTTTTAGGTGGTTGTAGAATTGAACTGCTCTTTTCTGGATTTGGATAATTAGCGGGTATCGGCCTAGTTCTGCTCTGCATGCATTATTTGGTGTTTTACGTTGTTATGCAGTTATTGCAGAATTCTGCATGCAGTCTCAATTTGTTGTTTGTTCCATTTGGTGAGTTCTTGGTTGGTGAGAGGACCCCAGATCGCACAACCATGAAGGGCAATGGGTTCTGTAACTTGATTGAAGTACTTTTTGTCAGATCCTAAATGGGATGTCGAATTTTATTTTCCTTTTGATGGCAGAAAGCAGGAAAAGGGGAGGGGTATGGGGGTCGAACAAGAGAAAGCAGGAAAAGAGGAGGGGTATGGGGGTAGAAGAAGAGAAAGAAGGAAAAGAGGAGGGGTATGGGGGTAGAAGAAGAGAAAGCAGGAAAAGAGGAGGGGTATGGGGGTAGAAGAAGAGAAAGCAGGAAAAGAGGAGGGGTATGGGGTAGAAGAAGAGAAAGCAGGAAAAAAGGAGAGGTATGGGGTAGAAGAAGAGAAAGCAGGAAAAAGGAGGGGTATGGGTAGAAGAAGAGAAAGAAAAGAGGAGGGGTATGGGGGTAGAAGAAGAGAAAGCAGGAAAAGAGGAGGGGTATGGGGGTAGAAGAAGAGAAAGCAGGAAAAGAGGAGGGGTATGGGGTAGAAGAAGAGAAAGCAGGAAAAGAGGAGGGGTATGGGGTAGAAGAAGCAGGAAAAGAGGAAAGCAGGAAAAGAGGAGTATGGGGTAGAAGAAGTAGCAGGAAAAGGGGGTAGAAGAAGAGAAAGCAGGAAAAGAGGAGGAGTATGGGGGTAGAAGGAGAGGGGTAGGAGAAGTAGAAGAAGAGAAAGCAGGAAAAGAGGAGGGGTGTGGGGGTAGAAGAAGAGAAAGCAGGAAAAAAAGAGGAGGGTGTGGGGTAGAAGAAGAGAAAGCAGGAAAAGAGGAGGTATGGGGTAGAAGAAGGAAAAAGGAGAGGTATGGGGTAGAAGAAGAGAAAGCAGGAAAAGAGGAGGGGTGTGGGGGTAGAAGAAGAGAAAGCAGGAAAAGAGGAGAGGTATGGGGGTAGAAGAAGAGAAAGCAGGAAAAGAGGAGGGGTATGGGGTAGAAGAAGAGAGCAGGAAAAGAGGAGGGGTGGGGGGGAAAAGAGGAGAGGGGTATGGGGTGAAGAGAAAGCAGGAAAAGAGGAGGGGTATGGGGTAGAACAAGAGAAAGCAGGAAAAGAGGAGGGGTATGGGGGTAGAAGAAGAGAAAGCAGGAAAAGAGGAGGGGTATGGGGGTAGAAGAAGAGAAAGCAGGAAAAGAGGAGAGGTATGGGGTAGAAGAGAGAGAAAGCAGGAAAAGAAGAGGGGTATGGGGGTAGAAGAAGAGAAAGCAGGAAAAGAGGAGGGGTATTGGGGAAAGAAAAAGAGAAAGCAGGAAAAGAGGAGGAGGTATGGGGGTAGAAGAAGAGAAAGCAGGAAAAGAGGAGGGGTATGGGGGTAGAAGAAGAGAAAGCAGGAAAAGAGGAGGGGTATGGGGGTAGAAGAAGAGAAAGCAGGAAAAGAGGAGGGGTATGGGGGTAGAAGAAGAGAAAGCAGGAAAAGAGGAGGGGTATGGGGAAGAAGAGAAAGCAGGAAAAGAGGAGGAGGTATGGGGGTAGAAGAAGAGAAAGCAGGAAAAGAGGAGGGGTATGGGGGTAGAAGAAGAGAAAGCAGGAAAAGAGGAGGGGTATGGGGGTAGAAGGAGAGAAAGCAGGAAAAGAGGAGGGGTATGGGGGTAGAAGAAGAGAAAGCAGGAAAAGAGGAGGGGTATGGGGGTAGAAGAAGAGAAAGCAGGAAAAGAGGAGGGGTATGGGGGTAGAAGGAGAGAAAGCAGGAAAAGAGGAGGGTGGTTGAAAGAGAGCGGAATACACTATAGGGAAGAGACAACTGCCTTTTATGACCGACAAATAGAAACAAAGGAACACACTCAGACACATTACACACACACACGCACGCACACACGCACGCACACACACACACACACACACACACACACACACACACACACACACACACACTCTCTCACTCAGCCCATCATCCTGGTTCTGAGAGTAACCAGGAACTGTATCCCTCCCTCTCTCTATGGTGGGTGTGAGCCAGCAGCAGATATGTTTGCTCGTATCTTCCATCTTATCTTCCCGTAAGACCGCTTCGCCTCACCACCCCCATTTCCCCCCCCCCCCCCCCCCCCCTCTCAGCTCATTGATCAGGGGAACATGTTAAGGCTCACTTAATGTAAAGCAAGGTAATACCAGAGTGAAACCGAGCACTGATGCAGCCTCTCGGCTCACAGCACCATTTCCCCTTAATGGATTCAAAAAGGAGCTCAAATCGTATGACAGCTAACTCTCCACGCTCTCTACCTTTTCTGTTCGCTCTTCTCTTTATTTCAGTTTTCCCTTCTCTCTCTCTCTCTCTCTCTTTCCATTCTATTCCTCTCCCTCTCTATATATCCATCTCTCCTTCGTATATAATTATCGCTTCTCTCCTCCTCTCCCATCCCTCTCTCACCTCTCCTCTCTCTCTCTCCTCCCTCCTCCCTTTTCAATCTCCTTCTTTCTCTTAGTGTGGGCTAGTGAAAGTCCAGCTAGGCTTAACCTTTCTCACTGAGTCCCCTGGTCCCTGCCTGTGAGGGAGAGGGGGCTGCACTGGGCTCAGTATGACCCTGGTTCCTGTCTGTGAGAGAGAGGGCTCTGCACTGGGCTCAGTAGGACCCTGGTCCCTGCCTGTGAAAGAGAGGGCTCTGCACTGGGCTCAGTAGGACCCTGGTCCCTGTCTGTGAGAGAGAGGGCTCTGCACTGGGCTCAGTAGGACCCTGGTCCCTGTCTGTGAGGGAGAGGGCTCTGCACTGGGCTCAGTAGGACCCTGGTCCCTGCCTGTGAAAGAGAGGGCTCTGCACTGGGCTCAGTAGGACTCTGGTCCCTGCCTGTGAGAGAGAGAGGGCTCTGCACTGGGCTCAGTAGGACCCTGGTCCCTGCCTGTGAGAGAGAGGGCTCTGCACTGGGCTCAGTAGGACCCTGGTCCCTGCCTGTGAGAGAGAGGGCTCTGCACTGGGCTCAGTAGGACCCTGGTCCCTGTCTGTGAGGGAGAGGGCTCTGCACTGGGCTCAGTAGGACTCTGGTCCCTGTCTGTGAGGGAGAGGGCTCTGCACTGGGCTCAGTAGGACCCTGGTCCCTGTCTGTGAGAGAGAGGGCTCTGCACTGGGCTCAGTAGGACCCTGGTCCCTGTCTGTGAGAGAGAGGGCTCTGCACTGGGCTCAGTAGGACTCTGGTCCCTGCCTGTGAGAGAGAGGGCTCTGCACTGGGTTCAGTAGGACTCTGGTCCCTGTCTGTGAGAGAGAGGGCTCTGCACTGGGCTCAGTAGGACCCTGGTCCCTGTCTGTGAGAGAGAGGGCTCTGCACTGGGCTCAGTAGGACCCTGGTCCCTGCCTGTGAGAGAGAGGGCTCTGCAGGACCCTGGTCCCTGTCTGTGAGAGAGAGGGCTCTGCACTGGGCTCAGTAGGACCCTGGTCCCTGCCTGTGAGAGAGAGGGCTCTGCACTGGGCTCAGTAGGACCCTGGTCCCTGCCTGTGAGAGAGAGGGCTCTGCACTGACCCTGGTCCCTGCCAGTGGGCTCAGTAGGACCCTGGTCCCTGCCTGTGAGAGAGAGGGCTCTGCACTGGGCTCAGTAGGACCCTGGTCCCTGCCTGTGAGAGAGAGGGAGCACTGGGCTCAGTAGGCTCTGCACTGGGCTCAGTAGGACCCTGGTCCCTGTCTGTGAGAGAGAGGGCTCTGCACTGGGCTCAGTAGGACCCTGGTCCCTGTCTGTGAGAGAGAGGGCTCTGCACTGGGCTCAGTAGGACCCTGGTCCCTGTCTGTGAAAGAGAGGGCTCTGCACTGGGCTCAGTAGGACCCTGGTCCCTGCCTGTGAGAGAGAGGGCTCTGCACTGGGCTCAGTAGGACCCTGGTCCCTGTCTGTGAGAGAGAGGGCTCTGCACTGGGCTCAGTAGGACCCTGGGCCCTGCCTGTGAGAGAGAGGGCTCTGCACTGGGCTCAGTAGGACCCTGGTCCCTGCCTGTGAAAGAGAGGGCTCTGCACTGGGCTCAGTAGGACCCTGGTCCCTGCCTGTGAGAGAGAGGGCTCTGCACTGGGCTCAGTAGGACCCTGGTCCCTGCCTGTGAGAGAGAGGGCTCTGCACTGGGCTCAGTAGGACCCTGGTCCCTGTCTGTGAGGGAGAGGGCTCTGCACTGGGCTCAGTAGGACTCTGGTCCCTGTCTGTGAGGGAGAGGGCTCTGCACTGGGCTCAGTAGGACCCTGGTCCCTGCCTGTGAGAGAGAGGGCTCTGCACTGGGCTCAGTAGGACCCTGGTCCCTGCCTGTGAGAGAGAGGGCTCTGCACTGGGCTCAGTAGGACCCTGGTCCCTGTCTGTGAGAGAGAGGGCTCTGCACTGGACACAGTATGACCCTGGTCCCTGCCTGTGAGAGAGAGGGCTCTGCACTGGGCTCAGTAGGACCCTGGTCCCTGCCTGTGAGAGAGAGGGCTCTGCACTGGGCTCAGTAGGACCCTGGTCCCTGTCTGTGAGGGAGAGGGCTCTGCACTGGGCTCAGTAGGACTCTGGTCCCTGTCTGTGAGGGAGAGGGCTCTGCACTGGGCTCAGTAGGACCCTGGTCCCTGCCTGTGAGAGAGAGGGCTCTGCACTGGGCTCAGTAGGACCCTGGTCCCTGCCTGTGAGAGAGAGGGCTCTGCACTGGGCTCAGTAGGACCTTGGTCCCTGTCTGTGAGAGAGAGGGCTCTGCACTGGACACAGTATGAGCTGGGCCTAGCAGTCAGGTGGGGAGGAGAGGAGAGTGGTGGGGAGGGATGGAGGAAGAGAGGGAGGATGAGTAGGGGGCTAAAGTACAATTATCCCCCTAGCAGCTGGGTGGGCGGTCTCCTCCTATAGAGCCAGAGAGCAGAACAGAGCACAACAACACTGTTATCTCCACTCTTCCTTCTCCACTCTCTCAATTAAATAAGGCAATATTCAAATGCCTGCTGGCGTGGATACAGTCATTCATATTAGGTAGGACTTGTGTATTCTGTTTTGTTTCGGCCAAGTACAAAATTGAAAAACAACTTTTAATGAGCTTAAAAGAATGTAGGAAAAAATTGTGTATTTTTGGTTTAAATCTGTTTTTTATGTCTCAGAAAGAAAGTATGACTAGTATGGTTTGTGCTTCTACTTGATGTTTGATGATAGGTAGGCGATGCGTTGGTGTGTGATGAGCATATTGTGTACATGTTTTTTTGTTGTGTTCTGTCAGAGCCAGATGTGTGTCTATGCATACTCTATCTGTTTGTCTCATAATGAGGGGTTAGTGAGTGTGAGGGATGCAGCAGATGTGTGTGTGTGTGTGTGGTGTGTTTGCTTGTGAAGCTCTCACACGTGGTTATGCTGGCTGGTGTTAATGAGCGAGTACAATGCCTGCAGCACAGACGATCGAGCGGTGAAATCACACACACACACACACACACACACACACAGAGAGAGAGCGATTCAAAGGCAGGGCAGGGTGCAACATGCACGTGATCTTCCGCAGGTCTCTCCACACTCATGCATGCTCATCACAAACAGCAGTGTCCGTAAATGACTGCCAGCACAAGGTCAGAGAGAGAGAGAGTTCAACAGGTACTGTAGATATACCCCAGGGGCAGCAACATAGGATATGGAGAGAAACAGAGACAGAGACCGACAGATAAACAGAGACAGAGACCGACAGATAAACAGAGACAGAGACCGACAGATAAACAGAGACAGAGACCGACAGAGAAACAGAGACAGAGACCGACAGATAAACAGAGACAGAGACCGACAGATA